>NC_141689.1:1892163508-1892807235 GCF_964263255.1 Lissotriton vulgaris | reverse complement strand
AGTGACACCAGATAGTGTTCTTTCTTGGTGGTGGGTTGCTTGTGGGTGACATTGTCCTTTAAGCAGGAGCACTCTCTTCAACGATCCAGACTGTCACCATCAGCAAGAGGCAGGTGAAAGATGCTGCCAAAAGGGTTATTGTCTTTGTACTGTGCAATTTGTCAAGTTTGGAGTTGTCGCTGTGGTTCTTCGGTCGTCCGGGTTCTTCCAACACCTTCAAGAGGCTCGACGACTGGCAGGACCACATACTTTCGTCTAGCGTTTCTCCTGGTAGCACTTGTAGTGTTAGCTACCATTCTGAGACTTTTGACTCAGTTAGTGGCCTGCTTGCCGGAGCACTCTCCTTTCGTCGATCTCAAATTGTACCCTTTCTTGGATGGTACCGTGGGGTCGGGAAACTCTGCCAGTTCAAGTGTCTCTGTCTGTGGGTAGCAACTCAGGGCTGGTCGGTCTTTTGTCAGGAGCTCTTCTTGGCTGTTCACTTCTTCGGGGGCCATCAGTGTCAGAGATATCTTCTTACAGTGGTGCGCATGAAGCCAGTTTCTTTTTCCTTCCACTCGCAGGGCAGTTCGGGTGGTGATCAAGACTTGCCAGGGGCCCGTCCACCTGGATTCCAGACTCTTCGACCTCTGTAAATTTTGCGTCTGCACGAAGTCCCCAGGCTTGATATCGTGTCCTGGGCCCCTGGATACGTCTGGTATGGCTTGCTGCACCTGTTGGTGGATAAGTGTTAGTTTGTTCGTTAATTTGTACAAATAGTTGGACATTAGTATGTCCGGGACATCCTTAATAGAGGTTGGCTTTGGTGCCGCCCAAATGTTCATAGGCCTGCCGAAGACTACTTTGTAAGGGGTCAGTCGGTGTTTGGATGGGGTGGAGTGCATTGACTGCAATGCCATTGGGAGGGAGTCGGGCCAATTCAACCCAATCGTGGCGACTATTTTTGCTAGCTTCAATTTTAGCATGGCGTTGTGTCTCTCTACCAGGCCCGCTGATTGGGGGTGGAAAACGGCATGGAACTTTTGCTTTACCCCTAACCCTTTCAGTATGTTTTGTATAACTTCTGCTACGAAGTGGGGGCCATTGTCGCTCCATAAAATTCTACAAAGGCCATATCGGGGGAAGAACTTTTTCAGTAATTCCTTCGCAGTAGCTAAGGCGGTGTTGTCACGGGTGGCGTAGGCCTCCACCCATTTGCTAAAGGCGCACACGATCACTAGCACGTATTTTAGGCCATGGCACCTCTCTAGCTGGATGTAAGCCTTCTTCGTCTTTCAGTCCCACCCGAGCCCATTCAGTTAGTTCGTCCTGTGAGCCTGTCGTTTGTATGTCCCTTACAGTCATTCTAGCGTCAGTCCATTGTTCTGCTTGTGACCTGGTCACGTACATTCGTGTCGTGGTTCTGTCCTGGGCTGTGGTTCGGCAAGTAATGTCGGCTAATGCATTTCCCTGTCCAATGAGGTCGATCACTTTCTTATGTGCCTGGCATTTAATCACTGCTAGCTGCTTGGGGAGGAGGACTGCTTCTGTCAATGTGGAGACTAGATCTCCATGTTGGATGGGTGTGCCGTGTGAAGTCAGGAACCCTTTTTCCCTCCACAGGAGCCCAAAATGGTGAACCACCCCAAAGGCGTACTGGCTATCAGTGTGTATGTTTGCTGTCGTACCAGAGGCTAAAATACATGCTCGTGTGAGGGCAATGAGCTCTGCTGCTTGGGCGGATCGTTGGGCAATACGGGCTGTCTCTAGGATGGTTCGGGCTGTGGTGGCTGAGTTGGTGCCATCGTGGAGTTTGATGCACGAGCCATCTACCCATAGTTCCCAATCTGGTTTTGAAAAGGCAGTGTCTCTGAGATCCACTCTACTCTTTGTTTGTCAGTGAGGGTCACACAGTCGTGCAGGGGAGTCACACCAGGTTCAGTTTCAGGTAGAGGTAACAATGTGGCTGGATTGAGAGTGGTGCATCGCTTCAGGGTGATGTGTGGTGCTAGCAGGGTCAACTTGTAACCTGCCGTGCGCTAGTCAAGTGTAGGGTTTTGGTCTGGTTCAGTAGCTTGTCGACTGCATGGGGTACTAACTAACACAGTGATTGGATTGGAGTGCACTATTCCTTCGCTCTGGCGTATGAATACTGCTGCAGTGCTACAGCGCGCAAACACGCTGGCAACGCTCTAGCTACTGGGTCGTGGGTGGCAGAAAAATATGCACAAGGGCGATGTTTGTGACCAATTGATTGTGTTAAGACGGACAATGCACATTCCTCCCTTTCATGTGTGTAGAGGAAGAATGGTTTGGAGCAGTCTGAGAACAGGTGCCGAACAAAGGGCATCTCGCAATACTTTGAATGCTGACTGGCATTCGGGTGTCCAGGGAAAAGGTGAGGGGGTATCTTTGGCTAGGAGGGAGAGAAGGGGTTTGACAATGAGGCTAAAGTTCGGTAACCACTGTCGGCAGAATGAGGTGAGGCCTATCAGAGAGCGGACTTGCTTCTGATTCTTGGGAACGGGAGTGTCTAGAATTGCCTGGATCCTGTCGGGTGTGAGTTTCCTCCCTTCTTTCGATAAGAGGTGACCTAAATATATTATCTGTGGTTTGCAGAACTGCAATTTCTTTCGAGAAACTTTGTGGCCATTTTCTGCAAGGAAGTGTAGGAGTTGGATGGTGGCTGTGATGGCTAGTGGAGTTGTGTCTGCTGCTAGAAGGATATTGTCTACATACCGTATCAACACCACCCCGTCTGGTAATTGAACGGCATCTAACTGTCTTTTGAGCACCTAGCTATAGATGCTTGGGCTCTCGGTGTACCCCTGGGGTGCTCGACAAAATCTATGTGAGGGGACCTTAGAGTGAATCCGAAAAGATAGCGACTGTCTTGGTGAATGGGTATGGAGAAGAAGGCATTCTTGAGATTGATAACGGTGAAAGTGGTAGCAGTTGACGGAATTAGGGTCAGGATGGTGGTGATGTCAGAAACTACTGGGTATTGTGGTAGTACTATTTTGTTTATCTCCCGCAGGTCGATGATGAAGCGGTAGGCTTTTCCATCTCCCTCTCCCTGTCTCTTTATGATCAGTAGCATAGGACTATTCCAAACATTGCTCACTACCTCTTCTACCACTCCTCCCTCTACTAGTGACTGTATGATCTCGGTCAAGGCTTTCTCGCCCTCTGGCGATATCTTGTACTGGGGTACTTTAGGTAAGGTTGCGTCTTGTCATATTGTCACGTGTACTGGGTCAATCATCATTCATCCTACGTCTGAATCAGCCCTAGCCCATAGATGCGAGGGTAAAGTGTCTAGTAGGGGAGTGTCTGTCTCAGAAATGGGATACATGTGTTGGGATTGATTATCTCTCGGGTGTTAGTGATTGTCATATAAGATGACTCGTACTCCGTCTGGCGAACATCTGATAGTCGCACGGAAATACTTCAGTAGATCGAGCCCCATAATGGCGTCTGGAGTGTTGGAGGAGAGAAGGAACGTCATGTCGATAACATTGTTTTCAAGTTTGAAGGGGATCGGTCTGGACAAAGGGTTGGTGGAGGGCGTACCGTCAAATCCTATTGAGGTTATATGTGAGCTAGACAAGGGTGCCCTTGGAATCAGTCATTTGGATAGCGCACTACGTGTTGCTCCTGTGTCTACCAAAAATGGCGACTCTGTGCCCAGGACCTTTGCGGTAACATAAGGGCCTTGTTGGTCAACATAGAGCTCAACTGGATCCCTCCCTTGCCCCTGACTGTTCTATGCAAAGTCATACATGTTGTCGTAATCTGGTTCTGTCTAGGGCGGTCAAATGCTTTCACCCCTCCTGGCCTTCCTTCGCTAGCTTCACTTGCATACCCTCTCCCACATCCTCTTCCTCTCTGTTCATTTGTTATTTCCCTTATCCCTCTGCCCCTACCAGCTCCTGATAAGGGCTGGGCATTGGGATTTCCAGTGTCCGTAATCCTTGCAAAATGCGCATTGATCCTGTCCTAAGTCCTGGCGTCGTACACATGGTGTCAATGAGTCATTTCTAGGAGGCTGTACTCTAGGGACATTCTGTTGGTATCCTCCTTTATATTGTTCCCTTCCTGTATTCACCCCTTGGAGCTGGGCTATCATTACTCTTTTCTTCAAGTCCTTCTTTTTCTTTTCTGTGGCTCTGTCATTCTCGTTTTTCTGATGTTCATAATACTGGGCCATTTGGAGAATAGCCGCTGGCTTAGAGGCTGCCCAGCTATTTTCGCTAGTTTGTAACTTCTGTGATACCTCCGGCAGCAGTCCTTTGATGTAATTTTGCACGAATAAGTGGTGTCCGGTCGCAGTGGACATGTCCTGTCCACTGTAATCGGAGAACACTGTTTCGAATCTCGAGAAATACTCAGAAACATCCTCTTGTGGTTTCTGGCGGCACGCTGTTACTATGGACCAGTCTATCTTTTTCTCCGGTATCAGTGTTTTTACCTTCTGCAGTATTTTTTCAGGGAGGTCCAATATAGCTTTAACTGGTTTTTGGCCAGGATTCCGCTGTTTATCTAATGTGCTGAGTTGTTCCCAGGTATGACCGAGCAATTCTGTGTGGTCTATCCTCCTAATCTGCTTCCACACATCGCCTGGCAAACATAACCCGAAGAACACGTCAATGTCAGCAAGTGTCATTATTGTGGACTCCAGAGCAGTACCTAGTTCTGTGTAAAAGGCGGTGGGATTCTTTCGCAAATCTGGAAGAGATTTACGGAATGTCAGGATGTCATGTCTGTCCCATGGCTGATACACCCAATTGTAGACCACCCTTTCTTTAGCGTCTTGATGGTTTATGTCGTCATTAGTCCCTTGTCCCCTAGGGGGGACCCAATACGGAGCGGCTTCCTTTATCAGCATCATGTTGTCTAGCTTCTCTATTGGGGGTGTTACTGGCTTCGATGCTCTGTCTGTATCTATTCGCCCTTGTTCTACGAGGTGGCGGAATACTTCTTACGTGGACAAAAAGAGTTCTGCTACATCGTTGTTGTTTTCGTCTCCTATGTCGACTTTTCTATAAAGAGCCATTAGCCTTCCTGGTCCTACATCCTGATATTTCTCTTCATAGGCAGTAAGTGTGTAGTAGCAGAAGCGCACAATGAAAAATCATTTGTGGCTCTCGACATCAGAATTGCATATGTCAGTCACATACTCTTCCGTTTCTCTTCTCTTCTCTTCACGAGGGTTTTGACTATCTTGTCAATGTTTGCCCGCTCATGCGTACTTAATCGTGGAACCCTGGGCAACCCTTTTTCTATTGATCCTATTTCTACTAATGCGTTCGTTGATGAGGCACTTGGTGCAAGTGGCTCGACTGGAGCAGAAACAGTTGTGGCGTCTCCGTTGGTACCTTGCTGTTCTTGGTGCTGTACTACGGGATGAGTAGGGGCATAAGGAGGTGGCATGTAGATGATCGGGGGACCCAACAAGAGGTCATCATTTATTCTCTGTTTAGCCGGTAACTCGGGGTAAAGTGTTGAAGGTGTTCTAACAGGGCACTGGCCTGATATTTTCGATTCTTGTTCATTTCTATCAGTCTCTCTTTCTTTTATATCGTCCTCTAACTTTTTACAAGCTTGGTGAGCTGCTTTTCGCATCTCTTTATCTAGTCAACCTTCGTTTCTTCTCTTTTGTTGGGTTGCTTCTTTCTGCCACAGACCAAAGTTGTCAAGCATGGCTGGCGTAGCTTTCTTTTTGTGGAGCGCTATTTCTAAGATTTCTATTTTAGCGAGATCAAAAGATCTTGTCAGTGGCTACTGATTTACCCGGTCCTTTCTAGTGTATTTGTGCCATAGTTTGCTATAAGCAACGATGACTACTCCATATTCAACATACATGTCCTTAATAGGGGTGCCTTCCGGCGGTGCTGGATGACTGACCTCTAACAAACGGTCCGGTCCAAAACAGTGAAACAATTTTGAGAAGACAGGCATAACGTACAAGCGGTCAATATAAATATCTCAATAGGTCATGGACAAAGGTCCGCACTACCTGTCCTTTGCTGCTTGCAAAGAGGGAATATTCCTATTCTACGTTGTTTGCAAGCAGGGAATATCCCAATTACTACCAATAACTTCAAAGAGCGGAATACTAGTATTCGAGCAAACAATTTCAATACAATCAGACAATCAGTTTTGTCGTATATCACAACGTTACCCGGACCGTTATGGACAGTTTCTTCGTCGTCCCCTTCCAGCGCCCGTTTTTCCTCTCACTCCAAAAAATGCGGCGTTCCTGTAAGGTCCCCCTCAGGACCGCAGGTCACTCGAGAGAGGTCCGTTCGGAACCGGTGAAGTTCAGTTGATCGGCAGCCAGACAAGGGTCTCTTTCAGGCAGGTGCACTCCAATCATTTAGATTTTCACTCCGTCGTTAGGACTTCTCTCACCGGACCCACGTGTCGCTGATGGGCCGACGTTGGTGCGCCAATTGATGAAAAGCAGCGTGACTCCCAAGACTTTCGATGCCGCTTGGTGCAAACCACCTCTAATTCACCTTAAGATTCACCTTAAGATTAACTGGAAGGCGAAGAACAGGTGTATTTCTCTAGAGGAGAGTATATCACATCAGACACCGGGGCTATCGTCAGGAGGTGCTCTAACTGCATCTCTGTGGCATGGCCTTTTGTATGCTTTTTCGTCAGTTTATTACATGGTCAAACATTCCTGGCATCAGTTTAGTGCATAGTCAAACATCCTTGGAATCCCCGCCTCAAGCTAGTTCCTACACAAACCCAGCAGGAATCGTCCCTCCACCCAGATCTAACAGATGATCGCTATCTTGCAGCTGGACATTCCGACAGGATCTAAAAGTATGTGGGATTGGTCAGATCTAAGGGTTCGTGTCTTTGATTAGATCAGGCCACTTTGTTGGTGAAACAAGCCCTGCCGTGTGCGGGTAATAAACTATGTCCACAGGGGTTGGTTTGAGTGGCCAGGTGCAGGGAAGTGACTCCGGGGCATTGTCATGCTGACAAGGTTTTACGACCCTGGTACATGTTTTCAGGCTTGGTCAGAGCGCGGAGGGATGATAGCGAGGTCGGGGTGATTCCACAGGTGACCAGCAGAGTATGAAATGGCCGCGATGTCTAAAATGGTTGCTGCTTACTCGCACGTAAAGGCCCTCACAAAGCAAGATGGCGCTGGCAATGTTCATATTTGTCGTTTTATGTTCTACACTAGGGTGACACAAGGCTAGTCTCATGTTTTTTTATCGGTGCTGGAGGCAAGCACTTTGAAATGTGAGTGGGGCAGAGAACAGGTCTGCCCCAACCATTCTGAAAAGGATGTCCCATCCTACCCACACCTAGTCCCCTATTGTTCATTGTCCGGGCCCAATACACATTTTTAATGGGAGAGCCATTGATAGGTCCAGCAGCTGGAAGGCCTTAGAAGCTTTTGGACAGGAAAATGACACGTTTCTAAAAGTGGCACTTTTAAAATCTAAAATCCAATTTTACCATTTAAGAGAACTTTAACTACAATACATTTAAGTCCAAACATGACATTTTTTACCCGTTCCCAATCAAAAGTTAGCCAATGGGACAGAAAGGCCTCGCAGAAGTGAAAAACGAATTTTGATTTTTTTCATTACCAGGACATGTAAAACTTAAAAACGCATCCTACATTTTAAGTATAAAGCACCCTGCACTGTGGGCTGTTTGGGGCCTATCTTAGGGATGAATTATATGTACTAAACAGGATGGTTTAGGATTGACAAAAGGTTTATTCTGCCAGGTCGAAATTGCAATTTACCACTGCACTGCAGGCTACAATGGCAGACCTGAGGCATGTTTTAAAGGGCTACTTTAGTGTGTGGCACAATGAGTGCTGCAGGCCCACTAGTAGCATTTGGCTTACAGGCCCTGGGTATAGGTAGTAACATATACTAGGGACCTATAAGTGAATTAAATGTGCCAATAAATTGCAGGCCACATTTACCATTTTTTTAGAGAGAAAGCGCAAGCACTTTAGCACTAGTTAGTGGTGGTTAAGGTAACAGAGTCCTAATGCCAACAAAAAGAAAATCAGAAAACAGGAGGGATGAAGGCAAAACGTTTGGGGAGGACCCTGTGGAGAGGGGCAAGTCCAATAATTTGTGTATCTAAAGATGCTCTGGTGCACTTCCAGTCAGTAGCAAAAAGAGTCAGGACAAAGAATAAAACCATGCGTAAATGAACATTTGCAGTTTTAACCCTGCTTTTTCTTTCTCCTCTAGGAAAATATTTTCCCTTTAGAGGAACACCTTTCACTTCCCTTTCCCCTTCCTTTTTCCCCTTAGAAAGGTACGCAATTCCTTCTTATCATAGAGGACGTTTTACCTGCCTTTCCTTTATAGAAAACTGCATGCAAAATGTTTCTGAATATCTACAAATTAAATAGTTCAAGTGAAGGACTGGGTGCTGAGAAATTCTGTTGAGCCACCTGCTTGTTTGAGTAAAGGGTGACTCCAAGCTCCTTGGTGGTGCTACCCTGCACAGATTAGACTACATGAACGGTGTCTCGAAAAGAAGATACCAATGAGGAGGAAAAAAGAAGAAAAATAGTAAAAAAGCTTGTCTTGTGGCTCTTTTTTGAAAGAGATGAAGATTAATGCTAAAGTGATTAGCAAAGTGCTGCAGCAACAAATGATGGACGGAATGCTGAATAAAGCAAACATTCTCCTCCTGTGAAGAGATCTGGGTTGAATCCATCGTTCTTTTACTCACTACGCCACACCAGTTTGGACATAGCCATATGTAAATCAGTCTTGACCCTGCAACTCATAGGGAACAGGGTAAGACTGATTCGCATATGGTTGGCTTTAAACTGGAATGGCATGGGGGGCAAAATAACAATGGATTTAGGCACAGATCTCTGTACTGGGGAGGATGATTGTCATTGTTCAGCATTCTGTCCATCAATTGTTCTTTTTGAATTTGTCACCCCGAGTGGGACGGGAATTCCCAGACGTAGGTCCTGTGCTCTCCACGCCTCTGGACTCAAGCTAGCCTGGCTGATAAGGTGTGATACCCCGAAACCGGTCTCAGGATGCTTGTTTCCTGTCCAAGGAGGATCTGGCCTTGCAGTTTGGGCTGGACTTTCCCCATGGGGAGCAGCATCAAGGTGATTTGAATATGGCTGAGTTTGAACTGGAATGGCATGGGGAGCAAAAAGCGATTGATTTTAGGCCTAGATCTCTGTATTTGGGGTGAATGTTTGACATTGTTCAGCATTTTGTCATCAAGGCATAATATCCAGAAGTGAAATCATGTTCGAAACAAAAATCATCGATAAAAATAGCTGCATGGAAGTGAAAAGCAGGAGTAAAAATAAGGGAATTCATATATTATGACGCATCCATCTCTTGGAATTGTGTCACTATATGACATTACAGGAAATGACTCTACTTTGTCATGAATTGGGAACCTTGGATAACTTTTTCTTTATATACCACCATCATGAAAAGGGCAGTTTATGGGGCTGATCCGTGCTACTTTTCAAGGAACCCATTTTGACAAATGAAGAAAATGCCAAAGTTTGACATCCTTCACCCAGTTCCACTACCACCCTTTATCATCCTTTATGCTTGATGCTCCTGGCAACTTGCTGGAATACCCCCACCCATTAGACACAGTGTCAGCTGGCACGGATCAGAGGTGGCGGGGTTAGGTGTAGAAAAAAGAAAATCACTTATCTCTTTGGCCAGCCTCATCTCTCCTCTGTTTCCCTTCCGACAACTCCCAGAACGGTAGCAGTAGGCACACACAGGCTCCCCTAAGCGAATCACGATGCTGCTGTCACCATGACAGCAGCGTTATGATTGGTCTGAGCACCGTGTTTGAGTTCTCAGACAGGGACTATGAATAATAATAATCCACATTTGTAAAGCACGAACAATCACCCGTAAGGGTCTCTAGGCGCTGGGTGCCGTTTGGAAGATTAAGCAAGCTATTGCCCAGAGTCACATGGTGCTGGGCTAATCAGCTGCCGGTACCAGGGACCGAACCGTGATCCCCAGATTCCAGAGTCAGTCGCCCTGGCCGCGGCGCCACACCTCTTCCTGCTGAACCTGTGTATGTTCTCCACCCTGGCAGTAATATAGCCTGGTGGAGAACATGCAAAGTGCGCATGACCGTTTGGCCCACCCAAGAAGGCTGGCTAAACTGTCATACGAACTTAGAAAGTGCCTCAACCACTCCTCCCCCTGTTCTATGAGCAGCATAGCCCCGCCCTCCCCGTAAAACTGCATCACAGGGAAAAATAAAATGGAACAACATTGTTTTATCATCTTTTTTTTCATTTTTTGCACTGCTGAAAAGCAGTGGGGTGACACTTCTTCGCCTTAGCTGAGGAGCCGCCCCTGCCTAGACAGCGAGGACACCCAATCATGCATTGAGTGCAGAGTTCAACAGCCAGGTACCTAAAAGCACATGGAGCACACCTCCCTCCCCTGAATATTCAGTAGTCTCTGGCAAGCTATCAGCTCTTCTCTCGGCACAGAAGTAACATTCCAATCCACTTTGCAACCATGGGATGGAACAAATTGTAGATTGTACTCTATATTCAGAGTTTGCTTAAAAAAATAAAGGATTTTCAATTCTCCCCGAAATCTAAATGAGGCCCCAAATCCCCAGCTTGTGAAAGTGAAAACCCAGCCATGTCGTATATTTTCCACTGTTCTAAGAGCATATGGCTCCTTGAAAACTGCACTAATCCTAATTCTCTGAATTTCGATGGGAAAGTAGAATTACAAATTATTTTTACTTAGGAAAAAGATGAGGTGCGTAAAAACCTTTATGACTCCTGCCCCACATTTCGGTGCAACGTTTGCAGCCCTGAGCCGTCTTCACACCTCTTAAGAGTTCCCACTCAGGCGGGCCTCTGGTTTTTGCCCAAGATTCCAGTGTCTGAGGATTCTAATACAGCATCGACCATGTTAAACCGAATTGCTAACACTTCCTTTCTTCCACCTTATTCTTCGCCTGGCAGCCAGAGTTCAACAGTGTTTAGATTGTACCCTTTGTATGGATTACTAGGTTTATTATCTGATGACGCCATTTGTTTTTCCAGTGCTTATGCTCATGGGGCTGGCTCACTAACATGTTTTGCTGCTGTTGTTAATTCAAAGGCTGAAAAGTGCTTTCCCATGAGATAATTGTCCAATTAAATACAAACACCTTGAAGAGGAAACTGTAGTGCCTAAAATCAGTGCAGTAGTACATTCAAACTATCAGTCACAGAGGCATGTATGTAGCGGTTGTCAGTATTGTCAAACATGGTTTGATCAATTGCAAAGTGACATTTTTACAGCTTAACTGAAACTAGTGCTGTTTTATCAATGACATGCACAAGCACCAATGAATGCACGCCTATGCTGGATTCACAAACTCTTTGCGCATGTAAGAGGAACTTGTGTTAGTGAACATACACACCCAAATAACTGATCTACGGGTGGATATACTCTGATTCTGGTCCGCAGGAGGAGTATTCGTTTCTGTACCCTCATCGGACATAGAAATGCCGCCAATCCACGGATTGTCTGCATAGGTAACTGATGGGGACAGTAGTTAGTGGACACAGATGCCAACTTCTGTGGGAACTCTGGTTCGAGCACCAGCCAGTAGCATGGGAACAGAGGAACCAGCAGGGAGGCTTCCTTTGCATCTTTCAGTACAGGCTCTTTAAATTGTTGCTGTTGCTCCCCAGCATGACCACCGAAGGGCTGGAAGTTGCTGGCACACAAGGGCAAACCACAGGTGACTTCTCATTGTGGTGGGTAGTAAGCAAGCTCCATTTTTTGTGAAATCCCAACATCTGCACATGAAATGCAATCTCTGCCCTTTCACCACTTTACTAATTAAACCTTTGATTGTTTGCATGAATAGAAGCTGCAAATCACACAAAAACGTGTTTTCAGGTAGTTGCCAAGTGGCCCATTGTCTTGTGTGACACTTCAGCCAGACCTCACTTTTTCAGCAGAGCAATGCTGCATTCTGGGACTTGTACATTTCTGACATTGTAATGTGGCCTGAAAATTCTAAAATGCAAAGTGTTGCTGGCTAAAAAGCCAAGAAAGCATGAAGGCGTCATCATGAAATAAAATCACCTTGATGTTTTTTTTTCTTTTACAAAGTGATCAGTGCTTTACTAATATGGTTACTACTTGACTGAGGTTTTAAAAACAAATATTAACCAAGCTCACTTATTTTATGGAAGTACACTATTTCATTCACTTCATGCATGAAAACAAGTATTGACAATAACCTTGTTTTCATATTAAGATAGCAATTAGGTAAATGTTTTTACCAAACTTCATTAACACAAGGCCGCAACGTATCGAGGGTCACTTACGACATTGCACCAAGGTGAATGTATCTATGTGTTGTGACCTATACACACTTGTTTCATGTACTGATTAGAAACTGCAGGCATCGGCCAGAGCTGAGAGAACGTCTTTAAAATTATTGTATACTGGCTGTTAACAGGAATGTATTAATCCAGGAATGCTAATAAAGATCTACTTGTACGGGGGCGCTAGTTGGTGCACAACCACAATGGCCGCACCTCTGTGAAGCTCCGGTAGCTCAGCCACATCACCCTGCATTTCTCCTCCTAATACCATGTGAAATCTGCCTTCAACGCCCGCCGCCAGCAGCGGTTCACCTCCTCCCGCTCCGGTGAGATTTTCAGCTCTCCCGGACCTCCGGTGAAGATCTCCGGACGACATCCTTGTGGCTGCGGGAGGCAAGTGGCGGCGCGCTCAGAACCCTGCGTGGCCGCTACCACTACGTGAATCCCAAGGCTTCCATGTGGTGCTGTGCCCCTGTGTTGCATCGGAC
Source organism: Lissotriton vulgaris (assembly GCF_964263255.1). Lineage (NCBI taxonomy): Eukaryota > Metazoa > Chordata > Amphibia > Caudata > Salamandridae > Lissotriton > Lissotriton vulgaris. The sequence continues at coordinate 1,892,794,410 of NC_141689.1, read as the reverse complement.
GCCAGCTTTGATCCGGAGCTTTGAATTGCCGCCTGCTTGGCGGTAGCTGCCTCATATGATCCTAGGATCTCCTCGCTGGCAGCTCCCAGACATCTGTAACGGACTTGAGTGGTGAGGTGAGGGCATTGCGCGTTAAACCTCAGCTTGAGTCGCAGGGCGGATGCCATTGCGGTATTGGCCACACATCGCATGCTTCCATCAGCGCCGCTGCTGCCTCACACTGATGACCTCTGCGTACCCCCGCTAGGCGCTACTCGACATTGGTGCTCTGATCTGGGGACCTGGCTCACCGCTACACACTGCTGCCCATGACATCTACTGGGCTGTGCACGGCCACGGACAGGATAGCCATTTTTGGACAACACTTGCGGCACTGTGCACCGCAGCTCCGCTACTCTCCTGGCCTCATCCCTTTGCCTCTGAGGACACCTGTGGCACACTGAACACTCCTTCTGCAGCCAAACCACAGGGCTACCGGTACGTGCTTGCGCTACCTCAGTGGCTTTCACTCCTTACACAGCGCCCCTCTCCTTCATTTCTCTGAGGCCACTGCGACTGATTGGTGGAGGTGTGCAGTGGCCTACTCCTTACTGGGGTCTCCTGCCTGCAACCGTTCGGCTGGCTGACTCACATCCCATCAAGTTTGGCGGACCCGCTGCTGTGTGGCCTGTGATCTTGCTACTCCTCACCACTTGCCTCAGTACTCACCATTGCTAGGATTCCCACGCTGGAATTCAGTCACAATAACGTCAGCACTGCCCTTACACTCATCTCATCATCGCATTGACTGTTGCTTGCTCTTGGACTCCCTGGTGGATCTCCTAATCTCGCTAGCCGCATAGCCTGGTGCATAGGCGACATCTTGTTTGATTTGCTCTATCATGCTGCAATGGGGAAATCAGATGTCCGACAGCCCAAACTTGTCTTTGACACCAAAAAGACTGTCCCACGTTCATTCTCGGAGGATCCTGTACAAACCAGAGGAGCAGTCGCAAGCACAGTCGTCCACCCCAGACGACGAAGTGAAAACTTTGCTGTTGGCTGTGCAGCACAGTATTACGGCTTTATCCTGTAAAATGGACACAATGAACAGTCACCTGGATTTCTCCGGTCCTGAAGGTGGATAAGCATGATGAACAGCTTAAGGAGGCGGAGCACTGTATCTCGGACACGGAAGACACCACGTCCCAGATGCAACAACAAATTACTCAAATGGATACGCTTCTAAAAGTAATTGCTGCCAAAAACGAAGATCTTGAAGCTCGCAGCCGCCATAATAACATTCGCATATTAGGCATCTCTGAAAGCACCAATACTGGGCGTATGGAAGACTTCATTGAACGTCTTTTGAGAGATACCTTTGGAAAGGAAGCCTTCTCTTCCAAGCTTATCACGGAACGAGCACACCATTCCCTTGGTCCCAGGCCGCTGCTGGGCGGTGCTCCACGCCCCATTGTGGCTCGTCTCCTTAATTACCGAGACCGGGACACTGCGCCCGACTGTCACGTGAGAAGAAACCCCAAGGTTCGAAGGCATGGAGTACACCATATATCCAGACTTCACCGTTGCTGTTCAGGAGGCACGCCGCAAGTTCCGGAAGGCGAAATTGACTATGCCCTCATGTACCCAGCACGCCTATGGGTCACCCACCATGGCAAGCAAAACATCTTCTTAAATCTGCAGCAGGTTGAAGACTTTCTTAAGAATGTCAAACGCCGCTCGCCTCGAGAAATTCTGATGACTTCAACTCTAGATCTCAATCCCCTGCCTTGGATGGCCCTCCACAGTAAATGAAGACGCCAAGAAGTCTCTGCACTGATTGTCTCTTTTATGATATTATTTCTTCCAGACAACTGTTCCTTATGACACAGAAAAATTCCCATCCACATATGTAGCGGGGAACAGTAACGTCTCATCTGGTGGTTTAAACTGCATACAGCTCGACGGCGTCAGATTAGTGTACTTCACACCTTAGGTGCATCATGTTTCGTTGCGGTTGGCTAAATGTATTAATCTGACAATTGTATCTCCCTTTCACCAAATTGTGCCGAGCACCTTCTCCTACCCCCCTCAATCCCACCACCATTGGGGTAGCTGCTGTGCAGTTTTAGGAGAAGGGAGGTCTCCGCGGCCCATCAGCGTTCCCCCCCATATGGCTGATCCCCCATACAACTTGACTTTATGGTGGTTACGTTTGACCTGGATTGTACTGTTAGAGATTTTTTGGTCTCTGGGTGGGCTATGTAATGCCAGCACAATTGGGGTGCTGTTGTGGGCGGGGGTGGTTTGGGTATTATTGATGTCTCTTAATGTCATTCTTATGGTTCAGCAACAGGTAGTCATGCCAGCACACGTCAGAATAATTGCACATATGACTCCACATGCGACATTTCACACTAGCATTTTCCTCCCTAACTATGTCCCTACCTTCTAAGGCACTGTGCATACATTTGCTCATATGGAATGTTAGAGGCCTTGGAGATCCACGGAAGCGCAGGCAAATCCTCACATATCTTGACAGGCACCAGATACATATCGCCATGCTTCAGGAGACACATATGGATCCGCATCGCCCCACTCACTTTGGGAGCAAGTGGGCCACTGATTGAGTTTTCTCCTCCTATTCTACCTATTCAAGGGGGACACTGATTCTAGTTAAAAAGAACAAGCTCTTAGGCGGTACTTATGGAGACTCCTCTCTTAGGATCTGTATGCTATGGGGTACACTGGGTATACAATCAGTCACGCTCATCTGCTGCTACGGACAGAACATTGATGACCCAGATTTTTTCACTACTCTCTGGGGCCAAATTCTCAAAGTGGGTTCCACGCACGTCATTTGGGGGGTGATTTTAATACTGCCCTATGCCCTGACACTGATAGGTCCAACCCGCTTCCTCATCATCACACCAGGACTCACGACACGCTCAAACGACTGTTCTTTGATCATGGGCTTATTGATGCATTGCGTCATGTAAATCTCGATGGGAGGGAAGGCACCTATTACACTGCAATGCACTCTTCCTGGTCCCGGCTGGATTATTGGGTTGTCTCCCGAGGGGTTGCCTCCTGGATACTTTCGTCAGAGCACTTGGCCCAGACCTATTCCGACCACTCCCTTGTCCCCCTGATGATCTCCCTCCCTAATTCTATTGCCACCCCACATTGTTGGTGTCTCATACCTGAGGCACTGTTAGACACTGCCTTTAAGACGGAACTAGGGGAAGAAATAGCGGACTTTTTCATGCGCAATAAAGGGTCAGTCAGATACGTGGGTAGAGTTTGGGAGGCCTTTAAACTTACGGTGCGCGGCTCGCGCATTTAGAACAGCTTCAGTGTCCTCCGTGACATTCAATGTACCCTGCGCAAATTTGAAGGGGAACTGAAACAATCAAAAATGGGCATGTGGCAAAATGCAACAGGGGTTCACGAACTCACACTGCGAGACAAACATACGGCGGAGCCAGAGGCCTGCATTCATAGCAAATATTTTACAGCTAGTAAATATGGGGAGGGAGAGAGACCTGGTAAAGCCCTAGCGATGGAAATTCACCTACCTCATTTTTCAAACTATGTCCTGGACATAGTCGATAGTACTGGGTTGTGACACAGGGACAGCCTCGACATACTACACACTTTCACCAAATTGTACACTGACCTATATAGCACTCGCAGAACTGAGCCTCCTGACCTTTCTCATTACCTTGGGGATATTGCATTGGGGTTGCTTGGGGTTGCTTGGGGATCACCACAGAGAATATTGGGTAGCGCCGTTTGAAGATGATGAGCTGTGGGCAGCCATTATGCAGATGAAATCGGAAAAGGCCCCAGGCTCTGACGGGCTCTCCATTGATTTTTACAAAACTTACCTTGACCATTTACTTCCTGTCTTGAAGGAGGTTTAAATAGAGGCACAGGAATTGCAGATCTTACCTGGCTTGATGAGAGAGGCCCTTATTACCTCGCTATTGAAACCTGTCAAAGCTTCAGGTCGTTGCGATTCGTACCGGCACCTGTCTCTTATTAATACTGACACAAAGATTCTCACCAAGATGATAGCTAACTGGCTCAGCTTCCTGATGGACAAACCGCTTCTGCCGGATCAAGCTGGATTTATCCCCGGTTGAGCAACTTCCCACAGTCTCCTTACTCTCTTTTTTCCATGCTACAAAATTTCAACCCTCAACTGGCGGTGAACTTTTTAGATGCCACAAAGGCCTTTGATTCAGTGGAGTGGGATTACCGGTTCTCCAATGTATGGGACTCCTCAGTGGTTTTTTAGCATGGATACTCCTCCTGTATTCCTCTCCAGCAGCCAGAGCCCTCATCAATGGCCACACCTCCCCTTTTGCCATTACCAGAGGCACGCAGCAGAGCTGTCCGCTCTCTCCCTTTCTCTTTGCCATGGCCGTGGAGCCTCTGGCTGCCAGGGTCAGACAGCATCATCACGAGAAGGCTCTTCGCTGCTTCCTTCGTCCCATCCTTATTTCCCTCCACGCGGACGATATTACCCTCTATGTCCGTGAGCCGTTGCAAAATCTCAACTCATTATTTCATGAGTTCGTCCGCTTTGGTGGTCTCTCTGGAATCCATATCAACTGGGCAAAGCTCCAACTTTCCCCACTTACTGCTTCTGTATCGCCATTTGACAGTGACTTTCCGATTGAATGGTGCAGCACAGACCTAACATATTTGGGGATCCATGTTACCGCCGATCGCAACAAACTTATGAGACTCAGCTATGGGAGGACGATGGAACATATCACCAACTGTATAACAAGATGGAACGCTCTCCCTCTCTCTATGACTGGTCGAATTTCCCTCATTAAAATGGTCATCCTCCCCAAACTTATGTACTTGTTCTTAAATATTCCTTGTGACCCTGGCCAACATTTTTTCTCCTCACTGCATTCAGAATTAACCAGATTATTATGGGGCGGTAAACACCAGATACTACAATGGGATGTATTTGCCGCCCCTATTCTCAGGGGTGATTCGACGTTCCCAATTTTGAACTGTACTATCTCTGCGCCCAAGCACATTATGCCCATTTTTGGTTCCCCCCCCCCCCCCCCTTCCCAAATACATTCCTCACGTGGCGACCAAGCATTTCCTGGCAGACCCGGTTCCGTTAGATGGGTTATGCTGACTGCGCTTACACTGCGCGCTCGGCCTCTGTGCACTGCGCGGTGAAGGCTTGGCAATGCATCTCTACTCGTCTGCAAGCCCCTATGCTATATTTGCCTCTGCTTCCCCTTACATATCATCCAAAAATGCCGTTATGCAAGAGGTTGCTTGAAAAAAACTAAGACCAAGTACAACATCATTTGCTGGGGGGATCTTTATCTGCACGGGAAATTTTGCACGTCACAACAGCTCATTTCTCGGTCACCACCCTCCCCCATCGACATCTTTATGTACGTTCGACTGCAGCAGGGCCTCAAGGAATATACTACCTCATACCCACTTGAACCACCCGATGTCTCAGCTTTACGCCACATACTGCGCACTGACAATGCCTCGCACTTAGTATCCACCCTCTATCACAGCGTATCTACAGACGCTCTAGAACTGATGTCCTCTACACTGTCACCCTCTCCCCTCCTCGCTTTTCTTGGTTACACGGAAGATCTTGACGAAAAGCATCGTAAACGTGTTTCCTTTAGCTTATTGTTGGCCAGGAGGCGAGTAGCATGCAGATGGGGTCGCGGTAGAGCACCTAAATTTAAAGAACGGATTAGTGACTTAGGGGCATATTATCAAGGGGGTTTATCTCCGCTTTTTTGGCTTAAAAAGCCAAGAAAGCGGAGATAAAATTATCTCCCTATTACCTAGCTGTCGCTAACACCAGTTAGCGACAGCTAGTAGGAGATAGCGACCATCTTGGGCCCCACTTTGCATGTCAGTGATATTTATCACTAATGACATGCAAAGTGGGCGTGCCAAGATGTTAGCGACTGAAAACAGTCGCTAATATCGCTATCTCCTATTACCAACTTTTGGAGATATTCGCGCTAAGCACGAATATCTCCAAAAGCTGACACCTCCCCTGAGCAGTTCTTTGCCATGTTATCCAATGGGAGGTGGATAACATGGCTAAGAGCATTAGCTCGGTAATGCATGAATATCGCTGACTTTTCAGCGATATTCATGCATTGCGGCGATTTTTATCGCATTTGCGATAAACCTTTGTAATACCAAGGTTTATTTGCGGTAAAAATCGCTGCAGCTCAGCGGTAAATTTGTGTCTCTAACCAAGCAATAGCGATAATTATCGCTATTACTTGGTAATATGCCCCATGATTTCTTGGCAAAACCATTCTATACATGAGAGATATTAATTTCTTCTCATTTGATAAACTGTCTATTTTTTACATGACTGATATTTATTTCTTCTCATTTGATAAACTGTCTATTTTTTGCATTACTCCTTTGATATGTGGTATATTCTATCGATTTTTTTATATGCTGGACTCTACATTATACTGTAACGATACACTGATGTTGCTGCTACGCATGTACTTATCTGTGGACTATGTCTATCATACTTGCTGTTATTGCTGAAACTTAAAAATAAATAAATAAATAAAAAGATCTACTTGTACAAAAAAAACACAGCAGGCACAATGTTCTCCGCATCATCTGCTGCATAATTTGCAGATTTAAACAACGTCTTTGTTTCTGGCTCAAACGATCAAAAGTTACAAAAAACACAGTAACGCTTTTTCCCATGCAGTGGAAGGCTTGTTGCAAAGGTTGACTGGTCACTTTTCAGTTGCTTATTGCTGTATTTCGGTGTTAAACTGGTACTAATGGGGAGAAACATTTGCTCAGGTAGTGTTGTGGAAAAATGATCAAATAGAGAAGTAACACTATCCCAAAATGTGCTGCATTACACCACACGCATAGTTTGCCTTTTCGTGCCTGCCACATAATTTGGTCTTCCTGCAGAATAATTCCAGCGGCTCTGATGAAAAGACAAAACGGGTATACCATTGGCTGCAGCAGTGCAAGCTTTTGTAAAAGAACAAAGGTGGATTGGAAAAATGGGAATCTGAGAGACAGAGTGTGTGAGTGGTGGAATGTGTGAAAGCATGTGTGTTTCAGTGTTTCTGAGTGTGTGAATGTGGGTGTGGGACCTGGGGTAGCCTGGCCTAGGGCAAGACTAGCATACAGAGGCTCTGTGTAAAGGTTGCAGACCACCCAAAAGTAAAGCTACGCAATAGCACACAAAAAGAAAACACTACACCAAAAATTGTGGGAAAATACGTACTGTTTTATAAAAATAATATTTTCTTTGTGGTCAAAATTTACAGTTTATGACATTTCAGATTATTGACATTTCAGCAATTAAACCTCTTTAACTCTAGCAAATTATCAGATAAATTTCCAATTACAGTTCATACAGTTTTCTAGAGATCAGGGAAACCCACTCTTCAAAGTTGACCAGTAATACAGTTCACATTACAATAGAGTACAAAAATTACACTTCCATTTAGTTATTTAAACTCAAGGTGGAGCATTAATTAACCACCTCAACAGACTCCAAACTCAGCTTCAATAGGGTATTACACGATGCCCAATACTGGACACTCACAACACCAACTACCCTCAGGGTTAACTCTGGCAGTTGAATTAACTCAGGGTTTACAATTTCCCTCTGTGGGTTACCTCCACCACCACTGGGAGCTTATAACTGTGCCTTCTCTCACAGGGAGGTAGCACCCACTCTGGGGAACAGCTCTCCACTTCCCCCCTTCCTGGATAGCTGTTCCCCTTCCCTCCGGGTGTCACTCCTTACTTGTAGCAGAGTTATCTGCGTGGACCAGGGGAAGAACCTGCTTTTCAGGTCAGAGGAGACTCAGTACTGCGGTCCCACAGTAGCCACTCGGTAGACTTTCCTCTCTTCTCCCGCTCGCGCTGTATTTCCTGCTAGCGCTCAAGCGGGGAGAGAGTTTAGAACAGCTGTCTGGCGACTGGGCTCCTCACACTCGCCTTTCCGTGGAGCGCTAGAGTTGCACCGGGGATTCCGCGTTGCTGCAGCGGCCAGGGGAAACTTCCGGCGCCTCCTCACACGATCCTCGATGAGCGCGCTGTTCTCCCGGGCATGCGCGTAGCTCTCCGTCGTCTCCGCCTCCGCCCTCACGAGTCGCGCTACTCCCTGGAGCCTGCGCGATCACAGCCGGAAGCTTCACCTCACAGACGCTGCACTTCTGGGCCTGCTCGAACCTAGGCCCCTCCTGCCTCCAGTAGCGGTCACGCTGGGGACATGCGCGGAAGCGCTTCCTTCTTCCACTGACGCGGCCGGTGCCCCCGGGGTCCCACAGACGATCGGAGCAGCGCCGCTGCTCTCCCCCAGTCACTTCCCTCACCGGCTCCACAGGAAGGATGTTCTCAAGCAGCGCCCTCGCTCCTCAGGACATTTATGGCTCCACAGACCCACGACTTCACCAGGGCACAACAAGGAACTCTAGCCACGTCACGGGGCTCACAGCTGCTCTTCCACGCTGGTAGGTGCAGCGCTGGGCATGGGAAGTTAGGGATATCCTCAGTAAGAGTGTCCTGTCAGCTTTCACTCGGGTTCAGACTTGGAAGGGTCTTCCTTCACACGCAGGTTGTTTTTCTTCTTAGCAGTTGATGTATGGGGAGGGATTGGTCAGAGGCTGAAGGGGGAACGTCTCTCTGAAGTGACTGTCTGCCTCCAAGACAAACTAGCTGCTCTCAGTGCGTCCACCTCCTCTCACCACTGCCTCACTCCTCCACTCTTGGATCAGCACAAAATGGCTGCTGGTCACTGGCCTTATATAGGGTGGCCTGAGACCTGCAGAAGTCTCTGGTTGTTTCTAGAAAGTTCCCTATGTTAGCCTATGGGCCTGTCCTCCAGTAGTGTCCGTTATGGCAGTTGGTGGCCACCATTTTAGGTTTCTGGATGTCCCTAGATTTTCAAGGGGCCTGACTGGGCCTCACAGGTTATGAGGGAAAAATGGCGTCATAGCCAAGGAACACCTAGCCCCCTGACAGCACTGAAAAATCCTGATGGACATATATGTAAAAATAAAAATAGAAACTCTGGGAGGCTAAGGGGGACAAAAATAAATAATAATGGTTAGAATATCCCCAGAAGCAGACAGGTCTAACAGTGGGTAAATTTGTTTCTTTGACCAAGTGTGCGAGAAAGTTGAACGCAGAGCGTGAGTCACTGAGAGTGAGAGTCTGAGAGAATGTAAGAGAAACATGTCAAAGAGACAGTGGATGTGTCTCTTTTTGTGTATTGATTTCCCTGCCAATGCCGGAGGTAATTCTTGGCTTATGTGGGAGGGCACTTATGGCATATGTGTGGGGGGTTCTACCCATGGCAGAATGCTTGTCTTGGTATACTGGCACATGGGGGCACCCGAAGCAACATGCTAGTGCTGATATATTTGAGGTATTGAAGGTAATTCATAGCATAAGAAAGGAATGATCATAGATAGGAACTCCCATTGCAAAATACTGGCCCTAGCATTCCAGGGTAGTTTTTGCCACGGTGGAAAAAGTGATATATAAGGAGCCGTCGAACCCATGACAAAATGATGGCCTTGGCAAACTGGATATGATTCTTGACATATGCGGAGCACCCTTTCCAAATTTCTAGCCCTGGCTTACTGGAGAAAATTCCTGACATATTAGGTGAACACACTAAATTTTGGAAAAAAAAGGGTTAGCTTCTATGGCAGTTCAGGTATCCTTGGCACGTTGTGAAAGTGCTGGAGCAGTCGATAAGTGCCCTTTCAGAGCCTTTGGCGTTTTAGCAAATTTAGGTATGAAACTTGCTAAAAAAATGCACTATTGCTTCATTCACTAGAAAGCAGGTCAATTGTTATACTTAGGCTTTCCTGTTTTCAGTTTCTATTTCTAGTCAATTCTGGTAGGGTTTTTTCATCGTTTTCAATACCTTGAAAAACAATGGTTATTAGTGGTTACACATCTTCATGCCATTAAAACCAACAAAAACAGTGTATTTCCTGTGGTTATGGAATGTTTTGCTTTCATTATTGCTTGCTGTCTGAAACTAATAGTGCATGTGTACAGACAGTGTTTCTACAGGGTATATGAGGTCCAAATACATTTTTACAAAGTAAACTTATTGTAGTACATCATACAATACTTCTTTAGTGAGTTTTTGGTCATGTGCGCTTGCTCTTTCTTTCCCATGTAAACATTTATCTGTGAAAAGGCCCTCTCAACATTGGCACTTGAGACGGGCAACACCAAAACAGCCAGTACACAATTTGCAAACTCTGGCATCTGACGTAGCTTTCCATGCCAACTGGTGCACCTAAAGATTGCAATTCTCTGGGACAGGTTCTGCAACATATGTACTGAACTGGGCGCATATGCCCGCAGTTATTGAAGAGATCAAAAATGAAGCAGTGCTTTTCAAAGTCCAGAGAAAATTCCCCTTTACGATAGGGATCTAGAACTTGTGAAGAGTACATCAATGAGACATCATTGACTTCAAATGCCATGGTTGGTGAAGGGACATTTCTATGCATCATTGCAGCCCATTTCTCATGTACTGTAAAATCAAAGTTCCTGAATTGCTCCTCAACATTTTTTAGCTTATCAAGTGGCAAGAATTCTAACATGGAACATGTTGCAGTGCTAAAGTAAAAGTGTTGCCCAGCCTACTCTCAAGGAGATGTTTCACATCTACACCAATTATGCTGAACACTTGGTAGACAAGTATGTTTTCAGACTTTAGTTAGATTATGTCCACCACAGCAGTCATATTTTCCTGTAAAAATCTAAGAATGCAGTAGAGTGTTCTTTTTTCACACCACTATCAATATGCAATCAAAAGTCCTCACATTTCTTGCCTTTGTATCATCACTAAGCAAACATTCTGTAATTGGTCACCACATGGATAATATAGCACTCATGGCCTCTAGAACCATAGGCTCAATAGCCCAGTTGGGAAGACTCTTTCTTTGATGCCACATAAACCACAAAATGAGAAATATTAGCATTTTAGTATCCATTCATAATGAAATAGAGCACCAGAATGGATTACATTGTCAATAGCATTCTTCATTAACTCTGAAAATTATACAAATGTTTTCAGCATACCATCAAGAAAGTGGCAAGGATCTCTTACAGTGGAGCAATCAGCTCAGGCATCGATTTTGACAGGTCATCGCACAACTTTTTTATATACGTAGCTGAATTACTGCAAATACAAACAATATCATACCAATCTTTGAATAGCATGTAGTTTGTGGTTGCAAAGGTGTTTTTTCAGTGTTTATATGTTTACACTGGTGAGGGCTATTTTCCTTTCAGTGGGGCTTTATCAGTTATTATCGGTTTAAAACAAAACAGGATAGCCTAATTATACTCCATTATTGTCAAAGATCACCTGCCACTACTTGTGAGCAGAGAGGGTGTTGTGCGTACAAAGCTGGGGGATTGACTTGGAAATTAAAATAACAGCATTGTATAATCTTTTTGTCTAGTTTAGTCTTGCCCCCGCTTCTCACATTAGCACCAGGACCCCCTATTTTGGACAACAGTGTACTTTACACATTATTTCCATTCATTCATTCATCCTATGAATTCATTTTCAGGTATCACATTCTATGGTAGTTCACCAGCAGAAAAGACCACCAGACAATCCTATCACGGTATGCAACCGTTTCAACGCAACTTTTACAATGCATTCTTTTTCAATGCAGGATCCTTTACAACGAATGCCTTTACAACGCATGACATTACATAGCAGATGCTATTACAACGCATGCTATTACAACGTAAGTATTGGTAAGTATGTCATTTTATTTAAACATTTAATATTAAAAATAAATTAAATTAATTAATTTAAGTAATTGTATTTATTTCGTTTTGGGTTATGGGGTACAGAGGTATTATTAGGGTTCAGGTCTAGGTTTGGGTTATGGGGTACAGGGGTATTTTTAGGGTTCAGGGCTAGGTTTGGGTTATGGGGTACAGGGGTATTTTTAGGGTTCAGGGCTGGGTTTGGGTTATGGGGTACAGGGGTATTTTTGGGGTTCAGGGCTGGGTTTGGGTTATGGGGTACAGGGGTATTTTTAGGGTTCAGGGCTGGGTTTGGGTTATGGGGTACAGGGGTATTTTTAGGGTTCAGGGCTGGGTTTGGGTTATGGGGTACAGGGGTATTTTTAGGGTTCAGGGCTGGGTTTGGGATTTACACTAACTGGATTTTAAATATTATTTTTATACACCTACACTATTTGTAAAAAATATTTAAATATATTTACAAATATATTAAAAAAAATTATTTGATAAATAACATTTTGTTAATATTTATTAATTACATTTGTTAAAAAAATAATATACTTACCTAGACTTAAGTTGTAATGGCATGCGTTGTAATAGCATCTGCTATGTAATGTCATGCGTTGTAAAGGCTTCCGTTGTAAAGAATCCTGCGTTGTAAAAATTGCGTTGTAATGGTGTGCGTTGAAAAAGTTTGCGATGTAACGTCATACATCCTCCTATCACACTTTTCTGTGAACGGCAAACAGCTGAAGAGACAAAATATATTGTTGTGAAGTTTTTTTCTCTATTCATGTTAAAGACACAGGTCTAAAATAAAACAATTAACGATAGTCATGGATTTTTATTCTAATTTCAATTTCCTTGGAGGGTTGACCCATTTCACTGTAGTGAAATGGGTCAACAGAATTCCTAAATGAGTCTGTGTAAAGTATAGGTATGTCGAAATTTTATCAGTGTTAGTTAAAGATAAATGTATTTTTACATTGCAGGTGTGTGCAACGAATCATCAAATTGCGATGAGTTTTAACAGATAAAAATAATTGGATGCATCACATTTAAAAAAAATTCTATTGAGATTTTGTGTATGGTTATGTTTGCTCTTATGTTTCTCCTGATTAACCACTAATATTTGCTTACAGTTGTTTTATAGCAACCTTTAACTTATTTGTGTGAAAATAATTATAAGCACACACACACACATATATATGTACACCATAGTAAAAGCCTTATACTTTGTGATGAAAAAAAGCTGTTTTTCTTTCAATAGCGCACGGAATTTCGTCAGGCCAGTGAAGACAGAGTGACCCATCGGTATCAAAATCCATGGTAAGCATATCTCAAATCTTAGGAGAATTAGCAAAACTATGATGCAATGTCTGTAATCATTCTATATACTGAGTTTTGAAGACTGGCTTGAATAATCCGGAAGGATAAATAAATTATTTACGCCAACTATGGCATACTGCTCATATCAAAATTATAGCTCTACAAATAAGGAACTGCCTGAAATACATAGCACATATGAAATAGAATATAACACCCACCAGAATGAATACATTTCAAAACCAATATGATAAATGGCAGAATCAGTATATCATGTCACAAAACTAATAAGATACACAGCAGAATTTATACATAACTTAGTGAATGATATTAATGATACATATGTGAAAAGGAATAAATCATATCCTTAAATATGTCAACGATATTCAAATAATTATGGCCCTCACTAAAAAGAAAATGGCAAGATCTAAAATTAATATAACGTGCATTGATAACAGAATGACATTCGCTGAAATAACTGACGTTAACAGAAATATGACAGATGTTGAAATGCATATGATGATCTGAAATGAATATATCAACACTTCGTCAGGTGTAGTAAGCGCTATGTAAATACAAATAACCTTGAATTAAATAATTATGACACAATAAAATAAATGTCCGGTATTTTGAAATGAATATAAGTAAAAAAGATATGACTGTGACTCCTTGTAATGAATGACTGTTGTTGAAGTGAATATGACCCAGACTGAAATTAATAAAAATTCGCAATGAAATGAATATAGAATACTTTGAAATTACCACAAAAACATGAACATTTATGCAAGACCTGTTGAAATTAATATAAGCTATATTAAAACGAATATACAACAAGTTCAAATGAATGTAGGTTTAGCTCAAATGAATATGAGAAGTGTTAAAGGATTGTTATATATGCTGAAATAAAGTTGACATGCATTTAAATATATATGGAATGCATCAAGAGGAAAATGACACACCTTAAAGTTAATACGGCATGTGTTGAAACAAATATGAGATGTATTGATATTATATGAAATGCTAAAATAAATATGACTTTTGCTAAAATCAAAATGATCTATGCTTGAATACAACATGAATTGAAATGAAAATGACCCACACTGAAATTAATATGACATACTTTCAATCAATTATGATATGTATTGAAATGGATATGACCCCCTTCAAAGAAACATGGCATGCATTAAAATAAATATGGCTTATGCTAATATGAATATGACACATTGAAATGAATATGGCATCCATTGAAAGTAATAGGAATAGAATTTGACATGCCCTAAAATACATTTGACCTACACTAAAATTAATACAAAATGTGTTGAAATTAATCTGGTATGTTTTGAAATGGATATGACTAGGGTTGAAATTAATCTGACACATGTTGACAGGACTATAGAACCAATAGAAATGACTATAACCCATGTCAAAATGAGTAAGAAAATCCTGGAAGATAATAGGAACCCACTGAGATAAATTTGTCAAAAAGGGAATGAATAAGGTATATATTGAAATAAATATGACTATCCTGTGTAAAAACATGTGGCATACATTGAAATGATGATGATATGCAACGAAATAAATGTGACATATTGAAATTGTTATTACATACACTAAAATGGATAAGAAATGCAGTGAAATTAATATAACATGCTTTTAAAAGAGAATAAATCTTTCTTTCGTGTTTATTTAAATTGTAATCAATAACTGCAGACAAACAAAGCTGCACACATCTGGGCATTAACATACATGGCATAGTAACTTTGTGTATCTGCGCCATTAATACAACCATGAACAATGCATAGGGTTGTGCAAGAGGAAATACATTGGTGTAGTCATTTCAAGAGAGAGATGACATTTATAATCACTAGCAAAGCTGTAAGACAAACATCCTAGCAGCCTGTCACATGCAGTGGCATTATCATTTCCAATATGTTTGTCCTGGCTGCATTACTGTAATCGGGACTGGGGCTGTTCCATCAGATGCCTACACATTTGAATGCAATTACCTTTTCAAATATCTTCTCAAATGACCTCCATATATCTCTAGGCCTACATTTAAGCAGTTGTTGCATTGCATAGCATTTGCCAGATTCAATACAGTAAGCTGCCTTCCGCAGCCAAGCTTCAGTTTTGGGTGGTGTGTCTTTCAGCCAGGTCAATGCTACCCTGCTCTTGGCCAAAAGTAGGAGCATACCTTGTCTTCAAATGCTGATTCTAATTCCCTTTCCCTTGTTCTATTTAACTGGAGGTAAAGAGCAGCCATGGCTGAAGCACAACTGCCATAAACCTAGGACACCCACCTTCTGTTAATGTCTAATGTTAGACCTATGTCTGTGGGTATATTCAGGCGGCCCAGGAGGAAAGGTTGGGAATGCATCCCTAGCGGGGTGCTTAAGCCTAAAGTATGAAAAGATGTCAACGGACAGGTCATAGTCACCAGTTTGAATGCATCTAGTGTTAAGACTTCCTCCACTGGACACAGATGTCATAGTTGTAGTAGACCTTTCCTGGGAAGTGTTGCTACAACAGAGGGTAAAAGTGTAGGAGGAAGCAGAAGGTTCCACAGCAGAGTCGCAGCTCGGAAATATGACATGTCATGGCCAGCCCTGCACACCAGAGTCCACCAGGCCCAACAAGTGAGGGCTTAGGGTGCTTAATGCTGTCAACAAACAACCCTCCACTACCTGGTCTTTTTTGATGAGGAAATGTGGCAGTTGGGACCAATGCTTGCACCAGTGTACCACATAATGTGCTTGTGCTGTTAAATAATACATGTAGAGGTCTCGGACCTAAAAGTCCCCCCACCCCCACTTCAGGGGCAATGCCAAGGTCTCCCACCTCACCCTAGCCAGCATAGTCCCCATGGTCTTGAAGAAATGAATGTTGAGTGGGATTGGCATATTTGTGAACAGTAAAAGGATTGAAGCAATATTACCATCTTTATTATGGCATGCCATTGAAAGTGTCAGTTTAATCCATGGTTTCACATAGGTTTTAAGTTTATCTAAGATCAGTCCATAATGTTCACGATTCAAAATGTCTTTGTCATGAAATAGTGTGGCCCTAAGTATTTAATGGAGGTCTCTTACCATTTTATTGGAAACTCCAGGGGTGGTAATTGAAGGTCCAGACACTTCTTCATAGCGCGCTATTTTCCTCAATAGAGGTAGAAGGTTATGTCCAGGATCTTTAACAAAAAAGCAAGATGCCATCCTCATGTAAGGAAATTATCATTCTTCTGTCTGGGTGGGCAATTCCCCTATGAGAGTGTTGCTGCCTGATTTTACAGGCGAGGGGTTTAACAGCCAGAGTAAATAGGAAAGGGGCGAGTGGACATCCCTGCTGTGCCCCAGTCGCTTGGGAACCAACAGAATAGAGTATTATTCACCGTCGCCTTACCCCTGGTGAGGGTACACAATAGGCCTGCCAATTTTAGCAGATATGTACCTAGCCCCCTATGCACGAGTACAGAGTACCAATCCAACCATTCAAGCAAATCAAAGGCCTTTTCTGCATCTAGAAAGCATGACACTGCCATGAGTTCTGAATGCATTTGTTGCATTAAGGCAAATAAAGTACAATAATTATTAGAAGTAAATCTACCTGTTATAAACTGGACTTCTCATGGGAGCACTAGGTTGTCCATATATAGGGCAAATCTTGTTGCAGTGACCTTGGCCAAGATCTTATTGACCAAGTCCCATAACAACAAGGGCATTTACAAAGGACATTAGGAGGGGCCATTACTAGTCTTTAGCAGTAAATGTGATTATAGCTTCTCTGGAGGTTAAGCCTTGGTTGTTTTCAAAGAACTCTTTAATCAGTGCCCTCATCTCATCACAGAATATTCGATCACAGAGGGCCATAGAGAAAAACCTCCATCTAACCTAGTGTGGAAGTGCAACGGGGAGTTGGAACTCCAATGTCACTGGAGAGCGATGTGATAATCTCTGCAATAAATACTGAACATCTGTCCCATACTGTAAACGGTCAGTATTTACGAACCAATAGTCAGTACGGAAAAAGCTAACATGTACTGAGGAATAAAAGACGAATACTTGCTTAGGGTCAATTATATACCTCCACGTATCCATGATGGCATATACAGGGGCTAGAGGAGTGCTTATTCCCCCACTACCCCCTTTGGGGGACGCACCTCTCTAGCATGATCTAAGGAGATAACACCAGTCTTAGTCAGAGCTGCATCTAAAACAAAATTAAAGCCACCACCTCAGATAAGGTGTTATGACGCATATTGTTGCCAAATCATATATATTCAAGCCAAATCCACAAAAAGTGAGGAGACTCACTTGTAAAAAGAAAACATTAAAAATATCAGAGGGCCAATCAAAAAAATAGCATTGACTGCAATCATCCCATCAGGGTCAGCCTACACACAGTCAAGGTAGGAAGCAACAGATTTAGGTGTAAGAACAGATATACCCCTCGCATAAGAGCTGTATGAAGCAAAGTAACGTAATGGGTACCACCCTTTCTTTTTTCACACTATTAAGACCTCTAATGTACCAGGTCACCATTTTATTGTTATGGGCAGTTGCCAGCCCCACTCCCTCACTCCCCTTAGTAACAATGGGTTTGCAATTTGAGTACACAAGATAATAAAATACCAACAGGTTGTAAGTCCCAATGCAGCACTGCACCCATCAGCTTAGTAAACAAAACAAGCATTGAAAATGCGATAGGTCTCGCCTTTGATTAAGTTAAAGCCATTTGCTTTGCTAACAGTATTGTATAGCAAAGCAAATGGCTTTAACTTAATGAAAGGCGAGACCTATTGCATTTCTAATGCTTCTTTAAACCAGTGGCCATCTTTCACAAGTTAAAATGTAACCATTATGCGCGTACAATACGTCATTGTACTCCTCTAAAGGTTAACCACAGTTAATGAACTCAGTGTGTGCTCAGTGCTGTCTGGTACAGTATCTACAGTATCACAAACACACCTACATAAGCAGAAGAGTGGCATAGAAGGGTGCCATGTGCCGTGGTGCAAACAGGGGAAATTGGCTCCTCATCTCTTGGTTTGATATTGGCAGTAAAAAGTAGCTTCAGGCGGGGTGCGTTGGGCCCCTTAGACCGAAGGGCCCCTGTGCCACTGCACCTTCTGTACTGTTTGATAGTACACCCCTCGAACACAAGCCGTTTGTGTTTGCCAAGTCTGAACGACAAGCTGCACTGCACAGGTCTGTGATTGCGTGAATTATGTCTTCAGAAGAGTGGAAAGTAGAAAAAAGCACCCTCGTAGTTTATTTATCTATGAATAAGTCACTGTGCCCCATAATGTGCCTCTGGCTGACACTGAAACGGCTAATACGTAATCTTGTGTTGCACCGAGACAACTCCCTGGTGAGTATCCTGCTGCTCAAATGATGTATACACAAATACATTGTCGCAGCAGGAGAGGTGATGCACTGAAGTGAATCACGCTGCAGCTGAACTCTTTCAAGTATGTGCATGCTCCATGCATCTGTCTACCTGGAGCGTGCGGAGAAGGTCTTAGAGCATCTTGCAGCCTGTGGGTTGAAAGGACAGTCAACGCTACCTAGGGACAGGCTGCTGCAGGACGGGTCGTCAATCTGTACACAGCCCTGCCTCAAAGCACTCTCAGAATACTCTATCGAGATAAGGGGTGACATGAGGGCTGCTGAGAGGCATGACTTTATCACACACTGGGAGACCAGTTCGAAAACACTGTCATACCTGAGGACCCTGCTGGATAGATACAAAGATGTGTCTTTCTCATTTAACATAGCGTATACAGACTGCAGTCTGGGGCCACAGAAGCGGTGCTTTGCGTGGGGTGATGTTCGGGCTGTGGAATGACGAAGTGTGACCCAGAGATGGACTACAAACACAGGGCAGCGTGGGAAAAAAGTGCCAGTTCTGGGAGTCAGCGAGACCCGTGGATGCTATACGATAATGTAATTAGGAAGATATTACATCTGTCTCATTGTTACACATCCAGGGCAGAATGTGAGTAATCAAGAGGTCCTTTTAATGCTGCGAGATCGATAGGTAGTTTGTCAGTGACGCTCTCCGAGGGCTCCAGCCTGTCCCCGGCCCTGCTGCCCACGCCTTATTGGAAAACAGTCCGACCCAGTCAGCAGTCCGCATTATCAGAAATCAAAGGTGCCCACTGAGCGAATGAGAAGCCGCATTTATGGGACGGTAATTAAAAGGTGCTCAATCAGTCGCGCACCTGTATCAAGAATAATTTATTTATTTATTCATTCATTTACTTTAAAAAGGGATGTGCTGGCGACCTTTAGACACACACGAGTGACAGGATAAATGAGCCATATTTAATGATCACTTATGCCCTGCAGTTCGTTAATTCTGGCCAAGAGAAGATATTTGAGCTGCCTTAGCAAACGAGTAAATGGAAGTTTCTTGGAATTTGTAATATTTGCAATGCTGAGAGTAAACAACAGCTTGCACTATTGACACGTCTCAGAGGAATTTCCATTAGAAAGTCTGTGGTGGTTTATGAGGAAAGGAAGTGGCCGGAGAAGAAGGGAAAGCTGTCTTCAAGTAGGAACAGCCAGTGTTCAATTACAACAAGCCTCGATCTCTTATCTTTATGGGGCCATGTGTTTCTAATTAGCATTCTCTCAAAGGAAAAAAATCTTTACAAAACCAAGATTTTTTTCCTTTGAGAGGTCAGGGGCAGTGCGCTACTCCACTCTAATTAGAAACACTTGGCCCCATAAAGATAAGAAAGTGATTCGCAACAGCAGCAAAGCAGGCGGCCCAGTCCGGATCGGTGGCGAAAGGGCGTCAACAAAAACCCCTCATTTTCAATGGCAGGCCACCGGTTAGCATAAACGGTGACGCCAGCCAATGAAAATGAGGGGCGGGGCTTCAAGTCCCCTTCTCAGATCTACTCTCCAACAAAATCACTTGCCCAGTGTGCAGTGCTTTGCGCTGCAACGCCAGGCGAGACCTAAAAAGGGAAACATTAAGAAACATGCAAATGACATCCTCCACCCACCCACAATACAACCCCAACTGCCGGTGGTGTGTCCCAGTTGCTTAGGTACATAACTCTGAGTGTAATGCATATCGGGTCATGCACCACCACCCACTAAATCTCGCTCCAATAGATTATCACAGTCCAGAGAAATAGTGAATTAAAAGCCGACAGCAAAAATGTGTAGCAGCTGTTAGGGTACGTAGCTATCTCACCTTCAGGCCCCACTCATTGTAGTAGAGTTCAAAAAAGGATAAAAGAATCATAGAAACTAGCTAACCATATCAACTAAACATCCAATATCATACCAGTTCTAATGCATAGCTTCACACATACTTGTGTTTCATAATCTAAACCACAGTTATTCATTCCACGTCACTTAGTAGTTGCTGGGAACTCCAGTCTGGTTCTGCGCAGAGTGATACAGATCTTGAGACAGTCAATTTTATTAAGAATTTGCAAGCACCTTCTCGTTTATTGAAGAATAAGGTGTGACCCTCGGCTGTCACATTAAGCTTTGTAGGGTACATCAGGGCATATCTTATACCCGCAGTTTGCAAGAAAAGCCTGTCTAGCCTTTTGAACAGATATGGAGCATTTGAATTTATGAAAAGGTTAGGGGCCAAACCCATACAAGCCATGGTTAAAGTTTACCAAGCTAAATTTTTATCCATTTCTAGTTATGGAAGTGATGTATGGGAATATAAGGATTGTGGTGAGATACAGAGAGCTGAAAATGATTTTATCAGAAGATTACTGTTAATCCCACAATCAGTCGCCAATTTTATGGGTTTGTGAAGAACTGGGAATGGAGTATATACTGGCTCTTTCAGCCCTAGCTCAGTGGTTCACAATTTGATCAAGTATCGAGATAGAGCTGATCCAGGCCATCATAAAAGATTGTGGGGCATATTATCAAGATGTGCGTTAAAAAACGCACATCGCACATTTCCGTATCGCCGGATTTTATCGCCGTGATAGTGCGTTATTATCAACGTGCAACACGTAGGCGATATTAAATCTGGCGATAGTCAGCAATAGGGAACATTAGCGCGTGAAAACAAGCATTGTTGTCAATCGCTAATGTGTACCTTGATAATATGGGGGGGGTGGAATCAGCTTAATGATCCACACCCCCATGTTATCAATGCCTAACACCTGATCAAAGCAGGCATTGGGAGACCTGCGCTAAACGAGTTTATCGCAGGTCTCCTTCTCCCAACGCCTGCCTTGATAATAGGGTGTTACCATCTCCAACCACATTCTACATGTGGTTGGACGTGGGAACGCCCGCCCTGCATCCCATTAGCGTTATCTATCGCCCCCAGCGCGAGGGCGATAGATGAAGTCAAGCATACGTCTCTAACTCCGGTTACAGACGTATTGAGAATAGTGCGATTAAAAGAAAATGCGTTAGCGACTTTAAAAAGTCGCTAACGCATTTATCGCTGGCTTGATAATATGCCCCTGTATTTCCCTGGATAAAGATAATTCCATCCCATGGCTGCACTATATTAAAGTGTGGCCGGAAAATCTAGGGTGTCAGGATCAGTCCTGGATTAAAAAGCAATTTATGACAAGAGTTAAAGCAGATAGAGAAGAAAGAGAAGTTTTAAAACCTACAGCTCAGGCCCATATACTCCTAAAAACAGATGTTTTTATGGAACCCTACTTAATTACAGTTATATCACCCCATCACCACTTTCTTTTAACTCGTTTTAGATTGAATCTTTTGCACTGGCTTTTACAAGAACCCCAAGGGCAGCATAAGGTGGAAGACCAATGGCCATGCTCATTTGATAACTTCTCGTTCCAGGATACAGTGCACTTTTTTAATGATCATTACCAGACCTTAAGACAATTATATATTTTACCGTTGCTCAGAGGGAAGGGATTTTGGCAGGTAAAGCCAGCTCTGATGCACCTTCAAATATTACAGTCCACTAAAATGTGCTTTAATGTGGTAAGCATTCTGGTGGATGCTCTCAGATGTAGGAAAAAACGTTTGAGTAGCTGAAATTGTACAATGGCTTTTTCAAATTGAATCCTTTTATAGTACTTAATTATTGAAGATATGTATTTATGATTAAATGTACTTTTTATCTTTGTATTTATTCATGTGATGTTCTTTTGTGGTTTTTATTTAACCGAATAAAGTATCTATTGATTGATTTGATTGAACAGGTTATGGTAAAAACGGAGAAAGAGGAGAGGCAGGCACACTAATGTTCAATGTTGCTACGTTCCCTTGCCAACAAAAAAACATGGACAAGGCCCCTGTAGTTGAGAAATGTAGGTATATGAGGTAGGCAGGGGCTCTCTGCCTTCCCCTTGCGGCAAGGGACCAATAGACCCTCTCCACTCCAAAGCTCAATGAAAATAACTCTCTGCCAATATCTTAATGAACAGTGTCTCAATAATTATCTCGGCTCTATTGAATGAGGTAGATTTGCAATTCCCATGCTGCTGATGTCATTGTGTTTGGTCTGTGCTTCTAAGTCTTTCACTTTAGTCGTGGCAGAAGCCATTTCTTTCTCCAGCAGGGTGAAAATATCACTTGATGATCTATGTGTGTTTTCCAGGTCCGAGATGTTTTGCTTGGCTTCATCTTGTTGGTTACCTTGCCTGTCCAGGCATTCAGCAAGGTCTGGTGGCTTAGTAGACGAATGCGTCCACTGTAGGGGCCTGTGTTCAACCTCATGGTCGCAGGTTCAAATCTCAGGGTGTCCACTCAGCCTTTCATCCGTTTAAGGACGATAAAATACGTGCCACTGTGATAGGTAACAATGCGTATCAATTATTCAGTGCCAAGATGCCCTTGGGTGAATGTGTGCTTTACAAATACATGTTATGTTATTTGATCCAGGCGCTGAGATATAGAGTCAGTTTTGTTGACAAGCAGTACCTTTCAGTCCTCCACACCTGGGCCTTACCATAATCCAGTACAGCACAAATCACCTCCCTACCAATACAGGTGTGTCCACTACCAGCTGCTGACTGGGGGAAGCAGGACCTACACCTGGTTGCTTCTCTCTCCGGCAGATCTCCCAGTTAGCGAAGAGTGGGGCTGGAGTTACAGCATTATGAGGCTATCTTGGTTGCTAGCTGGGCACACCCTATAGGATAAACCCTTTAAAATGCCATGCATGGTCATGTGACATGAGGAGCCTGTGGTACAAGGACATGCAGGTTGAAGAGTTTGGCGAACAAAGACAGAGACAGACTTATTACAAGCTGCGTGGAACAGTATTAATGCTTGGTTTTGTGTAGCGACACCACTCTTCCCAATTATATTGATTCTGGTCTGTTATATTGTTTTTGCTATCTGCTAGGCATTTTAAGAGGTGTCATATTTGTAGAGTTGTAATTTTGACATGAACGGCTTCCCATAGACAATGCAGTATGTATAGAACACTGTTTCATAACCAGCATAGAAACCATGTCAAATTCATTGATGTCATCAGTGGTATTTTATACTATATACAAAATGTAAATAATACTAATGAACAATGATCTAAACTTAGAGAATGTTATGTGCCTCAACAATAGTCTCAAGAACATTGACACCATTCAAACTTCATAAATAGAGGAGTAACTAGTAGGGTTGAAGAATTCATATTTCTTTTGCAGAAGGTTATCGGTGAGATTGTACTTGGAGCAGCATGCAGTTATGGAATTTCGCCTATGTTAAGAAAGAATTAGTTGGTGGAATAATTCTTCCAGTGGCCTGAAGTATGGGCCATCAAAAGAAGGACTTTACACTTTCCGCCCTAATTAGAATGGATGGTGTATAGTCATTTTTTTCTGACCCTCACCGCCAGGAAAAACCTGGTGGTAAGGGACAGAAAAAACAGTAATAAGGGAGTGTCATCAGGTGTTTTGTTTTTCAAAAATAAACTGCCTCTATGGGAGTTTTTGTCTAATAGACAAAAAACGTTGTAAAAGTTTGACGGACGGCCCTCATAGCTGATGATACCATCCATCAGGCTTTTCCTATATTAACAGGAAATAGCATGTTATGGGGCCCTGTTAATGTAGGGAGCTGTCTTCTGGGCTAGCGGACAACTGTAAATTTGGCAGGCGGCTATCCCTTGCGGTGGTAGAGGGAATTCTCCTCCGACATCCTGATGGAGTAAACTAGGTCCACCAAACTCTAAATTAGACCCTCAGTGCTGTAGGCCAGCAGGCTAACTTGCAGATGTTGATTTTGCATTAAATACACAGCATACCACAGAGCCTGTGTGCACTATATTCTTCATTACAGCATTTTAAATACATAACAGTTGCAGGCTTCCATTTTTGTCAGTTGTATAACTCCGGAGAGAAAATCTGAAAAGTAAGACAAATTACATTGGGCTCTCTGGTAGTATAACTTCTTAGGGTCTGATTTAAAGTTCAGCGAATGGGTTACACCGTCACAAACGTGACAGATATTCCGTCTGCCATATTACAAGTTCCATAGGATATAATACACTTGTAATACAGTGGACGGGCTATCGGTCACATTTGTGATGGAGTAACCCTTCCGCCAAACTCTAAATTGAGCCGTTACTCTTCACAGAAGCCCTGTTTGTGAGCTTGCTTGTGATACTACATTAATGCCATGCAGCTTTTTAAAGTGAAGCTTACAACTGGTGAGTATAGGCCATGGTTCCCTCTATATTGTGAACACTCAGTGGAGTAAGAGCTGTGACACCCAAAGTACACCCCTTTTTTGAGTGAGGGATGCTACTGCACCCTTAAACCATTCTAGGCAATGACTGGCGGTGACAGCAGTTGGTTTGTTGTCCAGGGCCACTCGCCTTTTTTCTTCAAACCTTGAGGGAAGGCTGCCTACCAGTTATCCCCAGTAAAAGGTCGAGCCAGTCCCTATAATTTAGGACCTTGCCTTCATTGTGTTTGCAACATGAACGAAGAGCATGTATATCTCTGGATGACAGGTGTGTGGTTCACAGATGACTTGGTGAATTGTGTGCTCCTTTTGGACTCCATTAGTATGTGGCAAATTATGTTTATCTTTGTGGGGGCTGGCTACCTAAATCCTGTACACTATATGTATACATGTATTCCTTTGCCGCCCCTCTTTCTTGTACCTTGTACTTAGGAGAATAAACCAGCCTATCTCTTGGTAGGCTTCATCTGCCCTGAGTCATGTGTGGTTGCCATCTCCCATGGCAATAGGAGGAGATACTGAGCCATGTTTAAGTTGAATTCACATCTCATCTGGGATCTTAAGGGGAACTGAAGGATGCCTACAAATTTAAAATGCTGTAGCTCCACTGGCTGTATTTTGTCTCCTGCTTTGGTTACTAGAGGGGTATAAGTATGCAGTCTCTCAACCAGTATGTGATTCATTATTGGTTTCTGTACTCCAAAATGACCTCAACACCAGTTTAGGAAGAAGACAACACAATCAAGAGCTGAGTCTCCTTATGGCTGCTATTGCTTCTCTAAACTGGTTCTAAAGCTGGGAAGTCTGCAAAGAGACCGTTTGTTTGTACACTGCGGGGAGAAGGAGAGCTTACCTGTAGGAAGAGTGTAACTGTGCCTGCCAGGAGAAGTCAACCTAATCGAAGGCAGGTCTTCACAAGGCATAGCTGATGAAGGATCTTGTTGGCAAACGTCATCTTGGCAATGAAGATGCTTCTTTGCCTGTCATTATCTCAAGAGACAGGCTGAACTGTTCCCAAAACACCTACGCTGTACCACTATCATCTCTTTATCGACCCTATGAGGACCAGGAGGAAGTTGGCCTTCACATCACTGGCATGGGGTCTAATTCTGTTGTCTGAAGAAAGTCATCCTGAGTATGGAACTTTTTGTACCATCATTGTAGCCACTGCAGACCCTGAGCATATCTTCCTGGCAAAAAAAATATTTGGTGATTAGTCACATTTTCGAAGGTAAAAAAACTCTAATCTGAAGATACACATTCTGAGTGAAAAAATGGGTTCTGCCTGCTTCTTCTTACATTTGGGATGACATGGCAGAAAATAGTCCAACCCTTGGAGATACTGGCTCCTACAGATACATGCTACCAGGTCTTAAAAGAAAGAATGGACATATCATCAATCTGAAGATTTTGATAGAGGGGAAAATGAAAGAATACATAAAATATTGTTGAAATATGAAATATGCACCGGGACGCACACTGCGATTGTCCACTGCGGGCCTCTTGGCCCCCTCACGAGCCAAAATGGTATTGACAGATGGCAGAGCTTTTTCTGTCTTGATTCCCCAACTCTGGAATGAATTTCCGGAGAACCTCAGTAAGGAACCCCCCTCCTGCGTTGGGTCAAAGGGAGAGAGCAGAAATGCTTGGGGCCTCATTTATGAGGCTGTGCATCACTTTTACACCGCCGGTGTGTCACTGTTTGTGACGCACCAGTGGCGTAAAAAATGCACATTGTTGCGCCATATTTACAAAGTGACAATTTAGGTAGATGTGTCACTTTGTAAACCCCTGCGCCACATTATACATGCGCCAGGTATAATGTATGCAAGCGGGGTGTGTTGACGCAAGGTAGGGTCGTAGAAGTGACGCAGTGAAATCTAGGAGATTTCACTGTGTCACTTTTAGGACGCCGTTGCGTCAAAATCTTGTGCCTGCCTCACAGCAGGCGTAAGACTGATGCAGGCCCTTTCACATGGGGCTTGACCCATGTGAAAGGAAGCATTGCTAGAGTTGCGTCACTTTTGTGACACACTCCAGCAATGCGTCACTTTTGCGCTTACAGATACGTCAGAAATACTGACGTATCTGTAACTCCCTGCGACATGATGTGTCATACATTAAATATGACGCATCAGGAATGTCGCAAGGAGTGCGCACTGAGAGGTGACGCATCTCTGCTTTCACGCAGCAATGTGTCATTTCTCATAAATGAGGCCCTTTACATTTACCAGGAAATGGTGCATCTCTGCTCTCTTCTTGCACTGGTAGAATCGTGGCAACTAAACGGCAATGCAGGCACCCTTTCTCCAGGAGTTTTGTGGCCATAATAGTTTTTGTGCAGGAAGGGATAACATGCAGCACAAAAGCTATTCTTAGAGGCGTATTCCTCTTTGCATGTGCGCTCTGTGAATGCAGCACATATTCAGAGAGAAAGTAACAAGGAGAAATAAATATATCTCTCCGTGTTACACCAACCTTGGGTAGGTGCACCATTTTGTTGCAAAACCAGTTTACAGATTAACCTCACACCACACCAACTGCAGCGCTTCTTTCCGGATACACACTTTGAGTGCCCCCGATGTCAAACCCCGGGAGCAGATTTTAGGCACATGTTCTGGGATTGCCCCACACTTCAAGGATTCTGGGGTACAGTCTGTAGCGTTCTAATCTAGGACCCTGATCGATACTGTGACCTTATGCCCCTATACAGCTATAAATCCATTTATTCCCTATATTGGCATAACCGATCAAATGCAATATTCAGAAACTCGTCTCTGGCCTCACACGAACAGAGCCACATTTCAGAATCGCTTTCTCTGCCACTTCCTTTGCAGCTAATTAGTGCAATGACATAGCAGAAGTTACTATCTAAGATTCCTAGATTAACACTCCGAGTTCTTCAACAAGATAAAAACTCAGCAACCTGGAAAGCCCCGCTTGCTGTGTTTTGATTAGTAATAGAACTCTAATGAGCACTGATAGATGATCACTTCCTAGTGACATCTTTATTGACATCTTATGTCCAAAAACTTACGTCAAACAAGGCACCTTTCAGGTATAAATATTACCAACGTTGCCTTAACCAAACGCTGCTGAAGTTGCTCTTATGCTGATGATACCATAGCTGCTATCGCTACTGCTATCGCTGCTAACTAGCGAACGATGGTGTGGTGAACTTAGGAGCTGAACAGCCGTCCCCCTGCAAGAGCCCAGCAGATGCAAGCTGCCCGCGGACGCTGCCCCTCCTCTTCCTCGACACGCTGAGAGAGACGCTGTCTTTTCTCCTGCAGAGAAATCCAGCTTCCGGCGTTTCCAGGCTACCCTTGCGGGTGACTGGGATATCGACCCCCTGAAGGAGATACCAGAACTCCATCATTCTATTCCAGAGGTATGGTGTTGACTAAACCCTTAGAGAGAATTCTTGAAGCAAACCTTGGCAAAACCAACTTAACTAAAGCTACTTACTTACTCCCCTCCCAAGTATTAGGCTTAGGTCAGGTACACTGGGGTAGGCGTAGTTAGAAGCACCAGTTGAGTATTTTAGCCTAATGTATATATGAATGTATATATGTTTTATTCATTTTAAACCATTGTATGGCTAAGAAACCATATCAATGCTTTTACAGTATTATTTTGCAATACTCATCTTACTGTACGTACTTTTTATAATAACAAGTCTTGCAATTGTGGCAATTCATTTCTCTTGTACGAGAAGAAAGACTGTTCAATAAATGTTACCCTTTATTGAAAACGCCCGTCTCTCTATTCTCTACATATTGTGAAAGTAAACTGCACAACCACTGACTGAGTAAAATAACTGTCTATTGTTCACACAACTCTAGAGATTGACTCTTATCTGAGGAGCAAAGTTGTCATGTTGCACGGTTGTTGGAAAACTGAATCCCTTCTTGTCTGTACCAGGGAAGCTGATCACTTCCTATTCAGAGAAGAAAGTTTCCAGTGACCTCTGAGCTAGTTGGTAACAAACCCAATTAAGTTTAGCATAGTCAGTGGAGGCCTGGAAGATCCGCACTTCTACGTCGATACTACTGTTTATGTTATTCCAATGCGCAGGGCCTATTGGGAAAATAGGAACTACACTACATGGTGCCCAACGTTTGGTAAGGCGATAAACTAACGCAAGACGTTAGAGTAACTCAGTCGTGCATTTTTCACACAGACCCCTTTCTCCCGTAAATACTCTAATAGACGTCTGGAGTGGGTGAAAGGTTAAAATCCGCCCGAACTTAGTAGGAAGAGATTCCTATGTAAAGCTCTGGTTTATTCAACGTTGAAGGATACAGTGTTCCAAAATATTGTGCACCTAATCTTTGTCTCCTTGGAGACCTACTCTGCAAAAACCTTTCTGACAATAAAATGTCAGACAGTGAAGAAGAAAGGGAAGCAGCTAGACTGGCAACCCTGCTAATAGAGGAAGACACGAGTCTCCTACAGACTGAACCGGATGCAATATTCATCCCGGTCAATTTAAGAAAATCTATAACTTTAAAACTTATAGAAAACGGACTGACACCACAAGGTGGTACAGTGATTTTCGTGATAGAGGCACACGAACATCGGCAGACAGAGGTATTCTACTCATGGATAAACTTTCCAGCGGCAAACGCTAGAACAAAAGAGTTCCACTATTATAAAATAGAGGATCCACCGGAAGAGTACGCTCCTTTCGAGGAGATTGAAATCCCATTAAAATACCAAGAACGTTTACTTTGGTTTAAAGGCGCCCTAAAACATAATGATCATATTACCAGGCTCGGTTCACTAGGTAGACCAGGAGCAACGTGGCCGGTTCTAGCCAGCTACACACCACATCTGGACATTGCAAAAATGTCAAAGGAAGAGCTGTTAGTACAGCTAAAAACACTTATAAAAATACATAGGCAATTAGTCCAATATGTAATGCGGACTGCAACAGTCCAACCAGCTGTTAATCTACCACAGCTGACCCCTCATCAGGGGAACACTAATAAAATTACACCAAGGAACATACAATCATGTCTTGGTAAAACACCCATAAAACGGGAACAAATTCCTTTCTGGTTAGCTCAAAAAATCACTCAAATAGAGGCAGTATTTCCGGATACTACCCCTATCGAGAAACACAGAATCTTGACCATCTGCCTTCCTATGGGAATCGCACCACACGTGGAGGACTGTGACACTTGGGGTACAGTCTTTGCTTCCATTTACAGAAAAACACATGGTGTTCCGTCTATGGCGGTAATACCAGATGTACTAAGACAGATTCAAAATTAATACGGTCCAGAGCCTGCTTTAACTCTTGGTATGAAATTACTGAAAGACTTCAAGCAGGTCTCGGCTATATTATTAGCCAACCTAAAGGGAGAAGCAGCATCTGTGGCGATCCGCCAGAAGTTGAAGGAAACAGATATAACAGATCAGCCAATTGAGCTTGCCAGAATCATAGAGAAATGCTATGAAGAATTAGGTAGAGACAGCTTGGGTGGAAAACCAGTAAAGCCCCAACTGCTCGAAAATCCTGAAAAATTATTTATTAAAAATAATTCAAACACTCCTAAAAAGAGCTGGGATGGAAATAAACAATCCACTCCCAAGGAAAAAGTTTTCCAGTCCAGAGGAAGGTCTCCTCGACGGAGGGAAAGAACTCCGACTCGAGAACACCAGTCTCCCCAGAGGGAGCCCTCTGAGAAAAGATACAACCTTAGAAATAGGGATAATTTGAAAAAACCTGATAGATATCAAAGTATTGATACACGTCCCTCTCGATCTTTTTCGCAGAAATCGGAAAGAAGAGGGCGGTCAGACCCAGGAGAGCACACCAAGTCCAAAGACAAGGAACCTGCTCAGAGTAAAAAATCTCAATTTCCGAAAAAGAAGGTAGCCAGTATTAGAGCAATCAACCATGCCGAGAATACTGAGGACACAGTTGAAAAACGGGGAGTGGGCACAGACAATGCTAGACAGTGCAGCAGAAATCAGTATAGCCCGCAAGATCTTGATGAGTCATCTGGAGACAGTGGACACGAATGAATACATTCAGGTTGAAACTGCCGACACCAGACTTAGCGAGCCCCATAAGATATACGAAATAACATTGCGTATAGAGGGTGATAAGACTAGGAAAATAAAGGGTCTATTTTGGGATAAACTCTCAAAAGGCTATGATATTCTGTTAGCTGAAAAAGATTGGCCTCCGGAGTTTGTCAGGGAGTTCCCTCGTGGCGAAGAAATGATTATGCCTGCCTTCTCGAATCACATTCCGATTCACAAAAAATATACTTATGCAAGGAAATGGGCAGTAGCCCAGGCACCGGCATTATATAAAAATCATGTAGGATGGGATGAGGACTCACCTCCTCACAAAATCCAATTAAAAAGTGAACCAACTGCCCAAAGGCAGTATCCCATTAAGCAAGAAGCTAAAAAACAAGTCAGGGAGATCTTAGATCAACTTGAATACCAGGGGTTGATTGAAACGTGCACCTCTCAAATGAACAATCCTTTGTTTCCTGTCTCCAAGCCAGACAATTCATATCGTCTAGTTTTGGACTACAGACACCTTAATGCATGTTGCAAAACATTTGCAGTACAAAACTCGCATAGTGCTGCACTAATGAACAACATAGTTAGGAAAAAATATAAAACAACATTAGACACATCGAATGGTTTTTTTTGTCAAAACATTGCACCAGAAAGCAGATATTTGACCGCTTTCTCCGTAATGGGGTCTCAGAAAAATTTCTGTAGGCTCCCACAGGGGTTCAAGAACAGCCCAGGACTATTCTCAGCTAGAGTAACAGAGTTACTACAAATATATGATGATGAGGCATTATCTTACGTAGATGATATCTATCTCACAGACGACGACTTGGATACTCACTTGAAAAGAGTGAACACCATTATACTTGGGTTCGCAGCGGAGGGTTACAAATTCAACTTTAAAAAGTCTTGAATTGCCCATCTGACAGTATTATTTTTAGGATACGAATTATCAAGTGAAGGAAAAAGCCTAGCGGACAACTTCTTAGAGAAGTGCGCTGTACTCCAAGCTCCAAAAACGCTGAAGAATTTACAAACCATACTAGGTTTTCTGAATTTCGGAAGAACTTATATTCTAAATTACGCAGAGAGGGTTAAACCTCTCTACGAACTAATAAAACCTGATTTTAAACAAATCAATTGGACTCAAAAACACACAGAAATTTTGAGATTACTGCAAACAGACATGTTAGCAAAAACAAAATTAGATACACGTGACAACACACGCAATCTTGTAATCCAAGTCCTCCCAGGAGGATGCAGATTCACGTACCTGACCTCTAATGAGGGAGAAAAGGTACCAATTTCAATTAAATCTCACTTGTGCAGACAAGCAGAAAAAACATTCAGTCACACAGAAAATACTGTGAAAGCAGTGCAAATTGCATTAGCAAATGAACGGGAACTAGCACACGGCAAAAGGATTAATATCCTCACAGCGGAATCCGCCTTCGAGGCGCTATTCAGCCCAGTAAACCTGCCTACAGTGTCAGTGGATCCGAAATGGATACAGTATGTAGATTCTCTAGGAGCGGAAGATGTGAAATACTATTTCGCCCCGCAATTTGAAGAACTGAATGATTTAGAATATGAAGAAGAATATCCTCTGCCAATCGAACTTCTGCCTCTCCCACAATACGCCTGTATAATCTATACAGATAGATTTGTACAGCATTTTAACGTAGAGAGCAAATCCTACAATGCAGCCTGAGCGATTATTAAAGGTCGCTGGCTGTGCGGTAAATTCAGACCGAAAATAACAAAAACTGAATCAGTTAGAAACTGTTCGGCTCAGAGATCTGAAATCAGATGCTTAAAGATGGTGCTTGAAAATGCAGAACGTGAATTCCCGACACTAATCGTGTGCGATTCGCATTTTTGCGTCAACTCTTACAATAATAAGTTGCAGAGCTGGATTCAAAATGATTACAAAGATGACACAGGTGCCACAATAAAGCATAAAATGCTTTGGAAACAGGTAGCTCTTTTACAGAAAGAACTACAAAAGACTCACGTGATACACGCACAGAGTCTTCAGCGTGATGGCGTTCACGTTGCAGGGAATTCATTGGCTAATACAGCCACAGCGGAAGCAACTAAACCAGCTTCCGTAGCCACAAAAAAGCGTACAGAAAAATACATAGACGGGAAAACCATGCTGGCAGTAAAAACGACCGTAAAAGGCGACTGTGCAGCACTACCCGTGAACTATCCACTCAATTATGCATACGTACTCGATGCAAACTCCGTTCCTTTTGCGCGAATCCCTGGAGTGGGGGATAAGGTAATTCCAAACAGGGACCGGAGGGGCTTCCTATTACAGGAAGCACACATGGGGTTGGGTCTGAGACACCAAACAATCAGGGACTCTCTGAGAGAATTAGAATCAGAGTACTGGTGGCCGGAAATGAGTGAAGGCATTCATGAGTTTGCAAAAAACTGTGAAGACTGCAACAGAGATCGCAGTGAAGAACCGGCCAGTGTAGTGTCAGAAGCCCTAATAGAAAGCATCAGGCAATCTATCCGCGCTATCAAAAAAGAGAAACGTGTCCCATTGTACATCATTAAGGCTAAACGCACTTAGAAAATGTGGCCTCCAGCGCTCGGCTGACGCCAGAACGGTTATAAAAGATCTGCGAGTCTTTATCGGCACATACGCAATTGCCATGTTCCATTCTGACCAGGGTCCTGCTTTTAGCTCTCGAGCTTATAAGGAGGCCATGGCTAGCATGGGAGTTGGGTTGCGGTATTCTTGTCCGTCACACCCCGAAGGGAATAGTGTGGTAGAAAGAAAAAACCAGGACATAAAGCGATCTATAACAGCGAAGGTATTAGGTTCAGGCGCTGGGTGGATCAAACATCTAATAAGTGTCCAAATCAGTCTTAATAATTTGCCAAGAAATTCTCTAAAAGGTTTCAGCACATACGAACTATTGTTCGGAACTAGAATGAGAGTTCAGGACTTAGATAGTCAAGTATCAGTGGTACAAGATAAGAAAACAGACTTTGACATCAAAGATCGTTTGGCTGTTTTACAGGACTTGAATGAAACAAGAAAATCCTAAAGCAACATAAAGTTAAAGCAACAGCCAGCTACCACTGACGAGGCACCACAAGCAACAGCCCCAGCAAGGCCTGTCTGGATTCCAAAGATTGGGGATCTAGTCAGAGAAAAAATAGCGGTGAAGAAGGAATTTGGGCCTTCTTACAGAAAAGCAGTACCTGTCTTGGCAGTCACCGGAACAAGATCAGTAGTACTACCGCCCCTTGCTGGTAAAAAGGAGAACAGAGTTGTATCAATCGACCTGGTAAAACCACAAGCATGTGGCCTATAATCAACAGTAGGCTCAGTGGACTCCCAAGAAACAACAGAATACCCAAACTTGCAACAATCCAAGAGGTTCAAACTGAAAGACAAATCACATTCGATCAGCCTGCAGTGCACAGAGAAGGACTATGCAATAATGCCATGGAACTCGTGCCTCTTGAGACACAGATTGAAACAGTTAGTCAAGAAACACCAGTCTACAATAATGTGGCATCAGAAAGTGCTACCGAAAGACAGATTGAAAGAACAATCCTAACAATTGACAGAACTGCCTCTGGTTATTTCATCGACTTCGACAACTTTTCCGAGGATCAAAGCAACCCCGAAGTGATGCCAGAAACGAAAAAGACTTTTAAAGAAAAAGCAACAGAACTCTTTCATCAACTAAAGGAAATTTATCTAGTTTCACCATGGTTAGAGTTCTGGTTCGGTCTAGGTGTATTTTTCCTCCTGCTTTGGCTCATCATGGTACTTTGTTTGGGAAAATTCATTGAGGGAAAATATAGTACAATGGACACAGCAAGTCAGAACTTCAACTTAGTCCTCAAACCACACAAATCATCCCACGTGAAGAAAAGAGAACTGTCAACAGTAAATGTCACAGCCATTCCAATACCCGGTGGGGTAGTATGGGAGAAAACTGACTATGAGATCTATGGTCCGGTCGAGATCCTGAAGTATCCTCATCAACTGAAGGTTTCCTTAAGTGACTTTGTAAAACCTAGTATATTCTCTGATGATTGGGACTTTGACAGTATTAAAAGTATGATGTCTGATTTAGTAATGTCAGCTAGATTCACAGAACATGATTATTTACAAGGTTCGTCGAGTTATGAACAGATGTTCTGTTTTACACATTATGGTGATCATTATTTGCATAAATCTGCACAGCCTAGAAATGTTTTTAAGTATAATCAATGGGAACATTGTGCTACACCACCTAAAAGCAGTTCTAAAACATTCTTTGAGAAATTCAAGTACTTCTCAGGGTTTAACACCAGTGATGCAGAAACGTTTTATTACAAACTGTTAGATAAAACAGGAATGAAAACAATGCTGACAAACACTAAATTAATATATTCAGAAGCATTTTATGAAAAAATGATGACATTTGGTTTTGATTATTGGAAAAATAACATTGAAACAAAAACCATTTGGGGTACGAAAGATTGGCAGGTACAAGGCCTAGAAGCATTATTCAGAACCTGCATGATACCAGAACAAATGATGTTTTTAAATGACACAATTCACCAAACATCCTGTCTTGGCCTAGCTAAGATCAAAGACCTAAACAAACCATCTATTCCGAAGCCAATACCTGATAATGCAACAACAGATATTGAGATAGACGTAACTAAAATTTTGCATTTTAACAGAACACATCCTGATTGGAAAAAGTGGTTAATCTGGCCTACTGACACAAACAACTGTCAAGATAGATTCCTGAACAAAACACAGGGGTTAAAAATTACCAGACAAGACCCTAGATACTCCCAGAGACAACATCCAGGGATAGTAACAACATACAGTGTAGGGAAACTCTGCCTCGAATGGCTAGGATCATCCATACTGGCTGAAATTAAGCAACACTTATCTTTACTTAAAGATGGTGCTGATTTGCGCGATTTTATTATGGGACAACGCAAACAGCGTCAAAAGCGATTCATAGCGGCCAGCATCTATGCTGCATACAACGAGGCTTGGAAAGTCACACAAATTGAAACAGCAGAAAAAATACGAGAAATTGATCGTATTCATTTGGAAAAATCACTTTCTGTAGTGGACAATGGGTTAATGACTCTGTCCTCCAGAATATATTCGTTGGACAATATTGTATCCTCTGCCTTTGATATAATAGACAGAGACTTGCTAATGTTACAGCATGGCCAGTCACAATTACGTTCTATTGTACAATTAGGCTGGACGCTACAAAATCTTCGTTCAGGCTATGTGCCTTGGCGTTTAATCAACACAACGTCATTGTTTTCCATTTTTAACCTTACTGATAAACAAATCAGCTTGGCACAGAAAGGAGCAGACGATACAATCCTGAGCATCGAAAAACTTGAGAGATTACCATTGACAATGTCAGAAAGTCCTGTCATTGAATGGATAATACACGGAATTATCACTATTCCGATAACAACTTTCCGATTTAAAAAGTGCCTTGAATACATACCTACTGGCCAGTATGAACGATTGGGTAAAGGATATGTTAAGTCAGCATGGAAATTACCATACACACATTCATGCTACAGTGACAGCGACAAAAATGTATTTCTTAGTGGTGAAAACTGTAAACGTTCACTAAGCGGTATACTTTTGTGCCAGGGTATTAATTTACACGGAGCCTGGGAAGGTTATTCTAACAACCTTTCATGCCACCAGCTTGTCACACCTGCAACGCAGATAGAGCCTTTCTTTATGCAACTCGCGAATGGGAGTTACATTCTAAGAACGGATCACAGATGTTGTGGCCTTTTGCCAGGAAAAGCGTATCTCGTAAGCGTAACTTCCATGGTCAAATGCTGTATGCAAGCATTGTTCCCGAGCGGGCCTGGAGACATAGAGACTCCCATCTGGCCTCGTCTGCATTTCTCTTCTATACGAATTGATACTTTAAGCAAAATGAAGTCTGTGCTTTTGCAGACAACAGTGCCCATCACGTCATCAAAAGAGGCGTATGATCTCCTAGTTGCAAGGACAGCTACGGAGGTTCATGACCTTTTATCAACAAATTGCCCCGTGCATTTCGTAGAAATGTTGAGCCAACTCCTTAACATGTCTAGTGCCACAGGCATCCCAGGCATATTTAAGACGATTTTTACGGGACTGCTAACATCATTTCAAGCAATTCTGGGAATCGTTCCAAATTTTGTCCACTCTGTTTTTGGCGGCATCCCCCTATTTTTGGGACTTGTAGCAGGGATTTTATTTTTGACCCTCCTGCTTCGATATGGCAAGCCACAGCTCAGACATGACTCCTATGGGAATGGAAGAAACAATCCTAGCAATCCGCTACCGGGACAGAATAACTAGAGTCCTTGGATTGGACAGGCTGAGAGATCTAAACATGACCTGGTTTCTTTCATTCAGACCGATATGGCAAAACTGCATCTTACCTGTACTACGATGTATGCTATGCGGAGATGAGTGCGTGTTGGACACCTGTCTTGCACTTCCATCAGCAGTACCAATGGATATCGATACTTTGCTAAGTCCGATAACGGCTCACGCATTGTGTTGTCCCCAGCGGCTACCAATCCTGATGACGGCATTCGTTGAGACTCCTGTGCTACGACTAGGTGGTAACAGTGGAGCGAGTGACAAAAGCAACATCACCCAGGTACGAGCTTCTGTGAGCATTGCTGATCCAGCCTTTGATGACAGCAATCATTCTCACACCTGCCAAGTTACAGCACTATCGAATTTGGTCGAACTGTCACCTGATTTTGTAGACCAATTCTTTGAGAGCCTGTCTGATATGATGTTCTCACCCGAACAAAAACAATAACTTTAGAGAAGCATTCCGACACACAGCGTTCCCATGAACTCTGTATTCGGCCTTCAGTTTTGAACAACAAAAACTGCTAAAAGCGTTGGAACTCTTTCCCCGTTCAAGCAATAATTCTTTTGAATTGAACACTTTTATATTCACCCTTTTTCTGGCACGAACAATTCTTTGCTTAAAGTAGAACTATTCATAGAGAACAGAAGCTTCTACTTCTATTTCTAAATACATCTAGAGACATAATAATTTTACACCAGCCTCTAGCACATTTTACTGCAATGCATTTATATGTGATGAAATTATCTCCACCTGCCTTTCTGTATTCAGAGATATTTTCATGTGTAATTCTTTTTGCAAAATCGTTCATTGATTTCATATGCTATAATTTTTGAATGATTTCTATGCTTCAAAAACGTACAGTACCTATATTTTCACGTATTACAAATACGCCTATTTCAAATGCATATATGTATTTTGGGGTGGGCAATGTTACACATGCATCTTATTGCTCTAGTTTTAGTAATTTGATGGACATGAATTCGTGGAGTGGGTGTAGCGTTCTAATCTAGGACCCTGATCGATACTGTGACCTTATGCCCCTATACGGCTATAAATCCATTTATTCCCTATATTGGCATAACCGATCAAATGCAATATTCAGAAACTCGTCTCTGGCCTCACACGAACAGAGCCACATTTCAGAATCGCTTTCTCTGCCACTTCCTTTGCAGCTAATTAGTGCAATGACATAGCAGAAGTTACTATCTAAGATTCCTAGATTAACACTCCGAGTTCTTCAACAAGATAAAAACTCAGCAACCTGGAAAGCCCCGCTTGCTGTGCTTTGATTAGTGATAGAACTATAATGAGCACTGATAGACGATCACTTCCTAGTGACATCTTTATTGACGTCTTAGGTCCAAAAACTTACGTCAAACAAGGTACCTTTCAGGTATAAATATTACCATAGTTGCCTTAAGCAAACGCTGCTGAAGTTGCTGTTATGCTGATGATACCATAGCTGCTATCGCTACTGCTATCGCTGCTAACTAGCGAACGATGGTGTGGTGAACTTAGGAGCTGAACAGCCGTCCCCCTGCAAGAGCCCAGCAGATGCAAGCTGCCCGCGGACGCTGCCCCTCCTCTTCCTCGACGCACTGAGAGAGACGCTGTCTTTTCTCCTGCAGAGAAATCCAGCTTCCGGCGTTTCCAGGCTACCCTTGCGGGTGACTGAGATATCGACCCCCTGAAGGAGATACCAGACCTCCATCATTCTATTCCAGAGGTATGGTGTTGACTAAACCCTTAGAGAGAATTCTTGAAGCAAACCTTGGCAAAACCAACTTAACTAAAGCTACTTACTTACTCCCCTCCCAAGTATTAGGCTTAGGTCAGGTACACTGGGGTAGGCGTAGTTAGAAGCACCAGTTGAGTATTTTAGCCTAATGTATATATGAATGTATATATGTTTTATTCATTTTAAACCCTTGTATGGCTAAGAAACCATATCAATGCTTTTACAGTATTATTTCGCAATACTCATCTTACTGTACCTACTTTTTATAATAACAAGTCTTGCAATTGTGGCAATTCATTTCTCTTGTACGAGAAGAAAGACTGTTCAATAAATGTTACCCTTTATTGAAAACGCCCGTCTCTCTATTCTCTACATATTGTGAAAGTAAACTGCACAACCACTGACTGAGTAAAATAACTGTCTATTGTTCACACGACTCTAGAGATTGACTCTTATCTGAGGAGCAAAGTTGTCATGTTGCACGGTTGTTGGAAAACTGAATCCCTTCTTGTCTGTACCAGGGAAGCTGATCACTTCCTATTCAGAGAAGAAAGTTTCCAGTGACCTCTGAGCTAGTTGGTAACAAACCCAATTAAGTTTAGCATAGTCAGTAGAGGCCTGGAAGATCCGCACTTCTACGTCGATACTACTGTTTATGTTATTCCAATGCGCAGGACCTATTGGGAAAATAGGAACTACACTACAAGTCCATCGGACCCTTGAAGAGGTTACTGCCATCACAACCATGTCCACATGGGAAGCATGCGCGCTAGGGATATTCCGCAGGCGGAAAACCGAGTAAGTGCAGTATCGTTTCCTCTCACTAGCCATTTTCATGGCAAAACAGGGAATAGCTATGCATTGGAGGACCCCCACGGGACCACCGGAAGCGGCTTGGATGGGCGCGATGCATAAGTGGGGTAAAGCGGAGTAAGAGATACTCCGGGAGGAGG
This sequence comes from Lissotriton vulgaris, assembly GCF_964263255.1. NCBI lineage: Eukaryota > Metazoa > Chordata > Amphibia > Caudata > Salamandridae > Lissotriton > Lissotriton vulgaris. Next base: position 1,892,754,494 of record NC_141689.1, on the reverse strand, counting down.
AAGTGAGGGGACACCGCAAACACCCTATATCCTTAGACTGGGCACAGTTAATGTACAAATTTACACAGGCAACATGCCCCTAAGAGTCACCGACGGCCTTGCAATCCCAGACATGAACAGCCACGCCAGCCCCCGCACCTCAATGACACAGCCACAAAAACTACCCGAACATCGCAAGAAACCGTGCCCCGCAACCCCTGCGTCCCAACGCGTGCCACTGACTCCCCGCACGCTGTCGTACCCTGCAACCCAGGAACACTGACGCCTCACCCCGGCGCAGCAGCTAACCCCCACTCCCCCCCTAGACTCCCCCCAGCCCACCAAGTTCACCCCTAACATTTGAAAAAGTTAGAAAGTTTAGATTGGAGGGGGTATCCCCCCCTATCAATGGTTTATTAGGAAGACCTATAGATAATGACGTCATGACGGCACATGCAGATACGGATCATGCCGACCTAGTCAGCGCTATTTGAGACGACCGAATAACAATCAACATACCATGAGGTCATTACCACGCTTAGACTAGTAGACCGCTCACCACGGACAGTCTTTGCTCTTCTCAGGGGTGAGCAACCGGCCCTGCAGGGGAATATATGGTAACCGTTACTGGACCGCACAGCTTGGTGTGGTCGATGGACACGTGATTATTGTATGGGGAAGGCTACTAGGTGTTTCCTGAAACTGTGTACTTATGGTCATGCATTACTATACCGTATAATCACTGTCATGCTGGTTGTAAAATGCAAACAAAAATCCAATAAATAAATTTAAACAAAAAAAAAACAGTTCACAGATTAGTAAATCTGGGCTTGCGTCAACGTACATGAGTGAATGCACGGGAACAGGCATCCTCCACCCATGTAACACCTCCCCCATGCAGAGGTAAGCAATGCAGTGCTGCATTACATTTTTGTTTTTTACAAAGCCTGTTGCCAAGTACCAAAGTGTAAGACCCCTCCAGGTCCACCCAGGTATCCTCTAGGACGAGCTGAGAAGAGTTTTTTAGGAGAATCCCTATCCATGGAGCTCAAGGTAAACCCTGCATGGGTCAACAAGTGGCTTCCATCACTGCTCCAGCACATCTCGCTCTGCTGATGATTCTGAGAACAGATCAGCTGCCCCAGTGTCATGGAGCATCTTAAGAAAGCATAATTGTCTGTTTTAGTTTGCAATTGATGTTTAGGTCGTCTATTGCACCCCATTTCGGTCTCTTTGTTTTAGGGAATATCGCATAGTACTATGTATGTCCTTTCTTCCACTAGGAACCGAATCTTCACTGCACTCTAAGGCACTTGTGGACTACCTGGCTGGAATAAGGACCACAAGATGTTCAGGCATTTAACCCCCCCCCCACCCCTCAGGGTAACTCACAACACTTGCTTCAACACTCTGGGGGGTCTGTCTTCACTTACGCTACTACTAGGGCCCCCAGTAATTCATCTATCCCCCTCCCCTATGCTTCATCAGGGGGATCAGCCCTTTATTCTTCTTATCGATGGATATTGCCTTTCGACACAACAGTTTTTTCAGTGCGGGGCAGACCCTCCTCACTGGAGCTACTCTGCTTGGTCCCCCACAACTCCACTTCTCTCTAACTGGGAATTCAGCTGCCCTAAGGCCAGGCCCTGCTCTCCTGCTGCCTTCTAGGGGACTCTTAATCTCTCCCCAGAAACCTCTTCAGGCTCTCAGACATGTTGTTCGCCTTCTCACCTCTCTTTACCGAATCCAAAAGCCTGGTTTGTGCTTTCAGATACTTCACCAACTGCTTCCTGCAGCGTCTCCTCGGCTCTCCCAGACCCATCAGATCCCATAGCCACCTTGATCAAGCTGCCTGGACCTCAATCCCTGGCTAAATAACCAACTTCTCTTCTCTGCTGGTCAGGCGCAGTACGCCACAAAGTGGACTGCATTAGCGCATAGCGAAGGTGGAAGATTGCTCCAAAGAATGACAACTCAACAGGAGAGGAAGGAGCCTCCAAAACTGGTGTGGGAGAGGTGAAATGTTTTCCAAACAGCGTAGGAAGAGGACATGATATTTTGTGAGCAGTTTATGTACTTTGTGTTTGTCTGTAGCCTTGGGAAATTTGAGCATGAAACGTGACAGCATTATTTAAAAAATGAAGATTAAAAGGTTTATGGACACTTTGTAAACCCAGAAGTCCCAATGAAATACAAAAGTGGTTCACTGGTATTTCACCAATTCATGTGGCATCCCAACCCTTGGCCTATAGACAAAGAACGCAACACATAGTTATTCCCTCTTTTGAAAGGCTCCATTGGATTTCCAATATCCACATTTTATCATTGAAAAAGTCCTGCAATCAGGGGTATACGCTGTAGGATGACATGGGTGACTTTGCCATGGTTATTTCAACTGAGACATGAGAACTGCTGACAGATACGTTGTTGCTAGTACATAGATGGCAAGCAAGTAAAATCTTTGTGATAGGTTATTCTGGAGTTTCAAACTCCTTGGTTCCATCTGTATGTCTGTCCACAGCTTCTTGTGGAAGTAGATTGGCATAGGGAGTTGTGACAGTTCTTCATGGGTATCTGATCGGGTAGGCATCTATAAAATTAGCTCTTCTGGATCTAGAAATGGTGAACTTGTTGTGATGGATGGATGCCATCGCAGGGCCTTGCGCAATGTGTTATATTGTGGACACTTAGAAACTGTCTCGACCTTTACTCATGTTCCATTCAACTGGTTGGGCAGATTGAGTCCCAGGCACCAGTGATTATAATAAAAATAATAATAATAAAGGGGTTTATAAAGCGCATGGTGACGCCATCCCGGCGTGTCCCCGCGCTGTGGATTCCCTTTTCTTTCCTAGGTGTGCATGCTATCTTGAGTTTATATTAAGTGTGATAGGGTGGATGTATTGGTTCTTTGGCAAAGGAGCCTTGCTTTCAAACTCTTGGTTTTGCATTTATGACACATCTGTATTGCCCTGCCAAGCCGAGTAATGCTAATCTGTCCAATTCCCAGATCCCACTGACAGTCATGCAAAGAATACTATGCTGGCCAGCAGTAGACCCGGGGGAATGAGATAAGAGAGAGAAGCAGAGACACTGGATATCATCTGTCTGCCAGTGCTTACAGCTGGGAATAACCTGCACTGCAAAAGCATTGATACTTAAAACAAGCAATTACTCTTTTACTATTTCACTATTAACATTACAACTCACTATTCCTAATTTAACATATGGTGTAACCATGTGACAATATCTGTATTTCTGAATCACTAAAGGCGCTTTTAGAGCAGAAATACAAATGAAGCTGTAACAGGTGCAATAGAATACTTGAGCTACAACATCTGTTTCTATATTGATAACTACCTTCTGTGATTCGCCAATTAAGTCTGTGCTCTGAATGATTCTTGATGCAACAAGTTCATCAGCTCTAACATGAATACACATTAGTATCGTTCCTTTCCTCTGATAACAAGCCATACTTATTGATCACTTTCAATACTTTAATATAGTACTGGAGTCAAATGTAAACATAAATGAGTCTGTAAAAAGTGAGGATTATTCTCCTTCTCTCCATAAAACCTTAAGTGGAATTAGAGTTCACAACCCTTGAAAAGAAGCCTCCATTACGAATGAGATCATAAAGTCTAAATCCTTGATCCCAAGTACTATCCAGAATGGCTCTCTGTTGTCAGCAAGTAGCACGGGCGTAGCTCTTTGAATTCCAAACACTGGCAATAAGAATCTGGCTGCAACAACTGAGGGGGAGATTTACAAAAGTGACGCAAATCAGCACAAAATCTTTTTTCCCAATTTACTTTCCAGCACTAAACTTGTTTAGCAGTGGAACAGAAAAGTAATGCAAAGGAGAGCATAGTGCTGCTGTGCACCATGGGGGAGTACCAAGGGTGGTGCATGGGCGTTCCCATTCAATCACCCAAGGTTTCTTATGCTAAACCCAATTTACTAAATAAAGTAGACTGGGTTTAGCATGAGAAAAGTGCGCCATTTTCAAGTAGGTGCATCGAAGGAGAAATGCTTTCATTTCTCCTTTTTTTTCTGACTTCGCATGTGTTCTGCACTTCACAGCACACATACAAAGTGGGAAAATGATTAAACTGAGTCTGTGCATAGTATTTGTTACTGGAAGGGTTCCTTTCAGTACAAAACCTATCTTAAACTCAAGGAGAGACTCTTGCACCATGGCACAAAGGTGTCTCCGTGGCTCACGGCAGCTGATTTCAGCACCAGCGCTAGTGAGAAGGGGAGGAGGGTGCCTTATTTTAGTAAATAGGACGCTCTCCTCCTCTCTCCTTTTCCCGTAGCGCAGCACAGCATTTGCGGCTGCTGCAGTGTGCTACATGAAAAAATAGTAAATCTCCCCCTAAGTATCTTTATTGCCTAGCAACCAATGCGCTGAAACACCAGGAACTTATTCTCCATGAATCTAAGATAACCACTACCATTGCAAGCCTGAAATTCGATCATAGGGACCTGGAATTTTGGCTCCTAATTCCACAATACTGATAGGCTAGAGAGAATTCCAGCTCTTAACTAGGGGAGCTCCTCCGTTATGGCGGAGGAGCGCCGCCCCACTCCTGGAACCAGCAGGCACATGTAAAATAAAATGATAATAAAGCAGTTAATAAACCTACTTTATTTTCATTTTATTTTACTCCAGAGCTCGCGCTGAGTCTTGAGGGTACGGCCATCAGGAGAGGGAAGAGTGGTGAGCTCAGGGCACTGCCAGTTCGCATGTAGATTTCGCCAGCCGTCTTAGGATGGCCAAACCAAAATGCACACTTAGATATCTCCAATTGGTTGCTTGGAGATATTGGAGGGCTCAGGAGCACAGGCTCCCAGTCCCTGCTGGAGTGTGGAACCAGCCTGCACCGCCCAATCCCTATGCTTCTCTCATGCTGGGTAATACCAGCTTGAGAGTAGTGTCTGGATTGGCGCAGGGGACACTGGGAGCCTCTATGAGCATCGTCTGAAGAAGCGCCAGGCAGCAGTTTTTCTTTTTTGTATTCTTCTCCCTTGTCCCCCCATGCTGCATCCTCAATTTCCTCGGCTAGCGGCCGCCATTGCCTTTAACTGAAAGCAATGTGATCCTATTGATATCTTTAGCTCTCCATTTGGTTACTACTTGTTATCTCAGTAGTTACACGTAATAAAAAATTAATGATTCCAAAAGTAAATCAGGGGATACAATTGTTCACTTACCATGGCCATTAAGAGTCCTTTGTTTCCCACAGCTAGGCTAGAAACACTGCCTCTCTACTGTGGCTTAGTTAAGGGAATCTATTGCCTTTGGTTTTATTGTAATAAATACCACCTAACTTCCACTGGATCGCTACGATTCTGTATGATTCTTCTGAAGGCACAGACGAATAGTGAGCTCCCAGTTAACGGGATTTATTACTATCTCCTTGGGTTTAGTCCAGCGTCAGAAATGGTGCTGTTCCTTTCATTACTTGTGGAAACTGTGAAAAACTGGTTAGTTGCACAAACACTCTGGTCTTCACAGTGGAACGGACAGAGAAGATATGTTATTTATTTATATGAGTGAAGTATTCCACGATTATCCACAGAAGCTAAAGGCCTCACCATTATCGGACTAGGATGTTGACATAGCCATATTTACATAAGGAAATAAAGAACAACTGGGAACTGAACCAAGTTCACCTTCACTGCAACAGTAGTGGTGATAAAAAATGCAGTCAGTTATCTAGATCTTTAACTGATCGTTAACTGCACTGTCTAGGAGCTTTGGTGGTTTTTAGACGTCTTCAGGTGAGTGGCTTTAAAAATCAAATGATACTTTTCTAGACTGAATCCCATCCTTTTAATTCCATACCAGTATTCTTGATATCTCTGTATCATTTCCCCCATTGTGTTACTGGGTTTTGTTGGTCATTTGCATTCTGCCAGTAACCAATGGGCTAAATAGTAATCCTATCTTTCTTATGGTTCATAGACATTCATGGCAAATCCTTCAATGTTGATAAACGAAATAGGAGTGTAATGTAATGGTACTTGTATAGCGCACGAATCACTATGAGGCACCCTTCCTGGCCTTTTCCCTGTGAAGTGCCCACTCCTGGGCACCCCCAAGGTGAAGCCAGGCATCCTAGCATTGTTGGGGCCGTTGTGGAGATTAAGCAAGCTATTGCCCAGAGTTGCAGAGTGGGACCCATGATTAGAATAGGCACCGAGGCAAGAATTATCAGGTCCGGGGAAATTGAGCCCAAGAGCCGCCGAGGCGGGAATTGAACCCTGGTCCTGGGCCAGACCTCTGTATCAGGGTCTGCCGCTCTAACCATTGAGCCACACTTCATCACCAGTGTGAGTACCTGTAAGAAAGACACAGGCACTAATGGTGTGTCTGGATGGGTTCGTCCATGAGCGTCTTGCAGCTTTTCCCCTGAAGTTTCTGGCCCTTTTTACAACAACTGCTTATTGAAAAGCATGCCATAAGCCTATTAGTGCTGGTGCTTTCAGGCTTATTATATCTGTTGTCCTCCATCACTCAAGGTCCATCTCAGAGTGCGGTAGGGTACAATTTCCCTTGTAATGTCATATATAACCAGAGCAGCCTTGCATGAAGGCTTCTAAACACTACAACTGGCTTTGCTCTTTGGGGCTGATTTACAATAACTGATGCATCCCTGCATATCAGCAGGGATGGTTATGGCAAAGGTAAATACCCAGGCAAAAACAAAATAAGTATCTGGCAAGAAAGAGTGATATATCATACAATAAAATCAAATATACATAAGAAAAGATTAGAGCAACCACATACTATGATAACATAGAAAATTTAATTATGATAATACAAATTGATATGGACATGTTCAATCATACAAAGAATGATGTTTAAAATGAGATAAAAACAAAGCAATTATTGGATCATGATAATATATGCAAAAAGGTTTTATCAGAAATATTTGATGATTCCCAGAAATAATTGAGGGAGCTGTTGTCTGTTGACGCGTTTCGACACAAACACTGTCTTCCTCAGGACAAATTCAGCATAATTCTAAAAATTTAAAAATATATTCTATAAGGTTACTCATTCTTGTTACATGATGATATTCACTTTATAGACATAGACATTTGTAGTAGTTTGTAATCAATCTATCTACATAGCTTCATGCCAGATAAATGATATAACAATATGATATACCGCAAAATAAGGACATTTTAAAAAAGGTAAGCAAACCACGACAATGCTGACAGTCATTTATGCAAACAATAACACATTCGATACAATAGAGAATCAGGAATAATATAGGTCATAAGAGAGATATGAGATACAGAGGCACATACCTAGAAGGAGGTTGTCAAGAGCAGGGATGAAAGACAAGTACGTTTTGGTGCCAATACTCTGATATATTTCGGATGAAAAAACGGTAGGGGGGGGAAATTTCTCATTTTTTTAGGAAGGAGAGACATGGGAATTTTCCCATGTCTCTAATTCCTTGACAACCTCCTACACTAGTTGTACAGTCTCCTAGTTATGGGCTACCTAGATTTGGTATGGTCATGACCCTTATGTCAACATGTATGTTCCACTTTGTTAAACTCTCAGACACATATTAAAGTTGTGTGTGGGTGAGCTAAAATTGTTTTACCAGTGCCCCCTACAAGACTAGAAAAGAGTGTAGAGCAACGGACCCTGCTACTCTTTCCCTGTGATACAAAAGGGGATGATGGACGGAGCGTTTGAGCAAATCAAACACTCACCCCCAGTCAACTGATCTGGGTTTAATCCATCACCATTCTTTAGCTCACTCCGCCACCCCAGTTCAGGCATGGTCATATGCAAATCAGTCTGACTATGTGCCTCATGGGAACAGTCCAGCCCGAACTGCCAAACCATGTCTTCCCTGGACCGGAAACAAGCATCCTGGGACCGGTTTCGGATTCATAATCCTCATCAGCCAGGCTATCTTGAATCCAGTGGCAAAGTGAGCAAGGGACTCACATCTGAGCATACCCTGCCAAATTAGGGCGAACATGTCAACATGTTTTGGAGCAAAGATTTTGGAGGTAGGAACTTACTCAGAGCTACAGGCACCTCATATCAAATATAGTGGAAATGTTCCTGTTCATAGGGAATGGTATGCAAGTGCCTTTTATATATATTTCTTTTCTTTATAAGCAGTGGAGACACCGTCATTCAGCACTGGAAACACCCATTCTACATATAACGGGTACACCTTGGTCAGAAGCTTTCCTCCTGCAGAGGACACCTTTATGTAGGGCAGCAGCAGTGCAAGCTTTCCCCACACAGGACACATACAAACCAGTGCAGGTTTTGCGTCCTCACAGAAATCAGAGACGTTTTAAGGCATGGGCAAAGTGGGCTCGGGCCCAGGGCCCCAGACTTTCAGGGGGCCCTGATAGAGACAGCTCTGTTCTGTGGAGTCCTGCCCTGATTACCTTGAATAATTCTCGAACAGACGGTTTTAAAAACGTTTTCCTTTAATTTATTTTTAATGTGAATGATGTGTTAGAGTCTATTACAGACATTTTGCAGATACAATGTGTGCTTATGTTTCAAGCAACATCCATAAACACATTTTTTGTAGATCAAACAGGACCCGACATATGAGAAATGAGAGGGCGCCGCAGAGATTATTTGCGGTATGTTAGTGAGGTGCTGTTGTGTTACAATATTGAAAATGCATACCACTATTCAAGAATATTAGATGTAAACACATTTAGAAATTGGAGGAGTGCGTCTGTGCACTGTCAGTGACCTGGCCAAAGAGGGCATGAAAGAGCTGAAATTGGATCATATATTGAAAGCTGTACTGAACAGGGGACCCCAAAATGCGTTTGGCTCAGGGCCCGCCATATCCATAAGATGTTCCAGCAGAGAATTGGTACAGGGTGGCACTAGCAAAGCAAGCTTCCCATTCACACAGAACGCAGCCGGTGCAGTGTTCCATTCTTTCCACGCAGAACAGGTTCAGAAGCCCAGACTAGTACACGCTTCCATCACTCACAGAACATGCAGAGTTAAGGCATGAGTGACATGCAGGCTGGAGGCAGATCTCTGCAGTGGGTGCTTAACTCACTGTGGCAAATCTATGGGTGAGGTAATTGCGGGTTCTAACACCATTATCACAGGTGAAATTCTACATCAACATCCGGAAAGTCCCTAGTCTACCACATATTGAGAATCCGAGTTAACCATAGGTCATTGTTATTTAGAACAACCCAGCCGCAGCCTGTGTAACTATGCTCTATTCAGGCACACAGGAGGCAACTTCTTCAAAAAGGTTTTCAATGCGCGTGCCCGAGGTGCTATACAATGCCAGCTTTCGTGCTGCACCTGTTCAAAATGTTGAGGGCCGCCAGTGCCAAGAGTGGCAAAGGTAACCGAGGTACCATGAAAGATTTTCTCGGGCTCATTAAAACCACTGCAGATCAAGAACAGCTCATCGCTGCCACCTACTGGCAGGCTGGCAAACACAACATTCTTCTACTTGGCAGACACAAAATATAAATACACCTTTGTACATTTTATACAGGCGAGAGTGGTTTACTAGCTGGTTACAGTAAACTTCAAATGCAGGCATTGAAGGGCAGACTCCGCAGTTTGGGAACAATTTGGCTGGCTGAATGTATACCGAGTATGACGTAATATGACCGGGATATAGATCTAAAGCGCGAGGCTGGATTATGAACTTCTTACCTTCCTTAGGTCAATAGTGCCTCGATGTCTATCCAGACTGTAGGCAGGGACTACGACAAGCGTACATTTGCCTTTGAAACATCCCATCTCCGCAACAGCTTGAATCTTGGGTGGAAAACTGAAATTTCAGGAAATTACCGCAAGAATGTGAACTCTAGGAAAGCACAGAAGCAGAGCCCAGCGAGCAAGTGGCTCGGTCCGTTTCAAACACATCGTCCTAAACAATTTGATCGAAGAATTGGACTTCTGATTAACCGCACACAGGGACAAGTTTGTCATATTTTTGTGGTGATGGATTACTTACACACAACCATTGCTCTGTTTTGTGAGGCGCCGACACCTTAACCGCATGTGAAAGGACAGTGTGGGGCAGTAGATTGGCGGCGGTGCTGGAAGAAGTGAGTCCTGAATGCCGCAGCATCATCATGGAGAGTGAAACTGTCAGGTTTCTGCACACCCCGAGGCTTCCATAGCCGGCTATTGTCCCGCATTGCACGACGCAAGGGCTGTGAGTTTAACTTATTTACACCACAGAAATGTTGAGGATGTTTATGGGTATAAGAAGTGTAGATTTTCCATATAAATTATAATTTCCCGTGCTCCTCATTGACCTTATTTAACAGCAAGCGGTGGTGATGGACAGAGTTTCTGAATTAAGCGGAATACTCTCACCCAGTCAAGAGATCAGGGCTAGATCCAACACCGTTTTTTAGCTCAATGCACCATCCCAGCTCAGAACCTGGCTATATGCAAATTAGTCTGTTCCTGTCCCAGTGCATGATGGGAACAGGGCAAACCAAACTGCCAAGCCAATTCTTACACTGGGAAGGAAACATGCTTCCGGGGACCGGTTTCTGGCATTTCAGCCGTCGTCGGCCCGGCTTGCTTGAATCCTGATGCTGCAATGAGCAAGGGACTCACATCTGAGTATACCCTTCCACGCTTAGGGTGGACAAAATATTTAACAGCATGGGGTGGTGATGGACAGAGTTTCTGAATTAAGCAGAATACTCTCACCCAGTCAAGAGATCAGGGCTAGATCCAACACCGTTTTTTAGCTCACTGCACCATCCCAGCTCAGAAACTGGCTATATGCAAATTAGTCTGTTCCTGTCCCAGTCCATGATGCACTGGGCCAGGGACAGACTAATTTGCATGTAGCCAGGTTCTGAGCTGGGATGGTGCAGTGAGCTAAATAACGGTGATGGATCAAGCCCTGATCTTTTGACTGGGTAAGAGTGGTCTGCTTAATTCAGACACTCTGTTCATCACCACCCCCTTTTCTGAATCGTTTTTGGCCACTATAGGTATGGCAGGGTATACTCAGACATGAGTCCCTTGCTCACTGCACCATCAGGATTCAAGCAAGCCGGGCCGACGACGGCTGAAATGCCAGAAACCGGTCCCCGGAAGCTTGTCTCCTTTCCAGTGAAGAATTGGCTTGGTAGTCTGGTCTGCCCTGTTCCCATGATGCACTGGGCCAGGGACAGACTAATTTGCATGTAGCCAGGTTCTGAGCTGGGATGGTGCAGTGAGCTAAATAACGGTGATGGATCAAGCCCTGATCTTTGGACTGGGTAAGAGTGGTCTGCTTAATTCAGACACTCTGTCCATCACCACCCCCTTTTCTGAATCGTTTTTGGCCACTATAGGTGTGGCAGGGTATACTCAGACATGAGTCCCTTGCTCACTGCACCATGAGGATTCAAGCAAGCCGGGCCGACGACGGCTGAAATGCCAGAAACCGGTCCCCGGAAGCTTGTCTCCTTTCCAGTGAAGAATTGGCTTGGTAGTCGGGTCTGCCCTGTTCCCATGATGCACTGGGCCAGGGACAGACTAATTTGCATGTAGCCAGGTTCTGAGCTGAGATGGTGCAGTGAGCTAAATAACGGTGATGGATCAAGCCCAGATCTTTGGACTGGGTAAGAGTGGTCTGCTTAATTCAGACACTCTGTTCATCACCACCCTCTTTTCTGAATCGTTTTTGGCCGCTATAGGTGTGGCAGGGTATACTCAGACATGAGTCCCTTGCTCACTGCACCATCAGGATTCAAGCAAGCCGGGCCGACGACGGCTGAAATGCCAGAAACCGGTCCCCGGAAGCTTGTCTCCTTTCCAGTGAAGAATTGGCTTGGTAGTCTGGTCTGCTCTGTTCCCATGATGCACTGGACCAGGGACAGACTAATTTGCATGTAGCCAGGTTCTGAGCTGGGATGGTGCAGTGAGCTAAATAACGGTGATGGATCAAGCCCTGATCTTTGGACTGGGTAAGAGTGGTCTGCTTAATTCAGACACTCTGTTCATCACCACCCCCTTTTCTGAATTGTTTTTGGCCACTATAGGTGTGGCAGGGTATACTCAGACATGAGTCCCTTGCTCACTGCACCATCAGGATTCAAGCAAGCCGGGCCGGCGAAGGCTGAAATGCCAGAAACCGGTCCCCGGAAGCTTGTCTCCTTTCCAGTGAAGAATTAGCTTGGTAGTCTAGTCTGCCCTGTTCCCATGATGCACTGGGCCAGAGACAGACTAATTTGCATGTAGCCAGGTTCTGAGCTGGGATGGTGCAGTGAGCTAAATAACGATGATGGATCAAGCCCTGATCTTTGGACTGGGTAAGACTGGTCTGCTTAATTCAGACACTCTGTTTATCGCCACCCCCTTTTCTGAATCGTTTTTGGCCACTATAGGTGTGGCAGGGTATACTCAGACATGAGTCCCTTGCTCACTGCACCATCAGGATTCAAGCAAGCCGGGCCGAGGACGGCTGAAATGCCAGAAACCGACCCCGGAAGCTTGTCTCCTTTCCAGTGAAGAATTGGCTTGGTAGTCTGGTCTGCCCTGTTCCCATGATGCACTGGGCCAGGGACAGACTAATTTGCATGTAGCCAGGTTCTGAGCTGGGATGGTGCAGTGAGCTAAATAACGGTGATGGATCAAGCCCTGATCTTTGAACTGGGTAAGAGTGGTCTGCTTAATTCAGACACTCTGTTCATCACCACCCCCTTTTCTGACTCATTGACCTTTGGCATTTCAGTTACCTAGACTCTTATATTTTTCCGTACTATCAGCACATTAATTTCCCTTGTCTGGGTAGCTGATGAATTATTCCATACATGTCCCAGTGTTCCCAACAAGATGTCTTGGTGAGAAATGCGCTTGTTAGTGACATCTGATGTAGCCTGCAGGCACAACTTTGAATCCTGGCAGGGCTTTGTTAGAAATTGGGTTACTGGCAGGGGCGGCTCCTCCATTAGGGCGAGGAGCATTGCCCCACTGCTTTCTTGCAGTGCGAGAAGCAGAAACATAAAATTTTATTTTAAATACCATTTTATGTTTCTGAGAAAGCAGAAGGGTATGCCTGGTTGGGGGGTGGGCTGGTGGGCGGGTCGGGGAGGAGTGGCTTGCCCAATGCTGGGGGCCCTGACTGTTTGGTCGGCCCTCTGGGGCCGACCAAACCAGTCCTGTGCACTCTGCATTTTCTCTATGTAGGCTGCATGTAGCCTACATAGAGAAAATGGCCTCCCCATAGGTACCCGGCTGGGAGCTGTCCCCACCAATCACAGTGCTGCCATTGCAACGTTGTGATTGGCTTAGAGGAGGGGAGGGAGGCTGTGTGCTTATAATTCGGCAGGAGAGCAGGAAAGCAGCAGGAAAACAGCAGGAAAACACGGGACCTGGCCAGGAGCGGAGGCAGCGCGAGACCAGGTAAGGTACTTTTTTTTTTTTAATCCCCGCGTGAATCCCCTACCCGCGAGTCATGCCGGCCGCGACTGGTTACTAGTTCACTGGAGTATAAGCCCTGGTCAAGCAGCAACCACAGTCCTAGTCAGGGTAATATGCAGACAAACCCTAAATTAACCTGTGCTCACCCTCTGGTAGCTTGACAGAGAGCAGTCAGGCTTAACTTAGAGGCAGTGGGTAAAGTATTTGTACAACACTTCAAAAAAAGGTCCCACACCAAGCTAGAAAAATAGATTTGACTTTAATAAATATAAGACAAAACCGACAAAAATCCAATTAGTAGAACCGGAGATATTGAATTTCAACGTTTTTAAGGAAAATAGCGCCTAGAAACAATAAGCGCTATTGGGGATATTTGGTCGTGCAGGACTGGGGAAAAGTCACATGTTCAGGTTGACCATGATGGAGAGTGGGGCAGCTATGGGGACCCAGTTGGGCCCGCTGAACAGAGTACCTTAAATCCTAGTTGCAGAACGTTGCGTGGTCAGTGTGAAAGATGTGCTGCGCAGCCGAGGCAATGTGTCATTTACGAGATGCAGTGAGGCTGCGGTGCGTGGTCCTGTTGCATCGAGGATCCCGTTGGCACGGCTTGCGGTGCAAAGTCTTGTGTTGGGAATGTGATGCGCAGTGGAGACAATGCGCCAATTCCAATGAGAGGTGAAGCTGCTATGTGAAGTTCAGCCATCATCGAGGCGGCCATTGGTGAGAGATGCGAGGAACTGCACTGTAGAAATTGTCGTGCAGTGGCGGTTACGAAGGTGATGCGTCATTCCCAAGACACAGGTTGCAGCGGTGATGTGAGTCTTTTGCAGTGGGTTCGATCCACGCAGAAGTGGTGATGCGCCGGTTCTGCTTGGGGTCACGCCACTCAGCCGAGGAGATGAGTCGGTTCTGCGCTGCTCAGCAGTGAAGATGTGTCAGTTCCTCTTGCAAGCACTTTAAGCCCACTTACAAGGGTCTAGGTCTGGAGTGCTACCACTTGGCAGGATAGACTCACGGATGGCAGAGTCCAGGTGCAGGTGCTGGAAGCCTTTTATGTCCCAAGGCTTCAGATCAGGAAGCTAGTCAACTAACCCTTGGAGTCACTCTGGGTTCTGGGGTCAAGAGATGCAGCTCCAGTCCTTCTCACCAGACAACAGGGCAGCAGACAGTATATCAGCACAGCAGGAGTCAAGAAGAGTGCTTTCCAGCAGAGTGACAGTCCTTCAACAGCACAGCAGTCCTTCTTTCTGGCAGAGTACCCACAGGTCCAGAAGTGTACTGAAGTGGTGGTGCTGGGGTCCACTACCTATACCCAGTAGTGCTTCTGAAGTGGGGGATACTTCAAATACCTTTCTTCGTAGTGCATAGATGTTCTCCCTTCCTGCACTGGCTCCGACCTCTCTAGAGGGGGGTATGCAGCCCTTTGTGTGTGAACAGGACACCGACTACTCAGATGTAAGTGAGGGGTTGCCTAACTCCTCCCTCCCACCCTGCCAGTGATGGGCCATTGAGACACATCTAAGCTCCCATTGTGTTTGGCTGTCTAGGAGGAATACACAAAGGCCAACTACCAACTAAACACAGTGATGTGATCAGAGCCAGGCTACAAGAACCAGATGGCTAAAGCAAGAAAAGGCCAACTTTCTAAAAGCTGCATTTTCAAAATTGCAATTAAAAATCCGACTTCACCATTCATTTCGATTTTAAATTATGATTTCAGACACCAGACTTGAAGGGTTTATCTCTTCTCAATTGGAAATTACACTAATAAAATGTAATAAGGTTATCCCAATGTTATCCTAAGGCAGAGATAGATCTTTCAGTAGTGAAAAGGGAATTTGAGAGTTTTTTATTACCAGGACATGTAAAACTTAAAAGTAAATGACTTGCCTTTTAAATATATTGTACCCTGCCCTCTGGGTTATCCATGGCCTACATTAGAGGCGACTTATATGTATAAAAAGGGACGGTTTGGGTCTGGCAAAAAGTTTCTTTTTCCAGGTCACATGGCAGTGTAAAATGCACACACAGAGTCTGCAATGGCATGCCTGAGACATAGTTAAAGGGCTACTTAGGTGGGTGGCAAAAAAAGTGCTTCAAGACCACTAATAACTTTTAATTTACAGGGACTGGGTACATGTATTACCACTTTACTAGGGACTTATAAGTAAAATAAATATGCCATTGGGAATGAACCAATATTACCATGTTTTAGGAGAGCACGAGCACTTAAGCACTGGTTAGCAATGGTAAAGTGCGCGATGTCCTAATACCAGCAAAAACGTAGTCAGAATAATGGAGGCGGAACAGGAAGGTAAAAAGTGGGATGAGGGGAGACAACAATAAGGCTGTCAGGTCTAAGAGGCTTCCTCTGACTTTTATCCACCAGAGGTCGATAAATCGAGTAGGGTAATATAACATCTGCAGTTTACAGTCAATAGAAATTACAAATTACAAATGTGATGCACAATATAAATAAATTATTGTTGCTAATATATGAGGGGAGAATCCACTTGGGATTGCTTGAGCCTGCAAGGTGTTTAGTGTTCAGGATGGGGCCCAATAACTCTTCAGCAGACGGAGGACACAGGTGCAGTATATCTTAAATATGAAACAAAATGTGCCTCACTTGAAGATTAAGAAAACAAAACTCTCTTTTGGAAAAACAGCAACCTATATTATCTTGAGGAAGTGAATGGAAGCCACTTGCAATGATCAAGGCCTAGCCTTACTTAGGCATTAATTGCCAGCTCGAAGAGGAGCTACATATGATCTAGTTAGGTGCTGTGGGAGCTCAGCTGGCATTCCTCAAAAAATATAAAGACGCACTTGGGGCTGAGTTGAGCTGTTATAGAAGATGCTGGGGGTGTGGCAGAGTACGGAAGAGCCAGGTGGAAGAGGATAAAGTCCTCCATGAAACAAAGGAAGAGACACCTTCTATTTTATTTTTATAAAACAATGCTCTCTGATTTTAAGACTTGAAGAGGGGCCTGCTCCATTATGATTATCTTCTTCCTTGGGCTGAACTGAGAATAATGACGAGAAGGGCTGATCTACCAACTAAAGTGGAGGCACCATTCCAAGTATCTCAAGAGAGACTTGGTGGTCTCAATCTTGCAAATCTTGCATTTTGAACCGTAAAATGTATTTATCTAACACACATAATTTCAAATTGCATGGAGAACAGCAATATGTAGCATAAACAGAAAGTATTCTGGTGGATCATCGAACAGGCGGGTCCAACATATATCCTAGAGGGCCAGTTCATGGGTTACATTACTTGACTTCAAATATACCTTAAGGGAAAATCCTGAAATTCTCACCTGAATCCAGCCCAGAAAGAGATGTGCTGGATACACATGTAAAAGGCTTTCAGAACAGAAATGTATGCTTTTCAGCTTGCAACTCTTTACGTATTCACATTTGTGAGCCAAGTACAGCAAGGTTTTTGTTTTCCTTCCTAACTTGTTTGTATCATGGGATATCTTTATTTTACAAGACCGATCGAGGGATCCTGCAGGACTATATATTTCTAGTCCTGCTTGCCAGTTCTTTCGGAGGGTGGCCATTATATCACAAGCATCAGTGTTGTTGCTCAGTGTTTGGTAGTCGGGGTGGAAGCTGGGCACAAGTTGAGGGTACATGCGGGTAGACAGCGTCTACCCACAATTTTCACGGGGTGGACGCCGAGAGCCCTGCCAAGAGGTTGAACCCCACAGAAATATGCCAAACTTGTCCCTGTGTAATTTTCAGACACTGGTACACTTTCAGCAGGACCTGCACTGTTGTCTGCTTTTGTTCCAAGCAGCATTGTGCAGGCAGGGAAGAGACTTATCAGATTGCAGATGGTCCATAACAAAAGACAAAGTTAAGGGTCCATCAGGCCTCTTTTTGTTGGAGTATCCTGGCTGGGAGCTATCAGGAGCCTCACACCTATATGCAATGGTGGGGGAAACAAAGGCTCACAGCTTATCACTTCACAGATACTTAAGAGAGGCAAACTTTTGACTTTGCTCAGTCTTTGTAGATAAGAGATATGCATGCACTGTTAGAATGCCAGAAATGTTGATCTGTCCCAGTATTTGCACAAATAACAACTTGAATACAACTGTTTTGTTTTATTTCTTTTATGGCGCTTCAGCACTACTCATCCCAATGCAGGCTGTCAGAGCGCATTACATCACAAGTACACATTATACATTGACAATAAATCCCATGAGTGTAAATCAAGGCACAGGATGGGTTACATACAACAGTGATGTTTACAAGATGTAGGAGCCACAATTCCTTCAAAGCTCACTGTGGTATAGTAGTAGGATTACAATTTGTGAACTGCAAGTAACAAAAGGATTTCTGTGTTAAAAGCAGTAAACCACTTACCCATTTACATCAAATAAAAATCTGTCATCTGAGTGTTACCTAATGCACTTTGTAGGAGACATATTAACCTTCTATACTACTTTGATTGAAAACTGGAACAACTGGAACTAGACAAAACACAGATTTCTCCAGAAAAGATGTTATTCTCCGGAGGTATCTTACCATTATTATTCCCTGAGATTTAGGTGACATACAAAGATCTCTGCAGCAGATGCCTTAACCCCAAAAGATATTTTCAAATACAGACTTTGCAACCAATTAAGCAAAAGAGATTTACTACCACATTTCTCCTTATTGCCAATTTCTTTGTGGCAGGGTTTTAAAAAATGTTTTATAAGTTGAGGCCCAGATTTTCTTCAATTTCTTGGTACAACCCCAACGCAAAATCTCATTTGTTAAATCTTGTAATGCACTCAAATATACTCATGATCGACCTGCTTAACATATGTGAGGTCTTAAGATCTAATGTCAGTTCCTGGGATGTCATGGGTTGTGTTGCCACTTCCAGTGATGACACATGAGATGTCATACGCCGTGATATCAGGTGCCATGATGTCACTATCATACTGCCTAACTTGGTTAGTACTCACACTTCTGTTTTTTAGGACTTGTGCCCTGGGTGGAAAGATGCTGAGTTTTACAAGCTTTTAGAACTCTCCCTGTGGTTGCATTCTATATTGTCTGCAGTCTGTAGGGCTCATGGCTTTTTAGAAATAGGAGATGTAGCCAAACGGCCCTAGTTGTTTACCTAGGAACTGGAAAGCCAGGTTCGAGTCCGACCTCATCGCAACATCCTGCCATTCTGGGAAAATTACATTATCTCCTTGCACCTAAAAAAAAGTGTAATGCAATCTGGTGCTCATGTGACACGCTCTAATACCCTTGGGACAAGGTCGCGCTTTTGAAACTGCAAAAAAAAGGTTAGAGGATTAACAGTAATCTAAAACAGAGTGGCTAAGTGCTTGCAGAGTCCTAATTGGTTAAATTTCCTACACAATTCCCTTGTTTGCGAACAGTCTAACATAAAAGGATCCATTCAAAGTCATTTGATTGAGGTGTAACTCCAAAATAAGGGCCTCTTTGAAAAAGGCCCTGAAATGTTAACTTTTTGGGAGAAGGTGATTGGGCTACTACCCACTTGAGCTTTGTTTAGGGCCCATCAACATTAGCGCAGTTTTACACCCAGTTCAGGGTGAATCTGCTTTTTATCCCTCCCAGCTTACTGTTTCTGAAGTGTCCATTCAGAATATATGCCTCCGTGAGGGCCTCACCAGCCTGCAGTACAGGAAGAGATAGTAAGATTAATGCACGGCCCTCAGCTTTCCACAGCTCCTGCATACAGCTTTTCAATAGACATGAACAACAGACTCTCTCCAAGGCAACCTCGGCCGAACACAACGATTGATTATACAAGCTAAAGATAATACGGTAAATAACATACACGTTCCAGGACAGTCCAAAACAAGAACACAAGGTCCAGATATTGCACATTCCATAGATAACAAATTGTTAAATAAAACTATTACTGGTAAAACATAAACAATGGCCATGCCGCTGTAAACTAGGGTACATCATTGAGGCAGGTTTTAGCGATAGGGCCTTTACGTGATCACATTACAGTTCATGACAGTAGTAGTGCAGTTTATGGATGTGTTTAGCAGGACAAAACTCTGAGACCAGGACAAGCCTGGAGTAGGCCAAGTCACCTTTTGCTGAAGGCTTATCCCGTTAAAGAATGGTATCGTCCCATTAGTATGTTACAATAGAAAAAATGCTTATATGGGCGCTGCCAGGAATGCTGTTTTTTTTCTTTTAACCATTGTAAGATGGCATTTTTTGGTTGTAATATGCTGCTACTTGCATAACAAAAGAGAACAACAGCAGGCTCCTTGCGACAGTCTATGTTGGCACCTGAGTTGACCTGTGTCACACAAGCGCAAATCTCCAGCTGGCAGCATCCGTGCACATCTATCAGCTTGAAAGGTGCCAAGCCATATATGATGCCAGCTATGCTTTACCGCGCTGGCCTGCGGGCCAGAGCACTGGGTGGGGGCTGGAGATATTTCTTCGCAGCATAAGGGAAATGGCGAGGTCCTGACCGGACACAGTGGGAGTTGGGAGTGAACTTTGTGGGCTACTGAGGGAGATGGGGAGGGGGCTCTTGCTACAGAATGGGGCTTGATCCACATTGTGTGCACGTGTAAGGAGATGCGTGGCGGCGGCGCAGCACAACATGATGGGCCCTCTGTCCTCCAACAAAATGTGATGCAGGGCCACGGCGAATGACTCCTGTATCTCACAGATGTTCTAAGGCGTTAGGTCGAGTAAGGCGCCTGAAATGGGGCCTGAGCCAGCCGCCCCTCCCACAATAACATAGCAGCCCCCACAGCTTGCACCATATGGGTGTGTATTAATTTACACAACATTTTTAATATTTCAGTAAGTGGCTCTGGAATTATTTCCGGGCATGAATAATTAATCACGCACACACTCTCACGCACACACTCTTGCAGAAAAAGCCAAAGATGTCACAAAAAATCGGATTAACAAAGGCACTTAATATTTGGAAGACATTTAGGTGAACGGGTCGCTAGTTACACCTTGACGGAAGCCTCTATTTGTTTAAAAGAATAAGCACGGTGCTTATGGAATTGCATTATATGCGCCTTCCCTATGCTCTCGCAGCCCATCTTTCCGAATTGTTGTGCTTTTTTAGGTGTGCGCAAAGCAGTTTATTAGCTAGGATTGCTGACTATAGGTGGGCAGATGGCTGTGGTGTTTCCGAACAGCACATTGAACGGGCTGACTCCTCGGCGTTGGGGCTCAGCAGCTGAAAGCTCTGCACACTTGTGAAGAGGTTTCATTCAGAGGCAGAGTTTGCGTCTCGTGCGCCAGCGCTAAAGACCGTCATTATTTGCAGCGCTATTGTGCACCATTGGATACATGGCGCTGGTCTGTGCAGGAGAAAAGACTGGGAACACAATGCCTTCTAAAATGCTTTTGAAAGCTCAGAGGGAAAGGTGCGGAGTCTGTTGCTGGCTACAGTGGAGCGGAGGTTGGGGCACATTTTGCCTGTATCAGCCTGTGTTCTGCTGAGAGGTGCCAGACACATGCACCGGAGTCCGCGAGAGTGCAGGAGGCAGGGGACGGAAAGAAGAGACGCGTTTAAAAGTTAAGGGCATGCGTTGTAAACAAACTTGGAGCCAGCCGTATTTCCCATTCCCGCAGCTAAAAATTAAAGTTGATATAATGCGGAAGAGCACAAAACAAACTTGAGGGGCCACACACGGACCACATCAAAGCACTTCCCCACCTGGGGCGGCAAGGGCGGCCTATAAAAAACAAGCAAGCACTTCCCCAGCTAATTGTTAAATGTTTACCATGGAGACGGACAGGGAAACAGGGATGTTAATTAGGGGGGAGGAGAAGTAAGTGAGGCGAAATTGTGGATGTGGCAACGAAGCCTTTGATGTGCCAAATGCTGCTGGCAGGGGGAAGGATCGTTCAAGCTCGTCCACGAGGAGCTTGTCACATGATTCTATTTCTCGTGAACTGTTGGGAATCCGGCTTGAAGAGAGTCAATCAGCTGCCTGAATAGAGCCTTTGGGGAAAGAAGCAGATCAGCGACATAAGGGCTCACCCCTGTTTTCTATTTCTGCGAAATAGAAAAGGGGCGAGCCCTAAAAAAGGTTCGTCTCACGGGAGCAAGTTAGGCTGACGCACTGTAAAGTCTCAGCATCGTTGTATCAGTGTGAATAGTGCTCACAGTGAAGCAGCTTAAAGATGGCGGGGCAGGCTGTGTGGGCGCAGGGCATGCGGAAGCCAAAGCAGGGTGTCCTTGTTTCTTTGTTGAGTCCTGTATGTCACAGGGAGATGACAGCTGCAGGGAGTATTTGACTGAGTTTGCAATTCCACATTTGGGTTCCACCAGGTGCTCGCTGTCTTGAGCGGAAATGAATATTGACCTGTAGAATCTGCCAGCAATTAGTGTTCAAAATATCTTCTGTGAGCTTGTTTCTATGGAGCAGTGACATCTTTTGTGACTTCTTTCTGAAGACAAAGGTACAAGATCGGTGGTTCTAGCACTTCAGGATACTCAAGTAGAGACTATTAGCTTAAGTGTCATGAAGCAAGAAATTACTAGCGCCAAGAGGAGCTAGCCTCAGTTGGTGGCACTTGCTGTTTCCTGGTCAGTGCTTGGAGCTGCGAGGATGAAAATAGTTTTACAAATTATCTTCTAGCAGTAACCCACAACAAAGGCTGGTGGCGTCTTCACATTAACTCAAATCAAGGGTCTCCTCAACCTGCAAAGGACCTACAATGGACCGAATTAACTCTGGACAGCGAGCAAGGCTGATATGTTGTTAGAAATGTTCCGTGCCCCCGCATCACGACTGTACTGTATTTGTATTATATCTGTAACCTTTTCAATAAAAAAAATTTGAAATAAAAAAAAAGAAATGTTCCTGTCCACCAATTCAGCCTGCCTTGTTAATTAAAAAATAAAATAAAAAAGGACCCTTGACGAAGCAGCGGCGGCTGACAAGGTTGTCAAGTCAAGTCAAGAAATACTTTATTCGGTTCGAATTTTCAAAACCATAAAAGTACAGACATATATAAAAAATGGTCCAGAAATCACAATACATCATTAAGAAAAAAGGTACAGTTAGTAATGCAGCAGTAATAAAAACGTTGTCAGTTAACCCAATAGTTTGTAATATGTCGGTTTCACCGTCTGAAAGCTCATAAAGATATGTGAACATCAGCTCGGTGGGGACCTCGAGGCGCTAACACCACCAATCAGAGCTTTTCTTGAACCAAACGGGGGAGAGTTGAAGAGTAGACTCATATAATTATTTTTTTAACAATGCTTCCATCTACATTGACTCTACTTATCGTTACTCATTTCCCAGCAGGAGGGGCTGCTGCCCTGTTTTTAGTCCGGTTGGTAACATTCTCGCTGCCGCCTACCATTTCCTCAGCGAAGGCAACAACATTCTCATGCTAGAAGGTGATGTTGCATTACATGTTGGTTCCTCTCGACAATTAGGCAATATAATTCTTGTCTTGGACAAAATAACATTTTAGGGTTCCCCATAAACCTGCTACCCCTAGGTTAGATGCTATAATTAGGGGCGTGTGCTTTAAGAAAAATTGGTTCGAGTTACGGTGACTTGAGTATGCTAGTTACAGGTTGTGCAGCTGGCATATACAGACAGTAAAGGCAGAGAATCATTCTTTTGTAGAGATAGAAATAAAGATGTTATGAATCTATGTACATGAGTCATAAATGTGTGTGTGTGTGTGTGTGTATATATGTATATATATATATATATATATATATATATATATATATATATATATATATGTATATATATATATATATATATATATATATATATGTATATATATATATATATATCATGTGATCAAGCAATAAAGCACTGAAGAAATTGCACCAGTAACAAGGGTCTGCTCATCGTCATTTACCTATGAGTGGTGTTTCTGTGTGACAAGTACTTTTCGATATATATATATATATATATATATATATATATATATATATATATATATATATATATATATATATATATATATCCAAAAGTCGTCGTTTTTGCTCCTGCTTCCCCCACAGAACAACGAAAGGAGCGAGACCACAAAGTAGGTGCAGATTCTTCAGTGCATTTATTTTGTGCCTAGAGTTACAGCCTGCAATCCGCCATGACGCGTTTCACCTCAAGAGAGGCTTGATCACATAGCGTGCCATGGACACAAACAAGGGAATTTAAAGTGCTAGTGCTTAACTGGATACAGCTGTGCTTGTTACATTTGGTAAACAGTGAAAACATACTACACTGAGTTAGCGAAGGATAAAGGGCATGGTGCCCTACGGGTTCTAAAGCACATAGATGCTAGAATGAAGGATGTATTACATTTAAAAAATGCATATAAATAAATAAATTCATATATATACAAGGTTTAAAATTCCCACTCATACTTCAAAGATTTCTTCTTTCATATATATACACGTTAATCTGAAGAGAAGTTCTTTCATCATGTGCATATAGGATAATACATTCCATGTACAACATATTATTTTCGTAAGTGCTATAAGAACCCAAAATTATCACTTCAATTCAATACTAGAGTGATGTGTAGGTTACACTGTTAAGAAAATCACGCCCAAGTGGGCATAACCCAACACTGTACAAGCTCATAAATCCAATATAATGACGCACTGATTAATTACCCTTTTAAGGTTACTGCAGATCAAAAATTGTAATAAAGTGAAAAGTGCTAATGCTAATATTAAAAACATACTACAGTTCACAGCAGGCTGCAGAGTCAAATGTAAACAAATCGAGATCCTTTCTGGGGGAACTATTCAGAAACCCACAATTATTAAATATGAAATTGATGTGTAGTAAATGCAATGTGTCTAGCAACAGGTTAACATTGACTAGAGGCAGGTGTATAAATCCTCGCTAGCGTTCAAACCTCCAGGATTCTTCGTGTTGAACTCAAGAATAAATCTGGTTTCCAACAGGCGCAATTTAGCGTCCCGATTTCCCCCTCTTTTCAGAGGCGGGACTGAGTCAACAAGAAAGTACTGTAGGCTACTGGGGTCACTATTATGTACTGTTTCGAAGTGCCTAGCCACTGGGTAGGCTTGGTCCTTTCCAGAAATTGCCCTGAGGTGCTGTAAGATGCGCTTGTGGGCGGGTGGGCGGGTACTACCCACATACTGTAGTCCGCAAGGGCATTGCAAGACATAGACAACGTATTCCGTCTTGCAAGTGAGTCTCTTGTTGATCACAAAAGGCTTTTCTGAAAAGGGACGTGAAACCTGTGTCTTGTTAATCCCGTGGCGACAGGCTTTGCACGTTTGGCACTTCTTGAAACCTGTAATGTGATCCATCCAGGATTTAGTGGGCTCTAATGTATTACTGACTAGTGCACTGGCCAAGCTGGGGGGATCTACGGAAAGTGAGACTGGGTTTATCCGGTACCAGGCTCCCTATGATTGGGTCACCTCTAACCAGATTCCAATTTTTATTCAAGATTTTCCTAATTTGGGAATGTTGGTTACTGTAGGTCCCAATGGCTCTGGATTGAATTAGCTCATTGTTAGCATCCTCTGCACTCGGTCTAACTTTGGGCACTAGGGCTTCCTCCTTTGTCGTTTTTTTAGAACGTCTAATCGCTCCATCTATTAGAGTACTACTGTATCCCCTCTTTAGAAACCTGGCTTTGCTGGCTTGTTGAGCCAGATCACATTCTAAGTCAGAGCTACAGATTCTCAGTAACCTTAACATCTCCCCATAGGGGATGCTACGGATTAGATGTTGGGGGTGCTGGCTGCTGGCATGAAGTACTGTATTACCAGCAGTCAGTTTCCTGTGCAATTTCGTTTGCAGAGTGTTGTCCCTGATGTAAACCTCTACATCTAAGAAAGTGACTCTCTCTCTGTCGATGTGTGATGTAAATTGAAGGTTTAGATTGTTTGTGTTGAGTTCTTTCACAAATTCCGTTGCCTCTTCAGGCGACCCCCTCCAGATCATAAACAGATCATCAATATACCTTAAGTAAAGCATTACCTTATTGTACATAGTCTCTTTATGTTGGTCCATGAGGACCCGCTCCTCCCACAGCCCCATATGTAGACAAGCGAAGCTGGGGGAGAAGCAGGCCCCCATAGCCACCCCTCTCATTTGCTGGTATATTTGATTATTGAAAATGAAAAAGTTCTGTTCCAAACATAGTTTCAACATACCAATAATCATCTTGTTGTGTTGTACACACTCTATGGGGCGTTTGTTGAGGTAATGCTCAACTACTTTTATACCATCACAGTGTCGAATTGATGTGTATAGCGAGGTAACATCCATGGTGATGAGCAACAGTTCGTCATCCCAAGTGATTGAGGCCAATTTGCATAAATAGTCAGTGGTGTCTCTAACATAAGAGCCCAAGTTCTTTACCCATTCTTGTAGGAAGTAGTCAATATAGCGGGAAATATTTTCCGTGGAGCTATCTATGGCCAATATTATTGGCCTCCCAGGGGGCATTAGAGCATCCTTATGCACCTTGGGCAGGAGATAGAAGCTAGGGATGACTGCATGGTCTTTTTTCAAGTATCTATATTCATCAAACGAGATTAATCCACTGCTTCGCCATGCCATTAGTTTTGAATTCTGGTCATTCCATGCTGTTCTGATGGTGGACAGATTACTCTTCTTGTAGCAATCCACATCACCCAGCTGTTGCTCAGCCTCTTTGATGTACTCCTCACGTTTCCAGAGAACAATATTGCCTCCTTTATCGGCTGGCTTAACAATGATTTTATCCTCAGCTTTCAATTTCTTGACCAGCTTGTGATAGCATTGATTTTGTCTGTTAGTGACTGTCTCTTTTTTGTTGGAAGCAATGTATAACTTTATATATATATACATACACACTTGTGTTTGTCTGTGCACGGAAAGGAGCTGACACAATCTCTTTATATTACATGTAGTTCAGGCCAGAAGCCTCTCAATATACATTTGAATATTCCTAAAGGCAGAAAAAGAGATAGAAAGAGCACATGGAAAGCTGGTGTATTGAAAACATTCCCCGTCAATTGTGGTTCCGGAGGTTTTCCCTCAACAGTCCCAACGTGCGGCTAAATGACAAACAGATACAGCCCTAAGTATTAAAGGATACAATAATATACTATTCTAACTCCTGTCCTACAACCGCTGGAGAAAGTGGCATTTAAAGTATTTCTCTATGTGCACCAACACCCACGACGTCCCACCCTCGCAAGACCTGTGCGACTCGCTGGCCACGTTCTTCCATTGCAAGATCGCAGACATCCACAACAGCTTCAACGCCACGACCGCCCTGACAACCACTGAGACCACCGCCCCAACGACCACCATCCGCAACAACCGCCTGCTCTCCTGGATCAACATCAACGATGACGACACCATCAAGATCATGAACTCCATCCACTCCGGATCTCCGACCCAGGCCCACACCACATCTTCAACAAAGCCAGCACAGCCATCGCACCCCATCTCCGGAAAGTCATCAACACCTCATTCGAAACAGCAACCTTCCCGGAGAGCTGGAAGCATTCCGAGATCAACGCCTTACTCAAAAAACCCAAGGCGGACCCCAAGGACCTCAAGAACTTCCGGCCCATCTCCCTGCTCCCGGCAGAGGTCATTGAGAAGACTGTCAACGAACAAATGACCCGCTACCTCGAGGAGAACAACATCCTGGACCCTTCCCAGTCTGGGTTCTGCAGCAACCACAGCACCGAGACTGCCCTCATCGCCGCCACCGATGACATCAAGTCCCTGCTGGACAACGGAGAAACAGCAGCCCTCATCCTCCTGGACCTGTCAGCCGCCTTTGACACGGTCTGCCATCACACACTACGAACACGCCTCCACAGCGCCGGGATCCAAGAGAAGGCCCTGGACTGGACCACCTCCTTCCTCTCCAGCAGAACACAAAGAGTCCACCTTCCTCCCTTTCGCTCCGAAGCCACCGAGATCATCTGCGGCCTACCCCAGGGCTCATCCCTCAGCCCAACTCTGTTTAACATCTACATGGCACCGCTCGCCCACGTTGCCCGTCGGCACAACGTCAACATCATCTCCTACGCCTATGACACCCAGCTGATCCTCTCCCTCACCAAGGACCCCCACACCGCCAAAACCAACCTTCACGAAGGAATGAAGGCTGTCGCTGAATGGATGAGGAACAGCCGACTGAAGCTGAACTCTGAAAAGACAGAGGTCCTCAGCCTCGGATCCACCCCTTCGGCCTGGGACGACTCCTGGTGGCCGACCGTACTGGGAACCGCCCCAACACCCACCGACCACGCACACAACCTATGGGTCATTCTCGACTCCACCCTCTCCATGAGTAAACAGGTCAATGCCGTCTCCTCGTCCTGCTTCAACACCCTCCGCATGCTCCGCAGGATCTACAAGTGGATCCCCCACTGAAACGAGAAGAACGGTCACCCAGGCCCTCGTCAGCAGCAGGTTGGACTATGGAAAAGCCCTCTATGCAGGAGCCTCAGACAAACTCCTGAGACGGCTCCAACGCATCCAGAACGCCTCTGCACGCCTGATCCTTGACATCCCTCGCCGCAGCCACATCACACTCCACCTGAGAGACCTGCACTGGCTCCCGGTCAACAAGAGGATAACCTTCAAGCTCCTCATCCACGCACACAAGGCACTCCACAACACTGGACCAACGTATCTCAACAGATGACTAAGCTTCTACACCCCCCCACCCGCCAGCTCCGCTACGCTGACCTCACCCTCGCCACAGTCCCCCGCTTCCGAAGAGCGATCTCCGGCGGTAGATCGTTCTCCCACCTCGCCACCAAGACCTGGAACACCCTCCCCATCCACCTACGGCAGACCCAAGACCTTCAGAAAACTCTTCAAGACCTGGCTTTTCGAGCAGTAGCAGCATTCCCCACCCCAGCGCCTTGAGAACCTCACGGGTGAGTAGTGCGCTTTACAAATGATATGATTGATTGATTGATTGATAGTAAACACAGAGGTAAATACATTTTATGGGTAACAATAAATGTTGTCACCGCAATTACCAGAGCACCATTAAAAGTAAAGCAATCTGGGGGCGTGGCTACGAGGGCGACAATGGCGGACGTAGCTTCCTAGAGCTCCCGCCGGCCCTTAATTAATCCTTGCATTTATCCTGACCCCCGAACCTAACATTGGCCACACAGCGACTTCAGCGGCAGTAGTGGACAGGGTGCACCCTCCGGTGCCGTGTTTGGGGTCCCTGGTCCCTGGCTGGTGTAATTGGCGGCGGCGGCACCCCCTGGGCCTACCTGCCGCGTGGAGAGCCGGGGCCTCGATTTTGTGCTGATCCCGGCCGGAGGCTCTGGACGTCGGCCGGCTTGCTCGCCGGCGGACCCCGTGTTCCCGGGGACAGTTGGCGGCCGGCGGCCGGAGAGGGGGCAACAGCGCTTCCTGCCGCCTGGAGAGCACCAACGCTGCTGGGAGCTGTGAGAGGGCGGTATCGGTGGCGAGCTCCACGGACCCGGGGACCAGTCGGGTCCCCCTGGGCTGCCGGTGGCCGTGGCTGAGTCGGGGCTGGAGGCGGACCATCGGCGAAAGGAGGGGCACGCTCTGCCCGATTGCCCGAGTGTATGGGCCCCTGCAGTGTGGCCCCCAGGCGCGGAGAGACTGGTGGCTCGGGGGGCAGTGTGGTGCCCGCGCCATCTTGGGGAGCGCCTCTCTCCTGGATATACTTGCGGGGCGGCTTGCGGAGCCTCGGAGCCTACCTCGCCCCTTCTGTGCTGGGACCGGACTGGGGGCCGGGGTGGCCCAGAGAAACAGCGTTGCCTGGTCGCCCTGAGCTTGAGTGCCCTGCTGTGCCCGTCCTGACCCACGGATATAGGCGGGTGTCTGGAACTGTAAAGACGGCGGTGGCCGGTGCGGAGCCGGTGGGCCGGGGCCTGCAGTTTCGTGACCTCGTGAAGGTGAGGAGTCGGGTCTAGTACAGCAATTCCTGTTGGGGCGGGGGTGCCCTGCCTGAGGCCCGGGGTCGGGGGCTTTGCTGTGGCCCTGGCCCGAGTGACAATAGTGGCAATTGCTCGCTGGGTGCCTGGACAGTGGAAGTGTTCGGTAGTGGCGATCTGGTGCGGCGAAGCGCCCTGCGGGCCTCCCGGCCTTGACATCAGTGGGTCTAGGCCCTCCGGGTGGACTTTAGATTTGAACTACGGTGAGTGGAGGGTCTGCCACAGGCATGGAGCAGCCCGCCTAAACCTTCCTGTCCATGACCAGAGGCGGGGTGGCACTGGTTCCGCCAAGCAAGGGCCGATTGACAAATTTACTGGACCCAGCGGGGGGTCCGGGGCCGCCGGAGGTGGCCAGAGCACGGGACCAGACAACGCGGCCCTGATGGCAGCCATCACACAATCAAGGGACATGTTAGACGCTAAAATCGGCGCGGTGGGAGCGGATGTCATGCTACTACGACAGGATCTCCGTAACGCTGTCGCTCGCATCGCGGAGACCGAGACCAGGATTACGGGAGTGGAGGGTGATGTTGGCGCCCTGAAACAGAAAGTGGCGGAGATGGACAAGATCCAAAAAGGGCTGGCACTCCGCGTTGAGGACGCAGAGAGGCGAGCGCGAAGGAATAACCTACGCTTCGTGGGCTTTCCAGAGGACTGCGAGAAGGGGCCCATGGATGCATTTTTGACACGGTGGCTAGAGAGCTGGCTTCCCCAGACGTCTTGTCGCGCTGCTTTGTAGTGGAGCGCGCACATAGAGCCCTGACGCAGAAACCGCCGGTGGGAGAACGGCCTCGGCCGGTCATAGCTAAAATCCTGAACTTCCACGATAGGGACACTATACTCCGGGAAGCGAGGGCCAAAGAGACTCTGCTGTTTGACAATCACAAGATTATGATCTTCCCAGACTATACCAAACAGGCACAGCAGCAGCACCATTCCTTCCTAGCGGCGAAGGCCAAACTGCGTGGTCTGAAGATCCAATATTCATTGCTGTACCCGGCCCGCCTTCGAGTTGTCTTCAAATCCAAGACCCACTTTTTTGATACCCCGGAGGAAGTGTTCAGGTGGACGGATGAGACGGTCAGGCTCCGACCGAACGCCCAGCCGGGCCTAGGCTCTGGACCGTCGCGTGGATCGTCGCAGGAGAGGGGCGACTCCGCCGTCAAGGGTAAACGACACAGGAAATCTCGGTCACGAAGATGCTCCCTGTCCCGTGGTGGCCTCCCGGATGGGGCGCAGCCGGACACCGATCAGTCGGGGAAAGAGAACTGAGCACCATGGGAATTCAGCCTTCCTTACTTAACCCTTATCCATTGTTGGACTCCACAGAGGGCCCAGTGTGGCTGCTCCATCGGTCGAGCGGATAGCAACTGGTGCAGTGTGACCTGGACCTTGGTTTGGATCAAGGGGAACAATCCTGGAGATGTCTGACTGCCTCGTTCTACTTGTGTTCCGAAAACTGTGGTACAATGGGATTCGGGGTACTGACCTGTAGGGCGGCCTAGTCCTCCCACGGTAGGGGGGTGGCCCTAAGGGAAGGTCCTGTTAGTTGGGGGGAGTAGTTGGGATCCATTGGTATGGTTGGCTTTGGGCGCTCTGTTTTGGGCCCGAAGCTCCCCATGCCGCGACAGGTACTTCAGTGTTTCATGAGGTATAGGGGTGGGGGGTGGGGAACGGGTGTTGGGCAGTTGGGGGAGCAGGGTTGGAGGGAAGGGACGGGGGGATGGTGGGTGTTTTGAGGGGGGTGCACGTGATTTCTGCTGCATTGACGTATGTGGTGTTGGGTGCCTGGGCCGGGTCCTGGGGTCCTCAGAGACTTTTCCATCGGGACAATGGTTGATATCTCAAGGCAGGAACTCGCTGGTGACTATGCAAATATTAAGTTGGAATGTCAGGGGGATGTTGGACAAAATCAAGCGTGGGGCAGTCTTGCGCTGGGGTAAGAGAGACTCAGCCGATGTGATGCTATTACAAGAGACGCATATGCTTGGGACAAAGGCACTGAGCTTACAGCGATTTGGTTACCATCAAGTATTCCATGCAGGGTTTTCCAGGGGCTCGAGGGGGGTGGCCATTCTTATCCATCGGAGGCTGTCTTATACCCACGAACGTCACTGGCTTGATCCCCAGGGTCGGTATGTGTTTGTTAAAGGCATGGTTGGTACGGAGCCGGTGGTGTTTGGCAGTGTGTATGCCCCCCCCCTTTACAATGGTCCTTGGCAGAGAGACTGTTTGAATTGTGGGCCGAGATCCCAGACTCCTTGGCCGTGATAGGTGGTGACTGGAACGATGTTGTGGATGTGTGCCTGGATCGACGGAGGTCGCAGGGGGTCGTGGCGGCGACCTCCCCTACACGGCTAAAGCCGATGATTGACGGGTTGGGCTGGGTGGATGCCTGGAGACACTTGCATGCCAGGACGCGTGTGTACACATATGCGTCTGCTGTGCATGGCTCCTTCTCACGGCTGGACTGTGTGTTTGTACCGGGAGCCTTCCTTGACAGGGTGAAGCAGGCCGCAATTCAGCCTCGGGGGCTATCTGACCACTCCCCTGTCGCGATACGGATCGAATTGCGCAAGACGCGCCGGCCATTCCGGTGGCGGATGTCCTTGTGGCATCTCCAGCAGGCAGACTATACACAGCATATGCGCAGCGCGATTGCCCACTACTGGCAGGAGAATCTAGCGGAGGTGGTAGATGGAGTGACGGTCTGGGAGGCCATGAAGCCCACTCTGAGAGGTATTGACATTGCATGGTGTGCTGCTGCCCGTCGTAGTCGCCGAGAGGCCATTGTCGCAGCTGCGGTGCGGGTGGAGGTGTTGGAGAGACGGTGTCATGGGGAAGGTGACGGAATGGCGATACGACTGCTCCTGCAAGCGCAGCAATCCTATGCCTCGGACTTAATGGATGAAGCTAGACAAGCGTGGCTGGCCACACGGAGCAGGGTTTACCAGTGGGGCGATAAGTCCTGCACCATGCTCCATAGGCTGTGTCAACAAACTCTGCAGCCGATCACTCTACCGGGCCTCATCGACGGGGAGGGGACTGCCATAACGAACCCTGCGACTCTTGCGGTGAGCTTTGCCGGCTACTATGCGGAGCAACAATATGCTCCCCGGGACAGTCTCCTACCGGATGCAATTGATAAGTTCATTGCTGACCTTCCCCCCCCCGTGCGATATCAGACGATGCCAGGAAAGCCCTGGACCTCCCCTTGACGGCGGAGGAACTGGGAGATGCGCTGGGCCAACTCAACACGGGTAAGGCGCCGGGACCGAGTGGATTCCCCAGTGAATTTTACAAGAAATTTCGCCTGCAGCTAGGACCGCACTATAGGCGGGCGTTGGAGGCAGCGCGGGAGCGTGGTAGCTTGCCGGCGGACTGGCGTCAGGCTGAAATTGTAGTTTTTCAGAAGCCGGGTAGGCCCCCCGACCGACATGAGTCATATCGTCCCATATCCTTGCTCAACTTCGAAGCCAAATTACTGGCCAAAGCGTTGGCGAACCGTCTTCTCCCGTATGTTGCAGACTTGGTTCACCCGGATCAAGCGGGCTTCATGCCGCATAGGGCGACGCGACACAACATCAGACGTGCACAGGCGGCGGTGGACGCTGTGGGGGCGACTGGTGAACGGGCAGCGCTATTGCTGGCAGACATTGACAGGGCGTTTGATTCGGTCAGCTGGACGTACCTCTTCGCCCTCTTGCCGCGCCTCAACCTGGGCCCGGTGTTTATTTCATATATTAGGCTGCTATACACGGACATCACCGCTTCGGTGCGTATCTCAGGGGCGATTTCGGAGAAATTCCCAATTGCCAGGGGGACCCGACAGGGATGCCCCCTATCCCCTTACCTCTTCACACTGGCCATGGAACCATTGGCCGCGTGGGTGCGCATCGATGCACAGCTTCGTGGCTTTGTGTGGGGGGCGGGACTCTCGGACAGAATCGCGTTATATGCGGACGATGTCCTTTTCTTTATGACTGATCTTCACCGCTCTGGCCTTCGAATATTGGAAATAATGCGTGTCTTTGGTGAAGTGTCGGGACTCTTCCTCAACCTGCGCAAATCGACCCTGTGGGTGCTGGGCGGAGAGTCGGAGACATACCCCTGGGCATCGGCCCTACAGGTGGCGGTCGGTGGTCTAAAATACCTAGGAGTCTTCCTGTCTGAGTCTGCCGCAATTGCATGGGAGC
The DNA here is from genome assembly GCF_964263255.1 of Lissotriton vulgaris. Classification (NCBI taxonomy): domain Eukaryota; kingdom Metazoa; phylum Chordata; class Amphibia; order Caudata; family Salamandridae; genus Lissotriton; species Lissotriton vulgaris. The sequence goes on along the minus strand of NC_141689.1, from coordinate 1,892,720,959 downwards.
GCAACGTGCTGCCGGTGTGGGACAGAGTCCAATCGGACATCAAAACCTGGTCTCGCATGCCCCTCAATATCTATGGCAGGTCCGCAATCTTTAAAATGGTCGCCCTCCCACGGCTCCTGTACCAACTGCAGAACCATCCGTATAGGATCGACCCACAGTGGTTCCGTTGTGTGAATTCAGTACTGGGCCGCTTTCTGTGGGCCGGGGGCGCTTCCAGGGTGGCGCTGCGGACTTGCTTCTTATCCACGTACTGTGGAGGTCTGGCTACTTGGGACCTTCTGTCCTACTATCAGGCCTCCCACTTGTTGGTTCTGAATGAGTGTTGGTACGGCGATCACAACGACCCGGCATACGCACTGGAACACTTCTTGATGGGTGATGCCACGTTACATACGCTGTTGTACTCGGCCGGGCGGCGGAAGAAATTGCCGCAGGTCACTCAGGTGGTCTTCATGGTCTGGAGACAGGCGCTGCGCCGCATGGGCTGGTGGGGTAGGCTGACAGCGGAAACCCCATTATGGAACAACGGACAGCTCCCCGCACTGGCCTCGTTGTCGGGGTTTGGTGGCTGGGACTCCATTGGGATTTCGTCACTTGGTCATGTTCTTGCGGGGACTACCCTCAAATCCTTTCAAGACCTCAGCTCCGAATTCAACATGCCCAAGACCCAATTCTTCAAATATCTACAATTCCGCCATGCACTTGCACCGAGTCTGGTGGGGCTGGACCAGCTTCCTGAATTTAGCCCTGTGGAGGCTAAGCTCTTCATGGGAGATCTGGGGGATAAGAAAGTCTCCAAAATATACCAAACGCTTGTCACTCATTGCTATTCTTCTCTCCTGTCGTTGAAGGCCTCCTGGGAGACGGAAATTGGCCCTTTGGATGAGGATGACTGGAGGGAGGCCCTGGAGTCCCCCCGTGGGGCTGCCATAGCTGTGCGACTCCGGTTCATACAGTTCAAATACCTACATAGGGCCTATTACACCAGGGAGAGACTGTGGAAGGCTGGCCTCATTCCTACCCCGGAATGCCTGCGCTGTGGGACTGAGAGAGGCACGCTGCTACATACTGTGTGGTCCTGTGTGGGTCTGACCCGATTCTGGAATGGGGTGTGGAATTGTTTGTCAGAGGTACTGGGGTGGGATCTTCCTCGTACGCCCAGGGTCTCCTGCATGTCCTGGAGAATGTAGGTGGAAACATCTACAAGCGTCACCTCCTGTTGCTGGGCCTGGTCGTGGCCAAGCGGGATCTAGCGAGGGCATGGAAGAGCGACCGTGCTCCCCCACTTAGCGCCTGGAAATCGGGCTTGGACTTTCTCATGGGGTTAGAATTGCCTGTGTTTGAGGCCAGGGGATGCCCCCGGAAACACTACAAGATCTGGAAGCGGTGGGCGGATTACAGGGGGTTGACCTTGGAGCCCCCAATTGACTTAGATGAAGTACTGCCTGCCGATGGTGACCTCGGGGCCTCGGAGGGTATTTGATGCCTACTGTGCTTTAACTGTATACTGCAGCTGAAAGTGAACACGTGCGCTGGGTTAGGGTGGGATAAGGGGTGGGCAGCGGGGTTTTTTTGGGGGTAGTTGGCAGGGTAAGGGGGTGTGGGAGGGGGGTGATTTAAGCGTTTAGGCTATGTATACATCCTGCTACATGTTTGCCATTGACAGTGTCCTCCTGATTGTGGAGAACTGTACATATGCTATGCCTAAACATTTAATAAACGCAGTTGTGAAAAAAAAAAAGTAAGGCAATCTTGCAGTAAGTGCCAGTTCTGTTCCATACACTCTAATCTCAAATAGCAACAATCCTCTAATATTCAAGTCTGGCTCTTTGCTCATAGGCTCATGCATGACCTCCAACTGCAGAGTAATCGTTGTGGGTACAATGGAAGCCTCGGTAGTAATGGGCTATTTTATTAGTTGGCTTCAGAACTCTCTGCATAATCCGAGATATTTCAAGCAATATTTGAAACCCGCCCCCACTTCTGCTCCCTGACTCTCTGGAAGAGGGTCAGGGTCACTCACTACCCTCACAGGCCCGGTGCGGTCCAGGACCGGTTTCATCTGGTTTGCCTGTCTGCTTTTAGTTCCCTGTTTACTTCCCATACACTGTCAGCCACATTTTAACCACTTTGAAGCAAGAGGAGATCTAGGTGATTTCCAAATGTTCAGAAATATTGTTTTGATTACTTAATCAGTACCCAGAGAATCACGCCTTTCGTCTCTGAATGAAGTAACAAATAACAATTATAGGAAACCATGGGACGTGTGTGTGTGGACAATGCCAGGTATAAAAGTGATGGCATAAACAGCTGCACCCATTCTGGACCATGGAAATGCTGTCTGCACAGCCATCCTCTGCTTTCTTGGGCCATTTAATGAATTTGGCCAGAATAAGCAGAGCACATTGTGCATCAAAGTTTGTAATCGTGTGTGATCTGAGAGCACATGCTCTGGGGTACTTATAGATGCTGCCAGTTTACCACCATGCAAACTCAATGAGTTGACGGTAGAAAAAGAAAGATGCAAGTCTTATAGTCAGTCCAGTTTTTGGTATCTGTTGAGTGCCTTGCAGACAATGTGTGTTTTCCCTTCCTCCCGCTCACCACTCCTGCCACCCACGCGAAATTATTCCATCCCTTCCTTCTCGATTTGCTGTGTCCTGTCATGAAAATAAACGACCCTGAGACGAGAATGGACTCGAAGGGGGGCATGCTACTGGGCACATATAGTTGATCATCTATAACTTCAGCCCCCAGAATATTTATTTGCTTCTATAGGTATATAATATATATTGCCAAAGAACAGATACCTCTGATGTACCTTCATCCTTGTTGAGATGCAGCATCCAGAAATTGGCATAATACTCCTGGTGAGGACCCGCAGTGGTACTCCCTTTAAAAACAAAATTCCCACTACACTTTAATGCCATATAATCTAGACAAATCTGGCAGTATCTGCTGATTCTGAATGATTGACAGTCACTAATAAGGAGAACCCGAGAAGAAGGGAAACATCTCTGCTCTGAGATAGAACCATATTGCACAAACCTTCCTGTGGGTTTGCATAAAAGGCACCAGCCCTCACCAGCTACTTGTAGACTGTTACCACACTTTGGTGTTTCTGCTGATTAGGCCTCTTTTAGTGTACCACGAAATTGCCTTGCTTATCTTGCCACCTTGCCCACTGTTTGAAACATGTGGTAGTTATGATATCATTGTGAAAATTATAACTCTGAGGGTGAAAGGGCCATCAGCATTGTGTTTCACAAAAACAAACTTCTGCTCTGGGAATTTGTTTCTGAAAACAACACATTTTGCTGAGCGGCAGCATAAAACATGGCGGCAGCTCAGCAAAATGTTAGCGTCTTCATAGGCTCTGCTGTGGCAGCTGCTCCTTTGAAGGCACAAAGATCTACACCAGGAAGGTGGAGATCTCTAAATATGGCGAGGTCATGGCCTCTAGCACCTCTCTCCAGCCTTCACTCAAGGTAGAGTTAGCACTTCCTGGCAGTGTGCAGAACTTTCCAGGTTCCTGATTCTGGGCTGGCAAGGGGCCTTGGCAGTCAGCAACCCCAACCTTGGAGCACAAGAGTTTCTCAGTACTCTCTGGCAAGAGACCCTGGATTCAGAGAAATGAGAAATCTAGTTACAATGACAGGGATTTCAGCTCCAGGCTTATTCTTAGTTTGTAGAAGCAGACTGTGTGTGTATTCCATGAGTCTAGTGTAGGGACCATTTTCAGGCATTTCATGCCTTTTGTGTATTCCCGCCAGATTGGTCACAGTCTTTTGTCCTCTAGTGTCAGCAGGAAGCTGGGCTACATTTTTGGAGCTCCTTGAGAGGGGATACCCAAAACAAAACATATAGAAGGTGTGAGGCCCCTCCACTTATCTACCTCTCCCAGGAGCGACCCGTGCAGGTAGGAGCGGTGTGGTGGGGGATGGGAGGAACTCGACAAAGAGGGAACATCTAATTTTATTTAGTTTTTCCTCGTCTGTCGACAACCATATGACGTTCTTGCATTAGAGAACATAACAATTATCTGGCCGTACTTATTACGCTCCATCAACACGACATTAAAAACATTTCCACAACATTCTTGCATATTATTTACAATAAGTACAGTACTTAATTGGGGGTAATTAATACATGGATTCTACTAACAATAGCTCTCAAAGGAGTCATGGTTGGCCACTCTCCTATGGCATCGACTGTTCCAGTTGTTGCGGGGGCCATGGTCGCCCACAACGAGTTAAACATCACAAGGTGAATTCACCTGCTCCTTCAAGATAGTAGGAGCATGGTCCAGCATAAAATCTGGAAGCGAAAACAACCATGCCAGAGCCAACCCAAGACAGGGCAACAGCCACAGTCAGAGCTGGTCACAGGATTAAAAAAACACAAATTTCCTGCTGGTCCGGAAGAGGATGCAGGAACCCAGGTGCAGGCCCATTGACGGCCATCAGGAGCAGCCAGGTGAAAACCAGGTAGTGGTGATCTGAATGTGCCCCTCCTTTAAAGTCATCTGGGTGCCCCTGCATTCCACCTAGGCGACCCCATTACCCTCCTGTCAGCCAATGACTGGCATTGCAGTTGCCTGCAGGGAATTAGAACAAACTTGGTGGCCACTGTGGCCGCCGCCTTCAGCCGGTCCGATCTGGCCAACACATGTCTATTGGGCCTGCCATCCTGGCGTTTCCCCTAGTCTATTTCTTATCCACCATTTTGAGCCCAGCACCACAGCTGCTCTGCTTGCCTGTGAGTAGACTGTGTGCCACGTGCCAAAACGTTAACTGAAATCCAAGTAGACTACATTGAAGTCGATCGTGCACATTATGTGGGAATCTACACTTCTGAGTTATAAGTGCAATGCCAGGTGTAAAACCTGGGTCCAGAGATTCCCAAGTCAGCAGTGTATGTACCGTTCCTTCTCACGCCCACCCATCATCCTGATCTCTTTCCCAGACTCTCTCCCACCCAGTCTCACCCAGCTCTAAGGCTCCTTCTTTATCGGTTCTGCCTTGAATTGCCTCGTCTGCTCCCAGGTCCAGTCCAACTGATCGGCCAATTGAGGGTGCTGTCTGGTCATCTAGCACTCCGATTGCCGGAAATTGTGAGTATTTCGGAAAAACTATTTCTGATCATAAGGCTCCTCCCTCATTCCCTCGCCTGCATCAAATGCGAGCCGGATTGGGCTACAGTATTCAAATATGTTTGTGCATCAGTCCTTTGTAGGAGATGGGCATACTTATCTTTATTGGGATTCTGTTAGTCTTAGCCCAGAGGCTGTTTCCCATCTGTTCGGCCCTCAAGATCACATCTGCCCCAAAAGCTGTCAGACCACAGCCCTGCACGTCAGCACCACATACTTACCTATACATCCGCCTAATCCTGGCTCACTTTATATAGTCAACTGAGTAAGAGGCGTCCTTTCAGAAGGAATGGTACGGAGAAGTTTAATAAACACAGATCACCCACTTAAGAAATGATAGCAGTGGGAGGCCCTCTCTGTGGGTTTGGGAAAAGTCAGTGGTTACTGCACAGCATCAGTGGTAGCTATATGTGGTTACCTCTGGTGTCCCCGGGTCTCAGGTATTATTGCACTCCCAATGGATAACCACGTTATTCCATACAGAAGCTTGGCATCCCAGGGACAGCAGATCGAACAATCTGAGCTTACTTCAGGAGGTGGGGGTAGGATACGAACTTGCATATAGTCTGACATATTAAGCCCACTCAAACTCAACGTTGAGTCAGGATTTAAATCAGTTAAATATTTACCTACAGGAAAAGAAAGAAAGCTACAACAATGAGCATCAGAAAACAAGCATTTGCATGCAATAGGTATATCACATTTACGACACTTTGAGCTATTGGCATTGTAAATGGCAATGCCTTTTATCTATGTGTTGTTTTTAAAACAGACAAATAAAAGGTATTGTCATTTACAATGCCAATAGCTTAAACTCTCGCAAATGCGAGACTTATTGTATTGCAAATGCTTTTTTTTGCGAAAGTGCCCCATGGCGCACTTATATTTGAATGGGGGCTGCACAACATTCTTTTGACGTGGCTCGTCTAAAGAAAGGGGCGCTGACGCCATTAAACTGAAAGTATGGTATGGGGGGCCTTTACAAAAAAAGCATCCTTTTGTCAAGTTGACAAACAGATGCTTTTTTTGTTAAATCGCCCCATGCCGCGGTTTCACTTTAATAGCGGCCGCACACCTTTCTTTAGGCGCGGCTCATCTAAAGAAAGGGGTGCGGCCGCCATTAACGTGAAAGCACTGCATGGGGCGCTTGTAAACAACAACAAAAAAGTGAAGAAATAGAAAAAAACTATGGGCCCATGTTCGGTGCCGCAAGCAAAAAAAAAGGCACAGCCACCACTGTATCAGCGTGACGTGCCGCATTATAAAAAAATAATAATAATAATTGCGGGAGAGAATGTCCTGCCTACAACAGCAGGCAGGTGAAGACCATTAAACAAAATAGTGCTTCAGAGGCTGTAATTAAAGCCGACCGAGTAGCAACTCATGTAACACGGGGTGTCCTCATGGAAGGTTACAAAATGAGACAAGGTGGACCTAAGGAGGTACTAGTAGGCCTATTGACCAATGAAAAGCTACAATTTACAAAGGACAATGACACAAGGCAATGAAAAATATGGGCAGAGAGTGGGCATAGCTTCAAGTTCCTATCTGAATACAGCTTGACTCGCAGAGCAGCGCAAGAGCTAGAGCGTTCAGAAGCTGAAAATTGACCTCAAACATTTAAAAAAATAATAATAATTGCGCTGAAGTAGTTAGTGATCTGGGCCTCACATTGCTGCAGGTAACATGTTTTCCTTTAAACAAGTATAGAGTTTCTCTTCCATGGTTTTAGAAGTCACGTCGGCATGAAGGCTTTAAATTTAAGAGACCACCACGACAATTTCTATGACGCTTTCCTTATTATTCAGAACCAGATGCAATGTCACCTCATCACACATAGGCTCTGTTTAAGGTAATCCTCAACTCAACTAATTGTTCTACTTAGCACATAAGGTCCAGCATGGGCCCTGGTGAGAGCTTTCTGTCCAACCTTCTTTGGTCATGGAGTTTCCTTCAGCTCTATTCCAGTCAGGGTCTAATTCGAGGTTGGTCTGCACATTCCATAACTTTTTTGAGCTGTTGCATGTAACGGTTACCAGGATCAAGTGAAGTTGGTGCTACTAGGGTTTGGTCAGTGGGGATGCTGTGCTTGATTGAACAAAGTCAGGATTTAGAAATCCATCCCCCTTTGTCCTGTTTGAGTGTGGATGCCGGCCTTGAAACGGCTGCAAATTGGGTGGCCATTGTAGAGAATACTATCGCCACTATACCCCGTTAAACGACCATGAATCGTGCCTTTGGACATTCATCTGTTGGTCAGGGTTACTTTGCTTCCTTGCAGGGTTCTGCTATACAAGTACCTTTACATATATTACATACAAAACACATTAAGAGTCTCTTTCGAACATAAATACAGTGCTACGATTGGTAAAATATTTGTTGTGTTAGTGTTTCTGTCCCACTAGGGCAGTGGTTCCCAAACTTTTTTGACCTGTGGCTCACTTGACCTAATCGGCTGTTGGCCGTGGCTCCGCACCATTTTTTTACCGGTGGTTGGGTGGTATGTACCTCCTGTTATCTTCCTTAAAGTAATTGGGACGCATTCTTTCACTCATCCAACCATCCGTTCACTCATCCAGCCATCCGTTCTGTCATCCATCCACCCTTTCACTTCTCTCATCTATCCATCCTTTAGTCCATCTACCCCCTTTCACTAACTCATCAATCCTTACATCCACCCTTTCACTCATCCATCCATTCACCATTTCACTTATCAATTCATCCATCCACCCATTCACTTGACCATCATCTACCCTTTCATTCATTCATCCATCCATCCATCCTTTCACACACCCATCCACCAATTCACTCACCCATCAGCTGCCCTTTCACTCATCCATCCATCCTTTCACACACCCATCCACACTTTTACCCATCCATCTACCTTTCCACCCATACATCCATCTATTTACCTTTTATCTCATCCATACTTCCACTCATTCACTCATCCATCCATCCTTTCATTATCTATCCATTCCCCCTTTCATTCATGCATTCATCCTTCCAGTAATCCATCCAGCCATTCAGACATTCCTTCACTTATTTACTCACCCACCTTTCCACATTAAGAGCTGAGCCTTTGTCTGCAGAGTTGCAGGCAGAAGAGGCCCATCAAGAACGAACTACAGCAAGGGGTGGGGTGCAGTGGGGGAAAGTTCACTATCCCCTGCACATAGGCAGACTGAAAACGTAGAAGTCATGCATGATGCACAGTGCCAGGATGTGAGGTTACTGTAACATGGTGCTGTTTCCAGGGCTTTAAGCGGTGTAAAAAAATGAGGGGTCTCTTCAAAGGGGGTGTTGGATGTAAATAAGAGCGCAGTTTAAAACACCTAGGCTAAAAATCTGCGCTTAGCATAGTGTTCCGCGCAACTGGTATTATGTTGTTTATGTCATTGCATCCAGATATATAATACAGCAAGTATCATTGCACCAACAACAAGCCAGGACTATTGGCTTGGTCAATGGTTGCTAGTTCCTTAAAATAAAAAAGCAGCAACCATGGCTTTGTTGAATATATTATTGAAAATACTTCCGTTCAAAAATGATGAGACAGTGAAAGAACGATAACCTGTTCTTTTAAACTTATTTCACAAGCTTCTTTAAATGTAGTGTTCTCTAACATTGCAGCATGGGCCGTTTTAGTTTTTATGTAACAGGCCCTTCTGTACACTGAGGCGGGAGGCCGCCAACACATGCTGTCACACCCCTGACTGCCCCATTGTCATTCAGTAAGTGGCAATCAGCTCCATACAGAATTTCAATGGATGGGAGGGGCTGCTCTTGTGCTCCAGGAGGAGTGCGAGGCGGCTCCAGCAGCGAGGGTGAGGCCTCTCACAGGGGAGCAGCGCTGCTCCCTGTGATGGCCAAAATGATAGATAAAAGGCGTAGGGAGGGTCCGTGGAATTTACGGACTGTTGGTCACCCTAGCTGTGCGCGGCGCCCCTGGCACCTCATTACGGCGCACTGGGGTGCCGCGGCGCACAGTTTGGGAACCACAGCACTAGGGACTACTAGAGCCTTTCCATGGCCGGATTTTGGCATGGGCGTGCTGGGCCCAGGCCCAGGGCGCCTACAGGTAAAGGGGTGCACATGTAGGTCACCACCCGAGCTGCCATGAATAATGTTTAAATTCGGGCGGCAGTTGAGTTTATTACATTAGGAGTGCAGGCTGTATGCTTTTGCTATCCTCCCTCCCATTACCTTTCTCCCACTCTCCCTTCATTCTTCCTCGCCCCTCCATGGACTCTCACCTCCGGTTTAGCAAATGAACAGGTTATTAAGTTGAGGTTCAAGGGGCAAATGTGTGTTAACAGGCTGTTCACTGGTCTGAGGTATTCTGCCCAGGCTTCAAAAGGGCTTCCCACCAGGATAACCAGTGGGAAGGGGGAGTTAGGGAAAGGGTGGGGATGACAATCAGGTGGGGCACTGAATTTAGTTTCGTCCGAGGCACTGTCTGACGAAAGGCCTGCCCTGCTCCTTTCCCTCAGTGTGCTGGGCCAGGGCTGAAGGATTCCGAGGGATGGTTTGTTGAAAGGAAGGTTAGATGAGCCCCACTCCCAAAGGATCAGTGCTGTGAAAGAAAATAACGTGCAGAAGAAGGGGAAGGCAACTTGCCTTCCTCTGTCAGCAGGGGTGAGGTTTCAGGGGATAACAGGAAAGGAGGGGTCTTGACAATTGATTAAAATAAGCTATGCAAACGAGGACGTGCTTCGTGATGCCAGTCAGGGTTCCATATTTTGCAATAACCAAGAACCCTTTCAGGACCCAAGCGTTAGCTGACTTTATATGGAAAAAGATCTTGCAATGGAGTTAGATTCAAATGTTTTCTTAGATGCCTTCAATGTAAATGACGGAGCTCCTGCTAATGTCCTTGTCTCGAAGATGTGCTGTATGTAGATACAGCAGAGTTGCATCCCTTCGCGATTCGTCAATGTTGGTGCAGGTGCAGCAGGAGTCGGACCTTCCGTACAGTTGTTAAAATGTAAAATCTGATTCTCTTGTTTTTGAATAAGCTATGCCTCATCCATTTTTAACCCCTGCCCTACTTCCAGTCCGGCTCTATCCTTGACACTGCATCTGTATAAACATGAGAGACTAATCTAGATTAGGGCATTGTAGGCTGTGTATACATGCAGAGTCAGCGCAAAAGATTAGCTGGTGTCTGCTCGATATTTTTCAGACAATGGCTAATCCTCAAGTATACTCAGATAGCATATCTTGTTGTTCAGCCTTAGGACGTAGCAATTGCACAAGACACCAAGACTCTATTTAACTCTGGGTGTCCCTTGTTTGCAATCTTTTGCTATAAAAACCATTTAACCCATCGTTCAGTGTGCTTCTCCTAGAGTATCTCTATGGTGCCTGTGGGATGGGCCACCATTCATGAATGCTAAATAAATGATCCTTGGTTTGTACTTCACTCCAGTGTCGATTCCTCCTTAATTGTTAAGAACCCGTGGACTAAAGGGTGACCCGCACCAGTGGATTATTAATAATCTACTTCCACAAATTGGCGCCCAACCTGTGGGGCCCCATCAAAGGCTTGCTGTCGGACCGGGGGAGGAGATCATGTCGGTAAGACGAACTTGGCTGAGGAGCGCACCACCTGAAGAGACTAGCTCTCGTGTCCAAGGTGATTTTTCAGCACTCCGACTCTGATCATCCTGGCAGCTGCTAGCCCTGACTGGGGCTCTCGTATGGTCATTCTTTTGGAACAGGGAGGATCGACAGGTGGGAGTTGAAGACTACGAATAAGGTAGATTTGTATTGAACCGGTTCTTTTGGTTATTTGGAATTTGTCTGGAATTTTTTTGTACCTTTGTTTGGAATCTGTTTCGAATTTGTTTTGAACCTTCTTTGGAACTTGCTATTAGGTATTGATTAACATTTTTAACATTTTTTCTTACAGGTAATGTGAGAATATTTTTTAATTTCTCTCTGTTTATACATTTTTTATATCTTATATAACATGCCTGTATTTAGCACACTTTGGAAGTTTTGTTGCTGTGATAAGCAGAGCATTTTGGAAGCAAGTCACCGGCGCCACAAGAAGGTACGCCGAATTTCGAGATGTACATCAAATATGGTATTCGTCCCATCATGTATGATGCATTGTGGAACAAATATACAAAAGGAGATCCCCAGTTACAATGGCCATTAGAGGGGACAATGGACCCTCACAAACTCAAGTATTTAGAGAAACAATTGTTTTTAAAGAAAGTTAGGCCAGCTATGTTTCACATTTTGCGTATGTGGAAGAAGGAAGTAAAAGAGTGGCAGCGCAAGGCGGAGAAGGTACAAAGGAAACAAGAAAGGAAGACAGAGTATCAAGAGTATAAGGAATTGAAGGATAAGGAAGTTCAGGAGAAGAAGGAATGTTTAGATCGAGAGCATATATTACTAATATCTAAGGAATATGTAGTCAGACTGACAGTAACAGCACAAATCCACCAAGAAGATGTGGATTCAGACCTTGACGGATTATTGATTGAATGACCCCCACCACCATGTGTACCTTACTATACCTCTTCCCCTTGGACCGCCAAATGTCGTTCCCCTGTACCTCCGGCACCACCACCTTCACCCGCTGTTGTTCAGCTCCCTATTTTCCAACAAGTACCGGTACATCCCTTACCCCCCATCTCAGGCCACTGCACCCCCATCCTAGGCCACTGCTCCTGAAATGACTGATGATTCTGTACTTCTTGTATCTGTCTCCACCTCTCAAATTCTTAGTTCTACTGTATCTCAGTTTCGTCAGGACGCAATAAGGTTGATGTTAGAAGGGGCGGTCTCGAGGAAGGACAGAATTTGTACCTGACCACCCTGCGACCCACCTCTCCTAGGAAATGCAGCCGAGCACTGGCGAGAGGCCCTTCTGGGCAGGGTCTCGTATCTAGGATTGTACGCGCTGAACTAGCACCATTCAACAAAGAGACATCACACCGTAGATTCGGAAGACGTACTCTTTATCTAGCAATATTGTTGTATTGTATTGTATCTATACTTCTATAGCGCTACTTTCACCCTACGAGTATCCTGGCGCTTTTAGATATCCAGATACTTGGTCAGCTGGTTGATGAGGAGAGAAATGGAAACATAGATCAGAGTTTTGGGAAAAGCCAAGTTTTCAGGCCTTTCCTAAATTCGATTAATGAGACACTCTTGTCTAATCATTTGTGGTACCTTGTTCCATAACTGTGCCCCTACCACACTAAAAGCCCCCCCCCCCCATTGGGGAGCGTTTAAAATTCTGACTGCTAGCAGACCGGTACCCGAGGACCGGAGCTGTCTCTGAGGGGGATACCAGGAAAATCTTTCCTGTAATGGGATTGGGCCCATCTCGTGTAAGGCCCTAAACACCTGGCAGAGTAATTTGAATAGAACCCTTTCCCTGGTTGGTAGCCAACGGAGCTGCCTCAGTGCGGAGGTGGAAGAAGAGTCACGTCGCAGCCCCAGTACCAATTTTGCCGCCGCAGACTGGACTCTTTGCAGCCCCCGAAAGATGTACTGGGGGCTCCTAAATATAGAGAGTTACAATAGTCCAGTCTGCTCAGCACTGTGCTGCTTACCACCATAGCACGCAATTCCTTTGGCAACATGGGGAGTATTCGACGGAGCAGGCGCAACAGACCAAAGCACACATTTGCAGTCTTGGATGCCTACGACTCCATCTGGAAGTTTTTGTCAATTAGGACCCCCAGGTTCCGTACTGTATTTGCCGGGGTCAGTGGGTCTTCCTCCGGAGTGAGTCTCAACTCCAATGGGGAATAGATAGTTGGCCTTGCAGGGGAACAGTAGAGCACTTCAGTTTTTCCGCTATTGAACTGCAGAGAGTTCCTTCGCAGCCAATCTGCGGTGTGGCGCATACACTCTTGGGGAACTGCGTGTTCTCCTTCTAAAGAAAATGCCAGCTGTGTATCGTCCGCGTAGTTGACTAAGTCAACCCCGAACGATTTGATGATGGAAAACAGCAGCTGTAAATAGGCATTAAAGAGAACAGGGCTAATAGCAGAACCCTGAGGCACCCCATGAGTTACCGGCGTCTTGCAGGAGGTGAAAGGTACCATAGAAACTGTCTGTTCTCTAGCTGTCAGATAGGAGCCAAGCCATTGCAAGGCTTTACCCCTGACCCCCATATTTTCCAGTCTCTCTATTAGGATTGAGTGGCTTACCGTGTCGAACGCGGCCGACATATCGAGAAGTACCAGTACTGCACCATTCCTGTTGTCGGCCCTCATTCGTAGGTTGTCCAGCATAGTCAGGAGAGCAGACTCCGTCCCGTGCGCTGGCCGAAACCCAAACTGATCCTTGTCCAACAAGTGATGTTCCTCAAAGAAGTCTGACAAGGACCTGCTTACAACCCTCTCCAAGATTTTAATAGGAAAGGGAAGCAGCGAGATTGACTAAATTTGTGGGGTCTAGAGAAGGTTTTTAATCAGTGGTGTCACCACCGCGTGTTTCCATTCCCCCGGGACAGTTCCGGTTTCCAATGACTGATTACATATCTGTCTAAGCCAGGGAAGAGTTTCCCGGCCATAGGTTTTCCATATTTTCTGTGGCAATGGGTCAGAGGGAGATCCTGAGGATATATTTTGCACTACCTCATTGAAAGTGGAGTCAGAGAGAGCCTGAAAGCCATCAAGAATGTATAATTGGCTCGGGGCCCCCTCCGTCTCCAGTGGTCTATGGGGGTGGGTGTCGGTATTATGCAGCTCAAGTGATCTAGCAATCTTTCCCACTTTATCCAGGAAATACAGAGCAACTCATTGCATAATTCCTGGGAAGCCACCACTTTAATGCTCAGACATGTTGGAGCTGACAGATCTCTGACTATCCTAAAAAGTTCTCTAGTCCCATTAGAGTTGTGCAAGATGGAATTGGCATAAAAGTGGGCCTTACAGCCTAGGATCCGTTGTTTATACGCAGTCTGTGCTGCTCTCAGCTCAAGCCTGTCACCATCCAAGTAGCCCTTCCTCCATTTCCTTTCCGCCTTCTTACACAGCAGATGTAGATGTCTCAAGTCATCATTATACCATGGTGCTGTTGTTTTATTACTTATTTTGATTATTTTTTTATCGGGATTATTTGATCCAATGCACTCATGATATAATTCTGATAGATGTTGTAGTTAGTCTTCACTGATGCAGAGGCGCAGAAGAGGCTGTCTGGTGGTGATGTTAGTGTGGCCCCTGACCTACCCAGCTTCGCCCATGCTCTTACGACCCTAAATGCCACAGGTATCTTGGCTTGTCCCGTATGTTCTGGGAGTAGGGTTTGAAATGAGACTAGGTAATGGTAATTCCAGTTCTAGGTGTGACACTCAGAACCTCGGTCTCCAAGGCATTGGCAAAAAACAGGTCAAGTATATGACCACCTTGGTGAGTCGGGAGTTTAACCAGTTGTTGCAGATTTAGGCTGGCACAGGTGTGTGTCAGTTCTCTCAAATGGTTACCCAAGGAGGCATTCTCCCACAAATTAAAATCACCAAGGATGATCATTCTGGAGTGTGCTAGGACCTTTATGATCCGCAAGATTCGTATGTACAAGTAGAGCAAGGGCTCAAAGAGTCTCGGTAGCGGTAGGGGTAGCCAGACAGTCTTAGGATTTGGGTCAATGAAGGTGCGTATCCGGCGCACAGCTCTCAATCCTCGAGCCGGGGGATACAATACAATCTTTGGGGTCCAGCCGGACCAGAATAGTCTCTAAGCCCCGACCAAGTCTGCAGGGGTCGGGCAAGGATGTCGGAGGTCTTACGATCGTCAAGGAACGCGTTTTGATCAGCAGGGCTCAGAGTTCTCAAGGTTACAAGGGGAGCTGCGACCACGTCAGCAGGGCTCAGATGATTCAGGGCAGAAGTCCGTCTCTGCCAGTTGGAGCCGCGACGATGTCTGCAGGGCTCACCAAGGTTCCAAGGTTCCAGTCGTTTCTTCGATGATGTTCGTTCAGCCGCGACCACCTCAGCAGGGCTCTCTTAGTTCCAGGATTCAATATGCCTGATAGTCCCAGAGCACCCCTTGTTATAGGTCGACTCCTCTTTGATGTCCGGAGTCCTCGCAGGCAGGGGTCTTAGCACCTCAGGGTCGCTTGTTGGGGTTTCCTGCCACGTGGCCCTTTGATCCTGTCAAGTCAGGGTCTGGAGGGATCCCAGACACACAGCAGGCATGGAGCCAGCCCTCAGGGAGGCCGGAGGGGCGATCGAAACCCATCTCTCGAGAGGAGGCCAGAGGTGTGATAGAAACTACTCCTCCCTCTCCTGCTCACAGGGAGCTCTCCAACCCCCAGCCGGGCATGGCGCGACTAGGCCTGGGTCGCGCTGGGGCCGAGGGCGACCATCTTAGGTGCAGGGCATGGTCAACGCTGGCCGCGTGGCCGATGGAGTTTGGAAGGGCGTCCGGTGTTGGGAAGATGGAGGGAAGGAAGGGGGCAACTCAGTGTTCTGTGTGGGATCATGTGTGGAGGGGGTCGGTTAGACCGCTCTAACCAGGGGCCTGGTGTTGGGCACGGGTCAGGGTTGGGTCGCTATGGGTTAGGGAGGACCACGCCACGAGTCCGGGTCTAACATTGATAGTACTGAAGTGGTTAAGTGATTTAGAAATGGAAGTAGAAGAAATTATAGATCAGATACAGAATTTTTTTATAGGGTGAACTTCTTTAACTGATTAATAAGCTTTCTCATCAACTTATAGTTCAGTGGGAGATGACTGCAGGACAAAACGGTCCCGATGAAGTTAGAGCTATTAGTTGACAGTGTCAGATAGGAATCTTTCCTGTTAGTAGAGTTAATAATGCTATAGCAACAATAATTGGATATCGTAATGAACTTTCTTCCTCTCCTTCTTCCTCTCCTCGAATAAGACCTATGAGGGAAGCCGCCCCACAATTCATTCCAGGAAGAGGGAATACAGATAATGATGACCCTAATGATCCCAATGCTAGAGCCCATTTTTTTGTATAATTGGATATATACGCTCTGGAAGAGGACGGATGTACAATATCTAGGGTGCTTGTCCGTATAGCTGGGTATGTGGCAACAGAAAAAGTGCGCTGACGCGTTTCGTAGGCTGTTACAATTTGTGCGGGTTGCGGCGTAGAAGATATGGGCAAGAGGCGAGCTCGTGGCAACTGTGGTTTTATTGCAGCAAAAAGTTGGTCTGTACAGCTTTTACGATTAGGGTATCTCCGAGGAGACCGGCTTCTGCTCCGTCGGCGATGGACGACCTTTTCCTTCTTCCGGGTCCCTTCAGGTCTTCTGGGTGGTGTTTCTTCCTCCTCGGAGTCCGTCCCGACTATCGGAGTAGCTCTCCAGCAATCACCCAAAGAGAAGAAAGGAAAAGTGTCAGGCGTCTGTTTCAAACAATAATCCGTGCAGGGTAGGGAGTGAGGGGATCACCTGTGCGCTAGTTATCGAGTGATGGGAGGGGTTAAGTGCACCGGTAGGATACCAGGGTGGTTAGACGTCCCGGGATGTTGTACCTAGCGTACGATGACCTCCAACCCAACCCCTTAACCGGTCACGTACCTGGAGAAGCCACGCACCTCCCCTGGGTGAGTGGCTGGGCGGCTCGTGGGAACGGTGGCCTCCTGGCTTCCCTCCGTCCGTGGCAGGCGCCGACTCTGCTCTCGTCTCCTCTCCTGACGTCCGGCTTCTTTCTCTCGCTCTCGCTGACCGGCTCTCGGCTTCTCCACTGGCGTCTCCCGCTCTCTCCTCCGACAGTCCGATCCTCCGATCCTTATCTTCCTCCTCTCGACCATCCGTTCTCCGCGCACTCTCTCCTTCCGTCCTCCAGGTGAACAAGCACACCTGAGACTCGTCGGGTTCTCCTTTTGAGGGGCAGGCCGGGTAGGTCGGCTCCTCCCACTCGGCGTCCTCTCCAGAATTAAAGGGCCAGTCCATGGCGTTCGGCTCAGTCCAGCTTGCACCCGGGTCCTGTGATTTAGAAAGAGAGAGGGGAGGGGAGGGAACCAGCGTTAGGTCGGACCTCCCCTCGGTCGTCCTCTTTGCTCGAGGGAGACCAGCACCTGGAGGCTCTGTGTCCTGCATGCCCCCCGATGCCCTTTTGTACACCCCGTTACAAAGGCCTTATCTTCTTCCACCTTCTTTATCAAGACAAAAAATTAAAACCTCTTGTTTCTTGCAAATCTATAAATATAAACACACATATATAAAAAAAAACATGAATGATACATCTAACATCTTCATTATATGGCTACTTAAAAAATACTCACATACATTTCACAAATCACAATTTTTATAATAAAAAAGAAAAACATATATCAAAAACAGACCCCAGCATATATAGAGTGATTGTCTGGCATCTTATATCCTGAGCCGGTAGACAGTATCAAATAGAAATACATTTCATCTACACTGATGTAATACATTCCCAGAATATATGACAATCTACACTTTTTTAGTGCCATACTTGTAGTCCACCCCGCTATCCAATTGCCAAGCACCCACTTGTACTCACACCACTCCTCTCCCTGATTCCTAACAGTTACACTCTACATACATTCTTCCACTCTCTCATAGACACAATACGTGTTCTAACCTATATATTACACTTACAACACTACACCTAGTGTGTGTAGTGTTAGAATTCTGAACATCTTTTTGAATTATTTTCAATGAATATATCAACTATTTTTTCAGTGGGTGCTCGTTAAAACCCTCTCTTGCCACAAACAACATGATCATAGGGCGATGTTACCGATTTAGATAATCAAATGGATTCTACATATAAGAGCAAACATATAAAATCAATATGCTTCCTTCAATGAGTAATAATCAAATATTTCCTTTATGTCTCTTTGTAATCTATCCGATCGATATGTCTAACTTACTTTTTGCAAACGTATAAAAAAGGATAATGTTTGTGGTTCTCGCATGACCCCACTACTCCCTTTGGTATTCCATTGGTCTATCCTTATTGTTTCAATTTCTATAAGTAATAAAATATAAAAGAATACAATAATAAGTCCTACTTCTATGAACACAACCTGGCTTCTCTTTATATAAAATATGGTTCAGCAAGATTACCCCCTTATTAAAAAGATGCCCTCTCCTAGCTTTTGTTTTTTAGGTCTCGCCTATGCAGCACGCATGCGCTGCATAGGAGACCTTTAGCCATCGTGCAGCTCTTTTTAAAAGCACATACTCGTGCCTGTGGGGGCATACGCCTTGCGGGAGTGTGCAGGGGCGTGCCACAAGCACGAGTATGTGCTTTGAAAAAGAGCAGACTGCTCTCCCCTCAGCACGCGCGCACCACTCACGGGTGCACCCCTCCGCCTTCTCTCCGGCTGCAGCCTGCACGCTTTTTTTTTTTTAACTTTCAGCGTAAGGCGTGCACTTGTTGCACAAGAGTCACAGTACGGCACATGGCCGGGTTTGATACGGATCCGTTCATGGTTTCGCAGCCTCTCCTGCCTGTGGAGTTCCTGCTCACACTGCTGGCCTTGAGGCTTCCACACTCGTCACACTCAAACACGGCTTCATCGCTGCCACCACAAGGATAGCTTTCCCAGCACATGAGAGAAGTACCTGCACCCTTGCCTGCTGCTGGCGGAGTCTGAGCAATCATATTTCCTCTTAACAAGAAAGGGTGCTGCTGCTGTTCCTTCTATTTGTAAGAATTCCAGGTGTTCAGAGAACTGGGTTGCGTCTTTCAAGGGGAGGCCAGGAGTGAACTTTGTGTTCCCTGTTTAAGAAAAACAATAGCGTAAAAACAATTGATGTCTACAGTGGATGAACAGCACTTTCAATTTTCTTGAAATGTGGTTGTCTAAATTATGGTATGCCCAGACGTGGGTCCCTTGCTCAGTTTGCCACTGGATTCAAGCTAGCCTGGCTGATGACGGCTGATTAGCCAGAAACCGGTCCCAGGATGCTTATTCCGGTCCAGGGAAGACATGGCTTGGCAGTTCGGGCTGGACTGTTCCCATGAGGCACAGGGTCTGACTGATTTGCAAATGGCCATGTCTGAACTAGGGTGGCGGAGGGAGCTAAAGAATGATGATGGATTAAACCCAGATCAGTTGACTGGGGGTGAGTGCTTGCAATGTTCAACACTCCGTCCCTCATCCCTTTTGGTTTTGCGTTGTCTATATGATCATAAATAACAGAACATGGAATCTAGTTCTTTAGAAGAATAGAGTAAAACAGTGAACGTTCTAAAACTAAAATATAACTCTTTGGGGCTAAGAAAAAGAACCGATGTTCCCAAATGACTTGGCTATACGCTTTTGGGCAGGCAAAAAGCTGACAAATGTTCTTGGTATACAAAACTTCAAAAATGAAACAGCTACAACACAAGAAAACGCGAGGGTATTTTTCAAGTTTTAAAAGATACACAGGTTAACATTAAGTAGAAAATTGATTCAGTTTCTAAATGTCACAAATATACTGTAACTAAGGGCTGTGCTTCTTTCTGTCTGATGAATTCCACTCCCAAACAAACCAAACCATAAAACGATGTACGATGAAAAAAACGCTATGCCTGTTGCTTGGACATTCCTGATGAAAATATCCTATTGAAATCGTTTCTAAAAAGGGTACTTTTTCATTATGCAATTTAGTCCACACGTCATTTTACAGAACACAGCCCTGAAAAGCCACTATCCACTGCCTTCTATGTGCAGTTCACCATTCTAGCACTAAACCCTTGGCCTCCTCCCTCCAATTCTAGGGCTGCCCACAACCCTGACCTGTTGCCCGTTCCTAACTGCAGGGTCATTCCCGGAATCACTGTGTTGACTCCTCCAAAGTTCCTACGTATTTCTTATGTCACCAAAGAATTGAAAAAGATACTCCTCCAGCGTGGTTTTTTTTGTCTTGCGGATGAGGATCCTTTTCCTTTTAAGTAATAAAGCACTCTATTTCTGGAAAAGTAAAAACTGGTCAACTTTTTTTCACTTACTAACATGAACCTATTTCCGCCATTCATGATTCAAATCCATAATCAACAGTTTTTTTTCATGATACGAGATTTTCCCAGATATTGGTAATTTATTGCAACACCTATATTCATCATCATTTTACCAGGTAAGCTTTCTTTCAGAAGGTTTTTCATAGGACAGGCACAAATCCTTTCACCACTACTTGAGGGGCAATAGATATTTCCCATGAGCGACTAGTAGATAAATCCTGAGGTGTTTGTTTTCAGAAATTAATTTGAAAATTTCAGATCAAGGTAACAGCTATATTTACATTGCTGGTCATTTCCAGGAGCTAATGATAAGCATATCTACCACAAAAGGGTCACTTGCTTCTCTACAGCTGAACCAATCACGAAAGTCTTAATTAAGCATATTAATCTCCAACACAAAACTTAAAGAATTATTCCTTAAAACATGTGACATTATCAGTCTGTTAATATGTCCAATATGTGTTGCCTTTTTGGGTTGCTTTTTAAAATAATAGTGTTTGTCAGTCCAATTAGTTAATCATTATTTGTTAATATTGTCTGCCAATTTAGCATGGTGTATTAACCTCTTCCGTGCTCGTGATGGAACCACGCCGTCATGAGACACAGGCGGCGTGTGCTCATGACGGCGTGGTTCCGTCATGCTGCGGGTGCTCCGCCATCGCGGCACTGATTCCCCGGGCGAATTGATGAGCGGGCGTGGTCATGACGGAACCATGCCGTCATGAGCACACGCCAGCCGTGTCTCATGACGGCGCGGTTCCGTCACGAGCACGGAAGCGGAATTCGTGCCACGGCGAAGGGGTTAAAAACAACATAGTAATGCAGTGACCCCTGAACCTTTTTAGGTTTCGCCTACGCAGCGCAGTTGCGCTGAATAGGAGGACCTTTAGCCGTCGCTCTCGTCAGTTTCAAGCACACACTTGTGCTTGTGGCGGCATCCACTTTGCGGGAGCAAGCAGGGGCGCGGCACAAGCATGAGTGCAGTGCTTGAAAATGAGCAGACTGCGCGCGCACGCACGCACCAATCCCAGGTTCTCTCTCTTTCCTCTCGCTTTCTCTCTTTCAGTCTCTCACAATCTCTCTCTCTCTCGCTCTCTCTCTCTCCCCCTCTCTCGCTCTCTCTCTCCCCCTCTTTCTCACACTTTCCCTTTTTTCTACTTCAAGGTGCTTTACAAAAACACAGGACTTCGCGGTTTACACTACAGAATGATAGCAACCGCACATGCAACAAGCCTACATAATGCTTGGAACAGAAATAAATAAAATTACCCGATTTGTGACGCCTCGCTCATCTTTAAGCCCCAGAGTAGATGTTTGTGGGGTGCTCCCAACATGTGGTAGTAAGGGGATGTGCAGGAATGAATTGTTGATTCTGAACCTATAATCTCTGTTTCATACTTGAACAAGTTTGTGTGATACTGCGCACACCGTGATCTGTCGTCTTCGAGGCACTCACAGACATTAGGCGTATACTATGCAGCCTACTTGCACCAAGAGAGGACTCCGTTTAAGGTGTTGCACTATCAGAGTGTCCAAGGGTGGGTACTGAGTGCTGTTATTCCTCCTGAATCGCTCGTAGGTTTACACAGCGTCCTTTTCATAACCGCATCAGTGTGACATCACCCAGCTGCACATAGGGTGCGTTGACTTGGTACTTGTCAAGGGTTCTGCGTTAAAAAAAAATTCAAACCATTTACATCCATACCTCCTTAAAAAGCCACCTGTTATTGTAGGTCAAAGCATTTAATGTTGTTATAACTTCATCTTTAAAGTAAATTAGTTTACAAGAATATGAGTAGGGCCTGTATCCGAATGTACATATTGATGTAAACATTTTGAGCTGAGTTGTGTGAGCGTGTGCTTCGATGCAAATGTGTGCACATATCGCATAATGTAACTATGACCATGTGTGTGTTTATTGCACCTTGACTATATGTATATCCAGATCTATAAAGTGACATATATGTGGAGGGTGTACAGCAGGCCGCGGTGTTATTTCCATAGGTTCCATTAAAGGCGTCTGGTGCCACAACACCCCCGCCCTGCACTGAAATCCAGCGCTTTGTCAATGTCACAATGCTTCTTTTGGTGCAGTAAAGCAGATATCCTCTTTCACCTCACGGATATATGGTGCTCTATCTCTGCGACGCTTTCTTTTTCTTTTCCGTTCTACTTTCTCTATCTTTCTCTTTCTTTCTCCCCCTTTGCTTCTTCTGTACCTCTTGACTATCTGTCTTTTTCTCACTCCAAGTGACTCTGCGAGAATCTCCTTTCTCTACATCTCTCCTGTTGCCTCTCTTTCTGTGTGGCTGACTGTCACACTTCCTCTCTCACTGTCCAGTACCTGCCTTTCTGTGTCACCCTCACCGTCTCTTCTCTGACCTGCTCTCCTTTCTCCGTCGGTTGATCTTTTTTGCTCCTCTAGGAATGTGGCCATCCTTGTTTACTATAACTTTTCAACATGCTGCTCAGCAGCCACACTGCTCTACAACATCGCTTAAAAACAAAGGCCAAGCCAAAACCTCTGGCTAAGCACTTATAAGGTCCCAAAGGCGAGACCTATTGGCTATGCCAATGCTTGTCATTTCAATGCCAGGATGTTTTACCTTGAAGGAATCTTGTGCCTTCTTGAGATTCCTCCCACTTTTAAACGTTGTAGAGCATCATCCAATTCAGCTCTATATAACACTGGCCCAGCATGGCTCAACAAACGCCTTTGCTTTCCTAAACCTTCCACACATCCTGACTCCTACTTGCACACATTCCATGCATATGGAAAAGCAGATCCAGCGTTGAGCCTTCTGCATTGCTCCTGAAGCGTGGAACGGCCTGTGGTTACACATAAGAGCCTCCTTCTCACTTCTTGAATTCAGCAAGAAGTTGCAGACCTGGCTGGGAGTAGTCCCACTTGGCCCTTGTTTGACTAGGCTCACACCTGCTCAGCGCCAGGACACCGTCCTGGGTGACAGTGCGCTCTACAAATCTGCATATCATCACGCACGTCGTGGAAACTCCCCACATAGAATCAAAACAAAGACAGCACATTTCCAATAACCACCCTCCAATGTGTTGCATGCTAGCCAGGAAGGCAAGTGCTTCTGCGTCCCACATAGGGTTAGTTAGTGCTACATACATGTTGCAGTACAATTCAACCTATTCCTTTCAAGGAAGGGTTGACACGAACACAGGCGCGCTACACCACCCCGCCTTATCAGACAACTGTCTGGGTTAAAGCACTCCGTCGTCCATAATGATAATATAACAGCTCCCTGAAAGGACGCTCTATGAGCAAAACGGTAGCAGTGTGGAAATAGGCGCTGAGGCTGGCGTGCCCTGTTTGTTTTGGCCGCATAGACGGGAGCCAGATGGCGAGTCATAACACAATACCTCAAATACAATCCCCTATTCACGGGGCCGCTCCAGAGAGGAATGCTCTGGCCGTGCTCCCCGTGTCCCTCTTTTGTTGCACTTAGACCGGAAGAGCAGGTTCTGCTGAATGTACATGAAATATTCAGGAGTCGCGGCCGCAGCAGGACCGCTTACATGCAGAGAGCCCAGCGCCCAGCCTCAGGTCGATTCAATGTACGTGCGTCATGGAGAGGCGCTCATTTGAGCTTTATTTGCAGAATGACGGTACAGCTGGGAAATGTGATGGGACTGGTCTGATGCGACCAACTTATGCGGATTTCTGTAGCGTCGGCATGGCCATAGGAATGTCCGTCATCAGGTCACCCTACGCTGGAGTTTACTGCGGTACTAAAAACCCGTGTTACCAAACACGGATGTCTGTAGAGACAGGCCCTGGGACTGCGCCCTTGGGGACAGGTAAAATCTGCGCCCCCTTTGCGAATGGCCCTGTGGGCTGTTTCACTGCAGGGTGCCGGTGGCAGATATTTCCAAATATCAGGCGGGCAACTTGAGCCAAATTTCCGGGGGGGGGCTGAAAAATATTTCGAGGAGGGGGGGGGAGGGGGTTAATTCTTCGAACCATAGACAGAGAGGCTGTAAATGCGGTGAAAACACAACAAAAGCCTCATTTACAAGTAGATGGTCTTTTAAAAGACCTGTTAAGTACTCGGGTGCGGCTGCAATTAGATTATCGCCAGCCCCAGAAGCTGTCTCTGCCCGGGCTGACTCACAAGACGGGGGGGGGGGGTGAAGCCCCGTGAGCCCAATGGGTGTTGCGCGCCTGCCAAATATGCGCCCATTCACGCAGAGGCTGGGTATTCAGAAAAGGGTTCCCCTAATTTACACGGAGGCTACGACCCATACAAATGAGGGAACCCATTTGCCATTCAGCATACTCTGTGTAAAGGAAGTATGTAGAAGGGTCAAGAGCCCCTGGGTGTACTGAAAGTAAATGACCCAGTACACAAGGACATAAAGATCACACATAAAAAGAGTGGATCCCAAGGACCTACATTGCCCAACCAATGGAGGAGTGCATGGGTCTTATTTACGTAGACTATGCACGTCCCCGCCTGCACATAAGCACCCACTTAAGGTGCAGCACAAATAGACAGAGGGGGGCAAGCTATCAATTTCACAGGGAATGCTGAGCCAAGGGTCAGCGCTGACTTCAGCAGCCAGTGAAGGAGCTGAGCCTTGCAAAAATTTGGGATGCAAATCATGCCACAAATACCATGTAAAAATATATATTTTTTAAAAAGAGTCCTCAAAATTCATAAAACTGTTTTTACGTGTGTCATATTAGTACATCAGATTAGATCGCTACATTTAGAGATATTTTGATAAAGTTATAGTTTTTATACATGAACATTTCTGCCCCCACTTTGATGACAACGCCATTATTGGACTCATATATATTATATATATATATATATATATATATATAGGACAGTGATGGATGGAATGCTTGAATTAATTTCAGCCACTGGTAATCTTTTAGGCCGCAACCCAGTCCATCGTTACTATGCACACCATGCCACCTCAGAGTGGACCCAGCCAGGTGTGCAACGCCCATGGGGCTCAAAGGGCATCACCCCCCCACATCCCCCGTCGTATGTGTCAGCCCAGGCTGAGGCAGCTTCCCGGGCACACACACAGGCAGTTTTTGAGCTTATCACAGCCGCATCCGAGTACTTCACAGGTCTTTAAAAGACCATTTACGTTGTAACTAGGCTTTGTAGTTTTTGCACCCCTTCATCTCCACTTTGCCTATTGCTGGAAGAATTATTCCCCCCCCTCCTGAAATGTTTAGTAGCCCCTCCTCCCCCCCGAAATTTGTCTCTTGTTGCACCTCTGGACCCAGCCATATGGAAATCAGTCTTGATCCTGCCGCAATGGGACTTGAACCAAGCTATAACTGGCTGATAAATCCTCAATAGGGCAAAACGGGCCCTGGATTGCTTATGATCCAGTTCAGGGAGGATCTGGCCTGGCAGTTCAGCTGGACTGCTCCCATTCTAGCAGGTTCAAGACTGGTTTGCATTTGGCTGGGTCCAAACTGAGGTGACATGGTGTGCATAGCAACAATGGACTGGGATGGGGCCCCAAGTAATTTCAGGTGGTTGAGATTAAGTTAAGCATTCCTTCCATCACTTTTTTGTATACTTTATTATTGGACTGAGAGGCAAGTAATTTGTCATATATAACCTGAATGTGGCCAAGGTTCTTATTGGCGGAGCAACAATATAGCCTTAAATCACAGCACACATCCTGAAATCAGCTATTGGAAGATATTGTCTTATGGGATAATGAAAAACAAGGCGGCACAATAAAATATTGTCTTACGATCACACAATTTGCTAGCAGGGCAACCAGGATTGATCACATGTTTTGGTGTTTCACATTGTGCTGTTGAGCCTCTGGACAGGTACATCCCTGGCCCTTCTGTTTCACATAAAATGTTAATGTTTCTCTTGAATTCTTGGTGCCTGAGAGTATAGTGTGAGTGGCAGACAGAAGCCGCATGAAAGCTCGGCTCGTTTTGGGCTTGAGTATTTAAAAGGAACTTCATCTGTACCAGGCCCCCGGTGCGAGCCTTGGTCGAGTTTTCAGTGGCTTGTCCACATTTAATTACGACACATATTTCAAAGAGAAATAGTTTGTGGAGATTGGGCACTGTTAAAGCACAATGTTCTTACAATTCTCTAATGATCTCAAATACAGATGGTAGCCCAAGCGCTTTAGGGTAAATGCGAGCTTTGCCAAGTTGACTGTTATCCTTTAGTACACGGCCCTTAGTAACTCATGGAGACTTACATAAACAAGTTTACAGTAAAAGGTGAGTAATCTTTTCTCAGTACTTATACGTGAAAACGAAACGATTTGGCTTGTAAAACAGACACAAGAAAATCCAGAGATCACACTATGTTAATATTGCATTTATTGCTTTGTGAACTTAACGAGGCAAGAAACGTAGAGCGCAACAAAAAAAGAGTAGATGGCGTTGGGCAACATCTGTAACTTATGAATGCTTTCAAATGTATTTTCATAGGTATCCATCTAAACAAGATCTTCAACAGCATGAAGTCAAAAATGTGCCCGTTCAGGCACAACATCAGAACTACAGCCGTGGTGGAGAAATATCGGCTTCTGCGAAATTTGGTAGCGGACACAGAACATGAGCTTATGTTACAGGTAACGAATATTATAAAATATGGCACAACAAAACGATACATGCTAAAATGATACAAGTAAAGTAAATGAAGACTGGATGAAGAAAGGCACAGCAGTACTGGATACACCTTCTCCATAATTATCACTCATACATCAGTTTTATAATTCACAAACGCAACTTTTTCTCCCCAAATATAAGCTTCACAGTTCCTGAAAGTACACACATTTTTCTTTCAAATACAGACTTTTTTTTATTTTTTTTCGTGTTTCTTTTTTTTTTATTTCAAAATATTTTATTGAAAGTAAATTTTCCATATACAAAAGCAAAACATTCGTAATACTTGTACTGTTCTTGCAATGTTGCGGCCTGGTGGGGCCTAGAGAGAGAGAAGAAAGGAAGAGAGAAAGAAAGAAAAGGAGGGGGAGGAGGGTGGGTAGGAGGGGGGGGGGGTCACTGCTCCAGATAGGCGTCGAGAGCTTCCCACATGTTGTCTTTGGCAGTGTGATTCGCTGTCAGTTTCGAGAGGCTTGCTTTGGTGATAGCTGCTTTGATTTTTAGGAATTCGTAGAACTCCTTGTCTGGTAGGGAGGTTGTCTGCTGTAGTGCCTTGTAGGTGAGTGGGTTGTTCCCTGCTTCTAGTTGTGACGGCGTTGTGATGCCTCTGCTATACCACTCCTTGCTGTCTAGTGTTTTTCCCTTGTATGTGACTTTGGTATTATGCCACAGTGATTCCCATTTGGTGCCCTTGATACTCACTGCCATTTCCCTGTCTACTCTCAGCAGCGCTGTCTTTGTGTTGCGGATTATTGCGTTTTTGGCCTCTGGGTGCTTGTGCGCCGTGAGGGCCATAATTGGGTCAGCACCAGCGCAAACCAAATACTGGTTACTCCACAGGCTGCACTGGACACCAGCGAAACTAGGGAAAGTTGGAGCTAGCGAGAGCAACACATGCTGGAATTGCCAGAAGGCAACAGGAGATCTATCTCACATGATATACGAATGCCCCAGAGTCAAATACAGACTTTTTAACATTTGATAAAGACGCTCAATCCACCCTGAAAACAAGCTTACCATTTTAATGAGCAAAAGACTAATTTTGTCCTGAAATATCAGCTTTTTGTACTTTTTGTAACTGCAGATTTGGTTCTGAAGCATAACTTGCCTTTTTCATCAAGTAGTCCCATGTACAACTTCCACACATGGGCAGATCCTAACCTTCCATTTATCATCCCATACCATGGGTTGCCCATCATATTGCACTACTGCTATGCCGATGATAGGCAGATTCACATCTCACATTTCCACAGGATGGGTTCCTTATGACAGAACCCCTTTCATAAGTTGGATATCTGTAAATAGGTTACAAATGGAGAACATATGTCAAGGATGGCCACTGTTATGCTAGAGCGGTCACTTATCACCGGTAGCAAAAATTACATCACCCCTGCATCCTATATGTCAGAATCAGATAACTTTATTCGGATGTAACATGCACCCATAAAAGTTGCACCGCCAGACGACGATTAAAATACATTATAATAAAACATAGGTTAACACATTCACTCAATATACCTAGCAGCATGCAGGTAGCAGCCCTACAATAAAACAGTGATAGCAGCGTGATTGATAAAACAATATATGCTTTACATAGCAACGTTCTAAAAAATCCCTAAAATGGGGCAATATGAGCAACAGAGGTAGTAGAGCATAGAGCTTCGTGCCTGCACAGCAGATTGTAACAGTTTCTAGGTCAGATATTGCAATAAAAGCTGGGTTTCACCTGACTATTATCCCAGCATTTCCTTTCTAAAACCAGAATAAAAAAAATGTGTATAGCTTTCATAAAATTTACAAAAAAATGCAAAGTGTATCATGGATTGTCCTGACTTGCCATTGCAGGGACATGCAATGTCGTCTAAATTCTGCGCGTAACCTAGCTGGAAGCACAAGAATTTGACTGCGACTGCCCTAAAGTGAAATAATAGTGAGCATTTCTACCACCCATGCGCATACCAGAGTTAGTTGGTGATACTGTTTGGCACAATCCTCCTCTGGTCAGCCGTAAAGCTTGATTTTCCTGTTAATTTGTTGGGAATACTCAGTTGTGCAAAGCTTGATGGAGGTGCTTTTTAACGAGGGGGTTACAAAACTCAGGCTCCTCAAAAGCACGCAGCTGCCCAACCCTAGAACAGGCAGTTTTTGCATAGGCTAACAAGGGGATGCGCATACCTCTTTCACAGGAGAGGCAGTCAAAAATAATGTCCCTTGTTACACTGGCCTCCTTGCTTCTCCATATGGCCAACCATAATAGTGCCGGCCGCACCACTCTGTAAAATAAGTAAAGCAATCTTCTGGGAAGACAAACCCAGCTCTTCATTGCAAATTAAACTAGGACTGAGAGGAGTCTCCTACAAAAGCTGTTTTCTTCGTGCTGCATAGCCCCCCCATGCTTCAGCTCCGTACACTGCGATGGAAATACATTGGGCCTTATACATCTGCAATAATGGTCTGAGCAAGCCACCTCCCACTAGCTGCGGAAGGCTACATAGCGAGCCAATTGCACGTGACAGGTTTGCTCTGTGCAAGGCAATATTGGGAACTCAAGACCCAGAGGTAGAGAAGGTAACCCCCCCCCATAAGGAAAAGTGCTTGTGCTACTCAGTTAATTGGTTGCAAAAGAGAGAGGGAGTGGCGAGCTGTTTATGCTTTGGGCCACACGCCATAATGTGTGATTTTGTGAAATTTATGACTAAATCTAGAGTGGACATGAAGTTCACAAAAGCAAGCAGCAGAAAACGCAGTGCCTAAGGCATACATGCCATAAGCACTGCGTCGTTCGCATACAAGAGAGTAGGTAACCGCATATCTGTGATTTTGGGTACATCCTGCATAACAGTGTGTAAAAATGGGGGAAGTTAATATATATTTAAGATAAATCAGAGAGAGGCTAAGACACACCGGTCTTACTCCCTGATGCACATCTTTATCCCTGGATACGTCTCCTTGTGCGCTGATTCTTGCCTTCGAGTCAGTATGCAAGTATGCCAAGAAGTGCATTAAAACTTCATCTATCCCACGCAAGATAAGCATATGCCTAAGCTTGGAGCGGTTAAGACAATCGAAAGCGGAGGTCGGTCCATAAATGCCAGGTAAATAGGGGTTTGTTTGGCAATAGTATTTTTCCCAAGCACCAAGTTCAGATTTAAACACTGCTCGCTTGTTCCCAGTTTGTTTCAAAAGCCATACTGACACGAATATAGGACCGACTCTGCTTGGATCCACTCCTTAAGTCTATTGTATATCGCTCAAAGAGATCGGTCTAGAAGATCGAGGATTGGATCGATCACATTTTTTAAAAATAGGTACTATAATAGATGTGGACCATGAGGAAGGCAGCAGGGAGTGAGCTAGATTGTTAAAAATGTTTGTCAGCAAAGGTGCCCAGAAGTCAGGGTTACATTTTATTAGATCGACTGGGACCCTCTCTGGGCCCGGAGCCTTAAAACTAACACTTTGGTTGATCACACCCTCTACTTCACCTGGGCTTACATGAAATCTTCTCATGCTGGTGGGATTTGTAACAAACTCAACATCTGATAGAAGGGCTGCGTAAATCTTGGCAAAGTGAGCCTCCCAGGTTTCACTAGCAATAGGACAGGTGATTGAGGTAACTGGCTTATTTTTGCACCTCAAATCTGACACTGTGGACCGAAAGGATTTACTGTAATTCAGAGAGGCTTCTGTGCCAGCAAATCCCACTGCTGTAATAGTACTTCCCTCCAGCGTTTCAAGGTAACCTCTTTATAATGCTTATGTGCAGAGGTCACAGTAGCACAGTCTCTGTCTAGGTTGAGGTGCGAGGGCCTGGCGTAGTAAGCGATTAGCTATGGGACAATCATGATTGAACCATCTAGGGGAGTTGGCTGTAGAGCAAAAGAGCTTCAGTGTTACTTTCCTAATGTTTGGGCATAAACTATTAAATGCTTTAAGTAACTGGTGGGCCGTCTCTTCCACCGCTAGACACAATTCCACCAAATCAAATTTTTCTCTGATTATTAGGTAGAAAAACTGGAAAGGTTATAGCAATCTCCACACTAGGCTAAGTTTGTCTGTTGAGGGTTGGTAGTCACTTGCCCCTATGTCCACCCTAATTTCTATTTGGGGGCTATAATGAGTGCTGCTTCCAGGGGATTATGATCACCATAGTTTGATATGAATACTGACTCATGTAGGAGTCTGTCTAAGAGGCTATGTTGGATGAAAATATAGTCTATCACAAAAGGATTACCTTTGCCTCTGTAGTTGAACCTGCTACTTCTATTATGTTAACTACATAACATGAAGCTAAGTGAGATACAAGATCCTGGCTCCTAGGGTCTGTGTTACCTAAGGGATACGTGCCAATACATGGTGTCTCCTTCCAGACATAAGTAAGCTGAAAGCCCTGAGGAGGTAATTCCATCTATCAGTGTGATCATGTAATCAAACAATGCAGGGAATTTAGAGTATTGGTAAAAAATTACTAGATACACGCTTATGTGGGTCTTCAATTATAAACGTGGTTATCGCAGTTTGGTGATTCAAGGGTGCAAGCACGGCCCCATGTAATTATATTTACCCACCCGTCTAGGCCCCTAATGCACAACCATGGCAGGAAGTTAGGGTAGGGACACAGACACTGGAAGCCATCAACCACAGAGGGCGATAGGTGCCATGTTTCTTGGAACATGAAAATGTTAAATTCCTTTACAAAGGATAACCAATTGGTTAAACCGATCTTCAACTGAATTCCAGCAAGGTTCCAACTTAGTATTCTCAGCAGATTATCCTGTGAGACATTCAAGGCATTGGCAGAGGGTGGCACACCAAAGCGGGGTGGGAGCACTGCGCTGTTTGATCCTAAACACTGTTGAACTTTTGTGTACCCGGACAGTGAATCTACATCCTCAAGGCCATTCAACGGTGCAAACCTATTGGCACAATCGAGCGGGGGTATACATATAGGGGTGTAGTGTGGCTAGATTATAGAAATACCCAAGTGGGGGTGCAGTGATTTGTGATTCAGAAAAACGAATTCCTTCATGACCAGTATTTTTCGAACACAAGTAGGGTTCAATCTCTCGCAATGGTTTTCTTCGAATGCCCCACCCAACTTACCCTTCTCACCATAATAACCTCTTTGAAGTTCCTCACATTACAATGTTTGTTTAACCAATGAATAGTTTTATGCAGAGCTGATCTCACATTTCGTGTTGCTCAGGCCTAAGGGGGTACTCCTGCCAGAATTAAAACATACAGGCAGGACGCTGGGGGTAAGTTCAAAATATCCTTATTCGGGGTGCTGTCACAATCATCAGGTCCTCCTACAGATAAGGGATATCCATTTGGCTGTGTAGCACGTGCCATTTCTTGACGTGGAGTTCGTATCTGTTCCCTGGGGGCTACCCAGACCCAGCGTTACTAATGGGTAAAAAGTTGCAGGTATGGACGGTGGGGGGACGAGGGTAGCGGGTGTTGTGGCATGCTTAACATTAATCTGCAGGTTACCAGGGCCAGGCTGGCTACAAATAGTTTTACTTATTACCAAGGAGCTACTTCTGTTGGTACTGGCACATTGTTTATTGACCAAACTGGCTAACAAACTTTCAATACTGTTAAGACGATCCATTATTGGCTGCAATTTCTCCACCAGAATGGAACAAAATCTGTGGGAACATGTGAAGAGTAATCATGGGTTGGAGTTAGCTGCGGCTGGGTTGAATCTGGGCAATAGGCTGAACCCACATCCAGAGTTGGCTTTGATGCCCTTGGAGGAATAGTTGCTGGTTGGGTTGACAGGTGGTTTTGTTACGACTAGGGGTTCGATTCTATCCTGTGAGTATTTTCCTTTTTTTAGCCATCCCACCTTGGATCTGAGTGATGACTGGACTGGGCAGCTCAGGAATGGGAGTTGTTTTAACATGGTCACTAATCGGGGAGCCCAGTTGCATTGCACCAGCTCAGGTACCAGCGAGTTCTAAGGTTCTATCATTTAAGGTGGAACAGTCTACAATATTATTTAAGGGGGGTCGTTGCCCTCAGCAAGAGCGATTTCAGTGGAGATTATCCCAAACACCCTCTCAAGCATTCTATTGATAGTCACTGTTGGCCAGAGCCGGGTAGCAGTGCATGAAGTTTTTCGTTTGCCCAGGATTTCAAAGAACAGTGGCAGCTCTCACCTGTTGACACGCTCCCCGCACATACCACCGATGATGGGCTTCAAAGAGAGTGGGCGCAGCCCTGCATCGTCCAGCCTTGGATAGGCAGAGAAGGGCCTGCTCTTAGCCCGGTCTTCGCTGGGCAGTGAAGTAGAGCTCTGGCTTGGTTGGCACCCATGTGACTGCCTGGAAAGCTGGGGGTGAAGTATAGCAGTGAAGATAGTAGCCCGTTTGGGGACAGTGAAGCAGGCTATGAGGCACATGCTCTGCGGGACACCACTGGCAGTGAAGTAGCACTCCGGCGCTCAGCTGACCCCCCACGTGACTACCGGGAAAGCAGGGGGATGAAGTCCCACCCCAGTGAGAACAGCAGTGAAGATATGGGTGCCATTAGATCAAGGTTAATATTATACCACAGCTAGGTACTAATGCATAAAGTGTTTCAACATGATGCCAAGGGAGACCATAAAATAAATAGTCATAGTTAATCCCGGAGTTCTCCAAAAACAACATGGGTAGTCACAAGTAGAGTGGGGCTAATATAGTGCATTGAATGGCTACAAACACAAAGTCGGCTCACAGTACGATAAAGAGGGTGTGAGGGGCATTATTCCTGGGATTGCCACAATACTTACCAGAATGCCCAGGAACAAGCAAAAATAATTTGTTGAAGGAGGCACAATTTGTCTATTGCACAGAACATGGCAAAGTTAACTTAAGCAGCGTTTGCAAGTGTAAGTATTTGTAAAGTGTGAACCTAGCTCAGGGACATCAGAGCGTGGTACACAGACAGAGGCCAACAAAAGGATGCAAATACATAGATGCAGAAAGGTGTTTTTATGTAGGTTTGTATGAAGAGGTGAGTCTTCAACTCTTTCTGAACAGTGGGACGGTTTGGGGAGATTTTGTACCAGTTTCTGATGTGCTCAGACTGGAAAATTATAGTTGGGGCAGCACAAACATGGCACTTTTTTTTCTTTTTTTTTTTTTACGTCTCGCCTGAGTCAGCGCATGCGGTGCTCTGCGAGATATTTAGCAAGTGGGCTTTTAAAAGTGCTACCACACACTTTTGCTAGCCTAGCGCTCGCTTGCATGCTCGCAGCCGCCAGCTTTAAGCGCCCAATCAGGCTCCATCTGGCTTTCCTCTCGCTCGCTCTCTCAATGCTCAACTTCCCCGCCGTGTCTCGCGTTAATTGGAAACATATGTGCAAACGCGCTGCTTTCACTTTCGCGCGCGCGCACCACTTTCGAAGCCAGGCTTTTCTTGTTATAGTTGGGAAATGCCTATTCCATTGTCACACCAAATTCTGTTTCATTGCCACACCCTAATTTCTCAGCCCCAATTCTCCTCCCTAGATGTCTCTTTAATTTACAGTCAGCAGTAGTTGTTATTTTTTTTTGGTACCCCCGCTCCAGTTCTTCAGTCCGTCCTAATGGGGTACAATAGGGTCAACTCACTGCTTCACTTCCGAGCGCGAGGTTTCAAGTAGATTCTTCCTGCACAGCTTCATTGAAACCCGACAGGCACTTGGAGACTTTAATGTATGTTTTTAAAAAAAACAGTATTATGTAGCGCTAGCTATACTTGAAGGCATTGGAGCGCTTTACATGTATAACAACTACTATTGGTCTTGTAGAGCGATGCGCGACACGGACTGGCACCGTGCTCAATTCAATTAGATTGTATTTTGATGCATTATTTAAAAATAAAATTAAAAAAATTACACTGGTCTAAGATTTTGCCTACTTGCTACTAAATACATACTTTTTTTTTTTTTGGTGTAAATGTTCTAGCATTTTACTGCATTTCTGGACTGCCTTCCCTAATCCATTTTCAGGTCAGGCCATAGGAATCAACCTTTACAGGCCACCCCCCTGTTATTCCAGGTGACAGGGATTTAAACAGTGACCTTTACAGAATGTTTTGTGTATGTGTCCTGGTCTAGGAATATCGCACCAGGCCAGGACCGCCTTTCACAAACACTCCATCCATGGAGTGCGCACGCGGCGCAGCCGCATCCATTGATGTCGGCGCAGCAGTGACTAATGACCGTGGGTCCCACAAATCTGTGTCCCTGTGCCTTGTAGGGCGCTTTTAATTGGTTGCTTGCAAATCATAAATGCAAATAGTCTCCTCGCGCAGCTTTAAATAGTCGTCATTGATCAATATGTATTCTCCCCTTAAGAAGACTTCAACTGAATGTAAACACAGCCTTTGCCTAGTTTGCTCGCAACGTCAGCTCTGTTCTATAAATAGACTCCTCTGAATTTTAAGTGAGCAGGGACTGGAGCATGAGAAATATTCTGGTCTCCAACAGCCAGTAGTCTGTATTTCTAAATCACGACTCTGCTCAGAACTTCCCATGACAATCGAGGCAGATGAATAATTGCGCAGCTGCTTATCAAGGACCATGAGCTTATATTATGCACTGTATGTGGTCCAAACCTGGATGATTCCATCCATTTTTGAGTCACTATCTCTGGACCTTTTCGAGTGGCATGGGGATCTAATAATTTTTGGTGTCTTTAATTGAACTATGAACCCACATAAAGACTCAATTTACGAAGGGGCTTTAATCAGAATGAGGAAGGTAAGGGCTGCAATTACAGAAATGACTCGACTGCATGATCTGAAAGACGTATGGTGTCCATTGCATCCTTTAATACCTTGCTACACTTATTATAGATTTCCTCACCGACTGTACTCAAGAACTGACATGATGTTTGTTAGTGATTCTATTTTTAACATAGCTAAATGTGAAGTATGTCCTAAGATAATTTCAGATCATAATCCTGTGACACTGACATTTAACTCATCTAATAAACAAATGCATCAGTTTTCTTTCCCTCATTATCTCTTGACTGATATAGAGTACCAATCTTTTATGAAGGAGAGCATTAGCAATATTTTTAATGAAATAAGGATCTGCTTCCCTTTTCTCAGTCTGGGACTCACTTAAAGCTTATATAAGAGAAGCCACTCAGGAGTATGTTTGGAGACAAAACCGAATTAAGAATCAGACAAGTGAAGATACTAGAGCAGAAATCTGACAATTAGAAATAGCTCATGTGGATGAAATTAGGCTAGGGAATACTCAAAAAACCTCAGTTCCTTTATACTCTCAAACATACTTACTTCTAATTGAGAAACGTGCTGCATTTGGACGGTCCCTAAAAGATAAAACTGCGGCTAATTACAATAAAAATAGAACTCTCCAATAGGAGTATGTTGAACAGGTAGGTAAAGTGCTTGCACATTAACTTCCTGATAAAAGAGCGGGGCGAGTAATAAAGAGCATCAGAGGAGGCGGGGGGTTACTTCATACACATCCGGAAGAGATATTAGAGCAATTTTCAGACTTCTATCAGGCACTTTATAGTAATTCTGTGTTTGGTGAAAGGAAATGTATCAAATATATGGATACATGTAAATTCTATGGAACAATTCACAGATTAGAAATAGATCAGATTCAAGACTTTAATCTAGATATCACAGCTGACTAAATATGTGACGCTACCATTCTACTCCCTTCTGGAAAAGCGGCAGGAGAAGATAAAATACCACTGGAATTCTACAAAATATTTAAGACTAGCTTAGTTTCTATGATGTCTGAGCTTATGAATCATATTGGTGTAAGGGGGTCAGTGCCGAATTCGTGGTATATGACAAACATTGTCTTCTTTCTGAAAAAGAATAAGCCAAGGGAAGAGTGTGGGTCATATCGACCGATTTCATTAATCAACAGCGACGCGAAAATCTTTGCAAAAATATTGGCTATGCGTCTTGCACCTTGCATTGCACAATTAGTCTCTGACCAACAACACAGATTCATACCCGGTAGGGACACAACCTCGCATGTGAATAAAGCTTTAGGCGCTTTTGATGCTGCTTTTAAACTTAATACAGTCTTAGGGATGATCATGCTTGATGCTGAGAAAGCATTCGATCGTGTAACGTGGGACTGTCTTTGGGCTACACTTTCAGCATATACTATCCATGGCCGCTTTTACCACTTGATTCGAGCTTTGTATAAAAGCCCAGTAGCTAAATTAATTTACTTAAATCATCATTCTGCTCCTTTTTCTATTTTGAGGGGTACCCGACAATGGTGCTCCCTATCACCTTTACTATTTGCTCTATATATATAGAGCCATATATTAGATCACTAATCATCAACCCATATATTCCGCCAGCTATATTAGGCTCTGAAGAACTAACGATATTGCCGTTTTCTCTGTGGATCCAGCCAGTGCTATAGAGGCTATTCAAATTAAAGCTGGTACTTTTGGGGACTTTTCTGGATATAAATTAAATGTTAACAAGACCCCGATAATTCTTAATTTTCAGACAAACAGGGCAGTGTCTGGGATCGTCACGTCAGCAACCTACTGAGAACTACAGATTACCGCAGATTTGGGACGGGTCATAAAACTGAATTATGAGTCCTTGTTTAAATCTATGGTTTCTAAAAATGAAGGAATGGCATAAACTTCCTATCAGTATCAAAGGACTTTGTAATATTATTAAAATTATAATTTTGCCCAAATTTCTTTATTTATTTAGGGCAATACCGTTGCGTGTCCCGAACTATATATTTTTGTTTAAACTGGAGGGGGCTGGAAGTAGTTTTATATGGAGCTATAAACAACCAAGACGTGCAATAACATTTTTAAACTACCTTATTGATATAGAGGATTACAGCTACCCGATTTTAAATTATATTTCTGGGCTTCTTTTGTAGGACGTCTACACAAGCTTCTTGTTCCTAACGCACAAGTTACTACTTGTGTAACAATATATCTGTAAGAGACATTAGTTAGTGATAGATTCCTTACCTTAGAATATCTCCAGGCGTCAGACTGGATCCGGAAACATTTAAGTAGCAATACCCCTGCGCGTCGGTAGGCTTCGTCCGCAGCTCCGCGTCCGTCGTCGGCGTCGTTAGCGCCGGAATGACGTCACTGGAGTACTTAGACGCCGCCCTCGCGCGCTGATGTCAGTTCTTATACATAGCTTTTACGCGCCAGATACGCAGAGCCATGATAGAACCAACACTGGTGCCATGAAACTAGGGCCCTGAAAGGGGATGACCTTAACCCTAGATATCGGTTCGCAGAACGGAGAGGATGGGTGGGTCGGTAAGGAATCTATCACTAACTAATGTCTCTTACAGATATATCGTTACACAAGTAGTAACTTGTGCATCTGAAAGAGACACGTTAGTGATAAATTCCTTACCTTAGAATAGATACCCCAGCAATACCAACCCCGGTGGTGGGTCTGCAAATCAATAATCACAGCAGAAAGTCCTGGAGGACGGAAGGGTTGAAGAAGCCATCCCTCCGGACTTGGCTGTCCAGGCAGTAGTGTCTTGCGAAAGTGTGCAGCGAGGCCCACGTAGCTGCCTGACAAATGTCCTGCAAGGGGACTCCTCGGCCCAGGGCAGTAGTAGTCGCCGTGGCCCAAGTGGAGTGGGCCCCCAGCCCAATAGGAGGTTCCTTCTCAGCCAGGAGTAACACGCTTGGATGCACAACACTATCCACCGAGAGATGGTCCACTTGTGCACCGCCCGTCCTTTCTTAGCGCCCACGTAACCAACAAAGAGTTGGTCATCCACCCGGAACGGTCGTGTGCGATCCAGATAGTAAGAGAGCTAACGTTTTGGGTCCAGACGGTGGAGCCTCTCTTCCTCTTTCGAGGGATGCAGAGGTGGAAAGAAGGTGGGCAAGGTGATGGACTGCCGGATGTGGAAGGCTGTGACTACCTTGGGCAGGAAAGAGGGTTTTGTCCGCAACACAACCTTGTCCGAATGAACAGAAAGGAAAAGAGGTTTAGAGGAAAGAGCCTGGAGCTCACTCACTTTCCTGGCAGAGGTGATGGCAACCAGGAAAGCAGTCTTATGGGTAAGAAGACGTAGAGGACAATTACGAAGCGGCTCAAAGGGAGCGCACATCAAGTAAGTTAGAACCAGGTTCAAGTCCCACTGGGGCATCACGAAAGAAACATATGAGTGATGCCCTTTAAGAATCTGTTTACAATAGGGGACATGAACAAAGAAGGCTGATCAGGTAGCCTTAAGAAGGCTGAAAGGGCAGAAAGGTAGCCCTTGATAGTGCCCAGAGCAGAGCCCTGCTGGGCAAGAGAAAGAAGGAAGACGAGAACCTCAGAAAGAGGGGCATTGAGAGGATCCACAGCCTTTGCTGTGCACCATGCCACAAATCTGTTCCACCTGCAGGCGTATACCGACTTTGTGGTGGGACGCCTGACTGCCAGAATTACATTACAGACTTCAGGAGGCAATTCAAATGGCCTCAACTGTTGCTGATCAATCTCCAAGCATTGAGGTGGAGACTGGACAGGTTCGGGTGGAGGACCGTCCCCTGTTGCTGCGACAGAAGGTCCTCCTGAAGAGGCAGACGAATCGCGGGATCGACTGACATACTGAGTAGCTTGGGATACCAGTACCTTCGCGCCCAGTCCGGAGCCACAAGGATGACTTGGGCCCGGTCGCGTTTGATTTTCTTCAGCACTCTGGACAGAAGTGGTGTAGGCGGAAAGGCGTACAACAGACCGCAACTCCACTTGCGACGAAAAGCGTCCCGAGCGAGTGCCGCCTTGGAAATTCCAACGCGCAGAACTGATGACATTGCGCATTCTCTTCGGTGGCGAATAGATCTAACCAAGGCTCTCCCCAATGCAGAAAGAGGCCTAGCGCCACGTCCGAGTTCAGACGCCATTCTTGATCCATCATGCACCTTCGACTGAGCTCCTCCGCCCTGGCATTCAGAGAACCTGCCAGGTGTTGAACCACCAGGGTCACCCCCTGATGTGCCAGCCACTGCCAAAGGCGCAGAGCCTCCTGGCAGAGGGTCCACGACTCCACCCCGCCCTGTTTGTTGCAGTACCACATGGCTGTGGTGTTGTCCATGAACACCTGCACTACACTCCCCCGGACAGAGGGGAGGAATGCCTTCAGTGCTAGACGAATCGCCCGCAGCTCCAGAAGGTTGATATGGAGCTGGGACTCCGCCGGAGACCAGAGGCCTCTGATCTCCGCCTCTCCCATGTGGCCTCCCCAGCCCTGGAGGGACGCATCCATCACAACTACGTGCTCCGGCTGGGGAAAGGAGAGGGATCTGCCGCTGACCCACTCGCGGTCCGTAAGCCACCACTGCAGTTGTCTTGCAGTGCCCTCTGAGATCATGACATGGTCGGACAGGTTGCCCTGATACTGGGCCCACTAAAACTTCAGGTCCCACTGCAGAGCCCGCATCCGCCACCAGGCGTGATGCACCAGAAGGATGCAGGAGGCCATCAGCCCCAGAAGCCGCAGCGTCAACCTGACCGAGACCCGGGATAAAGGCTGAAAGAGGGGAATCAGAGCCTGAAATCCCGGACCCGCTGTTCGGGAGGATAAACCCGAAACTGCGCCGAGTCGAGGACCGCTCCGATGAAGAGGAGCTTCTGAGAGGGGCACAGGTGTGACTTCGGCACGTTGATGGAAAACCCCAGGAGGTCCGCCGTTGTCTGGAGGTGGCTGACGACTGTTTGGGGCCAGCCCGCCTTCAACAACCAGTCGTCGAGGTAGTGAAAGACTGAAACCCCCAACCTGCGCAGATGAGCTGCGACCACCGCCATCACTTTAGTGAACACCCGTGGGGCGCTGGTAAGGCCGAAGGGGAGCACGGCAAACTGAAAGTGCTTGTGGCCTACCGTGAACCGCAGGTAGCGCCGGTGGGCTGGCAGGACGGGGATGTGGAAATAAGCGTTCTGCAAGTCCAATGTTGCATTCCAGTCTTCTGGGTCCAGAGCAGCTAGGACCTGAGCCAATGTCAGCATTTTGAACTTCTCCTTCCGGAGGAAGCTGTTGACGTTCCGCAGGTCCAAGATAGGGCACAGGCCCCCTTTGCCCTTCTTGGGTATCAGAAAGTAGTGGGAGTAACAACCACACCCTACTTCTGGCCCAGGAACGCGCTCGATGGCCTCCTTGGCCAAGAGGGCCGTAACTTCCTCTTGCAGAAGTTGTAAATGACCCCTCGACGCGCGGTGGTACTGCGGTGGTATGGCTGGAGGTGTCGTCTCGAAGGGGAGCGAGTAGCCCCTCCGGACGATTTGCAGCACCCACATGTCTGACATGACAGTGCGCCAGTGGAAGTGGTGATGGTGAACCCTGCCCCCCACTGGCATCACATGGGCCTGAAAACACGGACTAGGAGGGTTTTGAGGCGGATGCTGCAGGGGGAACGTGTGGACTGGCCTCGCTGTTGTCCCCGACCGCCGCCACGGCGGTTTCCACGGCCGCCACCGTGCTGTGTATTAGTTTACGGCGTGTGGCTGGCAGCAGGTGCGGGAGCGCTTCTTCCTTGGCCACGAAAGGAGCGAAAGGCACCTGTTTGCTGGCCTAGGGCCGAGAGGCCCAAGGACTTGGCCGTAACCCAGGAGTCCTTAAAACGCTCAAGCGCATGGTCTGCCTTGTCGCCAAAGAGGTGACGGCCATCAAACGGTATGTCCAGAAGGGTAGACTGGACATCAACCGAAAAGTTGGCTGTCCTCAACCAGGCGTGGCATCGAACTGCCACCGTTTTTGCCATTGCTCTGCCCAGTGAGTCCGTGGTATCCAGCCCACACCGGATGGAATAACGTGCCGCATCTCGACCCTCCGCAAGGGCTTGGGCGAGTTTAGTCCGGGCCTCCTCCGGACATTGTGGCAGCACGTCCGCGACCGTGTCCCACAGAGTGTGAGTGTAGCGGCTCAAGAGGCATGCGGTATTGACTGACCGCAATCCCAAACTCAGGGAGGAGAACACCTTTTTACCGAATTGTTCGTACCTCTTGTATTCACGATTGCGGTCTGGGAAGTAGAGGCCTGGATAACCAGGCTCTCGGGGGTGGGGTGGGTGGACAAGAAGCAAGGGTCGCCCGGAGCCGGGCGGTAGCGTCTGGCAACGTTCCTATCCACAGGCTGACCTGTAGCGGGCCTGGACCAAGTGCCCAAAAGAACATCACACAAGGCCTCATTAAACGGCAGCAGAGGCTCAGCCGAGCTTGCCTGCGATTTAAGGACCTCAGTGAGGATGTTAGTCCTTACTGCCACGACGGGGAGCTCCAGGCTCAAGGCCTTGGCCGCCCGCGTCAACACTACACTGTAGGCAGCCCCCTCCTCCGCAGCCACGGTTGTAGGGGAGACAAAACCAGTGTCTGGCGAAGTGTCCAGTCCACTGGCATCCCCAAGCTCACATGTCCAGTCCTGCTGAGACTGGCACTCCTGTGTCAGATGGTCCACAGACCCCTCCCAATCCCCCTCGTCACCCATCACCTGAAATTCAGGTTCATAGGATGGGGCCGGTTCGTGGAAATGAAAATCTCCAAACGACGGCTAGGCGCCGCTCCGGCGCCGGAACCGAATCAAGGGTAGGATTGGGGATGGCTTCGCCCATAGGCGGCGCCGGGGGTGACACCCTAGGGGCCGGCGTCGGTGAGTTCATGAGGCCGACCGGCGACGACCTGGATCCGGAAGCGGATCCAGTGGGGGCCTGCGGCATCGGGACCGAAGTCGCCAGCGGCGTCGGGGCCGAAGCACCCGACCCGCTAGGCTCCCAAACGGGAGCAATGGGCCCAAAGACGAAGCAGAACCCGGCGGAAGAGGGAGGGACCTCAAGGCCATGAGGTACCGCTCGACCTCCTCAGGCGTTGCATCGTGCCCAGGGACCGGAAGGTGTGGGGCAGGATGTGGTGCCCGCGACTCCGTCGGAGCCGCGTAGGTGGTGTCACACAAACCCCCGGCCGTGTTGTCCGAGCGTCGGGGTGGGTTGGAAGAGAGATGACGCCTGTCCGACCTCTCATGCCTCTTACCTGAGGATCTTGATCCCGAAGACCGATACCGACTCTCTGAGGTACGAGGGCTCAGACCCCCGCGACCGGTCCCTCGATCTCCTGTGGGACCGGCACCTTGAACGGCGCGTGGCCGACTGCCGGATCTCAAGTCGCTTGCGGGACCGCTCCCGCCTAGCCTTAGACGTCAGGGCACGGCAGTCGGAGCAGGTCCGGTCACCGACGATGGGGGTCGGTAACCGACATTATTCGGATACACTTGGAGCAGGGTTTGAACCCGGGCATCCCTACCGGCACCGTAG
Source organism: Lissotriton vulgaris (assembly GCF_964263255.1). NCBI lineage: Eukaryota > Metazoa > Chordata > Amphibia > Caudata > Salamandridae > Lissotriton > Lissotriton vulgaris. Next base: position 1,892,677,963 of record NC_141689.1, on the reverse strand, counting down.
GAGTCGAACAACTCGAGAAAAAGTAGATCAAAAGATCAAAAAGGTTTAGTCACAAAATGACTAAGGGGTAGAGCTTCTCCGGATCTGCGCTAGCTGGCGCGGAAAAAAGAAGAACTGACGTCAGCGCGCGAGGGCGGCATCTAAGTACTCCAGCGACGTCATTCCGGCGATAACGACGCCGACGACGGATGTGGAGCCGCGGACGACGCCTACAGACGCGCAGGGGTATTGCTACGCAAAAGTTTCCGGATCCAGTCTGACGCCTGGGGATATTCTAAGTTAAGAAATCTATCACTAACGTGTCTCTTTCAGATAGGCAATATTGTTGCTATAATCTCACTGTTGGAAATGACAGCACTATGTTATTACATAGGATTCATGATCCAAATACTTTAAAAAAGTAAGGATCAAGACACCGAGGGACATAGTGTACATATGGCGGGATATAACCGCTAAATGCAATCTACCTTTGATGCATCTAAGCATGCCATTATGGAGCAACCCGATGCTTCCGGAAATCTTTCATGATATGCAAGCTAAATCCTGGAATACATATGGTATTAAACTCAGTCATCTAAATAATGATATGGGCTTCCGTACGTTTTTAGATCTTCAGAAGATATATGGCATCCCCAAGAATATGTTTTATAAATATCTATAGATTAGAGACTGTCTATGGGGTTGTCGAGAAATAAGACATCCTATGGGTTCAGATATACTGACTTACTTACACTTAGAGGGGAAACTGACTATTAGCAAGGCTTACCAAATACTTTCTCAAATATAGGAGAATGACAGCCTTAAAATAGCGTCATTATGGAGGGAGATACTGAGACAAGATGTAAGCTCTGGGGATATAGAAGTCTCATTGGAAAGTTTAGATACTGTGATATACTCTACTAATTTAAAGTTGCAACAGCTTAAAACTGTATATATGGTCTACTATACCCCAGAATGAATAGCCAAATGGACAGATCCCACCGCTATAAACATGAATGATAAATGTAAATGCGCTAAGTGCGGATTGGTTGCTGCTGACATTCTACATATGTTCTTTACCTGTTCAGGCTTGACTGATTTCTGGAAGGATGTCCTTTTTATAACTAATCGTTTAAAAATTAATATACACTGAACGGATAAAGAACATATTTGGTTATAAGCCAGATGTAGCTCTGGGATTAAGATCCCTTACATCAATTATTATAGCAAAGGCATTGCCCGCACATTGATATCCAAGCATCCACCCAGAGCTTATGAATGGTGGGCAATGTTAAGGGAGATCTTCGAAAGTGAGATGTCTATAGCCAAAGATTATATGTTTAATGTAACATGATTTCCTTAGAAGTTCGGTTCTTCCTATGTTTTGGTCTCGCTGAGCCAACGCGCATGCGTTTCTCCACGAGGGTATAGTAAGGGACTTTCAAAAATGCCCCCAAAGTCTGCAGGCGGATTGGGCACAGTGCATGTGCGCAGGGCTTGAGATTCCGTGATTCTGAACCCGTTCAATAAAAGTCGTCGTACCTAGACGATTTTGGTGTCAGCGGACCGCAAATGAGGAGTGCGGTATGTACGAGTGTTTTCGTGATAATCGATCAATGGGAACATTACGTATTCAGGGATTCTGTTCGAACCTTCGGGTTCCATTTTGTGTACGGCAGCCATTTTGTGGTTGCCCTCACATAGGCCGATGACTACGGCCGAACGAGTCTTTGGGACATGTACACCTTTAGCTGACTTTTGTGTGACCTGAACGAACTGACTCCCTTGCCCGAAGCTGAATTTGTTGAGCCAGTTCCGTGTTAGGCAGCTGGTCAGATAGAGATCAAAGAGCAGGACATTGCTGAGTTTATGGTACATGCACACACCCTTCTATCTTGCTTCTCATCTGTTTCTGTTCCTTCCTTTTTATGGCTTAATTATGGTTTGGGTTGAGGTCCTTTTATTATGTGTCCGTCCGGCCTGTCCGAGCAAGAATGTTGAATTTTGCCTAGTCATTTCTGGTGGGCTGGACAACCGAAGGTGGGTTTGTCGTTATGCGATACGTTTGAAATGTCACTGTTCGATTGGTTCGTTTGTAAATAATTGATGCTAGCCAGGAATGTGATATTTGGCATAAAAGACGATGTCTCGCTCTATGAATTTGTGCATTCTCTAGCGAACCACCCGTGTTGTGCTTCGTAGACCTCTGTTCCTGGTTGCAACCAATAAATTTGGTCTTTGACGTCACCGAGAAGTGTCCTGTGTCTCTGTTTGCCAAGGCAGGGGAACTCGAAGACATCTGGCGTTTTCCCTGGCTCCGCTGGGTTCTAAAACCCGGTTCTTCAGTTGCCGCCCAACGTGGGGCGACTTCAGCGGTACCGGTCCAAGCCTGAAGATCGTGAGGAGCTTCGTGTGAAAATTCAGGAGGAAGGCCTGCCACTTCATTGCTCCCTGTATGTCGTCGTGGTCCGAAAGTCTTTGCTGAGAGGTTCCCCGCTTTTCGTCGGCTACGAAGGACTGCTGCCCTGACTGTCGCCCTGTCTTGGAGCCATTAGATGATTTGTAGTGCGAGACAATAGACGGGTCTTCTGGCGACGCCATCGACATTTCAGTTAAGTATGAGTGGAGCGTCTCCCAGTCCTTAGTTTTGTTTTTGGGTATCCCCTTGGGATCTTTGATTTGGGACTTGCAAGCCCCAAAGCCGAGGGACTCGTGTATTCATGAGGCTATCGTCTTTGATATTCCCTTGAAGTTTGAAGCTAGACTAGTGAATGAAGATGCCTGGTCTTAGAAGATTTGGAAAGATATTTTGTTCTGGTTGTAATAGGGATTCCCGATTGGAGGACTCGTGTCCGGTTCCTCCGATTGGAACTCCGACCTATGAGCTCTATTTAAAACACGGTGTAGGCCCTATCACGTATAATGAAGTATGGATTAGGTATACCAGGAAAGATGGTGTTCTACAGTGGCCCCGATATGGTAGCTTTGAAACTGAGATTTTAGACAATTTAGAAGTCAAATTGTTCAAGAAGAAAGCCCGGCCGGCGATGTTAGACTCTTTCCGCCTTTGGCGAAAGGAAGCCAAACAGAAAGAAATTAAGTTAGTAAAGAAAAATAAATGAGAACGAGGTATGTCAATGGTGCAAGCTGCTATACAGTTTAGGGATAACGAAGAAGAACAAGAGAGCGAACAGTTGCTTAGGACACGTAACCTGGGTCGTTAGGTATGACCCCTGTTGCAGAGCATAAACAATTGCGTAGTCAATTGCCTGGTCCTGATGAACGTTCAGTATTGGATCATTTAGGGCGTAAATGGGTTACTTACCCTTTGCACTATAGTTTTGAGTGTGTCATGGATGTTTTACATCAATGGGAAGCACCGACGCAGAGATATGTTTTTGGGACAATGTGTGCTTTCCTTCGTGAAGAATGTGAAGATGGTTAATTAGGACGAGCTCCGCCTGAGTTGTTCCGTATACAGTCTGAGTTTGCGAAGGGAACTATAGTGGGTATTGATGTTGAGAAAGCAGTTGCGACATTGTTGTCGTTTAGGAGTGAGTCTCCTCAGCGACTGTGCCGGAGAAAGGCGAGACCATATCCGATGAGAGAGGTTCCCCTGGTTTGGAGACCGGGTGATGCAAATGCTGTTCCAATTGGTCCGCCTCATTTTCAGCGTGTTTGGGTACATGTTCCATGGAAGCGAGTTGAAGTTTTGGCCCTTAAGCAATCTTTGCCTGACCCACGTAAAAATCCTGCAGGGTACTATAAGGAATTATCACAGACTGCGGATTCATGTATTATGAATCTAGCCGATATAGACATGTTGTTTGGGAATGTTGTTCCACAGCCTATATGGGGAATGATTCGTCATACGGATCATGCGCAAGAGTTAGGTGATACATGGAATAAAATTAGGCCCGCAGGTGCTAGACAAGTAGGTGGTGCTAAACCAGAAGATTTAGTTGCAGAACTTCCTGGTAGGATTGTTAATTACATAAAGACTTTAATGCCTGCCGTGAGTGTTAATTGGGACAAGTTGTCTGCGTGTAAGCAGAAGAAAGACGAAAGTGTGTCCGACTTCTTCACCAGGCTCGAAGAAACGTTTATCGACCATAGTGGTCAGGACATGAGTACGGAAGGTGGTCAACGGTTGTTCGTTGACAAGTTCGTGCATAATTTGCTTCCCGAGTTGTGCGCTAAGTTGAAGGATTCTGAGAGTGCTTGGGCTGTTTCTTCGTCAGCACAGATTTTGGCTACGGCCCAGTACTACGAGAATAGGGATAAGGATGAGAAAGAGAAAGCGGATAAGACGACTAAAGAATTAAAGACTAAGGTTCTTTTACAGCAAGCGTATCCGCCTCGTAATAATCAGCGTGATTATCAGCAACCTCAGCAATGTCAGAGAAACTCTCAAAGATTAAAGTCTTCTCAACAGCATTTTCCCGTAGGCCCTAATCAGTGTGCCTATTGTAAAGAAGAGGGTCATTTCAAGAATAGTTGTCCGGTTCTGTTACAGCGTATCGAATACGAATGGTGCTTCTGGTGTGAGAGGTCGAGGTGTTCAGCAAGCTCCTAGAGGTAGAGGACGTGGTGTGTTTCCTCAGAATGCGCGTTCCTTGCCTCCACAGAATTCAATGAATAGCTTTGATCAGCAGAATGGTGCGTCTGATAGGACGGCTCAGTACTATGCGGACGATTACTACGTCGAAGGTGAGAATATGGACGGTAATGATTGCATGGACAGCCATAGACAAAGAGAGGGAGTTGTTTCAGTTTCAGTAGATCAGAGTGGACCCTATGTTGAAGTGATTGCATCAGGTGTGTCAGAGCCTTTTTTGTTGGATACTGGTGCTGCGAAGAGTTCTATTATGCTCTCTAAACTCACTGGCGCTCCTTTGTCTGGCTTAACAAATGTTTCAGTAGGTGTTTCTGGCGCCCCGGTTACGAATCAGATTTCTAGTATGTTGCCGATTTCTGATGGAACTTGTGAATTCGAAGCACCACTTATTTTGACGACAGGTTGTGGTGAGAACTTGTTGGGATTAAACTTATTGAAAAGATTGTATGTGACGCTGCATTGTTCTCCTTCAGTAGTACAGCTTACATTAGGTAATAGAGTGATCTCTCCGATGTATTTATCTAAAGATAAACTTCCAGCTGAATTGTCTTCTCTCCCCGATTCTCTTTTGGCTACTGGTCCGAACGATGTGGGTCTTTTGGAGATTCCACCATATGTTGTGACGTTGAAGGTGAATGCTAGATTGCCTCGTATTCCCCAATACCGAATTTCTAGTGATGGTGAAAGAGCACTTTTTGCGATCATCTATGATCTGATTGAGAAAGGTGTGATTGAGGAAATGAGAGGTAATGTGTGCAATAGTCCTGTTTTGCCTGTTCTGAAAAGATTCTTCACAGCCTCCTGTATATAGGTTTGTGATAGATCTTCGCGAGGTGAATAAGATTGTAGTTCCGCAATTTCCAGTTGTACCTGATATCACCGCTTTATTGACTTTGATCCCGGTTTCAGCCACGTGGTTTTCGGTGATTGACTTGCAGAATGCTTTCTTCAGCATCCCGATTGCCGTGGAAAGTAGAGATATTTTTATCTTCTCTTTAGGAGGCCAAAGTTTCCGGTTTAGGCGCGCTCCTCAAGGCTATTGTGAGAGTCCATCGATCTATAGTCAGGCTTTGAAAACACAACTTGATTCGATTGTTTTACCTGATGGTGCTGCCCTTATTCAGTACGTTGACGATTTGTTAGTTGCGGCTGACAGTGAAGAGATCTGTAAAGAGGCTACTTTATCGTTGTTGCGTCATTTGTCTGATTTCCATCATAAAGTTTCTCTTTCGAAGTTGCAATATTGTCGACAAGAAGTTACCTACCTAGGTCACCTCTTATCGAAGGAGGGAAGGAGATTGACCCCAGAAAGAATTCAAGCGATTGCGAAAATGAGTGTGCCAACGACACAGAGAGAAGCGTGTGCTTTTCTGGGTATTACATCGTACTGTAGACAGTGGATCCCTAATTTTTTGTTGCTTGCGAAGCCTTTGATAGCTCTTACTGTTAAGGATACTCCAAATTCTATTCCTTGGACTGACGAAAGTCAGAAGAGCTTTTCAGAATTACGCGATGCGTTGTGTTCGGCTCCTGTGTTGGGTACTCCCGACTACAGTAAGCCTTTTACACTGTATGTCCACGAGAGAGAGGGATGTGCATTGTCAGTCTTGACACAGCAGTTCGGCGATAAGCAACGTCCATTTGCGTACTTTTCGTCGACTTTGGATCCAGTAGCTAGAGCGTTGCCGAGTTGTTTGAGAGCTACAGCAGCAGCGGCTGTCTCTATTCGACAGTCTGCTGGCTTGGTAATGGACAATACGTTGGTGGTGATGGTTCCACATGCAGTGGATACCTTGTTGAATCGCACCAAGACACAGAACTTAACTAGTGCTTGGTTGTCAGGTTATGAATTGACACTCTTAGCGCTTCATGTGCATATAAAGAGATGCAACACGTTGAATCCAGCTACGTTGTTGCCGATTTCCGTTGAGACAGATGTTTCTGAACAGCATGATTGCTTCCTTAGGACAGAGGAAGAAACGAAAGGGAGGATAGACCTTAGGGATACTTCTCTTCCAGAGTGTGATGGTACCTTATGGGTTGATGGTTCGTGCTTTAAGCTTCCGAATGGTGATACGACTGCGGCATATGCTGTTACGACTTTGCATACGATTGTTGAAGCTGCACGTATCCCACATAATTCAGCACAAGCAGCAGAGTTGATTGCATTGACAAGAGCGTGTGTGTTGTGGAAAGGAAAGCGAGTAACTGTGTATACTGATATCCAGTACGCGTTTGGTGTGGCTCATAGTTTTGGACGTTTGTGGAAAGAACGTAGGTTCCTGACTTCGCATGGAACTAAGATTCAGCATGGTCAGTTGGTGAATGAACTTCTTGAATCTCTTACTTTGCCGTTGCAAGTTGCGATTGTGAAATGCAGTGCGCATAAGAAAGTTACTGATGATGTTGGTCGTGGTAATAAGTTTGCAGATGAAGTTGCGAAAGAAACTGCGAGAGATGTGATGAGTCGAATGTATGTTGCGGGTCCGGCGAGATGGGTTCCGGATAGAAGTATGTGTGAAGATACGATAGAGAGCGTGAAATCCATCCAAGCTGAAGCTACAGAGAAAGAGTTGAATGAATGGAGAGAAAGTAAGGGTAAATTGGATACGAATGGTTGTTGGATTGAGTTGTCAGAGCATCAGCGATGGTTGTTACCCGATGCGTATGTACTTCCAGCGGTTACGATGGCTCATGGAATGGCTCATATCAGTGCGAAAGGGATTTGTAAGTTGTTAGCTCCAGTATGGCAGAATGCTGGTATTCGTAAGTGTGCAGAGAATCTGGTCAAGAACTGTATGGTGTGTTTGATGTACAATCCTGGTAAGGGTACTCCAACTCCAGCTGGTCATTTTGCTCCTCCAACGTATCCGTTCGAGGCTTTGCAGCTAGATTTCATCCACATGGAGAGGTGCAACAACCTTAAGTATGTGTTAGTGGTTGTTTGCTCTTTTTCGAGATGGGTGGAAGCATACCCTTTGAAAGATAACACTGCCTTGTCCACAGTGAAAGCCCTTATTAAGAAATTTTTCCCTAGGTATGGTTTGCCGAGAATGGTCTGGAGTGACAAAGGGAGTGAATTTGTGGGTCAAGTGATGAAGAGAGTGTGTGATGGGTTAGGAATTCGGCAGAAATTCCACGCTGCAAATCACCCCCAATCAGCTGGTCTGGTAGAATGCTATAATGGCACTGTTAGACCCGTCTGCTTCTGAGAGTCCCCTCACCACTATGATTTCTTTTGTTCCCCTGCACCTCCCAACATTTGTCGCTTTTCTTTGTCTACCAGGACTTTTTATGTGCTGTTTCATGGGGCTAGATGTTCCTTGACGCCCAGTTGCTCACAAGGTTTTTGGCACCTATTTACAAGGCGCCTGGCGAAACCTGTGGCATTATAGACTGGGATTGGCAACCTGTAAGAATGGCCCTAAAATGGTGGTCATCCTTTTCCCTCATTTGAGTGACTCCCCTTGGAGCCTCCATGAACTTTGACCTGTCAAGGTTTTGACCCCCTTTTGTCTGGCGCACATTCCTGACAGGAATTGCTTTATTTCCCTCAGGTACACAAAATGGCTGCTGTAGAACCACAGTATGGTGGCTGCTAGGGTCCTAAATACACCTCAAAAGTGCCATGTCATTGGCATAGCCAGAGAAGGTTCTAGAACCTACTGGCACGAGCCAGCACCTCAGGGCACTGGCTATATAAGGTCCAGTCCCTGGTGGCCATTTTAGTTCTAGAAGAAGATGAGAAAGAGATAAGAAGAAGGAGATTCCAGACTTGACACCAGATTGACACCTGCCCTGTTGACCCCTGAGGTGGCTGGTAGCGCGGGCAGTAGAGTAGCAAAGGTCATTGGCGTTGATTCTGACTGGCAATCCAGTCAGCTGCGTGAGCGGTGACCTTGCGCCTATAGCGCCTGCCCAGCGAGTGCCTCATTACCCCCAAGAGACTGTGGCCGAATTCGTGTGCCTCCCCGCCCCCCCCGGTGGTGAATTACGATAGACTCCGCGTGTTGCGAGTCGAGAGCAAGTTCGCCGCGACCGCAATCGTCTTCTGTGCCCCTTCGCGACAGGCGCCTCCAGCGAGGAGCTCGGACGTCTCCGAGCCCCACCGGCATAGAGTGCTTCCTGCACGGACTGAAGGTGCGGTGGTGCGCCGGGGCGGGGAAAGGCTGGCCTTCGTTGGGCGGGACTAGTGTCTCTGCCCCTCCCAAGTGAATCGGCAGCTGTAGCTGTGGGCAGGAACCATCCCCGTATGAGGAAGTCGGAGGGGGGTCCGTGGAGCCCCTGAGAACCCCGTCGCTGGCGTGAGAAGTGCTGTGCCCTGACTGAATCGCTTCCCGATTGCAGCCGATGTGAGGTGAGCCCGTTTCTTCAGGTGGGGAGCGGCGTTGTAAATGAACTGTGAACCGACATTTATTTGACTGAGCGCGAAGATTGTGTGACCTCTCCGGCAGCCCGTTCGTCAGTCTAAAGACTTTGAACTGGTGCCGCCTGAGTACTAGCGGTAACAAAACCCGTAGGCGCGCTTAGACCCCACCGGAAAGCAGAGATCTCATCCCGGTGGCAGCAAAGTGTAAATGAAGTGTTCACTGTGTTTCCTTGCCTTTTAGATACACGTGCATACTCCCCGAGTGAACCTTAAAGAGTCCCAAAACTCCTTTTGTGCCCAGAGAAGCCTGTATACATTATCAGTGAAATCAACCCAAACTGTAAGAGTTATCTTTCCCAACTGAAACGTATTGCAAGTGTAATGTTCCTGAAGTATTTAATTGGTGGCAGCGATACCAGAATGAACATGTGTTTGTTTATTTAAATGAACCAGTATTTATTCTGCTAAACAAAAGTGATATTTATTGGTGATATTTATTCCTAATATTTATTCTATTTATTGGTGATATTTATTCCTGATATTTATTCTATTTATTGGTGATATTTATTCCTGATATTATTTATTGTATTGATTTTAAAACTGAAGCCCAGAAATCTGTGACTAAAAGAAATGTGTATGTGCTTTCCCAATTGAACCCTATTCACAACAGAGTTTTTATATATAGGAATCGTATTTTTCTACAGTAGTGGTGTGGTGTCCTTCTTTTTGGTGGCTGTACAGGGAGTTATTATTGGTTCAGAGCCGGCTTAGCACTAAAGCCTTCACTTGCCTTGTCACTTGAGCCAAGCTACCCCCTTTGTGCTGGGCTTGCCCATCGCAGGTCGAATATAAAATTGGTGCTCAGCGGGTGGGATTACGAGCCGTGCTTGTTTTGGACCCCATAAAAATTCAGTGTGCGCCACAGGAACACACCCGGAGTTTTCTCCCAGCGGCCCTCCAATTCAATATTTTGCTTTTTCCAAATTCTCTTCTGGAGGTGGGTGGAGGTGACCCTCAGAGTTCCTATCCTTGTAACCTACTTCGGGGTGGTTGTCCACACTTTTCACTGACAAGATGGAATTCGACATGTCAGAGCTGGAGACCTATACTGTGGCGCAGCTAAAGGAGTTCTGTCAGGAAAGGGGCGTGTTCGTTAGGCGAGGGGCCAAAAGAGAGGAGCTCCGTATCAGTCTGCGAGCCTGGGTGGAAGCGCATCCGGTGGGAGCGGTAGAGGAGGAGGAGTCAGACAGAGATACTGTCGTTAAGAGGACTGCGGAATGTCCACTGGGGGTGGTTGAAATGCTAATCAGCCCCAAGGTAGCCTCACGGGAGGGCAGCAGTGCGTCAACAGGAGGGTTGTCAGAGACCGAGTTAGCCAACAGAAGAGAGGAAAGACAATTAAGGTGGGAGTTAGCCAAGCTGGAGACGGAAGGGAAGAGGATGGAACACGAGCTCAAGCTACGAGAGCTTGACCTCCGGGCCCATAACATCACTCCGGAGGGTGTCGAGTCTAAGGAATTTGCCAGGGAGCCCAGGCCTCACTTACCCAAGGACGTGGTCGCCAGTTATACCGCTGGAGATGACATAGCTAAGTGGCTGGCAGCCTATGATGTCTCCTTAAGAGCCCATGGGATCCATGAGCAGCATTGGGGTGGTGGATTATATCGTTACATGCCTCCGACAGGTAGGGATGCCCTATTGGCCCTAGACCGGGAGGAGCAGGTAGACTACCCCGCCATGAATGTGGCGCTCATCAGGAAGTTTGCGTTGACCCCAGAGAAATACCGGCAGAGGTTTAGGGGCAGCCACAAACTGAGCTCACAGAATTGGGTTGACTTCCTGGATTATGCCAAGAAAGCCCTGGATGGGTGGGTCCAAGGTAGTGAGGTGGAAGACTATCGAGGGTGTACAACCTAATACTCAAGGAACATGTATTCGAGAAATGTCTTCCCGAGCTGAGGCACCACCTGGTAGACAGCAAACTTACTTGCCCCCGTAAGCTTGCTGAGGAGGCGGACATTTGGGTAAGTACCCGAGTGTCCACGAAGGGGACGGGAGGAGATTCTCAGAAGTCCGGACAGGGCGCTCCCCAGAAGAAAGAGGGGGGAGATAACAAGAAACAGGAGTTCTCCAAAGGCCCCCAAAATAACTTTAAGGGGAAAAGTTTATTTTCCAACTCTAAGGCTAGCCCGCAAAAGAACCCTAATCCTGGCCAGAGTCAGCAGCCAAGGGTTGTCCATTGCTTTGAGTGCGGTGGTGTTGGACATTATAAGGGAGACGTGAAATGCCCAAAGAGACCACCCCCTCCCACTGGAGGAAAGGCCCCGGGAGTCGCTAGTGTAGCGCTTGGGGAGGAGATGCCCTTAGTTAAGTGGAGGGAGTGGGCGGGTGTCACCTTAGTGTCCCTGGGTGATCGGGAGATGGTTCCAAAGATCCATGTGCCCTCAAATACTACCAAGTATGGGCAATGGGTCACCATCAATGGCCATAGAGGGGAAGCTCTGAGAGATACAGGAGCCAGTATGACTATAGTCAGGAGTCATCTGGTGTCCTCAGAGCAGGTGATCCCAGGCGTACTTCATCCAGCCGTGATGGCTGACGGCAGAATGAGCCACTATCCTGTGGCCGAGGTTCCCTTTGAGTGGCGAGGGGTTGCAGGTTCACTTCGAGTTGCCGTAAGCCCCGCCGTGCCAGTCGATTGTCTGCTGGGCAATGATATGGAACACAATGCTTGGAAGGAGGTGGAATACCGGACTCATTCTGAGATGCTGGGAACACCTGATTGGCCTGTGTGAGTACCAGGTCTGCGGCTGCTCGAGAGGAGCAGTCGCGTGGGTTGGAGCCTGGAACAATGGCCCACCCAGCTGCTGATGAGGGGTCATCTCGAGGACAGGAGGAGCCTGCCTCGATGTCCGTGCCCTGTGAGACGGATAGGCCACCGGAGGAGGTGGACCCGGAGTCCGCGGAGGAGGACATAGTTCCGTTGGAGGATCCGCCAATCCCCGCTGAGTGGCGAGTGGAGGGGGGACCATCCAGGGAGGAACTGAGCAAGGGACAGAGGAAATGTCCCACCCTCGAGGGTCTGAGGCAACAGCCTGAAGCCCAAGCAGCAGGTAACGAGTCTGGGAACTATCGTGTTTACTGGGAGGAAGGTCTCCTCTACAGTGAACCCAGGGTGCCAGTGCACGGATTGTCACGGGCCCTGGTAGTCCCACAGTGTTACCGAGCCTTCCTATTACAGTTGGCTCATGAGATGCCCTTGGCAGGACACTTGGGTCAGGACAAGACCTTTGCCCGGCTTGTCTCCCACTTTTATTGGCCTCGAATGAGGGTGGCGTCCGACACATACTGTCGGTCGTGTGTGTCATGCCAAGCCAGTGAGAAAACAGGGATGAAGCTGAAGGCTCCCCTGGAACCACTTCCCGTCGTTGGCACCCCCTTTGAAAGGGTGGGCATCGACATTGCTGGGCCCCTAGATCCACCGACATCATCCGGTCACAGGTTTATCCTGGTACTGGTGGATCATGCCACAAGGTATCCAGAGGCAATACCTCTGAGAACCATTACTGCACCGGTAGTGGCGAAGGCCCTGATGGGGATCTTTACCCGAGTGGGATTCCCCAAAGAAGTTGTGTCTGACAGGGGGACCAACTTCATGTCAGCATATATGCAGGCAATGTGGAAGGAGTGTGGAGTGACCTACCGATTTACCACTCCTTATCACCCACAGGCCAATGGCCTCGTGGAAAGGTTCAACCAAACCTTGAAGGGTATGATCAGAAGTCTACCCGAAAGCCTGCAGAGGAAATGGGACGTCCTCCTACCCTGTTTACTCTTTTCCTACAGGGAAGTGCCGCAGAAGGGAGTGGGCTTTAGCCCCTTTGAGCTTTTGTACGGGCACCCTGTACGTGGACCTCTCAGCCTGGTGAGGGACTCCTGGGAAAAGTCTCCTCAGAAAGTTCCCCAGGACGTGGTGAGCTACATGCTGGCCTTCCGGAGCCAAATGGCTAAGTTGTGGAAGCAAGCTTCTGACAACTTGGAATCCAGTCAGGCAGTCATGAAAGCGTGGTATGACCACAATGCTCACCCAGTGGAGCTGGAGCCTGGCCAGAAGGTGTGGGTGATGGAGCCTGGAGAGCTGAGTGCCCTCCAGGACCGTTGGACAGGCCCCTATGAGGTGTTGGAGAAGATGGGCAAGGCTACCTATCTGGTGGACGTAAAGACCCCTCGGCATCCGCATCGGGTGTTACATGCCAACCGCCTCAAGCCCCACTACGAGAGGCCCGAAGTCATGCTGGTTATGGTGACTGACGGATCAGAGGAAGAGGACACTGAGCCTCTCCCTGACCTCTTTGCGTCTCAAGAAAAGGATGGGTCGGTGGAGGGACTGAAACTCTCGCCATCCCTGACTCCTGAGCAGCAGGAGGAATGTCGCCAGGTCTTGGGGTCATTCGCTCCTCTGTTCTCCCTTGTCCCGGGTAAGACCCACCTGTGTACCCATGACGTGGACACAGGAGACAGCCCACCTGTGAAGTCAAAGTCTTACCGGCTGTCTGACAAGGTGAAGGCCAGCATTCGAAGTGAAGTAGCTAAGATGCTGGAGCTAGGAGTCATCGAACCTTCAAGTAGCCCCTGGTCTAGCCCGGTGGTTTTGGTGCCCAAAGCTGCTCCACCTGGCGCCACACCAGAATTGCGATTCTGTGTGGACTACCGAGGACTAAATTCGGTAACCAAGACGGATGCTCATCCGATCCCTCGGGAGGATGAACTGATTGACCGGTTGGGAGCTGCCCAATATCTCAGTACCATTGACCTCACTGCAGGGTACTGGCAGATTCCCATGACTGATGGAGCCAAGAAAAGGTCAGCCTTCTCCACGCCTGATGGACACAACCAGTTCTGCGTCATGCCCTTCGGGCTCAAGAACGCTCCTGCCACTTTTCAGCGGTTGGTGAACACGATCCTCACCGGGATGGAGTCATTCTCTGCTGCCTACTTGGATGACATAGCTGTCTTCAGTAGCAGTTGGGAGGATCATTTGCAAGCCGTTCTCCAGGCCCTGGAAAGGGCTGGCTTGACGATCAAGGCCAGCAAATGTCAGATTGGACAGGGGTCGGTAGTGTACTTAGGTCACTGGGTGGGCAGGGGAAAGGTGCAGCCCCTTCAGGCGAAGATTGAGGCAATCATGGCCTGGAAACCCCCCAAGACCCAGACTGAGGTTCGAGCCTTACTGGGCCTCACAGGTTACTACAGACGGTTCGTGAAGGGGTATGGCACTATCGTGGCACCCCTTACCGAACTCACGGCAAGAAGCAACCCAGGAGAGTCATCTGGACGGAGGCTTGTCAGCGAGCATTGTGTAACGCTCCCGTCCTGAAGGCTCCAGATTTCACAAAGGAATTCATTGTCCAGACAGATGCATCCGACATTGGCATTGGGGCGGTGCTATCGCAACTCAATGAAGAGTGTCTGGATCAACCCGTGGTCTTTCTGTCACGGAGACTGCTTCCCCGGGAACAGAGGTGGAGTACCATTGAGCGGGAAGCCTTTGCGGTGGTCTGGGCACTGAAGAAGCTGCAACCATACTTGTTTGGTTCACACTTCCTTGTTCAGACAGACCACCGACCCCTTCGCCGGCTCATGCAGATGAAGGGGGAAAACCCCAAACTGTTGAGGTGGTCTATCTGCCTACAGGGAATGGACTTTCGGGTGGAACACCGACCCGGAGTTGACCATGCCAATGCAGACGGTCTCTCCAGGTATTTCCGCCTTAGTGTTGAGAACTCCCATGGGGTTGGGTAGCTCTCCCCACTTTCAGCTGGGGGGGGGGGGACACGTGTTAGACCCGTCTGCTTCTGAGAGTCCCCTCACCACTATGATTTCTTTTGTTCCCCTGTACCTCCGAAAATTTGTCGCTTTTCTTTGTCTACCAGGACTTTTTATGTGCTGTTTCATGGGGCTAGATGTTCCTTGTCGCCCAGTTGCTCACAAGGTTTTTGGCACCTATTTACAAGGCGCCTGGAGAAACCTGTGGCATTATAGACTGGGATTGGCAACCTGTAAGAATGGCCCTAAAATGGTGGTCATCCTTTTCCCTCATGTGAGTGACTCTCCTTGGAGCCTCCATGAACTTTGACCTTTCAAGGTTTTGTCGCCCTTTTGTCTGGCGCACATTCCTGACAGGAATTGCTTTATTTCCCTCAGGTACACAAAATGGCTGCTCTAGAACCACAGTATGGTGGCTGATAGGGTCCTAAATACACCTCAAAAGTGCCATGTCATTGGCATAGCCAGAGAAGGTTCTAGAACCTACTGGCACGAGCCAGCACCTCAGGGCACTGGCTATATAAGGTCCAGTCCCTGGCGGCCATTTTAGTTCTAGAAGAAGATGAGAAAGAGATAAGAAGAAGGAGATTCCAGACTTGACACCAGATTGACACCTGCCCTGTTGACCCCTGAGGTGGCTGGTAGCGCGGGCAGTAGAGTAGCAAAGGTCATTGGCGTTGATTCTGACTGGCGATCCAGTCAGCTGCGTGAGCGGTGACCTTGCGCCTACAGAGCCTACCCAGCAAGTGCCTCATTACCCCCAAGAGACTGTGGCCGAATTCGTGTGTCTCCCCACCCCCGGTGGTGAATCACGATAGACTCCGCGTGACGCGAGGCGAGAGCAAGTTCGCCGCGACCGCGATCGTCTTCTGTGCCCCTTCGCGACAGGCGCCTCCAGCGAGGAGCTCGGACATCTCCGAGCCCCACCGGCGTAGAGTGCTTCCTGCGCGGACTGAAGGTGAGGTGGTGCGCCGGGGCGGGGAAAGGCCGGCCTTCGTTGGGCGGGACTAGTGTCTCTGCCCCTGCCCAGTTAATCGGCAGCTGTAGCTGTGGGCGGGAACCATCCCGTATGAGGAAGTCGGAGGGAGGTCCGAGGAGCCCCTGAGAACCCCGTCGCTGGCGTGAGAAGTGCTGTGCCCTGACTGAATCGCTTCCCGATTGCAGCCGATGTGAGGTGAGCCCGTTTCTTCAGGTGGGGAGCGGCGTTGTAAATGAACTGTGAACCGGCATTTATTTGACTGAGCGCGAAGATTGTGTGACCTCTCCGGCAGCCCGTTCGTCAGTCTAAAGACTTTGAACTGGTGCCGCCTGAGTACTAGCGGTAACAAAGCCTGTAGGCGCGCTTAGACCCCACCGGCAAGCAGAGATTTCATCCCGGTGGCAGCAAAGTGTAAATGAAGTGTTCACTGTGTTTCCTTGCCTTTTAGATACACGCGCATACTTCCCAAGTGAACCTTAAAGAGTCCCAAAACTCCTTTTGTGCCCAGAGAAGCCTGTATACATTATCATTGAAATCAACACAAACTGTAAGAGTTATCTTTCCCAACTGAAACGTATTGCAAGTGTAATATTCCTGAAGTATTTAATTGGTGGCAGCGATACCAGAATGAACATGTGTTTGTTTATTTAAATGAACCAGTATTTATTCTGCTAAACAAAAGTGATATTTATTGGTGATATTTATTCCTGATATTTATTCTATTTTTTGGTGATATTTATTCCTGATATTTATTCTATTTATTGGTGATATTTATTCCTGATATTATTTATTGTATTTATTTTAAAACTGAAGCCCAGAAATCTGTGACTAAAAGAAATGTGTATGTGCTTTCCCAATTGAACCCTATTCACAACAGAGAGTTTTTATATATAGGAATCGTATTTTTCTACAGCAGTGGTGTGGTGTCCTTTTTGGTGGCTGTACAGGGAGTTATTATTGGGTCAGAGCCGGCTTAGCACTAAAGCCTTCACTTGCCTTGTCACTTGAGCCAAGCTACCCCCTTTGTGCTGGGCTTGCCCATCGCAGGTCCAACAGGCACCCTTAAGCTAAAATTAGCCAAAATTCATGCGAGATCTGGTCTTCAATGGCCTGATGCCTTACCGTTAGTGCTCCTGTCCACTAGAATGACTGTGCATTCATGAATGGGACTTAGTCCTTATGAGGTTGTGTTTGGTCGCCCGGCAAATATATGGGGAGTGCCGCGGCCGACAAAATTTTGTGAGATAGAGTACCCTGTGTTGCTTGATTACCTTTATGAACTGACGGCTAAATTGCGTGTTTTGCATCAACAAGTTCATGATACTTTGCCACAAGCATCTGAAGATCTAGGACATGCTATCGAACCTGGATCCTTGGTTCTAATTAGGAATTTCCAGCGGACCAAGAACGAGCAGCCCCGCTGGATTGGCCCCTACTTGGTTCTTTTATCTACACGGTCAGCAGTGCGCAGTAAAAAGAACTGGATCCACGGCGTACATTGTAAGAGGGCCCATTTGCCTCTGCCGTACGACCGGTGGGTCCAGAAAGGACTTCCTGACTCTGAGACTGAAACCGTGCCTCGTTTTCTGCCTTTTAGCGATGCCCGTTTGATGGAACGAACACTGAGCGAGAAAGCAACGATCTTCTTCAAGAAGCTGTACCTCCGTCGAATCGTTTGAACACGTCTGAATCTGAACTTTTGTTCCGAGAACAGACATTGCCTGGCAAAGAATGTTATAATTTGCGACCGAGAGTCGCTGGACAAATAAAATAATACATTCTTTTTTTGCTGATTTTTAAGGTTTAGCTCTCCTCCGAGGAACTGTTTTGATTTTTGTTTTTCAAACCACCATCCGGGTTCAGCTGTAGGGTCGCGGTGTCAAGTCTTTGGAGTGCAAGCCGAAGACGTTAGGTCGATGGTTCTGGTTGGTCTAAGGGCGTTCCCTGGACTGACAGACTCATTCCCTAGCGCGGAACACCCTACCGCCTCGAACAGCATGATTAGACGATGGAGTTTTTCGAGATGGAGAGACCTGTTGAAAGAATGAGCTTTAAGAGCAAAATCTGTAAAGTAATGATCAGAAAAAGTTTTTTAATATGGTGTTTGTTTATGTTGTTTAGCTTAATGATGTTCCTAATTGGATATGTGACATTGTCTTTTCAAGTGGCGCTCATGCCCACTACACAACCTATGCCTCCTCCTACTGTTTCCTCACATTTTTTTCACCCTCTGCCCGAAAATGAATCTATCAGGAGAATGGAATTTGCTAATAATTCCTTTGTTCAGCTTCTGCACCAACACCAGCTAGTAGTGAACAGGACTAATTGTTGGGTGTGTGGCCTTATGCCCCATACTACCGATAAAGGTATTCCCTACCTGGTTTTGCCTTTTAGCTACAATGGTTCAGTATGGGCATACAGAACGATGTTCATCTATGCTCGTGATGTCTACCCCCTACGTTCCGTGAAAGATAGTCCGAAGACAAGTGCTCTAGTCAAGGGTATAGTCGACATGATTAGAGGAATTAGTTCCTATGAGACTATCCCGAGAGATGAGACACAAGCATACATTGGATGGAACGTGACTGGATATGGAGTTAGTCTGAGTGTTAACCAGCGAGCAAAAAGATCTCCTCCGATTTGGATAGTGCCCCATCAGGGTCATTATTGTCTGCAAGGTAATGGCAAGAATCCGAGAGCTCAGTTAGGAAAGAGTGTCTTCACTGAGACGTATATTTTGCATCCCAGTCTTCTCCAGCGTTTCTAGCAGCTAAGGGTACCCATTTCATTTGTTACGATAGAGCGTATACATGGTTGCCCCCTGATTTCTCGGGCAAATGTTTTGTCTCGTTCCTGTTGCCACCCACTTATACAGCTGCGGCAGATTACCACAAGGTGAGAGTTGTTAGAGGTGTCTTCAGTCAGGAAGATACCGCAGAGCAAGAATTGGGAGATTTTCTGAAGGGTTTTCTGCCGTTTTGGGGACATATGGCTAACAGCAGGAACATTAGACAGTTGACGAGAGTGGTTAAGTTCACCATAGTCGAAACTGCCGGTGCCCTTAGTAACTTGACTGCTGAGCTCCAGTCGGATCGCCTTATGACTCTTCAGAACAGAGTTGCGTTAGATGTCATACTTGCAGATAGAGGAGGGGTATGTAAATTGATTCAATCGAGCTGCTGCGTTTTCATTCCAGACAACGCTCCGACAGCTTTCCAAGCCATTTCCAAGCTACATAAGATCTCCGAGTCCGTACATGTGGACGAAGGAGATTGGTCGTTAATGGGATGGTTTTGGGGATTGTTATCCACGTGGGGATGGAAGATTCTGATGGTCATTGGGATGATCTTAGCTATCCTTTTCCTTTTCTGTCTTTGTGTACAGTGTGCTCCTGCTATTTGTGGCCTTTGTGCTACTTCGTGTGCGAGGAGACCTGTCCAGAGAGAGTTGCTAAGTACTAGGATGATGCTACAGCAACATCTTGATGATCTGATGAATATAGACCTGGATTCAGACTGACATAAGTTTGGGTTTGTTGCCTATGTAAGGGCAAAAGGAGGGTCTGAGGTTCCGGGATTCTGAACCCGTTCAATAAAAGTCGTCGTGCCTAGACGATTTTGGTGTCAGCGGACCGCAAATGACGAGCGCGGTATGTACGAGTGTTTTCATCATAATCGATCAATGGGAACATTACGTATTCAGGGATTTCGTTCGAACCTTTGGGTTCCATTTTGTGTACTGCAGCCATTTTGTGGTTGCCCTCACATAGGCCGATGACTACGGCCGAACGAGTCTTTGGGACACGTACACCGTTAGCTGACTTTTGTGTGACCTGAACGAACTGACTCCCTTGCCCGAAGCTGACCTTGTTGAGCCAGTTCCTTGTTTGGCAGCTGGTCAAATAGAGATCAAAGAGCAGGACGTTGCTGGGTTTATGGTACATGCACACACCCTTCTATCTTGCTTCTGATCTGTTTCTGTTCCTTCCTTTTTATGGCTTAACCCCTTCCATGCTCATGACGAGCTCAGCTCGTCATGAGGCACAGTTGAGCTGTGCTGATGTCGAGCTGAGCTCGTCATGAATAAAGGAGTCCAAGGGATGTCAGCACAGGAGGGGAAAATGCACAGCAGCCAAGGTGTTAATTATGGTTTGGGTTGAGGTCCTTTTATTATGGGTCCGTCCGGCCTGTCCGAGCAAGAATGTTGAATTTTGCCTAGTCATTTCTGGTGGGCTGGACAACCGAAGGTGGGTTTGTCGTTCTGCGATACGTTTGAAATGTCACTGTTCGATTGATTCGTTTGTAAATAATTGATGCTAGCCAGGAATGTGATTTTTGGCATAAAAGACGATGTCTCGCTCTATGAATTTGTGCAGTCTCTAGCGAATCACCCGTGTTGTGCTTCGTAGACCTCTGTTCCTGGTTGCAACCAACAAATTTGGTCTTCGACGTCACTGAGAAGTGTCCCGTGTCTCTGTTTGCCAAGGCAGGGGAACTCCAAGACATCGGGCGTTTTCCCTGGCGCCGCTGGGTTCTTAAACCCGGTTCTTCAGGCTTGCGCACCCTTTGTTAGCCTGCAGCCTTTGGAAGGACTTTCACAACTGCTTTGATGTTCTTGGTGAGCCGCGCAGCCACTGTGAACATCAAAGCGTCCGCGAAAATGCTCACCATTTGCCACCCCCTCTCCCTTATCCCACTTCCTGCTTGTTTAAAAAAGATATTTCTCACTGCTGTCACACCCCACACACACACCCAGACCCCCCACACACAACCCCACACACACACAACCCTATGAACACACAACCCCACACACACACACCCAGACCCCCCCCCCACACACACAACCCCACACCCCCCCCATCCAGACCGCTCCACCCCCACACACAAACAACCCACCCACACACACCCTCCCACACACACACACACACAACCCCCCACACACACACAACCTCCCCCACACAACCTCCCCCACACACACACACACAACCACAACCCCCCACACACACCCCAAACACAACCACAACCCCAAACACAACCCCCCACACACACCCAGACCCCCCAACACCCTCCACACCCCGCACACACACATCTCCCCCACATCACACACAACCCCCACCCCAAACACAACCCCCACACATCCCCACCACACACAACCCCCCACACAACCCCACACACACACAACCCCCCCACACACACACAACCCCCCACACAACCCCCCCACACACCCCCTCCCCATGCACAACCCCCCTCACACACACACACTGCCCCACACACACACAACCCCCCACACACAACCCCCCACACACACACAACCTGCCACACACACAACACAACCTGCCACACACACCATGACCCCCCACACACAACCCCATACACACCCCCACACACAAACCCCCCACACACACAACCTCAAACACAACCACAACCCCCCACACACACCCCCACACACATCCCCATCCCCACACACAACCCCCCCAACGTTGAAAGCGCTCCGTCTGTCTTGGGGCGGGAGAATGTGCCGTGGCGGGTGCAATCTGTCCAGTGCGATATTAAGCACGCAGTAATAGTCACCCCCCAGGATCCATGGGCTAGACGCGAATTGGGCTAAAACCCCAGTAAGGTAATCCCAGAAGCTGTCTTGCTCAATATTCGGGGCATATATGTGGCCCAATAGGATGGATTGTTCATCTAAGAGCCCCACCATCTAAGAGCCCCTCTAGCAATGCGAATCTACCCTGTTTGTCCACCACTCTCCGGAGCTCCTGAAAGGGGGTACCCGGGCGGACCCAGATCAGCACGCCACGTGCATATGCTGAGTATGACGTAGCACATATGGTACCACGCCATCTGACCCGTAGTTTGTTGATTTCTGGTGCTGTGAGGTGTGCCACCTGTGCATTTTGGCGTTTAAGGTATGAGTATGCGGTGTATCGTTCAAGGGGGGTATGTAGACCCCGTGCGTTTAAGGTTAGAATGCTTATGTCGTGCTCTGCATTTGGGTATGTGATTATCGTTGCCTTTGCACCTTAGTGCGACAGAGGAGGCTACATCTTGGATTCTAGTGGTGTCCTAGCCCTGCGTTCGCCGGATATGGGGGTTGATGACATCCACCCAGGTGTGATGGGTGCCCTAGTGTGTGTGTTCCCTGAGGGGTAAAAGGTGGAGTAAACCGGGGCAATGAAACCAGAAACAGGGTGGGGAGAACATCCCAATACCTGGGACATATCGGTGGGGCAGATACGTCCAAACTGACTCTCATTGCACTAGAGAGTAAATAGTCGATACATGGGGTGGCGGTCCGGCCTCCAAGGCGGATTCACGTCGGGGCATTTGTAGGATCAATGTTTATCATCCATATCATGGATCAGCAAGGGTGTCGGGGTGTATGACGCTGGTGTGTCCTTTTCAAACGCAACAGTTTATGACTGCCGCTATAATCAGACATTTCTGATCATCATCTTACGTGTCCATTAATGCATATTGTCGGCTGTTTTTTGGAGTGATCTTGGGGAGGGAGATGGAGTCAGTCTTAGTTTGAGTCTCATCGCGGTCGTCTTCTCCTTCCAAAGAGAACAGGTGGGGGGCACAGTCTATATCTTCCCCAAGCGGGGTGGACAGCAGATCTGTTACGGCTTGCAGGGCCTTGTGCCGCTCCTGTATGATTTGCTCCAGGTATGGGGATTCCACGGTGTGGTGTTCTGTGAGCTCTCTCCTTCCCTGCAGTCTCTGCATTTGTGTTTGTCGCGGGCTGCGTCTCCTGTTGCGTGGTGCTTTTTGTTTCCACTCCCACGAGGCCTCTACTGTGGAGCCCTATGCGCAGTGGTGGTCTGCCCACTCACACGCGTCGTCAGCGTTGGAGAAGAAGTGGTTGGTGCCAGCATGGATGACCTTTAGGCGGGCCGGGAACAGCAATGAGTATTGAATATTGTTTTCCCGTAGTCTGCGCTTCACCTCCAGGAATGAAGAACTTGGTTTCTGTACTGCCAGTGCATAGTCAGGGAAGATGATGATGTGCTTGTTTCCACCTGTAGGGGGCCTTCTCTTCTGGCGGCCCTAAGCACTGCGTCGCGGTCCTGTAAGTGTAGAAATTTAGCAAGCATTGTCCGAGGGGGGGCTCCTGGCGGCGGCCTGCTGGGCAGGACCCGGTGTGCTCGCTCTATTGAAAAGAAAGGCGTCCGATCTGTGGTTGGGGTGAAAGATTTAACCCAGGCCTCCATGTATGCACGTGGGTGCGCCCCCTTCAAGGCCCAGCACGTGTATGTTGCAGTGCCGCAAGCGCCCCTCCAAGTCATCCATACGCTCCTCCACAGTTGCTAGGCGACCCAGGACGGTCTGAAGCAGTTTCTGCTGTGCGTGAACAGTGGGTTGTATGTCGGCGAGGGACTTCTCTTCCTCTTTTACCTTGTCGGCCAGTTTCTTATGGTCGTCTTGAATGAGACTAATGTCTGTAGTGAGGGTGCCGAGTCGCTCTTCCATGGAAACTCTGGCGAGTTCCATTGCTGCTAGTACTTGATCAAGTTTGTCTGAGATGGTCGGTTCCGGTCTGGTCATGGACAGTGTGGCCAGTGTACTGGTCTGTGGTTGGTTCTCCGGGGCGGTTTCAGGGACCGGCGTTTGTTGTGTAGCTCTGGACTTCCCCATTGCGCCATTTGGAGGAAAGGTCTTCGTGCTCTGCGTGAATGACTGAAGGGATGTGGGCAGTCTGATGCCTCCTTGCGGCCTGAGTATCCGTCTCGTGGACCGCTTGATGTATGGGGAGTAGTGCGCCCACAGGTTCCCCCTGCCCCGGCGGGGGCTGTCCTGTTGAGTCGCCAATCCCTCTTGCGGTGGGCACCTGCTGCGGTGGCCGTGACCTGTCCATCCCACCACTTCTTATCCCATGTTTTTTCTAGGCCCTGCGTTGGGGTCTGTGCCGGTCTACTTCTTTTGGCGCTCTCTACCTGGCAGCATCAGTTGTGTGAGGCGCCCAAATGGGGCAATGTGTCTAGGGTGTCCCAGGCACTTGTCTGCTACTTCGTGGGCGAAATGGCAGCGTTTACTGGTGATACTGCCTTCTGGTGGCCGTCATGTTAGTGTCTGGCAGTGGCAGTCACTGTGTCTAGCAGTCACGGTGTCCAGCCCCCAATTAGAAAGAAAGGCGTCCGCACAGCAACGGGACGGGGTGGCAAAGCTGGGGTCAGCACAGCTGGGTCAGTCCCCTGTCCATCTCACCTCCTGTGTTGTAGCTTGTAGGTCCTCTAGTAGAGACCAGCCTGGTGGGACAAGCGCTTCACTTCTAGGCGCCATTTTGAAGTCAGGCGAGTGTGGTGCGAAGAAACAGCCGCCTTGGGATGAGCCGGTGAGGGGGGGGGGCGCACATGTGATGAGCCCTTGCACCGGTGCCAGAGGCTGCCCCCAGCGCTTGATGTATCAGGGTGTTTGGCGCTGCAATGTCCCCGCCTGCCCCGATCTCTTCCACGGGCTGCAAAATTTGTGGCAGCCAGAAGGGGAGACCAACGTTGAGTGTGTCGTCGCCCGGAGCCGCGCTCTGGCGCTTTCAGTCTGGGAGTGCGTCCCCCGGCGAAAAGGAGCTCGGCTGCTCCGGAGTCAGGGCAAGGTGCAAGAGTCCGCCATCTTGTGTCCGGGTGCCGGGGCGCTTCTCTGGCAGTGTGCTCCATCGGTATTGCAGTTTTTGGTGTTTTCAGCACCCCGCAGTGTACATCTTCAATTCAGACTTCAGGTAGGTCGGTTTGGCGCCCCAGCTGATGAGGTGGCACCGTCTCCTGGGCTGCCCTAACGGGGAACCTCAAAAAAGCGCGTCCGCCATCGCAGCCCACTTGGCCACGCCCCCATCCCAACTCAGTACTTGTGACAAATTAGACACGTTCTTCCAGACAGCATGCAAAGTCCTGGAGTCGCAGGCTTGATTGAGGGTTGTGCCGAAGGTAGCATCGGGGATGCTGATTGCGACAGGGCAGCCCCTGATGTGCTGCCATGGGTGATGCATGTTTCTCCATCTAGTGTTCAAAGCTCTGCATAGGTCTGGACCTGCTGCCATGCGGAGAAAGTTTGAATGGTATGTTCCAGCAAGAAACCTTCGCTCCTCATCGGCGAGACTGGTGAAAATACAGAGTCAGGAAACAAAATCGGGGGGCAGAACTTTCGGCTTAGCAGCTGTTAGACTCTGGAATGAACTTCCACTAGAACTGAGACAAGTCAGCGATCTCCTTCCTTTTAGAAAGAGACTAAAAACTTGGTTGTTCCTCAAAGTCTAAATAATTTGGTTGTCAGTCCCCAGGCAGACTCATTAACTGTACTCGAGCATGCTAGCGCCAGGATGCCTGCAAGGCGATAGAGCGCTTTATAAATGAAATAAATAAATAAATAATCAAATAAATGCATTGCTTGGCAGAATTTCCTATGTTGTCGTTGGATGCCAGTCGGTTGCCCCATGTTAGCCCCCGATGTTTCTTCCATACTGGCCAGTCTTCTTCCTCCGCGGTCTCACCCTCCAGGGTAATATCTTGCGGGCCATCTCTATCTTTTTGAACCATGAGATGTTCCAGGCCACTGTTTCTTGCCCTTCCATGGCCGTTATCCTGGTTCCCTCACTCCTCATCACTGTCCACACCCTCTGCTTGTACTGTGTCCTGACCTTCCACCCAGGTCTTCGGTCTTTGCTGACCACTTTGTCCCCTGGCCTGAGGTCCCTGGACTTGGCCCTTTTCTTATAGCTGTTTGCCGCATTCTGCCCTTCCCTGCATGTATGAGTCGCCTGGGCATCATTGGGGGGGGGGAGGCAGCGTTCACCAAGGGCATGCAGGGATTGTGTCCTGGCGAAGACTGTTAAACATCAATGTCCGGGGGGCCACTGGGAGGTGCTGTGGGGCATGCCCATATAATCTCTCAGGAATAGCTGGAGGTGGCGTTCCGGATCAGTCTGTTCTGTCACCGCAATCTGGAGTGCTTTGAGTGTTTGCATGAATTTTTCGATTTCCCCATTAGCCTGAGGCCATTGGGGGCGATACAGGGATGACGGATTCAGTGATGCTTTAAAAAAAAAACACAGAACTCCCTGCATTGAAATGGCTGTCCCTTGTCACTTTTGATCTCTGCTGGGAAGCCAAACATTGTGAACACCCTCTCCAAGATGGGAGCCACATGGCCCAATGTGTGAACGCTGTCGAGCAGATGACTTTCACAATATGGTATTTGGAGCAGGTATCCATAATAACTAGCGTGACTCTTCCATCTGGGAAGCTCCCTAAGTCTGTGCTTACTTTATCCCAGGGTGTATTACATGATTCCTCTGTGATTATTGGTGCTGATCTTTCATGAACACAGGCCAGTTGGCATGTAGAGCATTTCCGGACAACTTCTTCAGCTAGGTCTTCCAGTCCGGGGAACCATAATTTCTCCCTCATCCTAGACTTCCTCTTCATCAACACTTGGTGTCCATCGAGGGCTAGTTGCATCATGCGATGCTGCAGGGCCACTGGGATGACTATCCGGGACCGGCGCAGGATGATCTAGTCTTGGCTCATGTTGAACTCATTCCTCAGCCTCCACATCGCAGGTCACACACTCGACCCCATCTTCACCTCCAGCAACCATGTATCCTTCAGCCACACTACGGATCTCCTCTGGACTGACCACAGCTGCGTTCATTTCACCTACAACAAGCCGAAACCCACCATCCACCTTCAACCAACTCTACAAAGAAACTGGAACAAAATCACCACAGAACAGATCTCCACATCGCTCCTTCAAACCTCCCCAGCCCTCTCTTCTAACGCCAACGAAGCCGCCTCCAACCTCACCCTTTGGTTATCCAACACCGCCGACAACTTAGCACCACTGAAAAAACGTCAACACAAACCTGGCATCAAAAAGGCCTCATGGTTCAACGACGACCTCAAGAAGTCCAAGAAACTGTGCCGCTCCCTTGAGAAGACCTGGAAAAAAGACCCATCCACCAGCAACAAGGACGCCTTCAAAAGCGCCATCCGTACTCACCACCAACTGATCCGAAAAGCCAAGAAAACAGCATTCAAAGATCGACTTGACAACAACGCCCACAACAGCAAGGAACTTTTCAACATCGTCAAGGAATTTTCCAACCCCTCGGCCAACTCCAACGACATCACCCCCTCTCAAACCCTCTGCGATTCCCTAGCTTCTTTTTTCCACAACAAAATTGCTGACATCCACAATAGCTTTGACAACCAACCCGGAAGACAACCATCAGCTGACCATCTTCCCCCCGTTAACACCCTTAACGCCTGGAACCCTATCTCCACTGAGGACACCATCCGCCTGATGAACTCCATCCACTCTGGTTCCCCCACAGACCCATGCCCTCACCACATCTTCAACAAAGCAGACTCCGTCATAGCTCCGCACCTCCGAGACGTCATCAACTGCTCCTTCAACTCCGCTACCTTCCCAGAAGACTGGAAACACGCTGAACTCACCGCCCTTCTGAAAAAACCAACAGCAGACCCCACCGAACTCAAAAACTACCGCCCCATCTCGCTTCTTCCATTCCCGGCCAAAGTCATCGAGAAAGCTGTCAACATCCAGCTCGCCGCCTTCCTCGAAGCCAACAAATCACTCGACCCCTCACAATCTGGCTTCCGAGCCAAACACAGCACTGAGACCGCCCTCATCGCAGCAACAGACGACATTCGAACTCTACTGGACAATGGAGACACAGTCGCCCTCATCCTCCTCGACCTCTCTGCAGCCTTCGACACAGTCTGCCACAGCACCCTTTTACAACGCCTCAGAAATATCGGAATCCAAGGAAAGGCACTGGATTGGATCACCTCGTTCCTCACCGGAAGAACCCAGAAAGTTCGCCTCCCACCATTCAAGTCCGAGGCCTCTGAAATCATCTGCGGCGTACCACAAGGATCCTCACTCAGTCCCACCCTTTTCAACGTATACATGAGCCCCCTCGCGGCCATCGCCCGCCAACACAACCTCAACATCATCTCTTACGCGGATGACACTCAACTGATCCTATCCCTCACCAAGGACCCCAGCACCGCCAAAACTAACCTACACGAGGGAATGAAAGAAGTCGCCGAATGGATGAAACAAAGCCGTCTGAAACTGAACTCAGACAAAACAGAAGTCCTCATCTTAGGTAAATCCCCCTCTGCATGGGACGACTCTTGGTGGCCGGAAGCCCTCGGAAAAGCACCCATCCCGACAGACCACGCACGGAACCTAGGCGTCATCCTGGATTCTTCACTCTCTATGAACAGACAAGTCAGCGCCGTATCCTCTTCCTGCTTTAACATTCTTCGCATGCTCAGAAAAACATTTCGCTGGATCCCCTCCGAAACAAGGAAAACAGTCACCCACGCTCTGGTCACGAGCCGACTGGACTACGGAAACACCCTCTACGCAGGTACTACCGCAAAACTCCAGAAGAAACTACAACGAATCCAAAACGCCTCAGCCAGGCTCATATTAGACATCCCACGCAACGAACACATCTCTGGTCACCTTAAAGACCTCCACTGGCTACCCGTCAATAAGAGGATCACTTTTAGACTGCTTACCCACGCACACAAATCACTCTACGACATCGGACCAGAATGCCTCAACTCTCGACTGTCCTTTTATACCCCCTCCCGCCAACTTCGCTCCTCCAGCCAAGCTTTCGCCACTGTACCTCGCATCAACAAGACCACCATGGGAGGCAGATCCTTCTCATACCTAGCTGCCAAAACATGGAACTCTCTCCCCGATTACCTTCGCCTCACCCAGAATCACCTAGCGTTCAGAAAGCAGCTTAAAACGTGGATATTTGACAAATAATCCTCCTCCCCTTCCTTAGCGCCTTGAAACCCTCTGGGTATGTAGTGCGCTATATAAATGTTATGACTTGACTTGACTTGACATCTTGGTGAGGCATTCACGATCTTACCACGACCAGTCATTAGTATCCTGCAGAACGTTTTGCCTTGATTTACTTTGGATGGCGTTCAACACCTTGTCAGCCAGGGTCAGGGCTCGAGGGCAAGCAGCACAAAAAATCATATTGACGTAGGCTTCCACCACCTCAGCCTCAGTTGTCAGCTTGGGGTTCTTAAGGCACTAGGTGGGGGGAGAGGTGGTTGGACGGATTTTATGCTCCGGTTCGGTAGACAACCTCCATCATGTATTGTTGAAGCTGGATGGCCCACCACTCGATTCTTGGTGGTGGATGCAAGGCTGATTCCCGGAACAGCGGGACTAGTGGCTGATGGTCAGTGTTGACCTTGACCTCACGTAAAGGTCAAAATTCCTGCATGCCCACTTAATTGCTAGGGCTTCTCTCTCAATCTGGGCGCATCGCGCCTCAGTGGGCGATAACCCTGTCCTGGCAAATGCTAGAGCTGCCCAACACCCGGGCTCCTGTTCCTGGGCTAGCACTGCTCCAAGGCCTACTGGCTGGCATTCACTAATAGTTCAGTACGTTCGTCTGGGTCAAAATACACCAGCGTTGTATTGTCGAGGAGTGCGTCCTTGACACGTTGGAATGCTGTCTCTTCAGTTTTCAGATGCCGTGGCGGAATGTATGAGAATGTCATCACCACTGTTCCCACTAAGCTGCGCGCGTGGGGGCGAGCCCACGATGGTCACTCGGAGTGCGCAGTGTCCAGGATTTAGCGTGCACACCCCTACCAGACCATTCGCGCCGCCGCTTTTAAAAGCGTGATGGATCAAGCCCTGATCTTTGGACTGGGTAAGAGTGGTCTGCTTAATTCAGACACTTTGTTCATCACCACCCCCTTTACTGAATCGTTTTTAGCCACTATAGGTGTGGCAGGGTATACTCAGACATGAGTCCCTTTCTCACTGCACCATCAAGATTCAAGCAAGCCGGGCCGAAGACGGCTGAAATGCCAGAAACCGGTCCCCGGTAGCTTGTCTCCTTTCTGGTGAAGAATTGGCTTGGTAGTTTAGTCTGCCCTGTTCCCATGATGCACTGGGCCAGGGACAGACTGATTTGCATATAGCCAGGTTCTGAGCTGGGATGGTGCAGTGAGATAAATAACGGTGATGGATCAAGCCCTGATCTTTGGACTGGGTAAGAGTGGTCTGCTTAATTCAGACACTCTGTTCATCACCACCCCCTTTTCTGAATCGCTTTTAAAACGCGAGCGGCGCAAAATCCAGGCGGGACGCAGAGGAAGAGACGCAAAGCCCATTGTGCTCAAAGTGCTTCAGACTTTAGCTTCAGCCCCGCCCCCCACCACCGCTCCCCCCCACCCCCCTCCCCTCATGTGTGGACCCCCAGGCTGAGATAGCTTCCCGGGCACCCAACAGCCGCACCCAAGTACTTCACGGGTCTTTAAAAGACCATTTGCACATTAATGGGCTCTGTCGTTTTTTCACACCTTCTTAGCCCCTGCATCTGCAGACTCCACACTTCCTACTGGCACAAAGGGAGAAAGCACGAACATGTAAAGGGTCAGATAAAATTGCAAGAAGTATCTGGCAATGAATTAAAGAGGCTGATGTTAAATTGCACTGGCAGAGGACTTCAGAGCCAGAGCTTCGGGCACCGGCATTCTTCGCGCACTACTAGTTTTCTATGTGACGGCTGTGGCTAAGGTACTTATTGTGCTGCTTTAAAGGCATCGAAATCCGTTTGCTTAACTTTTACGTGCGTAATTTCATATGCACATAATACTTTATATAAGTTTGCATTTGAAACCTATAGCCGCAAAAGTTTGGTTAGTTTGTGGGATGCAAAAATAGTTTACTTCCTTACTTTCCTGGCACAATATTTTCGTTGGTTTGGCCGCCGTGCTGTTTATGTATGCGGTTCCGGTTTTCAGGCCTCTTGCTTGCCTTCTTTTGTCCTGACCGCTACCTTTCTATAGCTGGTGACGTCAAATCGCATTCCAGCCAGTATCTGCAGCGTGGAACTAGCTTCGTGTACTAGTGATATTGGGTTATGTTTTGGAGTCTGGAATCCCGGGTTTTCATTGTGCACTTGTTAAACCTCTGTGTGCAATGTACCTCCCGGTGTGACTTGCGTCTATTATGCAGTTTGATTCTTAGATGCTGGCTGCATTTAGTGGGACAGAATGTTTTTGGTCTGTTTTCTGTGAGATTGCACTCTCCTGCCTGCTTTGGGGGGTAAGATGGCTCGGTGAGATGAGTGGGCACTGCTTGCTGGACGCAGATCCATGTCTGCAAGAGATGCAGATCTGGCCGGTGAACCCTGTCAATCAAATGCACCATGTTTTCTTGGGTAAAGACTTGCCAATGGCTAAACTTAGTTCACATCTCTTATCCTGTGTGGAGAACATTAGGGCGGTGTTCCTAATTCTGGCTCTCTTCCCTGGATGCTGCAGACCTGTTGCATTGTAAACACATTTCAGTATGGCTCTGGGTGATTGCCAGGCAGGCGCGCAACACTCATCGGGCTCACGTGGCTTCAGCCCCCGACCCCCGTCGTGTGTGTCAGCCCGGGCGAAGACAGCTTCGCTGGCTGGCGAGCATCTAATTGCAGCCGCACCCGAGTACTTAACAGGTCTTCAAAAGACCATTAAGTTGTAAATGAGGCTTTTAGTTGTAAATGAGGCTTTTGTTGTGTGTTCACCTCTTCTTACAGCCACTCTGTTTAAGTTCGGAAGAATTAGTCCCCCCCGAAATATTTTTCAGCCCCCCCCCCCCCGAAATTTGGCTCTAGTTGCCCGCCTGTTGCCAGATGACAGCCCTTTATTAAACAAACAAATAAAGAATTCAAGCCCTGCAAAGCCATACATTATGTGGTGTGTGCGCTTTCTATTCATGGTTGTGTAGAGCACCAAAAATGGCGTAAGTAGTTTGGGCGTTGTACTCACCAATTCTAGAATTCTGTCATGGGTTTGCACTGGTCTCCGATATGGCAAAGCGGGCTACACCAGTTGCGGCCCTGACTGGTGTTGCCTGACAGATTCAGGACGGTGGTAGTTGCTGACCTGGACTGGGCTGCAGACAGTCACAGGGGAGCCACACAAACAGCGTTTGGGCTGGTGGGTGCTTTGGGCAGTAGGAGGACAAGGGCATCTATCTGGGCAGGACTGGGATGTGCTCCATCAGATACTATCTCCGAGTTCTCTGCCTGGGAGCCCGTGTTTTACATGGCAGAACCCCTCTTTTCCTTCCACTATCCGTATAATATGCAGTTGGGTGTGCTCTATTCCGTATACTATTCAGACTGCCATTCACGGGTTACCTCACAAGTTAGACCTCAAAGGTTGTTTTTTTACTTTTTGTTATAGTTGAAGATTATCTTTTTACAAATATTTTTTTTATTGTGTGTGTATATGTGAAAGAAACATAGCAGCTACCCCCCCCCCACCTCCCCCATCCTAATCCTAAAAAACATTATTAGGCTCTGTCTACAACTATTGCATGCTAATTTATTTGTTGAAGCCGCACCCTCTGAACCTCTAGTAAGTGCCTAAGAAATGGTATAACAATTTGAACCACATTATCAAAATTACAGACTGGTACAGCATGAACTTTTTATCAGAGCCCCTTACAGAGGACTACTGGGTCCAGCTTTGGAAGTTGAGCCCTTTTACCTCTGATTTTCCTAGGGCTCGACTTACCATAGGTCCTAAGCAACTGGCCCAAGTAACCCATCAGCGGTTGACTCTCCATAGTAGCTTGTTTATTTCTTTCAACAGTATCTTGTTACATATGGAGACGCATCTGTTACCTGAACACCTGTGGGTTTCTGGCCGAGGGGATTTCCCTCCATGGCTTTCATTTCAGCATTGTTTTTTAGCAAGCATTAACAAAATCCATAGGACGGGCATAGGCTAGTGTGCCTTTTTTTGTATGTTTCTTATGCATATGCAATAGAAATTAAAGTTTAAGAAATAAGTAAAAATACAAAAAAAAATGAAAGGACAGATTGGCCCTCAGCACTAAGTGCTCTGCTTTCTAAGTGCATGTGTTGCTATGAAATGCTAGCCGAGGCAAGAGAGTCAGGAGCTTAAGTGGGCTGACCCATTTTGTCTGCAGTGGTCGGCCGAAGCAACATGTGAAGGACAATTTAACGTATGAACGGATGAAGAGGGCTCGCTCAGAACCTCCTCTATGTATATATTTTAATTCATGACTATTTTAATACCCGAGAAAGGTCTCGCATTATTAAAGTTTGAGCTATTGCAGTTGCATTATTTGCCAGCCAAACAATATAAAAAACTGGCACCCCTGCTCAACCCATTCCTTAACCATATCTGGAACGAATCCCTGAGAACGGGCATTTTTCCCGCAAAATGGAAGCATGCGTCCCTAGTCCCCATCCTTAAGAAACCTGATCTTGACCCAGATAACCCTAGTAACTACAGGCCCATCTCTCTCCTGCCTGCCCCAGCTAAGATCCTGGAAAAACTGGTGCACGCCCAGCTTGCCAACTACATCGAATCCCATGGGCTCCTGCATGACTCAGCACGGCTTTCGATCGGGCCACAGCACGGAGTCGGCCCTTGTTGAAATGGCTGACTCGGTGAGATGGACGCTGGATCGAGGGTCGAGGGCGGTGTTAGTGCTGCTGGATCTTTCAGCAGCAGCAGCAGCAGCAGCATTTGACACCGTCTCTCATAAGATCCTGCTGAGAAGGCTGGGAGACCTGGGTATTGGCGGTACAGTGTTGAGATGGCTCTCTTCCTACCTGGGTGACCGTACTCAGCAGGTATACACCCCTCCCTACACCTCCACCGCTAGACCACTTAAATGGGGAGTTCCACAGGGCTCCTCCCTGAGCCCGCTCTTGTTCAATGTTTACTTCTCCCCCTTGGCTAAACTGATTGCGCAAACTGGGATTAAATCCACCTCCTACGCTGACGACATTCAGTTACTCTTCACCTTTGATACCCCCACTGCCTCTGCCTTCGACCCATTGAAAAACTGTCTAAGAGACATCTCTAGCTGGATGGACTCCAATTCCCTCCGACTCAACGCTGGAAAGACAGAGATTCTGTTTTTTAACTCATCATCCCCTCTTGATTCTAATTTATGGTGGCCGGATGATCTCAGCCATGCCCCCACGCCTAAAGACTCGGTGAGAAACCTGGGAGTGCGCTGGGATAATCATCTCAGTTTCAACGCCCAGGTTCAAACAGTAGCAGCATCCTGTTTTGCTAAGATCAAGACAATTAGACGGCTCATCAACTACCTGCCGATGGACTGCCGTAAGACTGTGGTACAAGCCCTGATAATATCTCACCTGGACTACGCCAACGCACTATATCTTGGCATCACAGCAGGCCTATGCCACAAGTTACAGACTGTCCAGAATGCTGCTGCTCGGCTGGTGGAGAGAATTCCTGCCAGACATCACATCTCCCCACACCTCCGTAAACTCCACTGGCTCCCCATTTCCAAGAGATGTATCTTTAAGGCCATGACCCTGGCTTTTCGGGCCTCCAAGGGCAAAGGCTCGGCCCATCTGAAAAGCACTCTGAGACCGTATGTCAACACCAGGACATTACGCTCAAATTCCCTACTTCTGCTGGAAACCCCTAGATTTAAACGTACTCGCGCCGGAGGAAAAACATTCGAGGTCTGTGCCACTCGGTGTTGGAATAACCTCCCGGTTGCATTACGAGCCTGTCAAACCGAATTAGCATTCCGAAAGTCCCTGAAAACACATCTCTTCCCCATATAATGCCCCATTGGTGCCTAGCCTCTAAGTTCCATGATTTATCAGCGCCGGGACGCCCCGTTGGGGCAGCTGTCGCGCTTTACAAAATACACAAATAAATAAATAAAATAAATAAATAAATATTTAGCCATGCCAATAGCTCAAACTTTAATCATGCGAGACCTATTGCATTGCAAATGCTTGTTAATCTCGAGGTGTTAGAGTTGAAAGGATCTGTGCAGGTTTAGGAAACCGACCCACCCTCCTCTTGTAAATGACACTGGTTTACGGACCTTCCGGCCTCAACTACACCGTTTTGTCTCCTCGGGGCGCACATACCAGCATTCCCAGCCTTTCAGACCATCACATGATAATGTTTTAATCCAGCCTGACCTTCAATTGTGTGGCACATGTTTCAGGTGCACTGCTGCAAAAAAGGGGCTTCAAACTCGCCATAGTATGAGGTGTTTGTTTTTCTTTCCGTGCTTCTGCGGCATCATTTTCTGTCTGGATTGTCTTCTGCTTGGCCTTTAAGTTCTCAGTCACAGCGAACGCACACAGACCGTCTATGGAACATGCACCACGGGTGCATTACCAGCACTTTTCTTTCCCCAGTGCTCGTCTGAGTGCGGTGTGTGTTGGCAGGGAATTTCTTTTTGCATCCTTACCTAAGTGATCAGAAATGAAACACATAAAATGTTTCCAACTCTGTTTAGTTTAAAATATAGCGTGCCATGTTTTTATTCATCGAGGGAGGGTAAGCCCTTAATGTAGAGGTGACAACGCTTTAAAGTCTTGGCTGCCATACAAAGAGAAGGTAAGATTTTTTAAAGGTTTGACGTAACTCCTAAACTTATGTTCAGCTGAGTGCTAAAGTCTTACCCTGTAACAGGAATATTAACCCTCTGTACTACTTTATGATGAGTCAAAACTGCAACCAGACAAACATCTCTCTCCAGCAGAAATATTAGTCACGGGAAATCTCCTTTACCACGCAGTCTCAACAACGACCAGCCTTTGCAAAGCATTCACTACACCGACTGCGACTTTACCACAAGTTACTTTAACCCAGAAGTTGTTATGACGACTTGCTGTAGGGGACTCTTTTTTTGGACTGGTGACAAACTATCTCTGACGGGATATCCAGACATTACTCCGTAGCTTGCAGGTCTAATTGTAAATATGTTATGTAATTGTGTGTATATGTGATCTTGTATAGGCTCCCAACATTCCCCACCCTATGAACAGTCCTTGAGCTGAGGATCTTCAGCAAAATCGAATTCTGATACCACCATGGGAGTCCTGTGCTTTTCTAAACCCAAAGTGTACTCCCCTGTGTAACCAAATCATGTCATTCCGTGTGTATCTAAATTGAAAGCCTGCCTTCAGACATTTCATGCGGCGCTACATGTGTGGAAATGCACTCTTCACTTTTTTAAGCAAAGGTTTGGAGTGATATTTGGCGCTGTACCCACATATGCAGTCTTGTTCCCGGCACACATAGCCTTAGTTGCAGCGCACAGAGACCTTATACTGCTGCACACAGAGTAAAAAAATTAGAGGGAAC
This sequence comes from Lissotriton vulgaris, assembly GCF_964263255.1. Taxonomy (NCBI): domain Eukaryota; kingdom Metazoa; phylum Chordata; class Amphibia; order Caudata; family Salamandridae; genus Lissotriton; species Lissotriton vulgaris. Next base: position 1,892,641,998 of record NC_141689.1, on the reverse strand, counting down.
ATTGGTCATCACTAACGTTTAAGATGCCCGGTGGCCCTGATAGAGTCTCGCGTATGGCATTTTGGAATACCTCTGCCGCCGAGGAGATGCCAAAGTTGAGGTGCCAATAGTGGAGCAGCCCCTGATGTGTGCTGAAGGTGGTTATGTACCTACTTTCTTTTGCCAAGACCATTCAGGTCCAGCTTAGAGAACCACCGGGAGACGTTGAAATCAGCCACTATCTTGTCTATGGTAGGGGTTCTGTGGCGTTCACTCTGAATGGCTCTGTTCGGGAGCCGCATGTCAATGTATAGCCTTATTTTCCCCGGCTGTTTTGGCTTCTCTGCTTAAAGGGTTGGTCCGGATACCTTTTCTATTACCCCTTGTTCTTCAAATTTTTGTAGTTAGCGTTCCATCAGTGGCCGAAGCTGGAATGGTGACCTTCTGACTGGACGGGCACCGTCATTCGTCCGCGTAGGGGATGGAGGTGACTGACTCCTATATGCGAATATCTTGGGGTTGGACAGTACTAGTTGCGGCTTAGGTCAGAGGCAGTTGTGATGCTGTACTCCCATGACATTTATGGAGGCCCCAGTGTCTAAGACGCCTTTTACTCCGGACCCCGCTTATGCGGATTGGGTTATGGCCTGCAGTGGCTCAATGTTAGTCCACAAAACAAAGTTACCATTTCCGTTGCGACGTCTAACCCCATTTGGGAAAAAGTAGATACTGTGATATACATTTCATTCAAAAACTCTATTATGAGCTCCTGGTACCTCTATGATAAGAACTTCATATTGGATACATTGGTATCCATAGCATCTCCTACTCTTTAGTGTAAGCCATTGAAATCTTTATACCAGTATCATGGAGTATTGGAACTTGTTTTTGAGCTCAGGGAACGATCATTTGAATCCTTGAATTCCATTTATGCCAAGTGTTTGTCTAAAGTGAGTATTTATGTTTTTATGGCGGCCCTGAGGAAGTCCTTATGTATAAGAACGAAACAAGTTGGCCATGCCCTAGGCTGTGTTCATTTTCCTGTCTTTAATAAAAGATTAATTTCATATAAAGCAAAGCAGATTTCGTGATGTCTGTTTCTGTTATTGTGTAGTTTTAGCCCCCTCTTGTTGCCCTTCATTGTGAAGAGATATATTAGTGAATGTATAACAGTAATTTGGTTTGCTTGTGCCCCTCCTTTATGTGTTGTCCTCTTGATTATGGCTCGCTCAGTGGAAACTGAACCTCACCCCACTTCTATTCTTGATGCAATCGGAGAGGCATCAGGACTGACAGTAAAGTGGCCCAAATCACTACTGATCCCTATTAGAGGTGACAGAGATGACTAAACTATTAAGAAAAACAAGGGAACCCACTCGGTAAGCAAGGACCAAGGTTATTGGTAATATCTGTCAACAAAGGTCCTTGACAGAAAACAGAATGCACAGACTTAAAATAATTATAGGCCAAAATCTGCACTATAATAAGTAAGGTGTCCAGCCGGACCCTGAATTTAATCAATGGCAAAGATAGAAAACATATAAAAACGACATGTATATAGTGGGACTCAATCCTGTATCCACAAGCTGGGGGTCGCGTAACTCCCAGCTTGTGGATACAGGATTGTGTCCCACTATATACATGTCGTTTTTAAATGTTTTCTATCCTTGCCATTGATTAAATTCAGGGTCCAGCTGGACACCTTACTTATTATAGTGCAGATTGTGGCCTATAATTATTTTAAGTTTGTGCATTCTGTTTTCTGTCAAGGACCTTTGTTGACTGATATTAGAGATCACAAAACTGGCACCTGGCCCGGCCGTTCCGGCGTCAAAGTGTCTGTTACATAGGAATCCAGAGGACATGGGGGCCAGACCTAGCATGGAGTCTTAACCTACGCACCTTCATCCACATTATCCAGACCGATTTAGAAAGATGGGCTAAATTGCCACTCAATGTACTGGGTAGGGTGGTTCTGTATACAATTATGGCCCTCTCACGACTCCTTTATGTCCTCCAGAATTTTCCCTTTTCCATCCCTAACCAATGGTTCATTGCTGTGACTTCTCACCACTTATGATGGGGGTCTAGCAATGGTCTTAATCGATCTCGATTACTGGTCAGCACACACCGTAGTGGTAAATGACCGTCTCTGCATGAGGTGGGCATTTCCCAGCTTTAGGAAAAAGGTCTCACTGATTGGCTTTGATAATCTTGTGGGCATGGTTTATGGCACACTGATCCCTCACTTGCTCCCTCCCCAAGACCACTAGAGTAGTTTTCTTGGCATAGAGAGCTGCCTTATGTAGGACAGAATGGGAACAGCGAGTGACGCTGGAAACTTCCTATGGGTTGATAGATGGCTGGATTAGGTGATACTTCTCGATGGGTTCTGGGGTTGGGACAACATTGGCGTTGGCCGGTTGGTTGACCTTTGACGACCTCCAAACAGAATTCTCCCTCAAAAATCACATTTTTTTTCAATACCTCTAACTACATTATGCACTCTCAGGATATAGGAAGGGTGTTAGTTGGACATCAGGAACATAACCCTTTAGAGGCTCAGCTCCTTATGGACCAGTTAGCCAAGGGAGGAATTTACCAGATCTATAGAACCCTGGTAAATGACTCCAATTAAATATACACAGATGCACTTAAGGGAGCTTGGGAGGGGGGGGCTGGTTCCGCTGGATGAGGTGGAATGGAGGGAGTCATGATTGACACTTCGAACCATAGCCAATTCAGACCGGCTGCGTCTTCTACAATTGAATTCCCTGCACCTACTACAAACCCAAGGGCTTGTGGAGAGCCTACAAACTTCCCAAACCTGCCTGCAGTAGATGTGGGCGGGACATTGGCGATTTTTATCATATGGCTTGGAAGTGCCCCTTCATCCAGAAGTACTGGCTATCTACATTCATGGCCTCATCAGCGGTTCTGGGCCAGAGCCTTGAGGCATGACCAAGAGTTGAATTCTTAGGTCTGGTAGATGAGGTGGGAGGCCGAAGTGGGGTCCGGACTAGAGGAGTAGGGCACATTGATCGTGAAAGAGATGTGGCTAAATACTTTAGGTCACCAGAAGCCCCAACAGCGAAGGAGTGGAGAGCGTGCATGAACAACTGTACAAAATTGGAGGAACCAATTATTTTAACCTCAGGATGCTCCAAGAAGCACCGGAAGATATGAGTGAAATGATGGAAGCATTAGGGACTGGAGACTGCATCTGTGGGTGAGCCAAGGGGTGAATTAGGTTGAATGGGGGTAACTACTAGCAATGTTTAACAGATTCTCTGTGAAGTCTTGTGATGGATTTGAGTATTAAGTGCCTGTATTAAAACTAATAAACTTATTAAAAAATAAATTTTAATAGAATGTGATGTGTTCTTTTTAGATGTACAATTTTCAACAGTGAAAATGTACTCAAATGTTAAGTTCAAGTGGCATTCACATTAGAACATTATATGCACTTAAATTCTGAAACAGATGCATTTTGATTTTGCACTGAAATAAAGTATGCTTTGTTAAAAAAAGCTAGAGCAGTGGTTCTTAATTTTTTAAAATCTGTGGACCCCCCACTTAATTACTGGAATCTGGTACGTCCACTGAGTAATTATTGGAAATCTTGGACACTGTCCTTAGCAATTTCCATGATGTGAACCTCAAAACAGTATACTAAATTACAGAAACATGCATTCATCAAACACATACAAATGTTTGCTCCTTTATCTACATACATTTTATTAATCGGTTAATATATATAAAACATTTTTTAACCTTTTGCAGACCTACGGAGTAGGAATATTGGACCCCCAGACCACAGGTTAAGAACCGCTGCACTAGAGTACAAATAGTATAGTTAGATATAGTATTTTACCGCACTTTAATAAATCTCGTTCTGTTTTTATAGGGCAGCCAAAATGTTCAGTACCACACTGCTGAGAAGAACAAGTATATATCGGCTAGTTTGATGGAGTAAATGGTACCAACCAGTGCCTCTAGTGAAACTAACATTTGATGAATTTTTGACAAATATAGTTACTCAGCTGTCGGCAAACTGCCTCAATTCACAGGAAACTGGATACAACATAATACTTTTATATTCAGAATATTTTTTTTTCTGATCAAACTTTTGTAACAAAGTCCCAGAAAAAAGTAAAGGAAATGTAACTTTTAAATTCAGAACTATAGTTTCTGTCTCAGCAAACTTTCTCAGCAAATTGCCAGCAACCTGGAACGGTAATAATCCTTTAGAACATGTTTGTATACACAGCCATTTGTTCTTTTTCAGAAAAGCCGAGTCAACACATCAGTTTCACAAAAAAGATGAAATATAGAATTGTATGCAAAACTGCAACTTTATTAAAAACAGAGGCATGTAAATTGTATTGAAAACTTTATTGCACCAAACTCCATGTAAATAAACAATTAACTATAAGAAGTGAACTGACTTTATTAAATAGTAACACAGCTTGTCTCAATGTTCCTCCATCATTAAAGAATTACAAGAGTGATTTAAAACAGTATAAATCCGATTTAAGCATATTTGTTTTGCAATCATCTAGTTTTGAGCAGTTAATGGATTCTACATTGGATACTCCATTTAATGGAAAATGGGATGTAACTACTTGTAACTGCCTACTGTTATCGTGTTCCAATACTTTTCTGTTGCCCAGGAACTCCAAGGTTCCCCCTGTCCTTTTTATGTGGCCACTTGCTATTGACAGCGATAAAAGTGACAAACCCAAGAAAGTGTGGCATTGTCTTACTAGATGTCGGCCGGAGAACTCCCAGTGTGTAAACGTTTATTAGATCAATATCCTGTGCACAATTGATCAAATAAGCTAATAGTACTATATTCTTGGGACATATCATTCATCATTTACCAATGAATCATCATTGCAACTTTAACATTGAAATACTTTTCAAATGGATCCACAAAAGTAAGTGTAGGATAGAGTCCCTAAAGGAAAAAGGATTCTCATGTAACGCTATCCCGATGTTATCTTGCCGAATACCAAGTGCTCACTTTGGGTTAAAAGAAGGACTCCGAACAAATCATCTATTTTAGTACACATATTGCTATATTATATCGTCTGCACAATCCCTTGGAGGAGTATATAAGGAATATATAGTCCACATTAGGTAGTTACAATTGCTGTTAAGTGTAGAGTCAATGTACATGTTAAATTACTTGGACAAGCATGTATGGATTGGAAACACATTACAATCAGAATTTAAAACAATCATTTTTATGATCAGTCCTTGCTTTCAGATAAACATCATTACCTCTGGGCGAACTATAACACAACAAATTATATTTTGTGAAAGCTGGTAAAAGGGATCCTTTATAATTTCCCAAAAATAAGACTGAAAATAAAAAAAAGAGTTACACGTGTAGTAATTCACAAAACATCTACTGCACATTCATTTTAAAGAAGAGCTCATTTAATTCTGTTTGCTCAAAATAAAGGTACTGGGTACAAGGTCAAAATAGTTCCTTCCTTCTAGTTCTGCAGAATGTTATTGGGCACATCAGAAAAAGTTTTGTGAGTTTTCTTGCTTTTTCAATAAAAATCAGAAACAACCCATCAAATCATTGCAAAAATCACGTAATACTGTTAATGTAGATATAAACAGGTAATCTTTCACAGAATTTGAAAGCAACATTTTAATTTCATTGGCAGTTCTACATCTAGTGCTTCTTTGCAACAAAAGCTATGCAGTTCACAAAAATGTGCCTCAACAGAAACACTGCTGTTCCCACCAATTGTTTTACACAAGTTATACAACGAAAAGCACAGTCTTCATTTCTTCAACAGCAACATACTGCAAAAGGTTGAACATTTAACAAACGAAAGACTAGTAAAGTGGATCCTGTTAAATGAGGTAGTAATTTAAGAAACATCTTGACCAATCCTTAGAACAAGACCTGGTCCACATATCTATATTAACATTTCATAAAAACATATCTGGAAAGCATTGCACAACAATTACAGTGTGTGGCTTCAAAATATCAACCATGCTGAAAACAACTGTAAACAAAATCATACCCGAATTATAAAGAAGTTTGGTTATTGTAAAGATGCTCAGCACAAGCAGCGCAAGTTCACAGGTGCAGTTGAATGCTAGATATGGGACTAAATAAATGTGAATTTCACAGTGCGGCATGTTTAATTAGCACTTGTTTCTATTCCTCAAACTGGGAATGCTTGAGAAAAGGTATAATTCTATGTGAAAGAAACTGATGGTCTAATTCATTTTAAGAGATGACAGCTTTCGGTATTAAGACCCATCTTAATCTTGAAAATGCCACCAAAGATCCATCTTGACACAGAAAACTACTAACCTATTGGGGATTAGCAAGCGCGTCAACACTTTTGGTAGTGTTCAACTCAACACATGATTGTTTTGGGCGAGAGGCACAGGTTACAAAGACAAATCCTTCTGTTAGCCAACCTCCCTGATGAAAGCAGAAAGCCCTCGATAGAAAGAAAGGCACAGGTGATAGTGCAAAGTTGCAGCTCATCTACTGTACATGCAGGAGGCTGTGGCCGTTTTTACAGAACCAACAGAGACACTTGTCAACTAGTTCACAAAGCCCCTGAAGGCCATTCTATATGCATTTCACTATATGCATACAAGTCCAATTCGGTGCTACTACAACCTCCTATACTTGAAATGTTTATAGGAAAAATACATTTTCAAATAAAGAAGCTTTATCAACATTCTAAAAGTTATTGGGCTTCCTAAGGAAATTTCTTTAGGCTGTCCATCTGCTTTCATTTATAATAACGGAAGTGGACTTTTCTGAGAACACAGTGACATAATAATAAACAATACGATTTCTTGCTATGTAGTGTGTCAGAAAATAATGCAGGCAACACAAAATAATCTGCTCCTATGATTAGACCCATTTCTGGACTGACTGTACAAGACACAGTTATGTATCATTGTATGTGCAACATTACATGTAAACTTCCAGTATACATAAAAGTAAGATTTGTTGTCAAAATAAATACTTATCCCTTTAAGAAGTATGCCGCAATCATTAAAACCAATGGCAAGATATTTTTTCATGCTTGATCATTAAGTGAGGAGGCTGGTTCCACTTCTTTTTACTTCGTTTTCTTTGAGCACACTTTTAGCAGTTTGATTCCAAGCTTGTTGATCCATGCCTATGACTTATTTTTCTTCAACAAACCATCCTCCAGCTCTGCTAAAGAGACATTATGTGTCGGAATGCTACATACTGTACAACACAGTTAACTCAAGAGGCAGGCCAAACTATCCGAAAGGGCAGTGTAAAGCGAGCAGGACATTTGTAGTTCCTAGTTTCATGGCTTGGGGGGCACAACCCTGTCATCATATGTGCAAGCCCTCAAAGTGTCTGAAGTCACTGCTTAAATATTCTCCTCTGCCTCTTTTTGGTGTAGTAGTTTAAAAGAACTGTAATAAAGAAATGACTTCATGTCAAACCTGTATGACTCATTTCATGTAAACAAGTTCACTGACCAAGTCTTCAAGCTATGAACCCTGAAAACAAACCACTGGAACAAAGAGGGGGCGATGCCCCATAATTTGCTGCATTGCGGTTCCATTTTGGCTCAGAATATCTTCACGTACTGTCGTGTCCATCCTGTAGCAAGGCGATAACTAACCAGACAGCTTAGCTTATAGGAGTATCTGTGCGACGTAAGGAGAGTGAGTGCTGGCTACAGCAGCCAGGAGAGGCAGGTCGTTCGATTCAATCCTGGAAGAAAAAATAATGTTCTTGCTTCAATGATTGTTAGTAACTGTCAAATAGATGGCAGGAGCTCTACACTTAATGAACCCCCATCAACATAGTCTTACTAATTCAGGTATTCCGGGTCTCATTTTAAATTGAAAAATAAGAACGTCTTCAGAACACTTATTTGCTTCCACCACGTGGGCCTGAGTCAGCACACAATCAGGTGTCTTTCAAAGTCAATGAAACACAACAGCAATATAACTAAAATCTTGCCCCACAGCTAAATCAAAAAATATAGAGAGGTTTGTTTAGCGCGAAATGGAATGAAGGAATAAAACCTGGGTAGAGGATGCAGTTTAGATTATGACAGAAGGTCATGTATACTGAAACGGAGTAAGATATCATGGTCCCAGTGTAAGACATGTAGCATGCACAGGCTACAACACAAAAACTATAACAGCACAATTTAGAACTCAAACCAACAACAACTTTGCAATTAAACATGTTCCTTGTCCTGAACAATACAAATGGAAATCGGATGTAGACTAGAAGGAAAAAGGTACTAGGTCCTGAAGGCCAGGAAGGTCTCCATGTGGTAGATGGTCATCTTGTCACTAGTGTACAAACGTAGCTGCAAAGTAGACAATATATCAAAAATGAGGTGAACCCTCAAGGGCTGATCTGGCCAACTACTACTACTAACTCATAACCGTTTTAGACATTGTGAGAAATCTTTTCCAAGTACCTGTTGGGCTAATCAAGTACAGTGTAGGTGACCATAACCTGATACCAACGTGACTGCACAGACTGGTTGGTTTCAGAAAGTACTACAGACGCGAGGAACAGTGGTCACTAGGTACAGCCACGGAAGACCTCCTTTTCCTGGTCTTCAAACTTGCCATCAGACTAGTAAATGGATGTTTAATCTAGAACAAAGTCACTTCTCTTCTAATGCACCTACACATACTGTGGCTCTAAGAGCCCTTCAATAAAACACATGGTAACAGGCACAATTTAACACGCCTGGTACATCATGCTAGCGATTTCCATATATTGTAGCCAGAAATAGATTAATCTAATCCCTTCTGCATTTCAAATAGTATTTGAAATGCATCAGGTATTAGATGACTAGGTTTCATATGCGTCTTACCTCTCATGCAAATCTGTTGTGGAATACCTACCTTCTCTAGAGGACAAGCAAAACTAATGCTCCCATCCTGAAACCATGAAATTCAACTGGAAAAAACAGTAGCAAACCATGTCAGCTAAAGATTTCTGACCTGATTTGTCAAGCCTCGAAATGATATAGAGGACCAATGTAAGTGGCACAGTGAAGGATGGGTACGGTCACAGAGGTTGCGGCATATATCATTATGTTGGAGATCCAATCGCTAACCTAAATAAAAAGTGAGATAACTATGCAGCTCTTGAAGAATGCCGGCAAAGAAGGAAAACAACTGAGACCTAAATGCAACCTACAACTATAAATCTTGAAAGAAAAGGGCAAATTCCCACACCTCAAATTACTAAGTACCATTGCTGAAAACTGGAGATATACCAGACTAAGTAGATCAGTAACAAAATCAGTCTACAGAAACCCAAGGGGTCAATAAGATAACATTTTCATGTTCTAATTAAAAAAAGAACGAAGAATGGTAGAAGTACCTAATAGTGACACACACAATGGCAATAAGCATCTAAAACATTATCGAGCAATAGCTCCTGAATACACCCAACTAACAATCAGAAGACGATGTACAATATTGTGTCTCACCCAATTACTACTCTGACAATTATACGAGAATAATACTCAACACTGGAATCAAGTTCTGTGACCGGACAAACTGACCTACATGAACACTCAACACTCAGAAGAGCACACTCAGAAGAGCAGAGCATTTACCACTCCTTTATTTCCTCTGCTGATAAGTGAGGAAGATAAATCAAGATAATTTCCCTATTGAGCGGGAGGAAGCAAAAATCAGTCATGTACTTATCATTGTGCAGACTAAACCAAAATAACATTCACGTATATCAGCCTACTCCTTTAGTTAAAGGATCATGATTTAAAGACCAATAACCTCAGCTGTGACACAAACCATATATGTACTTTGAGATGCCCAACCCACCTCATGTGATCCTGATGCTTACACCATCAGTAGCAAACAAACAATGCACTACAGGACTACCAAAGCAGGAACAATTCATGACCAAGGCAGATAGCTTGCCAGTACTTACAAAATTACTATACATCTTCCTCTAAAAGTCCTGCATCATGTTTACACCTACCCAAAATACACAAACATACAGAAAAGTGAACTGTACTTAATACATCTAAGGCAATCACAAACAGTAAGAAAATATGTAACCAATCATAGACAAACATGAAAATAAGCACAAGACATTCAGTGTGTGAAAGATCAGTTGAATTTGAAAACTGGCAAAAGATCTTGGCCATTTAAACAAAAGAATGTCAGCCGTGCACACACTTCACTGGAGATGCATACCTACCAAATGCAATCTGACCCTCAGTATATAATTCAATGTGAAAGCCAACAAAATAGATAATGCTACTTACCCAGTAAGCATCTGTTCTTGGCATGTATAGCTGTAGATTCACATGCTTTGTATTCTCCTGCCATCTAGTGTTGGGTCCTGATGTTTGCAGTTGTTTTTCTTCGAAGAAGTCTTTTCCAGTCACAAGGTAAGTGACTCCTCCTTTCGGTGATAGTGCCCATGGGCATCGACTCCATTGTTAGATCGTTTTCCCGCCGAGGGGGAGAATGGAGTTAGTAGTGTAGAATAGAGATGTCCATGCAAGAACAGATGCTTACTAGGTAAGTAACATTATCTGTTTGAGGCATGTGACCCGTAGATCACATGCTTTGCATTGACTATATAGCAGTATTCTCCCAATGTGGTGGCTAACCTGTAGTCACTGGAGTTGTCTGAAATAGTGTTTTAAGTACTGCTTGGCCCACATTAGCTTGTTGTCTCGCTAACACATCTACACAATATTGTTCGTTGAATTTGTGCTGTGTAGACCATGTTGCAGCTTTGCAAAGGTCAACTATGGGAATGTTCCGTAAGAAAGCCATAGAAGCCCCTTACTTGTGAGTGGAATGTGCTCTAGGGGGGTACTGTTAGAATTCTTTTTGCTTTTGTATAACAAGTTTGAATGCATTTAACAATCCCCCTTGCAATATCTGATTTGGAGATAGGATTGCCCTTGTGTGGTGGTGCAAAAGCAACAAAAAGTTGTTTGGTCTTACAAAATGATTTTTATCTTTTGATGTAATATAAAATTGCTCTTCTGTCATCCAAAGTGTGTAGAGCTCGTTCTGCAACAGAATCAGGTTTAGGGAAGAATACAGGTAATTCTACCGACTGATTTATGTGAAATTCAGATACTATCTTAGGTAGAAATTTGGGGTTTGTACAAAGAACCACTTTGTCTCTGTGCAGTAGGAAAAAAGAAGGTTCATCTATGGTTAGTGCCTGTAGTTCACGCACTCTCCTCAGTGAAGTGATAGCAATAAGGAAAGCAATTTTCCAAGAGAGAAACTGTGGCTCGCATTTATACAAGTGTTCAAAAGATGGCCCCATTAATCTTGTGAGGACTATGTTAAGATTCCACACTGGGGCAGGTGGACGTCTTGGTGGTTTGACTCTTAAGTCCTTCCATGAAAGCTTTAATTTCGGGCACTCTGAAAAGCGATAAATGTTGCCTATTTTGTAGATATGCAACTATTGCAGCGAGATGTAGCCTGATGGAGGTGTTAGCCAATCCTAACTGCTGCAAGTGTAACAGATAGCACATGATATTTTTTATGGAAGCATCAAGAGGGTTGATGTGATTGTTATTGCAATAAATAACAAAGCGTTTCTATTTAGCTGTGTAACAGGATCTTGCAGTAGGCCTTCTGGCCTCCCTGATGATGTTCATGTAGTCTGGTGGAAGGTTCAGATAACCAAACTTTGTTTTCAGGAGCCAGATTGCGAGGTACAGTTGTTTGGGATCTGGGTGTCTGATTTCTCCATGGCTGTGTGAGGAGACTGGATGCTAGGTGCAGCTTTTTATACGGGACAAGAGAAAGCTCCAACAGGGTTGTGAACCATGGATGACGGGCCCATGTGGGAGCTTCTAGGATCAGTGTGAGGGATGTTTGCCTGAGCTTCCAAACCACTAATGGAATGAGTGTGAGAGGCAGAAAAGTGTAGGCAAATATCACTGACCAGTTCATAGTGCATTGCCCTTGGAGAGAGGGAGTGGGTACCTGGAGGCAAAGCTTTGGCATTTTGCATTTTGGTGTGTGGCAAACCGATCGATCTGAGGGACTCCCCAACTTTGGAAATATGGGAGGAGAACCCGAGGGTGAAGTTCCCATTTGTATATTTGCTGCCTCTGTTTGCTGAGGAGGTATGCAATGTGGTTATTCACTCCTGGGAGGGTTTCCGCTAGGATATAGATTTTGTGGTGAATGGCCCACTGCCAGGTGTCTTGGGACAAGTGGGACAGTTAGTGAGAGTGTGTCCCCCCTGTTTTTGTATGTAACACATGGCTGTCATGTTGTCGGTAAAAACTAAGATAGCTTTGCCAACCAGGTGAGTTTGAAATGCCTTGAGAGCTAGAAAGATTGCAAGCAGCTCTAAATGATTGATGTGGAGCAACTTTTGCTGTTGGCTCCATAGGCCTTGCACAGTGTGGTACTGAAGATGAGCAAACCAGCCAGTGAGGGACGAGTCTGCTGTTAGGACTGTCTGTGGAACCGGGTCTACGAAGAGCCCTAGATCGGTTAACAGACCCTGTGATTGGTTCCACTGACTCGGAGCATTCCAGAAAGGGAGCCATGTGCAGCATGGCATGGGAAACAATCGTGATGCAAGATGCAATAATTCCCGGTAGTTGTATATACACCCGAGCTGGAAGCGAGTGATTGGATTGAAACTGGAGAACTAAAGCCTGAATGTTGCGAATTCTGAATGAATTCTGGCTGCGTTGTGAAACAGCAGAGTTTTTTGAGTATTTAAGGTGGCTCCTAGGTAGTTTTGAGTATTGGCAGGCTGGAGATGTGATTTTAGCACAGTGACTGTAAACCCCAGTTGATGTAGTAACTGAATTATTCTGTGAGTGTGCTGGATACATTTTGGATACGTACTGGCTTTGATGAGCCAGTCGTCCAAGTAGGGGAAGACATGGATGTGTTGTCTTCTCAGGTAAGCAGGGACTATCGCCAGACACTTTGTGAAGACTCTGGGAGCAGTGGTGACTCCGAACGGGAGTACCTTGAACTGGTAATGTTGACCCGCTATCACAAATCTGAGAAATTGGAATATGGAAATAGGCGTCCTCTAGGTCTACAGTAGACAGAAAGTCGCCCTTTTGAAGAAGTGGTAGCACTTCTTGACTGTATGTAAAGATTTGGTTCTCTGAGGTCCAATATTGGTCTGAGAGAACCGTCTTTTTTGGGTATTAGGAAGGAAAAGGAGTACAAGCCAGACCCTTGGTGTTAGGGTGGAACGGTCTATATAGCCCCTTTTAGAAGGAGAGACTGAACCTCTTGTTTGAGGAGGTGTAGGTGATCCGGTGAGAGTTTGTGTGACCTTGGGGGAATGTTTGGAGGACTGTTGGTGAACTCCAGGCAGTAACCAGAACGTTTCATTTCCAGTACCCATTTGTCTGTTATGGACTGCCAGATGGGTAGAAAATCTGAAAGTCGCCCAACAGGTGATAAATGGTTGTTGGGGGGCGCGGGGGGGGGGGGGGGGGGGGGGACTATGCAGCCGATGTCACTGCTCTGTGTTGGAGGGGGAGGTGCGTGTATTTGAGCCTCTACCTCTACCTTTGTTGCCTCTGTAACCCCCTCTGAAGTAACCCTTAGAGGCAGAGGGTTGGTTGTTGCACTTGTACGTTGTGGTGGTCTCCGAGGAGATATTTTTGGACCCTCCGCGGTAGAAGGAGCGCCAAAAGGAAGCACGTGCTTGTGGTAGTTGAAGGGCTCCCATGGATTTGGCTACTTCAGAGTCTTTCTTCATTTTTTCCAGTGAGGAATCTACCACCGGGCCAAGGAGGCGTACTTTGTATGGAAGTCTGAACCTCAGGTTTGAAACCTGAGATACATAGCCAGGTGTGCCTTCTTAAAAGTACGCTGATGTTTACAGCTCTAGCAGCAGAGTCAGCAGCATCTCGGGAGGACCTGATTCCATTATTTGAAATGAGCTGTCCCTCCCGCACTAGGTCTTGCGCTTTAGATTTATGTTCATCTGGCAGAAATTGGAGCAAGTGCTCCATCTCTTCCCAATGATCCCCGTCATACCTTGCGAGCAGCGCTTGCGTGTTAGAGATGCGCCAGAAGATTGCCTGAGAGGCTACCCTTTCCCCCGAAGCGTCAATAATCTTAAATTCTTTATCGGGGTGGAGCATCGCCTGTAGTTTGAGAGTTGGCCCTTTTACATGCGTTTGACACCACTAGGGAGTCCAATGGTAATTGTCCCTTTATGTACGCTGGGTCAGATGGTGCGGACTTGTACTTTTTATCCAACCTACGGGTAAGGATACTGGCCCTGACGGGGTATTAAATAGGTCATCAACGAGCCTGATCATGCCCTTGAGCATGGGGAGTGTGTGCGATGACTTCTGTGTGCTGCTAAGGGTTTCAAAAAGGAAATCCTCTTTAAGGGATTCTTTGTGCAGCTGTACACCATGATAGTTGGCAGCTCTACCCAGCAGTTCTACGTTAGCTATGCTATCTTCCGGTGGAGAGGGCTTGGTAGGGTATAGGTCAGGATAATTTCCTGTGGGAGTCTCGGTATTGTAATCTGCCCAAGGGTCTGGGAGTAGTGGTGCACTGTCCCCAGCCTCATCCTCATTATATTGAAATTCAGGTGAATGTGGTGGTGAGTGTTCAGGTGAAATTATTACAGATTAAAGGCTGAGAAAAAGGAGATGGAAGGGGAGGAGGAGAAGGATTAGTCCCGACATTCTTCCTCTTTAAAGGAATGTGGTAGGTCTCCTGTGTCAGGTTTCCTTTCAAGGGTCACTTTTGTGGTGATATGTTGGATGGATGTACACCTGTCTGTTTCGGATCCGGTTTGGTAGGTGGAGCATCGAAAGGTTGTTGTTGGTGCCGATGGCTTTGCTGGCGAGGTTTTGGATCCTGATGATTTCGGCGTCGAAGGAGGCGGGCCAGAGCCTGGCTTTGACTTCGATCCCGAAGGTTTCGATTGGAGCCCATTTTCGGGCAGCTCGGGTCGGAGCCGGAAGGCTTTTGGGTGTGTTTCGGTGCCAAGTCAGATGGCGGGCGTCCGAAACATGTTCTCTGTGCCGACCTTGGCCCAGAGGCAGGGGTTGGACCGGAGCTTTCTTCTTACACTGAGGAGGACTTTGGGGCAAGGGAGGATCTGTACTCACGGTACGGTGCTCTTGCGGGATTTCAACGTCCCCCTCGGAGCCGTAGTCGGAGATGGGATCCTGTTCTTCGGCTCCCATGGCGTCTCCGGCTTCTTGTTGCGAATCCTCTCCGGGGAGGTCTGGAATAGAACTTGCATGTTGGCTCAGCCTGTCAAGCCTGTCGATTGCGAAGCGTTTTCTTGGAGCAGAAAGGTTTGCACGTGTCGCAGACCTGTTCTCTATGCTCCGGAGACCAGCAGTGGTTGCACACTTCGTGCGAGTCATGCGCGGAAACCTCTTGTGGCACAGAGGGCAGAATTTGAATGAAGTCTGTTCCATCGACGGCGAGGCGGACTGACGTGGCTAGGCCAGACTGCCTTCCACGAGCTTCCCGATCGAAAGAGGTAAATACGATGTGCAGAGAATGGGATACACGAACGAAAACAATACCATTGAGGGTTTTTTTGCGCACCGAGGTAAACCGAAGAAACAGTGTCAAACCGAAGCGCAGCAATTCACGTCTGAACCCAAAGGCGGAAAAAAACGATCTAACAATGGAGTCGATGCCCATGTACACTATCACCGAAAGGAGGAGGAGTCACCTACCTCGTGACTGGAAAAGACTTCTTCGAAGAGAAACAAAATGCAAACATCCGAACCCAACACTAGATGGCAGGAGTATTCACAGCATGTAATCTACAGCTCACATGCCTCGAAGATCAGTTTTCAAAAAATCCATTCAGCACAATGGCAGTCAGGATAATTCCACAGTTGTTTATATAATTTAAGGCATGCTTACGAAATGGTTTCTTCCACCCTCTCAGGTCCCTTTCTGGCAATTCTCATGGGGTACACCGCAATTCCCCGGAGTACTTGGATCACCCAACATCCTCATCAGGTCTTTACTTGGGCCATTTAGCAATATCAAAGAGGTGAGTAAATACTAAAGCAGGATACTAATTATTTGATTAAACAGTCAAAGCCTAGCTCAAAGAAGGTGATGTGAAAGTGGAGATCAGATAATCAAGTTGAGTACCATTGCTAACGCTCTTTCTGGTAGATACTCGATCTAAATGATCCTAACCTTAAAAATTCAAAAGGCACCAAATTGGATCCTGAAAATTTCGTCCTGCAGTGCTCTTGTGCAATGCTACATGATACTGTGTGGCTCTTCACTGGCTCCATACTGCTACGACATTGAATGAGCTGCACCTCATTTAAGTACAACCATGGCATGCTGATGTTAGTTTCTTATGCTTCCCTTTCAGCACCTTAAATTGCAAAGAGTAAACAGATGTTGGTACCAGTGTGATAAATACTAAATTGGGACCTTTTTATATGTAAGAAAGTAAACACTTTAATGAATGAGTTGGAGGGAGAGCAGTGAGGAATCTGCGGTTAGACAGAGTATCCACCAGAAAGAGCATTACTAAAGGAAAACTTCAAATCACAGATTTCTCACCTTAGAATTAATACATAAGCAGTACCTCCCCAGGTGGACAGTCTGTGGAGTGGACTCAGATAAAATGTTACTTACCTTCAGTAACGCTCTATCTGGTGAATACTCTATATAAACGCAGATTACTCCCTTTTAGAATATTCCGCAGGTGCAAAACTGGATCCCAAAGCTTTTTCAGCTGTAATCTTGTGCGCTGCAAAGTGGCACAGTGTTGCTCCGCACAGACCTGAAATCTAAGTGTCACCCCTGCGCATCTAGACCAGTTTCTTGCTTGAATCTTTTGGCGCCATCAGACGTGGAGCAAAAAAACAATGATCAATACCAGTGTGCAGATCTCTAACCTGGGACCTTTTGAAATGGTAAAGAAAACACGCTACTCCAGAGAAAGGAAAGGGCGGAAGCTGACAAGAAATTGCATTTAGATAGAGTTTCCACCAGAAAGTAAGTAACTTGTTCTTCTGATAGCTATATCGAACTGCAGATTCAGCACCTTCAGAAGAGATATTAAAGCAGTACGTGGTATGTGGAGTGGACTCAGACCAAAATGTCTAGCAGGACCAAGCAGGCAAAATATCCTTTCTATTGGACCTGGATGTCAAGGCAGTAGTGCTTCATGAACGTGTGCAGCAACGCCCAGGTCGCAGCACATGCAGAATGCCAAAGCAGTGTTAGCAACCTCAGTCTTGATTGAATGGGCTCTCAGTTCTTCTGTAGGCTGCTTTTAGGCCAGTGCATAGCAGAAGCTAATGCAATGGACTATTTACCAGAAGAGAGTACTCTTCTGCACAGCCTTCCCATTGTTTGCCTTGAAAACCCCACAAAAAGCTGATCATCCACCCAATGATCCTTGAAACGATCTATATATACGCTTAAAGCCCTTTTGTGGTCAAGTGAATGGAGTCTTTCCTCCTCTTTCGAGAGGCGAGGAAAGGCAAAGAATAACGGTAGAGTGATGGATTATTCAACATGGAAAGAAGTCAGAACTTTTGGTAACAAGGCAACCAATGTCCTCAGCACCAGTTTGTTCAGAAAAAGATGGTCCAAGGTGGTTGCACTGATACTGCCTGAAATTCAATCACGTGACGAGCTGACGTGATCATATTGAAGAAGACAGAAGAACATAAGTTACTTACCTGTAAACTGTGGTTCTCCAGCATTGGTGTCTTTCATAGATTCACATGCTTGAATATTCCCCGTCGTCGAAGTGGGAGTCCCACGGTACATAAAATAGCAGTAATATATGCATATAGAAGTAAAATTATTATAATTATAAAAATACTTTTACATATATATAAAATACAGTAAACTCAAAAGTACCATAGAACTGAATAGGTCCATAGAAAGCCTAAGGGAGAAAACTCAACTTGGTAACATATTAGTGTCATTATGTTTTGGTCCAAATTCCAGTCAATCAGGCTGTAGTTCCCTCTAGAACCTTCTCCTCAGAAGCCCAAGACCTCAGATTTTCGTAGCACAGAGTAACCAAAGTGCCTGAGGAGAAGAGAGCCTCTGAGGGGAGGATGGGAGGGTCGCATGTGAATCTATGAAAGACACCGATACTGGAGAACCACAGTTTACAGGTAAGTAACTTATGTTCTTCTCCAGTATTAGGGGTGTCTTTCATAGATTCACATGCTTGAATAAGAGTAGAAAGCAGTAATCATCATATAAGTTATAAAGGTAACAGTAACTTCAAGCATATAATAGACATATCATATTAAAGAGAGATAACCTTTATGACAGGAGGCGGGTAGCAACAAAGGCTCACCTTTAATGGAAAAGATTCCGCAGCACCGCTTGTCCTACTGCTGCATCTGTGGCATCTGTTGACTGCAGACAGAAGTGCTTCGTAGAAGTATGGCTGCTCGACCACGTAGCAGCTCTGCAGATGTGTCGCAGAGGTACCCCCGCAAAAAGGGCAGTAGAAGCTGACACAGCTCTAGTTGAATGAGCACGTACTGGAGCTGGAAGAGGCTTGCCAGCTCGCTGATGACGAAAGGCAATAGTGGAAGAAATCCACCTAGTAATAGTTTGTTTGGTAACAGGTTGTCCTTTAGAGACCGGGCCATAGGCCACAAACAGTTGATCAGATTTCCTGAAGGATGCAGTGCGCTGAATATAAAACTTGAGGCAACGTTTTATATCCAGGGAATGTAATACGTTCCGCAGGAGTTTGTGGATCCGGAAAGAAAGTCTTTAAAATGACCGGTTCATTGAGATGAAAATCACTGGGAATTTTCGGAATAAATGTAGGATTAGTACGTAGTGTAACAGCCTCCTTTGAGAACTGGAGAAAAGGAGGTTGAATTGTGAATGCCTGAATGTCACTGACACGCCTAGATGACGTCAAGGCGAGCAATAGGGCAACTTTCCACGTGAGGAACTTTAAGCTTGCTGAATGGATGGGTTCAAAAGGAGGAAGGAGGAGCCTAGACAAGACCAGGTTTAAGCGCCAAGTAGGCGGAGGACGTCGAATGGGTGGAAACATTCGGAAGAGACCTTTGAAAAACTGTTTAATAATTCTAGACGAATATAGCGAGGAAGAGCCATCATGATGGAAGCGGGATAGAGCCGTTAGAAAGACCTTCAGAGTGGAGTGTGAAAGTCCTGACTTCGCAAGGGTTAAGAAGAAAGGCAGAATCTGTTCTGGCTTAGCGGTCATCGGATCCAAGGCCTTGGTGTGGCACCAGACACAGAAACGCTTCCACTTCAACTGATAGGTTTTAATGGTGGAAGGAGCACGGTGTGCGCTAACACCTTTCTACAGTCTGCGTCGATGGTCAAACGCGCAAATTCATGGTGCTCAGATTCCAGGCATGAAGTTGGAGGTATGCTGGATCCGGATGGCAAATCCGCCCCTGCTGCATCGTGAGGAGGTGAGGCAACGGATGAAGCGGAATTGGCTCGCTCTGGGAGAACAAGAGGAGGTCCGGGAACCATGGGCGCCTCGGCCACTTGGGTGCGATCAAGATGACTTGACAGGGTTGAAGCCTCATCCTGTGCAACAAGCGTGGAATCCTAGGAAACTGAGGAAAAGCGTAGCTGAATGCGTTCAACCAGCTGATCAAAAATGCATTTCCGCTCGACTCTCTGTGGGGATGAAGACTTGCTAAGCGTTGGCATTTCTTGTTGGTGATAGTCGCAAAAAGATCTATCTGCGGATGGCCCCACTGGAGGAAAATGAACTCCAGAGTTTGTTGATTGAGTTCCCACTCGTGGTTGTTCGAGAAAGACCTGCTGAGTGTGTCCGCCAGAACATTGGAAACACCCGGCACATGTATGGCAGTGAGATGAATCTGGTGATGAATTCCCCATTTCCATATCTCCTGTGCTTGTTGGGAAAGCAAAAGGGACCTGGTGCCGCCCTGCTTGTTCAGGTAATGCATGCTGGTGGTGTTGTCTGTTCTCACCAGCAGAGATTGACCTTGAACGATCCGTTGAAAAGACTTCAGGGCGAGGAAGATCGCCAGAAGCTCCAGGCGATTTATATGCCAAGTGCATTGGACCGCAGTCCATTTTCCTTGTACTGACAGGCCTTCGAGATGTGCTCCCCAGCCCTCCAGGGATGCATCGGTTGTAAGCGTCAGAGTTGGAGTAGTGTCTTGAAAAGACCGACCTTTTGAAATGTTTGGAGGGTGAGCCCACCACTCCAGAGCCTTTTGGATGCGGGCGTAAAAAGGATCTTGTCGTTGAACGATCCTGAAATCTGCTTCCACTGCTTGTCTAACTCCTCTTGGATGACCCTCATATGTAGTCAGCAGTGGGGAATCAACTGTATGGCAGAAGAAGCCATGCCGAGGAATGATTTCAACATCCGGACTGAAACGTACAGTCTTGACTGGAGGGATCGTACCATCTGGAGCATACGGTCCTGTCGTTCCTGGGAGACAAAAACCATTGCCAGATGAGAATCTAGAGAGGCTCCTGGAAAATCTCGCCGTTGAGATGGGCGGAAGTGTGACTTCTGGCAATTGATGGAAAGGCCCAAGTCTTGAAACAGGGAGAGGCAAGACTGTGCATGCTGGATTGCCAGTTGAAGATACGGAGGCTTTATGAGAAAATCGTCCAGGTATGGATAAAATTGTATGCCTCGTAGGCATAGAAAGGCAGCTACCGGGGCCATGATCTTGGTAAAGACCCTCTGTGCTGAACAGAGGCCGAATGGTAGGACCTTGAATTGGAAGTGCAGTTGTCCGACTGTGAAGCGCAGATACTTCCTGTGTCTGGGGTGAATTGGCACATGGAAATATGCGTCCTGGAGGTCGATTGTTGAGAAGAATTCCCCTGGATTGAGGTAATTCAGGATTTGAAGCAGAGTTAACATCTGAAAGGTTTTGCAAATGATGAATTTGTTCAGGGCCCGTAAATCCAAAATTGGACGCCATCCTCCCGACTTTTTCTTGACTAAGAAAAACCGGGAATAGAATCCCTTGCCGCGTTGACCTAGCGGCACTACCTCGATGGCCCCTTTTTGGATCATTAATTTTACCTGGGCCAAAAGTTCTTTGAGGTGGGGGGAGGGTGGCCCCGAAGGTGGACGAGTGGGAGGGAATTTTGTGAACTCCAGGGTATGGCCTTAGGAGATAACGTCCAGGACCCATTGGTCGGAGGTGATTTCGGACCATTTGCAAAAGTACTTTGAGATGCGACCTCCAAGATGCACAGTCGGCAGACGAAAGGAACTGAGACTGTCACTGTTTTTTGTTGTTTGCGCCCCCTCTATAAGTTGTTTTCCGTTGGTATGGTCTGGAGGAAGACTGACGATTTTGGTTTTGGTAAGAACCTCTCTGCCGGTTATCGCCGTAGGTATTGTATGAGCGATACTGGCCTGATCCACGAAAAGTAGAGGAGCCACCGCCTCTACCTCGTGCCCTCCGAAAGGGCCGCTTATTATATTGGAGAGTAGCTAAGGACTTTGCGGTGTCAGTGTCCTTTTTGATCGCTTCAAGAGCATCGTCTACATGCTTGCCAAATACTCTCCATCGTACGGCAAGTCGAGGACTTTTGCTTGTACTTCTGGGCGAAATGTTGTAGATTTCAGCCAGCCTTGACGCCTCAAGACTGCAGCCCCAGCTAATTGGCGAAAGCCCGTGGATGAAATGTCGAGCACACATTCGATAATTTCAGACAAAATTACCTCTCCCTCTTGGATAATAGCCTGCGCTTCTGCACGGATGGCCTCAGGCATTTGAGGAATCAGTGCGTCAATCTCCAACCACATTTGGCGGTCGTAACGGCCCAGAATTGCCAAGGTATTTGCCGCTCTGACAGTAGTGGCCGCCATTGTAGTAAACTTTTTTCCTATAGAGTCCAACTTGCGGCCTTCCTGATCAGGAGGAGACGTGAGTGGTGTAGCCGGATTACGAGATCTTTTCTGTGCTGCTTGAGTAATAACCGACTGTGCTTTTGGTTGTGACACTAAACAGGCTGGAGCCTTATATTTTTTGTCTAATCTGGGTAAGACTGCAGGTACAGAGTTACGATGTTCCATGAGTTTAAGTCCCTCTGACCAAATAAAGTCAATAATTGGAATTGTGTGGGATTGTTTTTGTGAAACGTCCTTAAAATCATACAGTAGGCATTCACTTTCATGTTGCTGTTTCTCGACAGTGAGATGAAAGCGTTTAGCTGCACAGACCATTAAATTATGGAAGTTTGCAATGTCCACTGGAGGCGACGCCAGAGGTGAGGTGGGCGGAGTGGAAGGTGTTTGAGCCCTGTAATTGTCCCACTCACTCATATCGACGTCATCGTCAGTGTCGTGAGGAGCAGGATCCTCATTGTCAGTGTCAGGTCGAGTTCTTTCCGGTGACACGGGTGGAACCGGAGCAGGTGTTTGTAGAGGTTGAGGTTGAGGCTGGGGAGGAGGTTGTGATGCTGGGGAGGCAGGTGTAGATGGAGGGAACCTGCGGTTATAGTCATCTAGCATGTGCTGTAAATTTTTGACTAAAGATAAAGGTATTTGTGTAACAGGTTCTGAAGTTACTGTCTCTGCTTCGTCAACAGGAAATAAATCTTTCCCACTTTCGACGTATTCCTCTTTGTCACCCTCATCACTGTACTCCTTGTACTTAATCTGCAAGTCAGATGGACTAGATGCCTGTCCCGAACAGTGGTGCTCACCCCCTTGATATCTTGGCACAGAGCAGTCAGGCTTAACTTACAGTCAGGCTTTAATTAGAGGCAGTGTTTAAAGTATTTGTGCATCACTTCAAACATTAAAACAAAACATTGAAAACATCAAACAAAAAGATCCCAGGTTAGAACAATAGAGCAGAATTCAATAAATATAACAAGACCAAAGCAACAAAAATCCATTAGTAGAACTGGAGTTATGAATAAATTACTGTGATCGTGCCGTGCTAGACAAGAAAAAGTTGCGGTGGCCAAAATGTACGCCAGAAAATGTAGGAGCATCGTACGAATAATTCCAACTACAGGGAAGGAAGGTTAAAAAAAAGTCAAGATCCTGAGGATAACCAAAAACAGAAGGGAGGTTTGAAATGAGTTGACCGAAAGAAACTGGGGAGTTTGAGCAAAAATGAGAAGCAAGCTTAGGCAAGCCTAAAAAGGACACTGGAGGCCTATAAAGGAGTGTGTTGAAATAAACCCCCAATAGTTGCTTCAAAATAGGAGTTTCAGATTTCTTTCAAGAGAAAGGGACTAGCAATAGGAAACTCCAGCAATTTCCAACTAAAAGACTGGTATATAGTGAATCAATTTATGTTCCATGTATGTTTTGTTTCATGTATTCAGTCTGATATATTGTTTTGCCTTCATGTGGTTTAAAATGATTTTGTTTCTTCATAAAAAAACAGATGGACTGTAAATATGGGAAATGTCTTACAAATGTTGTCAGAAGGATATGTTTCGTATGCATGTTCAATGGTTTGAAAATACTAAAAAATCTAAAATAAGGTTAAGATAATTAAATCACTTGTTCTTTAAAAAAACCTGAGTTAAATAAAGA
This sequence comes from Lissotriton vulgaris, assembly GCF_964263255.1. NCBI lineage: Eukaryota > Metazoa > Chordata > Amphibia > Caudata > Salamandridae > Lissotriton > Lissotriton vulgaris. The sequence continues at coordinate 1,892,618,471 of NC_141689.1, read as the reverse complement.
ATTATCAGCTTAGGTATTCTATTGATGTTCAACTTAGTGGCATTTTCAAAATTGTAATGAAAAATCGGACTTTATCATTAAAGAGGGTTTATCATTACAATTTCATAGACACCAAACATGCCATAGCTACCAGCTCCCAATAACCGCTTATTAAATGTAATAAGGAACCCCCAAATGTTATCCCATGGGAGGGGTAGGCCTCAGAGTAGTGAAAAACTAATTTTCACTACCAGGACATGTAAAACTTAAGAAGTACATGTCTAACTTTTTAATTACACAGCACCTTGTCCTATGGGTTACCTAGAGCCAACATAGGGGTGACTTATATGTAACAAAAGGGGAGTCTAAGGCTTGGCAAGAGGTTTAAATGCCAAGTTGATATGGCTGTTTAGAACGGTCTTCAGGCTGCAATGGCAGGCCTGGGATGTGTTTTACGGTGCTATGTAAGTAGGTGGCACAACGAGGTGCTACAGGCCCACTAGTGCCATTTAATTTACATGCCCTGGGCACATGTACTGCTACTTTACTAGGGACTTGTAATTAAGTTCTTAAAAGTAAGTTAAATATGCCAACCATATTTTAGGGGAGTGAGCACACGCATGTTAGAAGTCGCAAAGAGTACAGAGTCCTAAGGCCTACAAAAATAAGGTCTGCAAAAAGTGAGGAGGTGAGGCAAAACGTTTGGAGGAAGGCTAAGGCTAACAGGTCTAATAACAGTTTGAGATAATGGAGGGTTCACCAAGAACGAAGCACACTCTGTTAGATAGGTCCTTTAAGATTTCTTTTATTCTCCTTAGTAGCATAAACGGTAGGGCATCAGCCAATGCGTTTCGTTCCTATCAAAGGAACTTCATCAGGGCTGAATATTTGAGGTGAAATACTCTGAAGCATCAAAAATTAGAGTTGATAATTATATAAACGAAGGAGCCCCACAATAGGGGTTATAAAGTAGTTACCTCCAGCAGCGGTAATCTGAGCACTCTCCTTCTTCATGGGTTGGTTGATGTCCTACTTTTATGCTACTAAGGAGAATAAAAAAAATCTGAAAGGACTTATCTAACAGTGTGTGACTTTGTTCTTGGTGCACCCTCCATTATCTCAAACAAATTTGACTGGACAGCAGTGAGGCCCAACTGTGGCAGGTCTCGCAGGTGGATTGCACAGGACTTTTACAAACTGTATTACTGGGATAGAGGTGCAGAACCTGTGGTCAGCCGTAGTTTGGAGTTTTTAGGTCTAATAACAGTCTTTAAGGTCAAAAGCTGCAATGAGCAGTTGTGCATTAGCAGGACTGGTGTACATATCAGAAACGTCAAGACCAAATTAAGGTCCCACTGAGGCATCACAAATGGTTTGGGAGGGAACGTGTGTTAAACCTTTAATAAACCACATCACAACAGGTGATTTAAACAAGAATAGTTGGTCCAGCAAATGCAAAAGAAGCCTATTAAATAACTTTTAGTAGTGTCTACTTACTGCAAGTCCTTGCTGGGCAAAAAATGAAACAAACAGTAACACATCAGACTGCTTCGCTTGTAAAGAGTCTCGATTACGGACCTTACACCAGGTCACACATTTGTTTCATTGCCCAGTGTAAATAGACTTTGTGGAAGGGCACCTGGCAATAAAGGATGACCAATACATCCTGAGGTGGCAGATCAAGCGCAGTCAACTGCTGCTGCTCAATCTCCAAGCACAGAGGAGTAGATTAAAAAGGTTCAAGTGAAGAACCCTGTCCTGCTGTTATGACAGAATCCTCTTAAAGTGGTAGCCCTGATCGGAGGGCAGGTGCTCATAACCAGAAGGTCATGGTTATTGCCCAAAACTCAGGGCAAGATCAGCAGGGGCAGGAAGGTGTAAAGGAGGCTATTATTCTATTTCATCCGGAATTAATCTCCTAACAAGTGACTCTCCAAAAACTCCAAAGCACAAAACATTTGACACTGCACATACTCAGCAGTGTCAAAAAGATCTAGCCAGGATTTCCAACTGCTGGAAGATGCCCTCTGCCACCTTGGGATGTAGACTTAACTTGTCACTATGATCTGCAAGACACAGCCTGCTCAACTTGTCGGGACTTGCATTCAGGGAAATGTCCAGGTGGTTCGCGATAGGGGAAGTGTCCTAGCCTCCAAACTGGCACACAGTCTCATGACACAGGACCTAGCACCCAACTCTGCCCTCCTTGTTGCAATACCACATGGTATTAGTGTTGCGCATGAAAACCTGCACCAGCTTTTCCTTGATGGATGCCTGGAATGTCTTCAAAACTTCATGAATGGTCCCCAATTCCCACAGATTGATGTGGAGCTGGGCCTCTCATGGAGACCATGGCCCTCTGATCTCCACCGACCCAGATGAACTCGCCAACCCAACAGGGACATATCGGTCACCACTGTCAGCTCTTGGTGGGGTGAGAGGCTTGCTGCTGGAGCAACTTTGGTTGAACAACCACCACTGCAGTATGTGAGCAGTCTTTTCCGAGATCTGGGTGACCCTAACAGATTTCCTTGATTCGGTGTACGCTTTAATTTAAGATTCCATTGCAAAGCAGAGCCCGCACATATCACCTAGCACAGCTTACAGGGAGGCTGGAAGCTAAGAAGCCTCAGAATGTCTCTCACTGTGATCCAGGACCGAGGCTAAAACAATTTGAATCTCAGCCTTAATGTCCTGAACCCCCAATGATGTTAGAAGGTTTGCCGTCATCTGGTGGTGTCCTATGATGTATTGTGGTGATCCCACCTTCAACAACCAGTCGGTAAGGGAAAATGTGTACACCCAAAATCTGAATGTGGGCAACAACCACCACCGTCAGGTTTGTTGACCCCAGAGGGTTGCTCCTGGCCTACCTTGGACCACAGCTACCATCTGAGCGACCACAGTATGGGTAAATGAAAAAATGTGTTCTTCAGTTCCAACACCACTATTCACTTACCTTTTCCAGGACAGACAAGATATGGATCAGCTTGAGAATTTTGAGTTCGTCCTTACCATGTTAGATATTCAGAGGCTGAAGGTCCAACTTAGGCCTAATGCCCTTGTCATTCTTCGGGACCAGGAATTAGCAAGAGTAACAACCCTCACCTCTTTCTGAGTTCGGCACCCTCTAAAGTCTAGGGGAGCAACACCCACATCTATTGCAGGAAAACAGGCAGGCGCTCATCTGAACTTTGTTCTGATGTGGAGGGAATTTTTGGTGGGGCAAAAAGAAAAGGCAGGGCATAGGCATTTTGAACAGTTTGTGAGATCCATCTTTGTAACATGATAGGTCACCACTATGGTATGAAATTGTTGACTGACACATAACCAATAGATTTAAGATACTCTTGGAGATATTTTGTTGCAATGTGGTATATGAGTGCATTGCAAACTGAAAACGTGTCTGCAGCTGGGGTTTTTGCTTAGACAAGGAAGACTTTCATGAGAGGCTTGCACTACAAGCTATTTCAATATAGCAGGAGGACTTGTTCTTGCGAACACTTCTAACTTTACCTGCTTCCCTTACACTGAGCAAGGGAACAAGTTAAATTTGGCAGTTTTTGATGGCTAGATTGCTAAATCAGGCTGTCTATCTTCATTCCATGACCTCATGTAGCTTTGGAACTCTGGAAGTTAACTGACTGCATATGTGGTATGGAATACCTTCAGTGGAACGAGCTGCCACTGGCTGGACCAGTTTTTATTTTTTATTTTATGCACTGTTAATATTAATAGTGTTGTAGAGAAATGTGTGTCATTTTCATGCAGGCACCTAATCTTGTGTCTTGATACCAGATAACTCATTTGCAAGTAACTTAAACTGATCTCTTTTCTCTTTTTGATTTACAGTTGTAAAATTGGAAAATAATGTCAAGTGTAGCTTGGATATTGTTGTACACAACATCCACTTGTTAGTCACCACAGTTAATAGAGCATGCAGATGTATAACTGTAAATTAGGGAGGAGGGAGTCAAGCTGCTGGGTGTTTCTGAACCACTGGATAAGAGAGTAGAACATTCTGTTTATCTGCAGACTGTGGGAGAATGAAGGGGAATAATCAAGAGGGAGAAACTAAGTTAGACATAAACTAGCTGATGTAAGGGTGTGCAATTAGCACACAATGTGGTAACAAATGCATTAAGACCCCATCAAGTCTATGTACTGTCTTGTAAAGTGGAATTCAAAATCATGCATACCTTGGGCATTTTTCAGATAAAGTAAAATCTAGTGGATCCAGTATTTTGATACATTCTTGTAAGTGACACAGTTTTCTAACCAAGAGTAGTTAGGCCATCAATCAAGGTGAAGAAAATACCCAGGTAGCCTAACGATAACCAATGTGATAAAATCAAGTTGTTTGGTGAATAGACTTTTACCAGCAATTTGTTGAAAGCAACAGAATGATGGATTATGCATTTACGGAATATGGACGATTCATTACATGAGATATAAACACTAACCTAACAGTAATAGTTCATTTCTACAGCTTCCTCTTCAAATCAGCCATTTCCTTGTGAAGCTTAATTGATGTTGGGGCTAAGCTAGAAAAATGTGAATATCCCTTTTATTTTTGTATACTGAGATTACATCGATGTAAACTTCAGTGGGCATTTTTAATCAGCCAGTGGCCCAGTAACAGAAAAAGATTGGATTATTTGTAGCTGTATGCATAGCCTGAGCTGTGATTTAGGGATCCTCCAGCCAAGGACTGAAGAGAACCATTTTCTGAGGATCCACCCGAATATCAAACAGAGGAACTGAAGATAAAGGTCCCTGCATCTAACATGGTTTTGAATATTTTATGTGGAACAATTTTGTATGAGTATTTCAAAGATTTGAAAACATGCAGCCGGTAGTAAGGGGACACAGTAAAGTGGCAAGGTAAACACGGTCATATGGAAGGAGCTTTTTCAATACCAATTACTGAAGGAAACACATACAGGCATGTTTATAGCGGGTATTGATAAATACACTATCCCCTTCTTTTGCTTTGTATATAACATTTCAATCTGCACTACTACTACTACAGACAAATATATGTACATGCATGTACACGAATAGCCGTTCACACTTATAAGCATGTGGCATACTCAATATCACATTTGTATTCAAAATTAATTCGTAATCTTACTGGCATGCAATTGAAGACTATTATGAAATTATTTATTTTTTTGCAGCATCACACTCTGTTTCCTTTTAGGAAAGTAGAGGTATAGTATCCATACATATCTTTCAACAACAATGTACACAAAGTTTAAAGTGGCTTCCTACTTACCCCAATACAACACTGAGCTCTTTCACGTGAACCCTTGTATGCCCTCGCAAGTACTCAGAGAGCATCTTACTTTTGAAATAAAACTCCTGAAGTCTGTCCTCCAAATGCATTACACACTGCAGAAATAACAAAAGACTTTTAGACTCCATGAATCATGGCTGTAGTCACACAATGGACGCTTAACAAATATGTACAAGCATCAAAAAGATAAGTCTGTCAACTTAGGTGTTAATCTGCACTTCTTCCAAATCAATTCTGAGAAATTCGTATTTTAGAAGGATGCACTGGCCGTGCAGATTGACCTACTCCAAAAAAACAACATGCAACAAGTAAAAGGGATTGTATTCAACAGATATCAATTTTCTTTATTGCGTTTTGATGCTGCTTCATGGGGGACATTTGATCATAGCAAACTTATAATCACAATTAGATAAATATCCAAACTCATAGCTGTCCAATTTGCTTGACATGAGGAGATTTATTCTTGATGTGTATAGACCACATCCAATTGTTCACAACTTGTAAGCTTCACAATTGGGCGGTTCAATTTTGATAGGGACGACGGTGGCCTAAAGTGGGTCTGACATTAATCATTCAGTGAAGGACTGTAAGAAACGGTGCCTAGAAAATGGGAAATTACGTCAGAAATTGCTAAAGAAGTTTAGTAGGAATGACATGGAGAGTGGTCCAGCCCTGTGTAGGTTCTGGACATATGGGAGGTTCAATCGAGTTTAGCCATAAGGCAAGGCTTTTGTTGGTTTGGATACCTAAAGTTTCCAAATATGGAGATTTTGTTTTCTTTAATCATGTGGATGCCCAATATTGCCTTGGTTATGTTGTAAACATTTAAATATGTAAGATGCACTTCAAAGCAGACTGTAGTGTACTGCATCACTTTCAAAGCACACTCTAAACAAGGAATTTAGAGTAGGGTGGTGGCAGGTCTTTACCAAACTCAATGACACACATTTTATCAACCTCATAAGGATGACAGGCTTTTTTGGGACAGCAGAATGACAACATTTTTCTAGATTTAGCATTTATGCGTGTTTAAGCCTTGAAGACTTACTGAATGGTTTTCTGTAGTTTGTTTCTGCATTTATGATTTCAGTTCCCAAATTTTTTTTTAAGTAAGGACAGTGCAGGTGTGCAATAGATAGATTATTGACTGATTAGTCATTAATACTGATTGCAGTAATGGTGAATACACAGCGGTATCACGTCTCTTAGTTGGCAAGCTGGTTTCTATAGATAACAGGTTTCCTCTCCTCCCTTTATGCTCACCCGACAAGAGTAATAAAAATATAGGTCACACTATACATCCACAAAATTCAGGTAAGAGGAAGGGACTGTGATTAAAAGAAAATTACTGGGGAACCCTGTAGCAGTTTCCTGCGTGTACCTACCCTATTAGTATAACCGATTCATTTCAGCAAATTGTTCATCTTTTGTCTTATCTATCTGTATACAATATAACTACAAAATAAACATAATCACATACTTACAAAGGCAGCTGGGAGATTGAGTTTGTAAAGCTGTGAAATGGACTGGAGTAAACTTGACACTTGACTGGAGACCAAGACCTCTTTTCCCAGTTTTCCACTGTCCATCGTCTTCCTCTGGCTTGTAGCCACCTGCACAGTCCACTTGTCTGTGTCGGCAATAATGCAGACAGTTTCCGCCACTGGCTCATCCAGAACAGGATGCTGCGTGGTAAGAAACACGCATGTTTAAAATAAAAATCTCACATATGAAAAACATCACACCTTGTTATTTTATTACTTATTTTCCCACTGTCATCATGTTGAACCCCATCACAAAGCTATATGATTTAGTAAGGAATACATAAAGAAGCATGTATCAAAGTACTACCACTTCATTAAGTTTCTACGTTATGTGTCCCCTTTTACTAAATTCAACATAATCCTTTAGTGGGTACTCACGAATCCTTACAGTTATATCTTACATCTTTGCGTGGATCAGAAATGGCATTCCAATCGCGCCTCATTAGAATGACCTATGATACTACATTCATAATTTGCTACTAGACAGTTTGTTTTTAAAGAACAAGTTACTTACCTTGGGTAATAATCTATCTGTAAGAGACATATGTTAGTAGTAGATTCCTTACCTTTGGAATTTCCCCCAGATGTCAGCCTGGATCCGGAGATTTTTCCCCAGCGCATCGGTAGGTGGCGTCGGTTGACTCTGCAACAGTCGTCGGAATCGTGGTCGCCGGGATGATGTTTTGGTGCCTACATCCCTGTGCGGTGATGTCAGTTCTGACACTACTTTCCATGCCATAACCGCAGAGCCATGCAAACACAGACAACTGGTGCGCCACAACTAGGAGCGTGTATGGGAGTCCCCAACACTAGAAATCAGTTAACGGAGCAGGGAGGTTGGGTGGGGCGGTAAGGAATCTACAAATAACATATCTTTCTTACTGATACAACATTATATAAGGTAAGTAACTTGTTCATCTGAAATAGGTAGTTAGTTGTAGATTTGGTACCTTTAGAATAGATACCCCAGCAATACCATCCCCGGAGGAGGGTCTGCGAACCAAGTTCAGACGAGAAAGTCCTAGAAAACTGAATGGGTCAAAATAGCCGTCCCTCCAGACTTCGCTGTCCAGGCAGTAATGTCTGGTAAACGTGTGCAGAGATGCCCACGTTGCCATCTGGCAGATATCAAGAAGTGGGACTCCGTGTGCCAACGCAGTGGTTGCTGTCGTAGCCCTAGTGGAATGAGGACGCAACCCCACTGGAGGATCCTTCTTAGCCAAAGCATAGCAGAGCTTTATGCAAAGAACAACCCATCAAGAGATTGAAATTTTTTTAACAGCCCAGCCTTTCTTGGAACCTACATATCCAATAAAGAGTTGATCATCCACCTGGAAATCTTTGGTGCCGTCAAGGTAGAATGACAGCGCACGTTTAGGGTCCAGACTATGGAGTCTCTCCTCCTCCTTGGAAGGGTGCGGAGGTGGGAAAAGGTGGGCAAAATGATAGATTGTCCCACATGAAATGGTGTAACTACTTTAGGAAAAAACTAAGGCCTCATACTAAGCTCTACTTTGTCCGGATGCACAGAGAAAAAAAGGGCGCTTGGAAGACAACCTGAAGTTCACTCAGCCTGCGCACAGAGGTGATGGCCACAAGGAAGGCAGTTTTGAGAGTGAAGAGCCTGATAGGACCGTTATGAAGAGGCTCGAATGGAGCACACATAAGGTATGTGAGAACAAAATTCAAGTCCCTCTGGGGCATTATGAAAGGAGAAGGAGGAAACAGATGAGTAAGGCCCTTAAAGAACCTATTAACAACAGGAGACTTGAACAAGGATGGCTGATCTGGCAGCCGAAGAAAAGCAGTGAGAGCTGCAAGATAACCTTTGAGAGTGCCCAGTGCAGAGCCCTACTGGGCCAAAGAAAGTATATACAAAAGTACTTCTGAAAGCGGGGCAGAAAGGACCCACAGCCTTTGCTGTGCACCATGCCACAAACTTGTTCCATATACAGGGGTATATCAATTTAGTGCAGGGACGCCTGCCTGCCAAGATGACATTATAGACTTTGGGTGGAAGGTCGAAAGCTGTCAACTGTCGCCGCTCAATCTCCATGCAAGGTGGTGGAGACTGGACGGGTTCGGTGGAGAACTGTCCCCTGCTGCTGCGACAGAAGATCCTCTTGAAGGGACAGTCTGATTAGAGGAACGATGGCCATGCTCAGAAGCTCGAGGTATCAGACTACTCATGGCCAGTCTGGAGCCACAGAATAACTTGGGCCCGGTCTTGCTGGATCTTCTTGAGCATTTGGGGCAGAAGTGGTACAGCGGAAAGGCGTACAGGAGGCCTCTGTTCCACTCACGCCAAAAAGCATCGCAGAGCAAGTGCTGCCTTAGAAACCCCAACACGCAATACTGTTGACATTGGCATTCTCTATGGTGGCTAACAGATCTAACCTACGCTCTCCCCACCGTTGAAAGAGACCTTGCACTACCTCGGAATGAAGACGCCATTCGTGATCGACCAAGCACCGACTGCTGAGTTTGTCCGCCCTGGCATTCAGAGAACCAGACTGGTGTTGAACCAAAAGGGTCATGCCCTGATGTTCCAGCCATCTCACGAGGCGAAAAGCCTCCTCCACGACCCCACCCCACCATGTTTGTTGCTCTACCAAAAGGCGGTGTTGTTGTCTGTGAACACCTGCACTACTTTCCTTTGAGAGATGGAACGAATGCCTTCAATCTCAGTCGGATCGCCCGGTTGATATGGAGCCCAGACGCCTCTGATCTCCACCTCACCCAGATGGCCGCCCCATCCCAGGAGTGACGCATTTGTCACCACCGTTAGATATGGTTGGGGAAGGGAGAGAGATCAGCCTCGGACCCAATCTTGGTTCGTTAGCCACCACTACTGTGGTTGTGCAGTTCCCTCTGAGATCTGAACGTAGTCTGAAAGATTCCCCTGATGCTGTGCCCACTGGAACTTCAGGTCCGCCCTGCAGAGCCTGCATACACCATCTGGCAAGATCCACTAGCAGGATGCAGGAGACCATGAGGCCAGGAGCCTCAGAGTCATTCTCAACTACATAAGGGATAGAGGCTGAAACATCAGTATCATAACCCGGATATCGCGGACTCGCTGCTTGGGAGGATAGGCTCGAAACTGCAGTGTGTCCAGAACAGCTCCATTGAAAAGCAGCATCTGAGAGGGAGTCGGGTGTGACTTCGGCACGTTTATAGTGAACACTAGCGAGTGCAGGAAATCCGCCATAGACTTGAGGTGGGAGACGACAGCATGGGGCGAGCCAGCCTTCAACAGCCAGTCATCGAGATATGGGAATACTGGAACCCCTAATCTGCGCAAATGAGCTGCAACTATCAACTTTGTGAACACCCGAAGGATACTGGTAAGGCCAAAGGGGAGCACGATGAACTGAAAGTGCTTGTGCCTCACCGTGAACCGTAGATAGCACCTGTGGGCTGGCAAGACAGGTATATGTAAATAAGCATCCTGCAAGTCAAATGCAAGTCCAATGCCACCAACCAGTCTCTGGAGTCGAGGGCAGATAGGACCTGAGCCAACGTGAGCATCTTGAACTTCTCCTTCCAGAGGAGGCATTTAGGGGTAGAATAGGAGGCAGGCCTGTGTCCTCCTTGGGCACCAGAAAGTAGCAGGAATAGCAACCACAACCTACTTCTGGCGTAGGGACCTTCTCTATAGCTCCCTTGGCCAAGAAAGCTAAGACTGCCTGGCGGAAAAGTGCTAAATGATCCTCCGATATGCGTTCGTAAGATGGTGGCATGGAGGGAGGAGTAGTATCCAAGGGGAGGGAATAGCCCCTTTGGACGATTTGCAAAACTCACCTGTCCAACGTGATGGATAGCCAGTAGAGGAGGTCATGGCGAATCCTGGAGAAGGGTGTTGGGTAAAGAACACATGGTCGCCCAGGGCAGGACGGTGGCGGCGGGCAACTGTCCTCTCCACAGGACCAAGTGCCCAGGAGAATATCAGTGAGGGCCTCATTGAAACGCAATAGGGATTCAGAAGATGAACCCGCAGGCAGAAGCACCTCTGTCAGGAGGTTAGTCCTGACTGCCACTGACGGGAGCTCAAGGATCAAGACCTCGGCTGCCCTCACCACCACAGCATAGGACGCTCCCTCCTCCATAGACATGGGAGGGGGAGAAAGCAAAATAGTGACTGGAGAGGTGTCCAGACCACTAGCGTCACCCAGATCCTCTCGCAAGTCAGTTTCTTCTAGCTGGTCAGTTAAAGGGTCCAGTGACCCCTCACAGTCCTCATCACCACCACTCTCTGGTCAGTAGGGAACACCAGGGATGAACAGGGGAACTAAAGTGACCTCCGGCGAGAATCTGCTACAACTTGGGGATGAGGATAAGAATGGGAACAGCGTCGACAAGTGGCACGGTCGGCGCCGGAGAAGGTTGAGTAAGATCGACCGGCATCGATCCGGATCCAGCCTGGATCCATGTGGGGTCCGCGGGAGCCAGCAGCATTGTAGGCCCAGGACCCCCACCCACTCTGCGGGGCCCGAAGGCATGTCGGCGGGGACGGGCTACCCAAAGACGAGTTGTAAGGCCTCTTAAAACTGAAGTTGGGCAGAGAACACTCTGGCTCCTGGAAAGGGTGGAAGGCGTGGAGTCGTCCCTAAAACAGGCACCGGAGCCAGGATGTTTGAGCAACGACGCTCCGAGTTCCACGTCGCGTCAGCAGACCGATGGGGAGAAGGTGAAGAGTGCTTGTGCTTCTTCACCACCTTCTTGTGTTTCAACTTACCTGGAGACATCGACGACTTAAGAGTGCGACAAGGAGTGGGGGCTCCGCAAATGGTCTCGAGAGCTTCCTTTCGAACGAGACCGGGAAAGACCCAGAGATGCAAAGTCTTTGGGTGCATGGCCCGGCAGTCGTAGCACGACTTTGGGTCATGGTCGCGCTTCAGCCACCACAAGTGCACGAGGTGCGGGTCCGTCACCGACATAATTTTGTGGCAAGACCTACAGGGCTTGAAACTGGTCCGACGTTGGGACATCCCTCGCGCACCAGGAGTCCAAAACTCGAAGAAGATGCTGACAAAAGTCGCAAAAAGGTTAGCCATAAAATGCCTTAGGGGTAGCTGTCTCCGGTTCTGCGCTAGGCTAGTGCAGAAAAAGAAAGAATTAACTCGGTGCGCAGGGGAGGCGTTTAACCTCTTCGCTGCCGATGACGAGCTCAGCTCGTCATCAGCTACGGCGGTCGTATGCGGATGACGAGCTAAGCTCGTCATGTAACGCGGCTTTTTGAAAATTGCCGCACACAGCAGGAAAAGCTGCCGCAGCGATGCGGTTAAGTAGGCACCACGGCGTCATCCCGGCAACCATGACGCCGACGACTGACGTGGAGTCGACAGACGTCACCTACCGACACACAGGGGTACTGCTAAAGAAAAATCTCCGGTTCCAGACTGACACCTGGGGGAAATTCTAAAGGTAAGGAATCTACAACTAACTGTCTCTTTCAGATTCATTCTTTATCAGACAACATATTTCAGGCACCTGACTTCTCAGGTCTCTGAGTTCGCTTAACTCTTAAGTTGTGATGATGCGTCTGTGTTCTAAAACTAGCATATCTCTATATCATCAAGATGCCATGATCGGTACGATGGCTCAGTTTCATTACAGTGAATCACTGGTTGACCATCAATTGATGTAACTTTCAATTAACCCTGTGACTACAGAACTGGTCATCATCAATACCACAAAAGCACAACAGAGTAACACTTAAGAAAAAATGTGTTTATATCTTTGGGTAACCGGTCTCTCAATCACATAATTGTTGACTACCATTTCCATTTCTTTTCCTGGCCAATTGGAACTTAATAATGATCAAACAAATGCCTTTAAAAACAGAGGAGGGTATCATTCAAGGTAGAATATATAAAGTAGGGTTAACAACAGCAGAGAGAATTATATTTATATCCTCCACGTCATACCACGTCAGAACTTTTCAGTGACAATACAGACGTGTGATGCTTTATTTTTTTTCCAACTGTTCTTTTAAAAATAGAATGCCAACTGTTTAAGAGGTTGCAACATAATTTAAGAACAGTATCTTTAGTCAAGGCTATGGTCCAAAAAATATGCAACTGGTTCCATTTGGATTTTGATCTGTTTAGCATACAGCTTACACTTCAGTGATTTTTTAAACTGAATCAATAATAGGTTGGGCTGAATGTTCTGCGTCCAAGGTAAACAAGGGATCCTCGATATATGGAGTGAACATCTAACTGTTACCAACATCCTTTTTTCTGAATGAATATTAGTTCTACATATAGTTATTATTATGGGTCAAAGAATGCACTTTTTAAAACCTTCCTAGACACATATTTTTGAAGAACGGAAGAAGGCAACTTCCATAGAACGTATTCCCTGAAGGTTAGCAACATGGAATTTATTTTACGTGTCAGCAAACATAAGAAATAAGACTCCAAACACCTCAGGGTATAAACCCACACAATAGAGCATGTGTACACCAAAGAGTAATGTTCAACTGACGCTGCACTTACAATTCCTAATTGTAGCTGAAAGAGGAATCTAGATTTTATTCAAGATTCATAATGACCACCACCAAATATAAGGTATTGGCATGTGTTATGCACAAGAAAATGTGAATGAATTAGTTTTCCACAGGGACTCCCTAGAGTACTCAGGATAAATCAATTGAAGCCTTTCTTGATCCTGAGCTGGTTAAATGGTCACAATGAAAGGCATTGGATGGCGACTAAATCCAGCAGAATGCAAGCTTGCAATTGCTAGTAGTTTTGCCCAGCAATTGAGAGATTATGTTGAGTCAGTGCCCACACGTAGTTCAGTGGATGTGAGCTCTTGACATTTCCTCAATGTAAATGTTTAATCATGATAATTATATGGCAGAATATAATATTCAATTTTGGAATAACATCGATCAATTCTGCAAAAATTCACAAGAAATATTTATGAAACAATCTAACTGCCTAAAGAATGTGGAATGTATAGATGTTTTCTGGTAATTTTTCCTTCACATCTACAACAGCATTCTCCATGCCTCAAACATAGATTTTCTTTTTCGCTTTAAAGCTGCAACCTCCTATTGTAACCCCGCAAGAGATCTCCCAGCCACAAGTGATAAGAGTAAAAGTACCCCAATCAAATCGCAATGTTTATTGTCTCTTTACAGTTCATGGACCAAATTTAAGTAATTGTCTTTTGCTAAAAAAGAAGCCTAGTATGAACAAAATCTTGAGGCATGAATGTTAAAAAGGGGTTCCAAAGACAACCAGTAACCAAAGACCCTTTTTTGTTGCCCGGCGGTATCGCCTCTATGACCCACCAATGTTAACCAATGAAGAAGCAGGCGCTGGAGACTGGAAGGCAGGAAACGAGGATTTTATTCTCTCCGGAGGAGAACACATCAATTCAGACAGCAAGTATCGTCACGAGGTGCTCTAACCACATCTCTGAGGCCTGGCTTCTTATACTAGGGTTTATGACCTTTATTGCACATAACACATTCTCGCAACACGTTGATAGTTGAAAGAACATCCTCGGAATCTCCCCTTCAGGCCCGTTCCCACATACATTTACAGTTGGATTCCCCACCCCGGTCACAACAGGTGATGGTTGCCGCACAGCAGGGCATTCCGCCGATTCACGGAATGCATGGGGTTGATCGGATCTCATAGGGTGGGGGCTTTGATCGGCTCGAGGGTCTTTTGATGGGGAGGGGAAGTTTCCTACTGTACGGGGTAATAAACAGTATCCGCAGGGTCAGGTGGTGGCCTGGGAACAAGGAAGACAAACGGGGACACAGGAAAAGGGGGTTTGCATCAAAAGGATTTTGAGGCCATGAAAGGAATGAGGGGAGGTGTCGCGTTGGGAACAGGATGGGATTCTGTGGTGAAGCTGCGCTGAAGGGGGGTTTATGACCCAAGGCATGAGAGAGCGGGGGTTGCCAGTGTGCGGGGGGATGCTTGCGAGGTTTAAGAGAGAGAGAGACGCGCTGGCTATCAGCGAGGGGCAGGGAGGCCATGGTGTTCAAAATGGCTGCCGCTTACGCGCACGAATGGGCTTGAAAATGGGGCAAGATGGCGCCGATAATGTTCACCAAGTTTGTATTAATTTTCCACAGTCCTCCCTTTAACATTTCCAAGACATCTTGCTGGCCTATTTCCTATCTATACCTATATGCAGCGATCATAAGTAAGGGAGGGAGGACTTAGGCAAAGGAACTGTACATTTACATCATATTATAAAACGTCACATTGAAAAATCTCATCATCTAGTAAGCAGGTTCATCGTTAAGTTGGTTGTAGAAAAAAAAATCATCGTAATGTAATATCAGACTAGAATTACGTAGTGAGGGCGTTGGGTACAGATCATAGGTACTTATAGTCATTCGAAATAGGAGCTGGTAAGTTATCATATAAGTAAGTCCTTTTTGTATTCGGCGGGTGCATAGTTAGTCCAATGGTGATTGGGAGAGAAAGGAGATACAGTAAAAAATATCAGAGTTCTCGTTGTCTTTTGTCGTCTTCTGTCGGCACTGTTGAGCACCTGGATTACCTATCAACAGAAATGTTCATGTGGATTGAGTCGTTGGGGGTCTGCGGGGAGGGGTGCATTTTGTTTGGTTTTCGTCAGACCTCGTAGGAGAAATGCGTTACGGTTTTGGAGCAGGTGCATCTTCTTCCGTAATGCAGAGCATAGATTTGCAATGGAAAATGCAATTGTTCCAGAATTGTGAGATCTGTTTGTTTCTTGAGTCTCTGTGGTGGGTATTTCCTGTTGCTTCCATCATCTTCGAGGCGTTCAGCAGCGGGTAGAACCACATACTTCGTTCATCTTCTCTTTAGAGGCGACCCTTGGTGGAGTTCTAGGTCACCGTTCTAAGATTAACATAGTTCGTGGTCTACTTAGTCGGAGCTCCCTCCCTTCTGACGCAGGGAGTACTCTTCTCTGGGTATCTCAGTAGGATTTGGAGGAACTTGGAAGTTTAGGTGGAAAGGTGTGGGTGTGAACAGTCCTTATGGTAGGTCGGAGGAGGAGGGGATGGAGCAGGGCCAAGTCGGGAACAGATCAGGGGGGCGGAGAGTTTGCGACAGGCGGGTCCGTAACCATGTTCAGAGAGCGGGGACTTTTTGGCACACGTTGATCATAGAGCAGGGGCTTCAGGTCAGCCCTTTCCTTAGCTTTGTCTGAAACAGTGCCCCGTCCTGCGACTCCTTACTGCTGTGGTCTCGCCTCGGCCTCCGCCGCTGATGTTCCACAATCCGCAGTCAGGCCGCGTGCTCCCACATCCGGTCTCTTTCTCCTCCGACAGTGATACCCTTAAATGAGTTTTGAAAAGACAGTCTTTAGAGATTTTGCAGAAGAAGGTAATTACATAAATCTATTTCTCTCCCAACACCAAGCAACTGGGGTAAGCACTCGCTACATTTGAGATTTTTGCGGCTAACGTATAAACACTTGATGATGGGCTTGCTGGATTCCTTACAACTTCCTTTTGTTGGCTAATTCTTTGGCGCTTTGATGATTATTACGTTCATTTGTAATAGGTACGAGGTCTGGTACTCATTTATTGCATACGTCTATTATAGTAGATGTCAGTTCTTCTGGTTGAGACCCATTTCCCTAGTACGAGTCTTGCAAGGCTAGGCTGGTCTTCAGGGCCTTGTATTTTACGAAAAAGTGCAACGTGCTATTCACCACAGTCTGATAGGCATCCTTCTGAGGGGTGAACATAGGCTAAACAAGTCTTCATTACATCAAAACATCTTATTTTCAACAAGGCTTACTGCAACAAGTTCTTTCGATTTTCGATCTAATTTTAACTTTGCACACATCTTTCTAACTTTCTATATAAATCCTCGCAACCTGGTTACTACAAAAACTCGGGGGGTGGTTTGCGATAATTAGTAAACTTATCCTCGGGGAAGGTGGGATCTTATGGAAAGCAATTAGGAACACAGTGAATTGGAGCAGGGGGCGTTTTTCAGGCTCTCGTTCAGGGCAGCTGATACCAAACTGGGGGCATTTTGGGAAGACGGGGGTGTCTCGATCATTTCTTACTGTTTGGGATATGGGGACAATTTGGGATGGGGATGGTCGCATTACCACAGACATATTTTATCATAGAAGCCACTGACAAATAGTTCCCTGGTTGTGGGTCAAATTTGGAGAACCTTAGTTGTCTTACCTGTCCTTTTCCTTTCGGTCAATTTAAATTTCATCCATATTTTAGTAGAAAAGGAGAGGTAGTAACGTGGTACCGATACAATTTTATTTAGGACAAATTTGTGCAAATACTTGTGGTATTTGGGGCCAATCAGGAGGTGCACCAGGTTCGTCAATTAGGTGCCAGTCGCTAGGAAGAGGGAAAGTGTGGAGGGGTGAAAGAGTGAGAGAGAAAGAGAGAAAGAGAGAAAGAGAGAAAGAGAGAAAGAGAGAAAGAGAGAAAGAGAGAAAGAGAGAAAGAGAGAAGAGAGAGAGAGAGAGAGAGAGAGAGAGAGAGAGAGAGAGAGAGAGAGAGAGAGAGAGAGAGAGAGAGAGAGAGAGAGAGAGACAGACAATAGGCCAAACAGTACACGTGTGACATGGAGAATGACCGTGTATTGTTTGGGCTATTCAGTGCGTTACCCAACGTTAGACGTTTTGGGTCTAGGTTAGGATGTAGAAAGCATGCAGTTTTGGGACGGAAGAGCATTAGGTCAGGTACAGAAAGATCGTGCATTGGGTAGGGCGTCTTTTTGTGTCGTCTTGCAGCGTTAATCCGTTTTCATGCATCGGGCGTGACGTGGCTCCAGATCCTTTACGGTACCCTAATCAGGACCCCAATGTAATCTGCAGAGAGAAAAAGGAGGGAAAAAGGGGGGGGGGTGGGGGAACAACATTCGAACACATCAAATGTGAGGGCACGAAAAGTCCTTTACTTACCGCATACTCGTACTTATCTCTTCGGGATATAATCCTTAGGATCTTGGTCTCTGAAGTCAAGGGGGGGGGGGGGGGGGCGGACAATGTGATAGATGGTTCATGGGGGGGGGGGTTCGAGGATGGCCTGAAGGATCGTGTGTAGGGAAACGCTAAAAAGGAATCAGAGGTGCCTAGCGTGAGGTACCCGGTTTTGTAGATGTATCCGGCCATCGGGATCCTTAAGTCATTCCCAAAGCTGTGAGGTTCTAAGGCATATCAGTTCTTCGTTTAACCCGGTACCTTAGTACCTTTGACCACCATATCTTTATAACATTTTATCAATCACACCGCTTTACTTTACCCATTCTCAGACGTCGAGGTCCTTCTCCATACGTTAGTTCCTGAGCTTAGTCGCATTTTTTTTTGGGAGGCAACGTATCATACCTTCGATTCGGTCATCAATCCAGGGCCGAACAACCATTTCTTCAGATAACCTTAAAAAAAGGAGCAGAACGGTTGCGTACAGAAAAACCCTCCCACCGATACCCGCATTTACAAAAGTATGCGATGCCTATTCATAGTTTTTAAGACCTTTATTTGTATAATCATTCAGTACGTAAAATGTGAGAGCACAATCATAATTTGGCCTGACATGTCGTCGATGGAAGCATATACAGTAGGGGGTTATTTTGTAGCACAAGAACATGTAAAAAAAGAGAAAAGGCCTAATTTATTATTTGCAAGTAACTAAAAACATTTCATTGCGTGACGAGGGAATCAGGGGCATTTCAGTTCATAAATGGAAACACAGTCAAGCTCATCGGAATCACATTTCCTAGATGTAAACCGTGAGTGTGCATCATAAGCGACGTTATGTACCAGTTACAATAAATATCAAAAATAAATCGTTCATTGAAATCAACATTTTTACGGAACCCCTCTCAAATGTTCGCCAAGTGAACCCTCCTCCCTTTCTCATCGAGTGCACAATGGTTCGTATATATATCTTAGTACATCAAGTTTCATTAGCTAAGGAATACCACGAGGCATCCGTTAGTTCCCATTGATACCGGCGCCATTTTGGGCGAGGCCGGTTTAGTCCGGAAGTAGCATCAGGGGCAAAAAATGTCCCCGACGATTGGCGGTTGGACCAGGGTCCCTTTCGGCAGTTCAAAAAGAAACTGTGCTAACAGAGGGGCTGGTGGCGTGGACCGTCAATCAAGAGAGGGAGGGGGTAGAGTCTTTCTTACCGGGTCATGTTGATGTTCAGCCGGAACTTACTCGAGTTCGTTAGCCCATAATGTTCCTGGGTGGTTCAGACGGAAGCTGATGCAGACACGAGAGCACCGCCATCTTGTTGCTGTGCCGTGGTTATTTCATTTGAGATCAATGCAGCTGTTCCTCACCGGAAGCCTGAAGGGGCTGAGGGCTCTTAGGACTTTGGTAGAATCTTCAAAGTCGAGGGGATGTTTGTCGATGGTGGGGGCTTGCGCCCAGGTGGGCAAGTGCCCGAGTTGCAATTTCGGACAAAGTTACTCCAGCGGCCTAGACCCGCCTTCCGAGGGCCCAGATGCCATTTTGAGACCCTGCGGTAGCCGCCCGTCGTCGTATCTATCAGGAGTGGAAGAAACTTCTTGTGGTGATGAAAGATAGAACATCATGCTGTTGGAGCAGGACATTTTGGTTCGGGGCGCCAGGGTGCAGCAGTGGAGCCTTCATCTGGGGAGGTGAGGGAGGCTCGCCCGTGCCGTCTCCCTCTCCCGGCGCATCCCACGCCGTCCCTTTTGAATCAGGGGTGCACATGATGACCACCCTACACCCCTGATTCCGACTCTTGGGGGACCATTGTACATCCGGTGCTCCGTAAATATGCCCGTCGGACATTGTATGTCCTGTGCTATGCAGGTATACCAGTCGGGCATTGTATGTCCTGTGTTGCGGAAATATACCAGTCGGGCATTATATTTCCTGTGCAGCGTAGGTATATGGCCGTCGCCCGGCTGGAGGACATCGGCGCCGGACCAGGGCAGGGGAGCCTCCTACCTGTGGAGGCGGGAGAGGCTCGTCCGCGTCGCCTCTCCCTCCCTGCCCACCCTGCATCCGTTCGATGGAGGAATTCGTGATGGCCGGACCAGGAGATACGAGGGAGGGGGTCATTTGCATCCGCCCCCTCCCTACTCGTGGCCCGGGGGGCGCCATCTCGGGAAGGGTAGTATGGGAAGACCATTTCATTGCCTGCTTTGTGGAGCCTCCAGTACCTTCTCGCCAGCGATCTCTTTTGGCCCATGGCTGCTGGCAGGCCCCGCCCCACACGTGCTATGTGTTTCGGATGGGCGGGACCATCGAACTGTTACATTTCGAGGACTTCCGGAGTGAGCATAATACGTTTTATATTTCTCCTATTAGTACAGTTTGTTTTAGAGAGTGTTCAACTAGTTATTCTATTTACCGTTGGTTGTGTGTTTTCTTTACCGTAATTAAATCCTAAGTTATATAATAGACGCTTGGTTTCCTTGAGTCCTTTCTCTAACGGGGGTTGTTTACACTGGTCTGTAATTGTGTTTGGTTTTCAGAGTGGGGGAGCAACAGAGAGCAATCAGTCCCAGAACTCTAACATGTCGTTAAAATTGGTCTGACGAAATCTGTGCCATCGAGCATAATCAAACGGGGTGGTTCTGTCTGTCCTGTCTGCACTAGTCTGATTGGTTTTTATTTCGCGCCTTTTCCCTTTCTGTCGGCCTGTCCTTTCTGTCGACCCTCCGTTCTTACCTATGCTCTGCAGAGTCGGGCATTGGGCTTTCCAGTGCCCGAGGCATTTACAGAAAGCACATTGGTTCTGTTTTAAATCTATTCGTCCTGTGCGCAGTGTCGGGGGATTACCTTCGGGTCGTTGTGTCCCGGGGTTGACTTGTCGGCACATCCCTTTACACCGTTCTCTTTCCATGTCTACTCCTCGGGACTGTGCCATCGCTGGCCCTTCCCTTTGCCTACTAGACGTTTGGAGGGTTGTCCGTCGTGTCCCTTCACCTTTTCTGAATTCGTCGCCTTCCCTTCGTCGTGTGGCTTCTTTGCGCCACATACCGAGACTATCGAGCATAATAGGTGTTGTTTCATTCCTACGAAGGGCTATTTCTACTGTTTCTATTTTGTCAAGATCAAAGGATCCTCTCAGTGGCCACTGACTTTCTCGATCCTTTTTCGTATATTTATGCCACAGCTCACTATAGGCTATAGCGATTAATCCATGCTTCATGAACATGTCCTTATTAGGGGTGCCTTCCAGCGGAGCCGGATGGTTCATCTCTAATAAGCGGTCCGGGCTAAACAGGCTACTAACCAGTGGGGAGAAGACAGGCATGACGGATCACAATGGGATAATAGTCAGCACTACCTATCTTATCGCTGCGTGCAAAGACTAGACAGAATATTTCTATTCTACGTTGTTTGCACGTAGTGAATACCTCATGAACCAATCTTGAGCAATCAATGTTAGGTCAAAAATAAAAAATCAATATGGTCAATGGGGAGAATAAGTAGGCTCGCAAAAGTTCGCGTCACCTACCCTTTCACTATCTGCAAAGAGGGGACCTATTCTTCCCTGTTTGCAGACAGAGAATCTCCAGAAAACAATCTATAACAGTTAATCAATGGGGGGCAATTGTTCAGTGGGGGAGAAAGATAGGTCCGACGGGTGCGTACCTATCCTTCGCTGTTTATAAAGAGAGAGCCTGTTGTTTCTCCGTTTGCAGACAGCGAATCTCCAAATAAATTAACAAAAAGTAATACTAGTATTTTCTCATCAATTATCAATCACTTTCAATTATCAATCACTTTCGCAATTCGTCGTGTTTACACGACCTTACCCGGACCGCATGGACAGTTTCTTGTCTTCCGAATCCAGCGCCCGATCGTCCTCTTCTCTTCGTACTTCTCGTGGCACTCCTGATGGTTCCCAGTCAGGACCGCAGATCACTCGAGAGAGGTCTGTTCGGAACCAGTGAAGTTCGGATGATCGGCTGTCAGACGAGGGTCTATCGGACAGGGTACCTTCCGATCGTTGCAGTCGTTCACTCTGTCGTCAGGACCTCTCCCACTGGATCCACGAGTCGCTGATGGGCCCCACGTTTGGGACGCCAATTGTTAAAAAGGGGTTCCAAAGACAACCAGTAACCAAAGACCCTTTTTTGTTGCCCGGCGGTATCGCCTCTATGACCCACCAATGTTAACCAATGAAGAAGCAGGCGCTGGAGACTGGAAGGCAGGAAACGAGGATTTTATTCTCTCCGGAGGAGAACACATCAATTCAGACAGCAAGTATCGTCACGAGGTGCTCTAACCACATCTCTGAGGCCTGGCTTCTTATACTAGGGTTTATGACCTTTATTGCACATAACACATTCTCGCAACACGTTGATAGTTGAAAGAACATCCTCGGAATCTCCCCTTCAGGCCCGTTCCCACATACATTTACAGTTGGATTCCCCACCCCGGTCACAACAGGTGATGGTTGCCGCACAGCAGGGCATTCCGCCGATTCACGGAATGCATGGGGTTGATCGGATCTCATAGGGTGGGGGCTTTGATCGGCTCGAGGGTCTTTTGATGGGGAGGGGAAGTTTCCTACTGTACGGGGTAATAAACAGTATCCGCAGGGTCAGGTGGTGGCCTGGGAACAAGGAAGACAAACGGGGACACAGGAAAAGGGGGTTTGCATCAAAAGGATTTTGAGGCCATGAAAGGAATGAGGGGAGGTGTCGCGCTGGGAACAGGATGGGATTCTGTGGTGAAGCTGCGCTGAAGGGGGGTTTATGACCCAAGGCATGAGAGAGCGGGGGTTGCCAGTGTGCGGGGGGATGCTTGCGAGGTTTAAGAGAGAGAGAGACGCGCTGGCTATCAGCGAGGGGCAGGGAGGCCATGGTGTTCAAAATGGCTGCCGCTTACGCGCACGAATGGGCTTGAAAAGGGGGCAAGATGGCGCCGATAATGTTCACCAAGTTTGTATTAATTTTCCACATGAAGGAGAGACCAGCAAAAAAAGTAAAAGAAATCTAAACTGTTAATTAAACTCTTATGATCCCAGAAGACCAAGCCAAATCTTTGTTATGCATAGGTTTTTCACATCTATACTTTAAAAAGGATCACCCTCTGCCTTGTTAGTGGCACAATAACTTAGTAATTAGGGCATCAGTTAACTCCCACCCAGATTATGCCAGTGCTCTATATGCAGGAGCACCATAGAAATATTACTTTACTTTGGTAATTATATTTCTGGTGGATAGATGATCTTCCAGCACATTCTTTACCCCAAGAATCTCACATCAGGCACCAGACTGGGCTGGAATTATTTTTACCCAACAATAGGTCTCCAAAGCATGTGGTTTTACCCACAACTCTGAGTGAGTCTCTAGAGCCCTAGGTAGAAGGTCCATCTGGCGTTCATAACTAAAACACCCCTTTACTTTCTCTTTAGAGGATAATCTTGCCCACCTTCAAAGACACTGAGGATGACATCTTAGCAAGCTTTGACTTCGTCTTAGGTGACTGGATAGCAGCCCATGGAGGTGCACCATCCTAAGGTGCCTGGTTAGGAGTTGCTGGAGTCACCAAGTCCACAGCATCGTGCTAATCTTTGTGGGGGCAGAACTACAGGTACAAAACTGTCCTGAACAAGTCCAACTTTGTAGCTAGAAGATCTTGATGTGCATAGGGTCGGGTATTGTAGCCAGGAACTCCACTATCAGACGAGGAAGAATTATTGAGAAACAGTACTGTTTCTTTGAGGAAGAGGACTTAACCTTCCATGCTTTCTTTGGGAAGATCTTATGGAAGCTTATTTACTTTAAGAGGGTTTACTTTAAAAGTGATTAAAACTAGCCACATCTTGTGCTTGCTGACGGTTTTTGGGTACCTCAAAGCACAGCAGTTGCCTACTGCAGAATTGTGTTCCAAGCGTGTGACACCAACAAGGACATCTTCTTGTAACGTCTAAAAGAGGGTTTAAATGCTAAGATTTCTGGGAATTTAGCTGGTAAAGCATCAAGAGTGCTCTGGATCCGTATTGACGAGGCACACAAAAATAGCAACTGGCATCAGCGTGAGGGCAGATACCTAACAAACTAAAATGTTCTCATACCAGGTGGTTAAAGTTGAGGATAGTGCCTCTTGGCACCACCTGGAGGTGCTGTAAAGCAATGGCTGGAGAAAGGTTATCCAGACTAACCAGACACCTAAAGTGATATTCTTAAGGTGAGAAATATTAAGAAAGGCATCCATCAGAAAAAGCTTATACAGAGGCTCCTTTCAAAGTAGTGTAAAATGCAGCAGGGTCATGCTAATCTGTGGTTTAAGCAGCAACCAGGCAGTTCTTGCACTATTTACTCATGCATGACGAAATCTTGTTCAAAATAGCATGCCTAACATTCATATTTGACCCCTCTAGATACCTTACTTCTAATTTCCTCAGCACTCTTTCAAAGTGTAGCGGTCACTATACCTGTATAGCCACCTCCAAACATGCTTCAAAGGACAAAGACCAATTTTCTTTTCAACCATCCCAACCAGAAAAGGCCTCCTAGTGCACTTCCACACTTAAGATGAATTGTAAAGCTTCAGTTGCTTAATGAATTGACATATTCCCTTTTGGAGTGGCAGGTTACCTGCTAAAGAGACCTTAACCAAGAATGAGTGGGATGCAAGTGCACTGAGAATCACTCAATCAAGCTTTTTTCAATTGAGATAATCATGCCCTTTCACATGCAGAAGGTTCACTTAAGTAGCAGCAAGTCTTAAAATAGGACACATTGACTTAGCACCCAGTTTTATGTATTTGAAAGTCCGCGATTATCTTTGGATCGAATTTATAATACACACTTGGAAAAACATTCTCTGAATCACTTGTAAGGTTCTGAAAATGGAAGAGACCACAATTTACTTACTCTCCTTTCCAACATTACTGTAATTCTGAATGGTACTTTCACTGCTCAGACTTCAGTTCATAACAATGTATGTGCTCAAATACATACCCAGCAATTTATTACATTCAGTGCATACTCATAAGCTAGTTGCACAATCAAAGCGAAATCATTAAACAGACAAATTTTAAATTCCCTTATTATGAGGTTGGTAAAAAGGGGTGTTCAGGTGTAATCTGTTAAATATCTTATATACAATAAAACAGAAGTGCATTAGGCAAAAAGAATGGTTTCAATTTAGTAGGACTACTAGTGCTGTAACTATTAATGAACACATGCAATAACATGAATAATTTTTATAAATTAAACACTGGCCTTCCAATCATTACATAATTCACAAAAATCTATATATTTAACAGATTACGGGAGTAATTTAAAGATGCTGACAAGAATAATTATTAAAATAAAAAATATTTCTTTAATTTACTGTAGTTAAGAGCATTTTGTTATATAATCTAAACGTTTTAATGTAACAATGAACTGTTTGTCTTATAGATTTTTTATTTTTTTATTTTACAGAGTTTTATATAGCGCAAACTTGACCCGAATCGGGTATCAGAGCGCTTTAACATAGCACCAGTTGCATTACATTCATTTTTTTGTTAGGCACGGGGCGATTAAGTGATTTGCCCAGAATCCTAGGATGTTCAGCGTCATTGCCGAGACTCGAACCCAGTTCCCCAGATTCGAGGTCGACCGTCCTAGCCGTTAGGCCAACTTCTCTCCCATGAACACTATACATTATTATTAAAGTGGCATATATTTTTCTTTTTTCCCCATTTATCTTGTTGCTGTATTCAGCCCGAAAGAAGCTGCTGCATGCTGCGAATCATGTATTGCCTCTTATAGAGATGATTCACAAGATTTCACGCTCAAACAAAAACATTTTGGATAAATATTTGTGTTGTACAATACTTTATTTTCTAATGTAAAATGTATCTTATATAAAACATTGTGAATTCTTTTTTGTAATACACTAAATTGTTGAACCACATCTCTATTAAGTGAATTTATCAGATAACTATGAAATTAATATGAAAAATATATTTAATTTCCCTCACTTAAAGAAGGGTTTCCTGTGGATATTTATTACATTTCGCTGTTTCATAAATAGGTTGGTATTATGGTGTTTGGCCTGGTGAGTCTAAGTTTGTGCAGGTCCATTGGCCTATGTTTAACTTATGGCTAATGTCCTGCACATTAATTTTAACAGTAGCATCATTATTCTTAGATCACTGTAAAATGATTGTACCATACCAAATAATCTTAGCTCTAATTGTAAACAAGTAAATTATCAATTTGTATCTCTGAACCATGTTGAAGCATGGTATAATTTGACAGAAAATAAAAAGTATTTTGTACCAGTTGTATAACACACACAAACGTTTCAATAACATAGCAATATAATCACCTACACAAGAGTGATCGACCTTAATTTCAATAGGTCCCTGTTTCTCTAAGTCAACACATTACCATATTGCAATTACAAAATACATTAAGCTTGATGTAGCAGCAGGTGGAGTTCAGTTCTAGGATACCCTGACTGTCAGCCTTCAATGTGCAAGTCACTTACATTCATGGCATGGTCCAGGTCAGCCATCAAACACTGCTTCAATTTCTCATCATTGCTGATTCCATGCAGAACAAAATCAGGCATGTATGTGGAGCAATAACCACCAAAAAGCGACCTGCCAAAGTGGTTCAAACTTTGACTGCTGAAGAAATCCGACCTGAAATGTAGATCAATAAATTCAGCAAATTATATATCAGCAAGCATCAGATGTACATGCAGCACAAGCTGAAATCTACCATATCTTCTGATGATTCTTGCACAAATCAAAGATGACATTAACTGCCCCATACATGAGCTTACAAAATTGTGATGTGAAAGAACCAGATCCCAACACAAGAAAACGTATTCACATTGGCAATTGCTGCCTCTTGACCTAAGATAATGTAGTAGGGCTGCAAAATAAACACTTAGGGGCCTATTACGAGTCTGGCGGCCCTCGGACCTTCAAACTCGTAATGGCACGGCGATGGTGCTCTTGCGACCGCCCCATTACAACCCTAGAGGTCATGCTGCCTTGAGACTGACGACTCCACCAGTGAACTGCCGTTCCCAGTCGGTGGTACAGCGGTACAGAGGCACCTATATATGCTTGGCGGTACCGCGGCAGTACCGCTGCGGTCCCGGCAAGCATATTATGACTCATCACCACCACTTTTTTCATGGAGTTCTTTCCTCTATGAAAACAGTGGCGGTGAGGAAAGAAAGGGAGCCCTGCAGAGCCCCCCACCCCCATGTGCCTCACACCTTGTGGATACACACAGAAGGGCACAACAATTGCCGCCCTGTATGCATGCACAGAAGTTCCAGCAAAGCATAGACTTTTCAGTTCATTTCATGCTGTAACGTCCTTTGACGTTCCCATTGCGGTATCTATTTTATAAGCACCGCCGTGAGACCGCGAAAGTAAAAGCCCAACAATGACGTAAACAGTCATAATAGGGTGGGCTGTCTCTACAAGGAATTGGTGGGCGGTCCTGCTGCCGCACCGTCAAACTCTCAACCGGGCCCTTAGTATCCTGCATATGTTCATAAGACAAGAAACACTCATCATAGATAGGGGTAAACTACAATTTAACTGGAATATTCAGTATTCCAACACTAGGTAAATTGATAATAGATGGTTGGGGGGAAACAGACTGGGCCTGTGATTCGTTCTAAAACCTGATTCAGTATCATCTGTAAACAAGCACTACAGTTTACAAACTAAAACAACATACCCTTGAGGATCTACTGCGCTTGTTGCACCAGGAATAAACCCTAAACTACAGTGACACATAGACTAGAACAAAAGGGTTCTAGACTTATAACTAATTTTGTTACCGGAAAATAATTGTGACCACTTGATCTGAATCTAAAATGAAGTGACTTCAAACTTGCACTGGCAGAAACGTATGAGGTTTCCCCTTAAGAACATGCATTACATTCAAGTGATGCTAGGCAAAATCCCTCTAATTGAATGTTGGAAAAAATACTTCCAAATTTAAGTAACCTGTAATGTATCATACAGCCCTGGAAATGACAGTAAAAGTGTGCCAATGATCATAGTCCTTGGACGTGTTTTTGTAGGTAAACTCAGATAATGTCAATACTGAGGAATAAAATATCAGAACATGCCAACAAGAAAGACAACTAAAAACTATTCTGAAAATTACAATTGCTGATTACTGCCTTTTAACAAAGCTTAAAATCAAAATTACAACATTGGGTTTTGTTAGCAAGGTGTGGGTAAATTACATTTTGTGAGCTGTAGAGTCAGAGACTAACATCTAAGATGATGATGAAAAACACAGGCAATTGTTTTCTGCGATTCTCAAAATATATAATGTTTTTCTTTTTCATTTCCTTATCCAATGTCCTTCCTTTGTACAAAGCAATATAGTGGAACAGATCATGGTACATCAGTTATATTAAAATATTATTTGAAGAATTCATGTTACATGCTGGAGCTTTTCTATTTTCAGTCACAACATTTTTTACACTGTTTTAACTACCAGCCCACAATAAGTTACGCTGTATAAATAAATGTACCATGAAGTGCAATGAATATAAGTTTTCATCCTACACAGAAAACATCTGAAGTTAGCTACAAAGAAAATATTTTAAGTATTTATACAATCAAATTTTAAAGAGTATTAAGGCTTAAAGCGGAACATGAATTTGGTAGAGAACTAGTGTAATATTTCATATAAGGCTGAATTAAACTTCCCCATTTAATGATCCCTTCCGAAGCTGCAGCTATGATA
Source organism: Lissotriton vulgaris (assembly GCF_964263255.1). Classification (NCBI taxonomy): domain Eukaryota; kingdom Metazoa; phylum Chordata; class Amphibia; order Caudata; family Salamandridae; genus Lissotriton; species Lissotriton vulgaris. The sequence goes on along the minus strand of NC_141689.1, from coordinate 1,892,589,975 downwards.
GACATCACTACCAGAATCCCAGTACATTAATCTACTTGCTATGCCAATGTGTAAAGTCAGAGAACCCATACTTGATCCACCTGGAAGATCTGACGAAAATGTCCCCTCTGTCCACTCACTGGTTTGTTTCCAACAAGACAGTCTGTCCAAAGTAACATTAGGGATTATAGTTGAAACAGGATGAAGCGTTAACTTTGGGGGGCGGGGGTGAGCGCGGCGTCGCGGTACTCGTGAGTCACAGTGGAGCAGTGCTCATGACGAGCTGGTCTCGTCACAACCCCGCTCACTGATTAATTCACCCGAACAGGCGGGGACCTCAATCGCGCGTGGGCCGAGCGGCCCAGTTATGACGAGACCTGCTCGTCATGAGCACAGCTCCACTCTCACTCATGACAAGCTGGTCTCGTCAAGAGCACCAAAGGTTAATCTGTCAATGAGAGACTATTGATTAAACAGACCAGAATTAATACCTTCTACTATTAACTTGTAGGAAAAAATTATTATGAAAGGAAAACTTTGTGAGTTAGAATATCAGAGTCCGGAAGTGTGCTCAACTTCTGCAAGTACAATTTCATGCGAGCCAATCAAAAAAATTGTGCACCTTTTCGCTTCAGATGGTTAAGTATTGAGATGAAGAACCACTTAACCAGTGTCAGGATAAGCACAAAAAGCTTTGAGTTGAAGTACTGAACCTCCAAAAGAGAGCTATTAGAAAGGTCAAAAAGTTACATTTGCCCAAAATCATGGTTCAAATAAAGGTTGGTTTCTTACTGGGAACGGAATTCCAGCCACCTAAAATATATTTCACCAACTAGGTTGACAAAAAAAGAGGACTTGCCTTTGAGTAACTCTACAAGTACCAATGGCTGCCAACAAGACCTCACAGGTATCGTCATGCATGCTTGAAGAACCAGGTGAACAGTAAGCTTGACAACACCAGCAGAGGTATCTTCTAAGGATCTCTCTCTCAGAGTTCTAGTAATTGGACAGGACTATAAGTTAACTTTTTGCTAATAGAGCCACTAGCTCAGATGGCAAGTGCTGGCGGCAATGAAACTTTAGGTTTTAGGTGAGTTTAGAGTGTAAAAGAAAAGGACATGCTTGGGAGAAAAGCTAAATCTTTGTATTTATCACAAAATAAGAGAAATACATCCTACTCCCTCCTGTTGCCTTTAACGTGCTCATGTGATTTCTTAACCTCCCTCCTAATCTCCCTGTCTACACTAAACCGGCTTTGTTCAAATTTTACCCATCTCATCACCCTCAATCCCACTCTCTCTCTCTCCCTCACACACTCCACTTTATCTACCTATTTATAAAATAAAAAGGAAAACAATTATGAGTTCATTTTTCATCAATATGAACATAAATATGAGGCTTAAAGGATATATACTTTCTGTAAATAAGAGTATAGTGTGGCATTCACATTGGCGTTCTTTAAATTGGCTTAACTCCATGGTAATGTACAGCATCCGATCTTGTGATAGTAGAAGTCATCCCGTTTATTGTTACATTTTAGGCCTGTTTAGCTTTATTAAACGTATACAGGGCACAGCACTGCGTAGCTGATCCCTTTAAAGCACTATGCACGTCTTGCTTAAGGGATTTTCATATTCAAATATTATTTTCAAACTTAACACAATGTTAAACTGTCAGATCGGCCTGTAGAGACATTTAGATACTTGACAACGGGCTGGTCTCTCTGATAGATCGGTAGGAAACAAAAAATAATCAGTGGAATATCTATCTCAGCTTGACATCCAAAAGGCTTTCCGATTTGATACGCTCAACCAGTACCTGCCTTTCCATTTATGTTTTCAAGATTACAGACAGGTTTATAACATGTTTTAAGACAACATTCAAATGTGAAAATACAATTGAGCGACATTGGTCGTTTCAAAGAAACAGCTGCTTTTTTTACTTTTTTTTAAGAGTAAGTCTGGAAATACAAATTCAACTTAATGCATGCCAGGAAGGGAACAAGAAGTTCGAAATCAATGGCGCATTGCCAAAAATAAAAGCAACATAGCAAACTAAATTTATTTTCCTTGTAGCACTGGGTTCCAAAAAATCTGCATCCTGGGGCCCTGCCTAAGAATTGTTTCACCTCCACATATTTCAATCCTGCAAGTGAATATAAAGCAACATGGGAGATATATTGGCAAGAATCAATTGTCAAACCTTAATGAGTAGTAGACAAAAAGTGGAAATAAAGGTGCAAACTCCACATACAAGTAGAACCGCACATTTCTAAAAAAAAAACAAAAACACAAAAGAGGAAGAGACCTTGACAAAAAGATTCACTGGGGTAAAATGATTTGACTACTTTAGACATTACAGATGAGGATGCAGTGGAAGGTTCACATCTTTCTCTTCAGAATTAAATATTTGTCATAAAACCCAGCGCACTTATCTGGCTCTACCATGAGGCAGCTGGCTGTAGGCCCTACTGAAGAACAACTGTGGGAGACTGTGAGACAGGCAGACCAGGCTTTGAGGGTTGCTGCAGCTACAACAATCAGAAAACTACAGACACACTCTGGAAATAGAACCTCAAAAAGGATCTATGCAGCAACATCTGTTGTTGGTTCCGCCACTAGAAATGCCTACTTCTAGCTGGAGTCAAGAGGAGGAAAGAAGCGAGGAAGAACAGAAATGAGACCAGACAGAGTGGGATGCATGAATACATGAAAATGATATGAAATGGATGAACGTCTCTTTGTGGTGGTGTCAGAGTAGTCTTTGTTGCACAAACAGACATGGATCCCCATGGCCCTCATAAGAGGGTAGTAGTGAACCAATCTCTATGTAAGACACAGATAACTAGTTTGTGCTACTGGTACTGCATGTTTAATCCGAGGGAAGGACTGGTTCACTTTATGAACCCAAAGGCTCAAAAGCATTGTATAGGATACACTGGAAACAATGCCTCACATTTCACTATCTAATTTTTCCTCTTTTCATTTGAATGAAGAGCAAAGCTAATTGAAATATCTGGTCAAAGATTCAGTTGCATCTGTACATTTGATGCTCCGGTGGCGAGAGGCCCTCGCTGGAGTCTTTTTGATGTAAGGAATTAGTTGAAGGTCTAGGAAAACTTGCTTGACGGACACAAAGCATGTGTTTTGCAAAATGGTACCAAAGATTGATACTGTTTGACGTCACAATTGTCCAAATCAAGCTTACAAGAGGCTGGGAACATGGAGTCGACCAAGTGAGCACTTGTAAGTTAAAGAAAATACACCATTTAAAAGAACAAATAAGGAAAAGTCCCATATATTTCGCTGTTATGAAATGTTAATTAGAGATTTCCATGAAAGAATAAAAAAGTATTTCCATTTGCTATCATAAAACCAATACCATTTTGAAAACATTTATGATGACCGAAGGAATAACTAGAGTTTTATTGATAAAATTACAAAAAATACTATTCCCTCTGGCAAGACCTTTGTCTACAAGCGTTGTGTATACGAAGTGTACAGTTTCAGCATTTTGATTCCCTACATCTGCAGGTTTAATCAAACATCACACATGTGCACAACCAAAATATTGCTTCAAATCACTAATTTTAATCGTCACAAAACCAACCAGGTAGACAGATCATATTGCAATGCCGTAAAATAGAACTCTTTAACTGATGGCACTCTTAGCTTTTTCTTATCGTTGTAAAACTCTACGTGTTACTTTTCCTGGGAAAAAAAAAATCTCTAACAATGAGAGCAAAAGAAAAATCATACCTTTGATAATGAGGACTCTGGATTAGGGTGCAGAAATGTAAATCAACAGAATTGATGAGGTCTTTACTTAGAGCAATAGGGTACAGTTTTCAACAATTTCATTCAGCTGTCCCAGTCCCAACATACAACTTACCGGGGTAAAGGAAGTTCTTCCTCCACAAATTCTTCATGTCGTTCAATGGTAGTACTCTGAAAAGTGGCATTTAGATTGCCTGTGCTACTTTCATCATCACTCTCTCCAAGCGCACTGTCTGAACTCTCGGTACTTGGAATGTCTAGATCAACACTGAAGGCAATCTTTTTCATTAAATTCGCACAAGTGATACCTACAGTGCATCTTCGACTACAGTTCTGTGCTGGAGAGCATGCCCTTTCTATATTTAATGAAGAATGAGGCATGCTTTTCGAGAGCTCAGACATAACTTCAATATCAGAGGTTACAAAGTCCTTTTCTGATACCTCAGGTTGCACAGTAGCATCTGCAGTGCTGGTTTCAATGTTATTACCATCCACAAAATATTCATCAAATAGGCTTGTACTACCCTCACACGATGGAATCCTTACATAAGAAACATTGGGCGTTATGCCTGGCTTCTCTGAGACTTTAAAAGCTGTGGCTTGGTCTTGGGCAATCTTGGTCCTTACTTTTATTGAGTTAATAGCTTCACTTCGTATTTCTGGTGATTCTTGGAATGCCTTTAAGGTTTCATCAATTTCTCTTCTGCGACTTTCAAAGTCTGACTCCGGAGAGGCTGAGCTGCCAATCTTGAAAGTGACTCTCTCACAGTCAGCACGTCGCTGACTAAGCTTGTCAGGGCATGGGCGAGCAGATGAATGATTGGTTGGCTTTCCCAGTGCATAAGGTTTTGCCTTCACAAAAAGGCCAGAAGTCTCAGCCAATAAATCCACTGCCACTGATTGCCCCGCCAAGCAATGCACTGCAGCACCCGTAACATTTATTAAGGATTCTCTCTTCGTATCTTTCGTTCCTGGTGCCACTTCTTTGCAAGGACCCAAACTTCCATAATTTGCCCTTTCAGGTGAAAGATGAGGGACACCTGAGCAGTGCTCCGAGTGCCTGGTGATCCGGTCTTCCAATTTTACAGTTTCAAAGCTCTCTGCACTGCTACATGGAGAGGATGTAGCATTCCTTCTACCACTAATAAAAGGAAAGGCAGGAGGCACAGGAGAAGGTTCATTCTTTACTGTGATAACCACATACTCCGATTCCTCCACCTCTCCCTTCTCCAGCGCAGTCGTGATCTTCCTCCCATTAAGAATATGTTCACCTTCTGGTTTTGTGCTGCGAGACAGCTGATTCTCCTGCAGTTCTGAGCAGCGTATAAAGTATGTGAGGATGTAAAGGATACGCTGGACAAGATCTTTACGTTTTCCAACCACAACAGTGCGAGTTAGTCTGACTGGAGATCCTATGGCACCATAGAGGTCACCTGTGTACAAATTAAATAAAGCAAAATAGGATAAGCAACAAACTTAAATTATACACTCATTAGTGTTAATCAAACCAATTTCGAGTATAAAAAACATTTTTACACCACGATCCTTACTAAAGAAATGTTGGTAAATACATTTACACCATTTTTGCTTGCTGCTTTTGTAATATGGAATGGAACAAAAAGGTCGAAGTTATGGACATAATCACAGAGAGGCTTTTACACCGAGGACGAAGCACAAGTTACTTACCTTCGGTAACAATAAATCTGTAAGAAGCATTAGTTAGTGTTAGATTCCTTACCTTAGAATAACCCCAGGCGTCAGACTAGATCTGCAAAGTATTCGTATGCAGTACCCATGCACGTCGGTAGGCGTTGTCCTGTGGCTCCGCGTCCGTTGTTGGCGTCGTGATCGCCAGAATGACGTTGCTGGAGTACTTAGGCGCCGCCTTCTCGCGCTGACGTCAGTTCTGTACATAGCTTTCCGCGCCAGGAACGCAGAGCCATGCAAGAAACCGACACTGGTGCCACGAAACTAGGGCCCTGACAGGGAAATTCCTTAACCCTAGATATCAGTTCGCAGAATGGGGAGGATGGGTGGGGCGGTAAGGAATCCAACACTAACTAATGTTTCTAACAGATATATTGTTACCAAAGGTAAGTAACTTGTGCATCTTAAAGAAACAAGTTAGTGTTAGATTCCTTACCTTAGAATAGATACCCCAGCAATACCAACCCCGTTGAAGGTCTGTGAACTAAGATCACACCAGGAAGTCCTGGAGAACTGAACGGCCAAAGAAGCCGTCTCTCTGGACTTGGCTGTCCAGGCAGTAGTGCTTGGCAAACGTGTGCAGTGAGGCCCACGTAGCTGCCTGACAAAAGTCCTGCAAAGGGACTCCCCGACCCAAGGCAGTAGTAGCCGCCGTGGCCCGAGTGGAATGGGCGCGCAGCCCCACAGGAGGTTCTTTTTTAGCCAAGGAATAACACATCTTGATGCACAAAACGACCCACCGAGAGATGGTTTGCTTGTGCACCGCCTGTCCTCTCTTAGCGCCCACATAGCCAACAAAGAGTTGGTCGTCCACCCAGGACTGTTGTGTGCGGTTCAGATAAAAAGAGAGCGCACGTTTTGGGTCCAGACGGTGGAGTCTCTCTTCCTCTTTCGAGAGATGCGTAGGTGGAAAGAAGGTGGGCGAGGTAATGGTCTGCCCGATGTGAAAGGCAGTAACCACCTTGGGTAGAAAAGAAGGATGAGTCCTCAGAACAACTTTGTCTGGATTGACAGACGAAAGGAGGCTTAGAGGAAAGCGCCTGGAGCTCACTCACTCTTCTGGCAGAGGTGATGGCAACCAGGAAAGCAGTCTTTAGAGTCAGAAGACGTAAGAGACAGTTATAGAGCGGCTCAAAGGGAGCACACATCAGATAAGTTAACACCAGATTCAAGTCCCACTGAGGCATTACAAGGGGGGCAGTAGGAAACATGTGAGTAATGCCTCTCAAGAATCTATTTACAACAGGGGACTTGAAAAGAGAAGGCTTATCAGGAAGCCTTGAGAAGGCTAAAATGGCCGAAAGATAGCCCTTGATAGTCCCCAGAGCAGAGCCCTGCTGGGCCAGAGAAAGAAGAAAGAGTAGAACCTCTGAAAGAGGGGCAACAAGAGGATCCACAGCCACGGCCCCTCGCGGCGGGATGCCTGGCTTTCACCTTGTGGATACCCTGCCGGGGTTATCTCACAGGGGAATGCCAGGACGGGTTCCCTAAGCAAGCGCCGGGAAACCCACTGCGGGTAGCTGTGCGCTATACAAGTTCAAAACACTTACATTTACATTTGCTGTGCACCATACCATAAATTTGTTCCCACCTGCAGGCGTATACCGTTTTAGTGGAGGGACGCCTGGCTTCCAGAATGACATCACAGACTTCAGGAGGCAAGTCAAATGGCATCAACTGTCGCCGCTCCATCTTCACGCATGTAGGTGAAGGCTGGGCAGGTTCGATGGAGGACCATCCCCTTGTTGCTGCGACAGAAGGTCCTCCTGAAGAGGCAGTCAACTAGGGGGATCGATTGACATACTGAGTAGCTCGGGATACCAGTATCTTCGTGCCCAATCCGGAGCCACAAGGATGACTTGGGCCCGGTCGTGCCGGATCTTCTTCAGCACTCTGGGCAGAAGTGGCATAGGCGGAAAGGCGTACAACAGACTGCAGCTCCACTCGCGACGAAAAGCGTTGCAGAGCGAGTGCGGCCTCGGAAATTCCAACGCGCAGAACCAATGACATAGAGCGTTCTCTTCAGTGGCGAACAGGCTCTCCCTGCTGTTGAAAGGGACATTGCGCCACGTCCGAGTTCAGACCCCACGCGTGATCCATCAAGCACCGACGGCTGAGTTCCTCCGCCCTGGCATTCAGGGAACTTGCCAGATGTTGAACCACAAGGGTGATGCTCTGATGTTCCAGCCATGTCCAGAGGCGCAGAGCCTCCTGACATAGGGTGTGTGTGTAAATGTATAGGCATTTATATAGCGCACTACTTACCCGGAGGGTCCCAAGGCGCTTCGACCGCTGCGAAACCCTTCCTGGCTTCCCTGAGAGATGGTCCCTTAATGGGTATCTCCAGGGTGAGACCAGGCATCCCCAGCAGTCTGGTGGGGCCGTTAGTGAAGATGAGGCAAGCTAATGCCCAGAGTTGCGAGTGTGATCGCTGATCAGAGTGGGCACCGAGGCGAGAGAATTATCGAGTCCGCTGACCCTGGTCCAGAAACCTGCCGCGCCGGGAATCGAACCCTGGTCCCGGGCCGTCCTCTGCTCTCGGGTCTGCCGCCTCTAACCAGTGAGCCACACTACTTCACGACCCCACCCCGCCTTGCTTGTTGCAGTACCACATGGCGGTGTTGTTGTCTGTGAACACCTGCACTACACTTCCCCGGATAGAGGGAAGGAATGCTTTCAGTGCAAGTCGAATCGCCCGAAGCTCCAACATGTTGATGTGGAGCCGGGATTCCGCCGGAGACCAGAGGCCTCTCCCATGTGGCCATCCCAACCCAGAAGGGAAGCAACCGTCACCACTGTGTGCTCCGGTTTGGGAAGGGAGAGGGATCTACCATGGACCCAATCACGATTTGTGAGCCACCACTGCAGCTGTCTCGCAGTGCCCTCCGAGAACAGGACGTGGTCGGACAGGTTGCCCTGATGCTGTGCCCACTGAAACTTCAGGTCCCACGGCAGAGCCCGCATCCGCCATTTGGCGTGATGCACCAGCAGGATGCAGGAGACCATCAGTCCCAGAAACCTTAGGGTCATCCTGACCGAAACTCGGGTTAAAGGCTGAAAGATCGGAATCCGAGACTAAAAATCCCGATCCTGCTGCTTGGGAGGATAAACCAGAAACTGCGCCGAGTCCAGAATCGCTCCGATGAAGAGGAGCTTCTGAGAGGGAATCAGGTGCGACTTTGGCACGTTGATGGAGAACCCCAGCAAATGCAGGTGGTCGGATGTAGTCTGGAGGTGGGAGATGGCTGTTTGGAGCTTGCCCACCTTCAACTATCAGTCGTCGAGATAGGGGAAGACTGGAACCCCTGATCTGCGCAGATGAGGTGCGACCACCGCCATCACTTTCGTGAACACCCGAGGGGCACTGGTGAGGTCGAAGGGGAGCACGGTAAACTGAAAGTGCTCATGGCCTACTGTGAACCGCAGGTAGCGCCGGTTGGCCGGCAGGACGGGAATATGGAAATAAGCATCCTGCAAATCCAACACTACTAACCAGTCTCCAAGGTCTAGGGCAGCCAGAACCTGAGCTAAAGTCAGCATCTTGAACTTCTCCTTCCGGAGGAAGACGTTGACGCTCCTGAGGTCCAAGACAGGGCGCAGGCCCCCTTTGCCCTTATTGGGAACCAGAAAGTAGTGGGAATAACAACGCCCTACTTCTAGACCAGGAATGCGCTCGATGCCCCCCTTGGCCAAGAGGGCCGTAACTTCCTCCTGCAGAAGTCGCAAGTGATCCCCCGACATACAGTGGTATTGCGGTGGCGGGTCTCGACGGCGGGAAGAAAGTCTCTGATCTGCTCCAGAGCCGCATTGAGTCCAGGGACCAGAGGGTGTGGGACCGGATGCGACTACGCGGGCCTCGCCGGAGCCGCGCTTGGGCGGCACCACCCAAACCCTCGGCCGAGTCGGCGAGGAGAAGACGAAGAGCGATGCTTCTTAGACTTCTTTTTGCCATGCCTCGACTTACCTGAGTGCGAGGACTTTGATCCAGACGATCGATGATAACTGTGGCTCCGCGACCGGTCCTTCGGCCAGGACCTCGAGCGGCGCAGAGTCGACTGCCAGAGCCCGAGGAGCTTATGGGAACGCTACCGCCTTCCCTTCGATGTCAAGGCCTGGCAGTCTGAGCACGCCTCGTCATCGTGGTCGGCCCCAAGCAGTAGAGTCACCGGCGGTGGGGGTCGGTAACCGACATCATATGGTGACAGTCGTCACACGGCTTGAAACCGGGCATCCCTACTGGCACCAGGAGTCGAGTCGACTCGAAAAAGATAGACAAAAATGTCCAAAATGTTAGTCAAAAAATTACTAAAGGTACGGGCTCTTCCCAGATCAGCGCTTGCTGGCACGGAAAAAAGAAGAACTGACGACAGCGCGGGAGGGCGGCGTCTAAGTACTCCAGCGACGTCATTCTGGCGATCACGACGCCGACGACGGACGAGGAGCCACAAGACGACACCTACCGACACGCAGGGGTACTGCTGACAAAAACTTTCCGGATCCAGTCTGACGCCTGGGGTTACCGTATTTTCCGGCGTATAAGACGACTTTTTAACCCCTTAAAATGTTCTGGAAAGTCGGGGGTCGTCTTATACGCCGGTTACTAAAAATGGCGGTATTTTTTACATAGCGCGGACTTCACCCGAAGGTGTCAGACCGCGTCTCAATTGAAATGGGTGCCGCTTAGGGAACTCCAGCACAGAACAAAGAACGTAGGCGGTCTTGAAAATAAATTACGGTACTGTTACGGTACCACAGGCTGCTAATGAGCAGAGCAGAAGTACGAACGTTACATAGGCGATGGTGGCACTGTGCAACACGATATCAGCCCCTCGCCAGCCAGAGGCAACTCAAACACTGCGCAAGCTTTAAAAGAAAACAAATGGCGCCGTGAACCCTACCTGGACTGCAGCTGCACATCCCCCAGGCAGACGAGGCGCTCCTCCACGTGTGCATCCCCCAGGCAGACGAGGCGCTCCTCCACGTGTGCTGATCTCTCTCTCCTTCCGCAATTCTTACGCTCATCGGAAGGAGAGGAGCGTCAGTACCACATGATCTCCTCAGTCCATGGAGATAGAAAGGGGACTGTAGGACGTTAGGAAGTGGGGGTCGTCTTATACGGCGAATATATCATGAAACCTACATTTTGTCCATGAAAGTAGGGGGTCGTCTTATACGCCGGGTCGTCTTATACGCCGGAAAATACGGTATTCTAACATAAGGAATCCAACACTAATATGTTTCTTTCAGATATTGTGGAACCTTTGTTACACATTGATGCTTATTAATCATTGAAAATAGGAGATTTGAAAAAGTCATACTATATTATGTACACCCCTTTAAAAAAACAAAAGAAACCAGTTTTGCTGTCTAAGTGGCAAACCAGGAACACACTGATTTTGCCTCAAACATAGTTCAAACAAAGTTATTATGTAAACACAGCAAAAATAATGGCAATACAATCTACAACACATGCTACATCGACCAGAGGAATCATTCAGGCAGGAGGGACTGCAACTGGATTATCTGCAGACTAGTGGTCGAGTGGAGCTTGTTGTGCTCCAGGAAGGGGACTATCACTTGGTGCATTTTGCCTGGACATTGCAGGCCTACAGCTAAGTGGCAACTGTTGTGGCCAGAGTCCCTACGTACTCTCCAAGGGCCGGTTGGCTGTCCTTCATCCACGGCGTGTTCCAGTAAACTCAGACGGAATATGGAGGAAGCGTACACGGACTGATAAGAAGTTTAAGGCGGAACATCAGAAAAACACAGGAGTTTCGAGCTTCGAGTTGTGACAATAGGAAGAACAGTCGTTTTTATAACTGAATTCCAGTTAAGGTGACATTGTCCCCGATTGTAGGCATTTCCCCCTGACGAAGATGCTGAGGCATCGAAATGCATTGGGAGTCGTCGCAAGTTTTGATGGGATTGCTTGGTAGTATTCGCATCAGTTTTGGCATTTGTTAGAAATAAGTGAATCATATTTTCAATGAAAATCAATTGTAAATATGTTTGCAAAACAAAGCTGAAAAAAACTATATACTTTTGAAAACCAATAGTAATCAATGAATTTCAATTTTGTTGACTATTTCTGCTGTTTATCAGAGTAAATGATGGTATAGTACGAACCAATGAATGTTGCATGTAATACTTTCAGACGTTGAAAAAATGATCAAAATGATTTAAAAGAGTGAAAAAATATTTTTTTGCACCTGTGCAAACTCGAACAGTGCACTCCTGCACTAGACATAGTTGTGTCTGAGTGTGCAGTTAATTTAGGGACCTGACGGGGGTCAGTCAGGCAGCAGATCTGCACCGATTTTTTTAAAAACAAACTGCATTAAGGTTTATAACCAGTGGTGTGCAGGTTACACACATATCTTTCTTCATCCACGAGATCCCAGGGACAAAAAGGATCTCCCCATTTCCATGTGATCGTAAGAACCACATAGGGTGCAGCGAATAACAGGTGGAAGTCACCGTCGGTTGGGACAAGGACCGCCCTGACATACGCCATCATCACCATGTGCTCGTAAAGATCAGCATTTAACCGAGGTGCCGAGACGCGAGGAGTGCAGTGGGGAGCTTGCAGAGTCTGGGGGACACATGCTTGCAACCAGGGGACCTATGCTAGCTTGAACTTTGGAACGTGTGGTTTCTGAGGGGCGTTGGGGACCTGAGCTTGGAGCGGAGATTTTCTTCGACCTCCAGATCAGGAGATGACACATGCCTGAAATTGAGGCCTCTCTCTGAGGTCGCTGGCTCCCTCTCCCTGGACCAATGCCACAAGGTACTTTGTTGTGGAGAACACCGAGATTGGGCCCGAAGGGTTTCGTTGTGTCTTGGGGCACCTAAGGCTGGCTGTCTGTAGCTACGGCAGCTCGCATCTTCGCCTGAGGGGAAAAGAAATGTCATACTTGGAAGCATGTCAGCTTCCTGGGTCACAACCTGTTGTCTACGAGGGATAGTGATCCCACAATCGTGCAGGTGCCGCTGGGCACCTAGAGTCTTATCCAGATGGTTGAAACAAAGTAATTGTTTCTTTCCGTTTTAGGTGGTTTCAATAGTCTAGTCAACGTGGCGCCTACAAGGGCAATGTGTATCGTTGGCTGGCGTAGTTGAGTGCCTGAGGGACAGGCACGCGAGGCGCAGTCATCGACCTGTGATTGCTTGACCATTCTGCTAACGGGAAAGTTTGACAATTGCATAGGACTGTAAAGTGTATATACAATGTGTATCTAGATTTGATTTCAATGTGTGTGCAATACAAAGACCAGTGTTTTATACATACAGTGTAGAGTCTCTTTGTGGGTATGCAGTCTGTTGCAAGAGTGGTGTTGTGCCAATACTTTACACTTGGGCCCAGAGGATAAGCCTGATTGCTCGGTGCCAAGCTAGCCAAGGGTGAGCACAGTTTATCAAACAGATGTATCGTACTCATCCTATCTAGAACGGTGGATTCTCACTGGCTTCTGTGCGTCCCAGTCGGCTGGAAACCGCTGCGTCTAACAGCTGTATTAAAACAAATTTGTTTTCTAAAAAAAAAAATTCCATAGAAACTGACAGGAAAAAAAAGTTTAAAGCGACATTATAGTTAGGAATTGTAATATTTCGTTACCCTACACTGGAAAAAACCCTTAGAAATTCATTTTTAAAAACCAAAGGTTAAGGGGACATTATCGTTAGGCGAAAATGTCAGTTACAAACATACCATTCTAAAAGAACAAAACCACTGAAATTCACCAGCTATAGTTATTTCAAATAATTATACTGTGTGCCTTAAAGTAGCTATAACTTGCACACTTGCCATGCACTGCTACTTACTTCACATATTACATTACTTATGATGTGTTCTATGACCTCACTGCAACATCTAACATGACTGATGACAACAATGTGCATGGTGGTGGTGCAAATTATAGTTATAGTTTAGGGCACAAGTTATAGTTACTTGAGACAACTATAACTGGTGTTTATACACACACCAGAATAATGTTTTCAGCTACAGTTCATGCCATCTTGTTGAAATGGCAATGCTGATTTTCCTTTTTTAAATAGATTAATAAAACTACAAGACTCAGTAACATAACAAATTACCTTTCCTCACCTCAGCAACAGATAATCATCTTGCCATTTAGTGTAATCCAAAAGATAAAGCAGATTAACATAATGCACAAAATACGTAATCCAAACCTGAAACATCTGATTCCACAAAGTTAACTTACTTACTGAACACTACACTTACATGAAGCAGAAGATGAGAAACTGATTTAAATGATTACCTCAAATACATCTGTAGAAAACTTCAACACCTGCAAATAAGTATATCCTTGACAATCTGTGTAATGCGCCCGGGATGGTCTTTCGCCTCATAGCATCCTAACACCACTATTCCTTCTCTTCGCACATGTCAAGGCATCCTATACCACTGTGTTTCATGGTTACCATTTTTGGAGAGCTGAACACAAGACACGTGTAGGGACTTATGCAGCCTCCTCCAATGTCTGAAGCAGATTTTCACAGTATTGTGGAACTACTTAGAATTCCTTACTGTCCTATAGGTCCCACCTCTTCTATCCCTTCTAAACATATATACAAGTTCATATAAAATGTAAGTCTGCAGTACGGCTATCCTACTTTGAACTGAGCTCACCAGCCAAAGCGAATAAAAGCCTTTCCATAATGTATACGTGTAAGACCCCTAACATAAAAGGGTACAGTCATGTTAAAGGTGAAACATACATAGGTTTATTTCATGGCCATTACAATTATAGCCTGACAATTGGTTAACTGAAAATAGATAAGGCACCCGTATATATTATGTCAACGGGAGAGACATTAAGTGTTTTATAGTAATGGCACTACAGCATGTGGAAAGCTACGGAGAAAAACTCAAAACGAGCTCATTTTAAGCATACGTGTTTCCATTATAACCACCAGATGGCAACAACACACCATTTATTTAACTGTATCTTAATGCAGTGTCTTAAAACCAACATTGTGTTCAGTCTCGCGAAACAAAATATGATGAAGTAGGAGTCGAGAAGACCGACCGCTTTCTCACTTCGAAACAGCCAATTGTTCTAAAAGAGTATATGCGCAAAGCAATCATGGGGCTAGTGAGATAAAACAAAACATATCTGCCTCTTCCAACACAATTTAGACGATGATAATTCTATAGAACGATCCGTGGACAGAGTGAGCAGTGTAGGGGAAGGGAGAGAGGAAGTGGGCCAGCAGGAATACATCATCATAGGCGATGGTTTACCGCGAAGAGAAGGGTGCTGAGGTGAAGCGTCCTGTAAAGGGAGGGCAGAGACAACTGCAGAGCTGTGGGTGAAAGGCGGGTTTAGTAGGAGGGGATGGGAAGGGCCATCCTTCTGGGTTGGCCCGGCACCCGGATGGCTGGCTACCCAATGAGACGTGAAGAATTTGTAGCTCCTGATGGAAGAATAGGGTAGAAAAGACTTTTCTCGACTGAGCAATTCCTGATTTTAGGTTCACAGCAGGTGAATCCTTGGAGTCTAGTCTTCTCCTTTCTGGACCTTCTAATTTCCAGTTTGGCGATGCTGCTGATGCATTTCATGCATGCACCACTTGATTTAGGCGTTGGCATCTTGGAGGCCTAGGGTTTAATTGCTTGAAGGCCTGCAGGCAGGTCTTGGGTGAAAGGCAGGCTGGTAGTGTGCCAGGCTCTAGGCTAGACGAAGGCTTCGCTCTTTTTGGGAAACATTTTATTAGACTTTTTGCAATAAGAAAAGGAAATGTATAAGAGATTAGTCTAGACAGCCACCGAGGATTGCTGAAGTCAAGGACTTTAGCAGCCCTTCTGCACCACCATTGCATAGGACACTCCCTTCCTGTAGCCATGATAGGGGCAGAAAGCAGACCAGCATCTGGAGAGGTATCCAGGTCGCTGGCCTCACCCAGTTCATCGTTTTAACCATATTGCTTTCCACAGAGTAACTAAATGGAAACAATTATAGCATGGGCTATGCTGGGTTATATTTACATTGGATTAGTAAAATTCGAACATATCGAACCAAAGAAAATGAATGCACGCACTTATTCACCACATCTACTCATATTAGGCCCCTCGCCCCCACAACACCATACGGCATGGAACAAGAGATCTCCACCAAAGAGCCTCACATTGGGTGCCCGTCGGGTATTACAGCGCCGACCTGACAAGGAGCAGGCCCAATGATGAAGCGTGACACCAAGCTGGCTGGGTGTGCGAGGGCCCTAGTTCCAAAGGGAGGAATTCCCCTCCCTCTTGATATATCAGTTGGACTACCCCGAGGTAATAGCTTTGCTGGCTCTCTAGTCTACTCAAGACCCTCGCAAGGAACTACGTACCCTCTTTTGCATAACTGTCTAGGGCATGTACGTTGGACCTTTTAAAAACCCACTTGTCTCCTCTTTTTGCTAAATTATCCTTTTTAATCACATTTCTTCACAGTTTTTTTCAGTTTTGTTTGCACTGCACTTTAGAGATTATCTCAATCACCTACTCTCTAAGTAAATCCCATCTGATTTTCTCCTTTTGTAAGAATCTCACAGACTGATACAACTCTTTCTCCCTGTTCCCTCTGATAATCAAGAGTGTCAGGAGAGGGTTGTTTGGGAGCCCAGATGATGACACTGGGCACATGACTGCGTATTGATGGGATACCAGTTATCCTTAGGTGGTTCTGAATATTCTCTGTTCTTCCTTTGCTTTCCTTGTTCTACCGTATACTTAACAGCACCCTCTTTAAGTTCCACCCAAATATAAGGCAAATGGCCTCAAAGAACTCCTTAAATTGGGTGGGGTTGCTCCGGCCTTAGGAAATTCAGGGAGGCGCAGAGCCGGCATAGGTTTCGGAGAACGAGGCAGAGAATTCTGAGGCTCCCTTATCTTGTGGGCCGATGGACGAAAAGCCAAAGAGCGCTTTGACTTCTTGCTCTTGTGCCTCCTACCAGGGTGTCCCGAGGACTTTGAATGGGACGAAGAGGACTTCGGGCTCCACAAATTAATCCAGGACCTTCCCAGTAGATAAGACCCCAAACACGGTTGATAAAACATTTTTTTTAAAGCCTGTTCAGAAAACGACAGCTCTTCTCCAGATCAGCGCAGGCTGGCATGGTGAGAAAATAACGGACGTCAGCGTGCCTGGCTGGCGCCTATATAGGTACTGCGACGTTACTTCTGGCGCGGACTACACAGACCACTGATGCGGAGCAAATCAACACCACCTACCGGTGCTGGGGTACTGCTCACAAAGAATCTTCCGGATCTAGTCTGACGCCTGGGGACAATCAAAAGGTAAGGAATCTGCAGCTATAAGTCTCTATCAGATCCACAAAACAATTCAGCTCAACAGAAGACCAAATATGAATACTCAGGAAACAACAATGTAGGGTGCATGCATTGCAGAAGGGGAGGGGTCACTAGAATGCCAACACAAGGCAAATAAAGCATGACAATTTCAGCTATTCCCATAAGGACGATGGGGCTGACCCTCTATGAATGCCACTATATATTGGGGTGTGGGTGTGTAAGAGGTAGAGATGAGAGGGTAGGAAAAGTCGCCCAAGGACCCAAGGAACATCAGGCCCAGTTCAGACCCTGGAGAAGCGTCACATAGCGGCCCTATAGGGTTTTGGATTTCCTTGACAAGGGACCACCTATTGTGTATCTTCGGGGCAGGAATTATACCTCTGTAGGCCGCCCACTACCCCCATAGCTTGGCCTGTTTCTGAGGGCAACCCCGGCTTCATCAACTGGGCCGTCTAGTCGTATGTACTGATGCAGCCCTTTGTGCCAGGACTCTACCGAGGTTGGCCAGGGTGTCCTTCCAGTGAAGGGTAATGTCATGTTACGCACAGATTAAGACCATCCCTAGCAGAGCCATCTTATATCGATTGCTATCTAAGTTGATGCAGTATCACCCAGGTCCGTAGGGAGCTCCCACCCCAAAACATGTTCCAGGATTGACAGAACACCCTCCTAAAAGGGCCAAAGCACCACACAGACCCAAACCATGTCCCTTCCATGAGGTCGCAGCATAGACACAATAGGGAAGCTATTGGGCCTCTCTTCAAGAGCCTAGATATAGTAAAGTAGGTCTGATGTAGGTACTGGAGCTGGATATGACAGTATTGTTACGCCATTGCTGCTAATCTGGGCGCCGCTAGCGCCTCCCGCCAGTCCGCATCTAATAAAGTGTCCACAGCTGCCTCCCACGCACGACTGAGACAAGTGAAATTGTCAGGGATATTAGCCACAAAGGATTTGTAAATCCAGGATCTTTTATAATCCGGTAGTTCGTTAACTAGGGGTTTTGCCTTAAGTGTACTATAGTACGGAAGGTCCTCGAGTTTGTTCACACAGGGCAAAAAGGCATGCTGCAGCTACAGATAGTGGAAGAGTTAAGTAGGATGTAGGTCAAATTTCACCTAAAGATTCGCTAACGACTTCATGCCTACTCCGCCCATCACATCTCTCAAGTGAATGATGCCGATCAGATCCCACACAAGCGGAACAGAGAGGGCAGACACCTGTGGAAGGGTACACAGGGGCATCTCGGAAGCAAGTCTGCTCCTCCCCAATCCGCCTTGTAGTATTTCGTCCCAAGGTAAGGCCGGCCATGGTAGCTGAAGGAAGGAAAGGACACATCGAGCCCCCATACAACAGGTGGAGTAACGAGGGCTCCCGCATTGCCCACTTCTCCAGTGCTTAAGTCGGGTCATGCTCAAGGTCAAACCACCACTTGTTGACCACCACTAGATGGGACACACAGTAGTAATTGTAATATCTGGGGTAGCAATGCCCCCATCATATGTGGATTTACAGCAGTTCTGTAAGGATACAAGAACTACTCCTCCATCCCACAAGAAATTGCATAGCACTGCATAATCTTTCTGGAAAAAGGATTTAGGAGCAGAGAAAAGAAAATTCTACAGTGTATAAAGTCGCCGGGGGAACGTCACCGTTTTGAATGTTGCTAATCGAATAAAGTGGACTTTGACTTGACTTGACTTGAATGTTGCTAATCAACCCAGCAGGTACAATGGGAGGGCTGTCCAGTATTTTACGTCAGCTGTCGCTCTGTCAATTTGAGGCTGAACATTTATTGCCCACACTCTCTGTGGATCTCGCGGAGTCTTCACTTTTTTTTTAATTTTTGAAAACCTTTATTGTGCACGAAATACAGAACAAATACGGGCCCACAACCTTCCGGCCGGCCACAAACTCTCATGTAGCACTAAAGCATGCAATACGGTGACATAGTAATACAGCTGCACATCGGCTATTAATCAGGAATCAGACTGGAGGATGCCGCAAGACCATGTCGCAGGAGTTATGAAGGTTAAGTTTTCAAGTTTTTTTTGCAACTAGTAAAGTCAGGTCGTATTGTTCCGTACTCATAAAATGATAAAGTAAGAGCAAGGACCATGCAGGTGGGACATGACAGTAGCTACGATTCACGCAATCCACATCTCTACAAGCAGTCCCGACCGGGCAGGATGGCCACACAATATTCACGTTACAGGGTAGCAATCCCAACTACCCACTCATATCTACTCCGCCACCCTTCACCCAATATACCTGAACACGGGCCAAGAAAAAGGAAAAACATAAAAGAAGCAAAAACAGGTCCCATAGAAACTAACCAAAAATAAAATATAACCCCTCACCCTACACACATGCAGAGGCTATGGCCTACCCCCCCCCCCAAGCAGAGTGTCTGTCGCCCCATAAACCCGAAATACAGCAAGAGAAGAAAAGAAGTAGAAGAAAAAGGTAAGATAAAGCAAGAAAATTGTAGAAAAGGAAGAAAGAAAAAACAGGAAACGAAAAATTTTAACACTTGAATATAGGGAGGAAGAAAAGAACAAGCTGATCTACCACTCCCAAAAAGAAGGAAGCGGGGAGGAGCCCTCACAATACCAGAACTCCCGGACTCCCAGCCATCTGCAACCCCTACGTCATGTTAGTGTTCCGGTCCGGATCCCCCCGGCTAGTCAGATACAGGGCCCGCAGCCATCAACCGCAACTTCCGTCCCTGAGCCAACCGCCCGCAAAACAACAGTCGCCCCATAAAGAGGAACCAAAAATGATAGAACACAATACTTGCGACTTGAAATGAAGGGAGAGGCCAGCGCGCAGAACAGGAAATACAGTATGAAATAGGTGGAAGTCTCACTGAATGCACAATCAATACATCAACAAGTATTTCAGTCCGGGGTCACAACCAGGCAGACAGTCAGTGCCAATAAGGGAAGAGTCATCAGCCCTGTCCCGAACGTCGGAATCCCACCAGGCAGAGCCACAGCGAAGCAGTGAGACAATACGGCCACAGAGAGAGTGAGAGTGTCGCAGGAACACAAAATGGCCGTCGAGAGCCAACAGTAACTCCATCAACTGTAGTAGTGAGTTCCCCAGGAACCTGCAGAGCGTACGAGTCCTTCGGATACAAGGTCGGAGAACACAACCCAGGGGCCGGTGACGAGGTCGACAATGCCTGAGACATGTCCCAAGGCACTCGCGATGAGTATTCCAACAATGTTGCACTCTCCGGTGAAAGGAGAAACAAAGTATCCCAGATAGAGGCAGCAGGCGGACAATCTCGGGCATCAGTAAATTCGGGAGCGGGCACCTTTGTCCAGTTGGCAGAAGGAAGCACTGTATCGCCATGAAGCGCAGGCTGAGATGAGGGTTGATTTGGCGGGGTCAGTACATCGCAGTCCCGCCGCAGTGACGACGCCATGTCGTCCAGCTTCTTTCGCAGCACTTGGCAGCCTTGGCGCATATCAGCGCGGAGGTCATGCAGGGCAGTCAGGAGGATTTTGAGGGAAAGTGCAGGCTGAAGCCCCCGGCTCTCACTTCCCAAGGAAGGTATTCGGGAATCGGACCCCATCACAGGCGGGGCAACACAGGCCAGCGACAGGGACGGGCGCTCTCCCCCACGCCTCGGAGCCTCAGACAAAGACATCATGGCGAAAGTCCGGGGAAATCGCAGGATAATCGTAGCACAGGCGAGCGTCCTTGCGGGGCTACAGCATTACGAAGTACAGCACCAGTGAGGCACACATCGCGGAGAGGCGCCCCGTACCAGAGGGGGGTAGTGAGGCGTGGGGTCAGGCAAGCATAGGCTATCAAACATGGCCGTGCAACACTCTCCGTTCGTACCTGCCCCAAACAAAGGATCCGGTGCTATAGGGTGCCTCAGCTCAACAAGCGCTCGCTCCTGGCCTCCGTTTGCAAATCGCCGTAAGCGTCGCAGCACAGACAGTGCATCGCGAGGTCCCCACCGGTGCTCAGGTCGTCAGCGCCGATCAGGCATCCTGGCCGCCATCAGGTCTCCGGGGAACGGCAGAGAGCTTTTGTGCAGGCGGGCTCCCGGGCTGCAGGCAGCACCGCGGCTATCTCCGGCCGCCGGGCAGGTCGAGAGACCAGGAACACACCGCTGGAACCAGCGCCGCGCCGCACTTCATCCAGTAGTGAATTGCATCAGGATTTATGCCAGGATCACGGCGCGGCGGTAGCAGGCTGGAGGAGCCGGGAGCCTACAGGTCTGCTCCGGTCGCCATCTTGGCTCCTCCCATTGACATCTGCGAGTCTTCACTTTTGATTCAAGTGCTGCCGGACTCTAGCATGATTCCTTCCTGCAGCACAATGCTACCTTTGCAGAGCAAGAATGCGTGGTAAGCAGGAGCCATCAAGGGGTCAAAAGGAGGAAAAATCTTAAAGGAGCAGTGTCTCTATTCAGAGATCAATAAAAAAAGACCCAGAGCCTGGACTGCTGTTTTAAAATCTGCTATTTGGGAGGAAGGGCATTGATTTGTGAGGAAGAGACGCTTACTGAAAAGGCAGCATTTGTCTATCGTGCGATGTGAGAACTGAAGAAGAGATTGAGGTTCAGCACTATCAACCACAAGTGAAGTCATTAACATCTATACCTGTTGATGTTTCCAGTCCATGGAGATGAGTGCAAAAGTCATCTTGGTTTGGGTTTGTTTGAGGTAGACCTTAATCATCTTGCAGAAAGACGGTGACTGATATAACTAAGTGCAAGAGTTGGTGAACCAAGATGACCCTGTCAGCAAACAGGACTTCCAAGGACTTTAAATTCACATAGAAGATCATCAGTGACAAGATGGAGCATTGGGAACATAACTGGCGATAGAGCTGGCTTGCAGCTAGATTTACTCAATGGCCAACTGGGCTTTGTCCCTAGGTATTAGTTGACTTAATGTAGTCGAAGTCCATTTGGGACAACAGAATTCAGGGGTGGCTAGATTTTGAGAAATCAAGGAGCCACTGGAGTTTTCAAATCATGGCAGAGGAAGGTAAAGTGATATTCAAGACAAAAGAATGAAGGGGCGTATGTTGGATGAATTAATTGCCAAAGATAAGAGAAACTGGGGGTTTACGAAAGGTATATACTTGACAAAGATGTTTCAAAGAAACATGCAATACACAACAAAGCATATTTTCCATTTCAGTCCAACAATGCCCATCAGTAGGCACCTTCAAGATTTAGTACAAGGCTCACTTAAGAGGAAGAGTGTTTGAACCAATTTAACTGAATCTTCTTAATGTGGACTATGGTGGAACATTGCTTTATACTCTTTCTTTTGTGTATTTATGTTTTGGGAAGTAATAGGAGTTTAGCAAATGGATATGTTGGAGTTTCAGGGTTTCAATCAGTCATAAAAAGGCTGTGGGACTGTGATATAAAAGTAGAAGTTAGACTGGTTACAACTACTTTCCTGAGAGCCAAGTAAGTCGATGTAAATAATCAGTGGAAGAAGGATGACAAGAAAGCAAGTCCTGTCAGAGTTTCCTGAAGTATGACTTTTTTCCTCTGAGAGCAAAGGCAGGTGTAGGAGGAGTACTAGATTCTCAAAGACAGGCTGACTCAGGGGAGTCTCCCCCGGAGGTGATAAATTGTGGGTGGTGAAAGGTGGCCCCCAAAAGCAAAGACTTTTGGGTGGGTTTGTACTATCTCTGTAAGCGCAACTGATCAAGCAGTTCCGTCATCCTGACTAGTAGTAGGTAGAAAGGATAAATGGTGGGTGAATGAAGAATGAGTGCACCTGGAGGAATCCAGGATACCCCAGTACCAGAATAGCGTAGACAAAGGGCAGTCAGATCTATGCCAATACTGTACTAAATAATAGTTGTGTCTCATGTTGAAAGCCACTGAGGAAAAACTATGCCTTTCACTCCTTCAGAGAGGCTGCCACACGAAAGGCAGGGAGGGAAGAACAAACCAGGAATGAAACAAAGGTTGCTATGCTGACAGTTGTAGAGGTGGTAAACAGTGATAGGAGTGGACAGTGCGTATTAGGAATGACACCAACCTACCAGGTGATATGTGAATCAGCCAAGACCTTGAAGAGTTTTTCATTTTACATAAAAATCAATGTTTGATTAAATTGTACAGAATAGTTTAAAACATGTCACATATGGAAATTCTTTCTATAGTTAGCCACAGATGTGGTTATTACGTGAATACTGGTAAATTACTTCGGCCATTCTTGGTAGTTACAAATAAACAAATTGGAGGCACACGAATATGAGCTGAGATCAATGTACCTGCAGTTATCAACATGGCCTAAAACGAGCACCAAGGGTATCATCATTGATAATAACGTACAATGGCACCTTAGAGCCGAAAGCTCGACAAAACGTTAAGTGGTTGAAGTTCATTTTGATGAGAAGCTTAGACCTCCTGCTAATGGTTGCAGGTATGATGGAACTGTAACATGGACAGCACTAGAAAAGGCAAAAGAGGCGCACATTGAAAAGGATCAGAAAGCAACCCCATTTGATATAAATACATCATCAAAACGGTTTCATCTGGTTTTCACCATAAACACTGTTCCTCTTCACCCCTATCTTCATCAGGCGCCTCCCAGAGTTCAATCATATTATGAGCTGAGCCACTAACCCTTTAAATGGGAGGACTGACACCAATAATCTAATAAATAGAATTAAATGTATCAGTCGACTACCTGTAAAAGCTGCTTTCAGATACAGGTCATCCCAATGTACCCTAGCAAAAAAGTTGAGCATCAATGCTTGGCCTTCTATTTTATCACTTAACTTATCCTGGCAAGAGAAGTTATTGGGAATAGAAAACCTAAAAAGATGGTGCTAAAATGTAAAAGTAAGCAACTCACTGCATTGTTCTCAAATACCTCCTGCAAGAGGTTTTTAAAGAAAAAAAACAAGTAGTCAGGGTTAATACAAAGGCTGGAAAGACAAAGGGAGGAATTGAGTTGTTAATGGGATACGAAGTAAAAGCCAGACTTGTCGGAATAAACATTCCTAGTCGTAGTTCTAGCAATCTCCGACTGTCCACACAAAGGGATAATAAACATTCCTAAAACAGTAGTTTCTTTCAGTCTTTACATAAAAAGAGAAAAGCTAAGTGCTAGAACCTAGTAATATTTATCAATGAATGTTACTCTCTTATGGCAATGTACAGATTCTGCCGACACTGTGTAAGGGACACAGCAATCTTGCTACATACAGTTGATATATCAATACACATTGCTATACTTAAAAATAATGTGTTCACTGAAATGTGCGAGCCTCTGCGGCTTTCTTCAGCATGAATCAGGACACAGTTCACAAGCCCGTTTACTTACCAAGCTGTGCCCAGAGTGGATTATAAGGATGAGATTTTGCCAGCAAGTTGACAGACTGGGAGGCAAGCTTTTCTGAGAAGGACTTAATAGGAGGATGATCGTTTGGCATTACTGTGGGTACCCAGGCCAGATGGTAAGTCAGCACAGCAGTAAGTAAAGCAGCCAAAAACCTAACAATAAAAATAATATATTTAATACTGGAAAAAGAAAATGTTGAACAATATTATAAAAAGCACTACGAAGATGATTACATACTGGTTCCTATTGGTCTGCTCTGTTAGAAGAGTCAGTTCTTTGAGAAAATGATGGCAGAGATGGTTCTTTTCTGGCATGTTGGACATCATGGTCAGCCACACTGGTTCGTTGATCCGAGGAATGGAGTAGAGGTTCCAAATTGTTTCCCTATGAGAAGACAATTACTTTTTCATGGGTGAAAAGCCAAAGAACGAATACTAGTTAACATGTATTTAACTACATTGAAACAGAAAACAATATTAATAGCATAATTTCTCAAATCCGTGACCTATAACCATGATAAAATAGCGTATCTATTAGGTGTTCTGTATTCTTCACTGCTAATGCAAGCCATATGCCAGTTATTAAGTTCTAAAGACTTTCATGGATCCCTTTAAACTACTATAAACAAGAAACTCTTTGCAAGCAGCTGTCATCTTTTTGCCTTCCCTCTAGCACTTTGAAGCAACTTGTATGGCATTAAGTGCTTTAGAAGCAATTCACACAACAACACACATTAAACCAAGCCTTCAGAAATAGATCTGTCCAATTGAAATTCTTTGAATACTCTTCCAATACAATATTATACCAACAGTGAGCTTCTAGAAAGACCTCAATGGCTTTTGTATATGGGGGTATTGGAGGAGTCAATCAAAATGTAAAACTATTCAACTAATCAGTTGATGAAGAGACCTGCAAGAACTGGATACATTTATAGTTGAGATCACAATTTCAGTCTACAAGTACTGCAAATATTCTGGGTATCCATCCCTGCCCACTAATGTTGCGCTCTGACTCTCGGGAAAACTCCTTTGGGGAACAATTAAAAATCTGGCTATCGGCATCGTAATTTTTGGTGGCTATCTTGCACCTCCATTCTGCAACCAATGCTCTTCGTCTCTCTTGCCTAGGTATGATCCTAGAGCAGGAGGGGGGGGGGGGGGGGGGGGACACAGTTGGTGCAACCAGGCGCTTTACAAATGGCATTTCATTCATCCCTTTATCTTGAAACAACTACGAGATGCTCCAACCACCAATGCTCTTTGTGTAATTGAGAAGAAAGGTCTACTTAAAGATATCAGAGTGTGAAATTACAGACAACTGCAAAACTTTATCTACTACAAATAATATTTTGTGCATGATTACAAAATACTACAGTGCATGAAAACTGACAAATATAGAGGGACAGAAGGAACCATACCTAAATGAAAGGTACGCATATTCTTTCCAAAACCATTCATACTGCGCTCACATTGGTCCACTAGAACAAGATACTTGTGCTGCTTGTCTTAAATTAAAAGTGGTATTATATTGTTTGATATTCTGAAATTGCATCCCAGAGAAACCATGATGTTAGTAATTTATCAAAATCTTTATGAAAAGAATCTCAACAGTGGCACTAAATGATCCTCCATCATCATAAAAACACCACCACCAATATCATAAATATTTCTTTACCTTAATTACGTTTTTTGTACAATTAAAAATGTGTGTCTCAGAAATGCTGCTGCCAAATTCTATTTGTCACTATTTATTTCTGTTAGGACACCAACTTTTTTTCTCCTTGGTTTAAGAGAAGACCTTTGAGAACCATGAAACTGTTTCTGAGAGGACCTCCATCCTGTAAATATTTTGTCTCTCAACATGAAATTTAAGTATTTGATGGAAGCAAATCTGATTGTAATGTATGAATAAGTTACTTACCTTCGGTAATGCCTTATCTGTTAAGAGTCTAGTTTTAGCTGCAGATTCCTTACCTTAGAATTATCCCCAGGTGCCAGACTGGATCCAGAAATCTTTCTACAGCAGTACCTCTGTGCATCGGTAAGGACACTGAGGGACTCCCTATGTCGCCGACCACCTGATGAGACGTCAGAGTCCATATAAGCCCTCCCCTAACCCGCTGACGTCAATTTCTTCCGCGACTACTTTCCGCTGCAAAACACAGAGCCACGTATAGAAACTGCCATGGAAACAGTGTGTTAAAAAAAGAGTCCTCTTTGTGAAAAACACTTTTATGAAGAACAACTGGAAGTTTGGATTGTCCTTCTTGGTCTCCCCTCTGTATGTTTTTTTCTTTTGAAAATGAAAGACAAAAGCGTGCAAAGAAGGAACTGGAAAAAGGGGAGAATCAGTTCTCTAAACAGGGAGGATGGGTGAGTCAGTAAGGAATCTGCAGGTAGGTCTAGATAAGACCAGATAAAGACATTACCGAAGGCAATTAACCTAATCTAATCAAGACGTCTATCCGCAGATTCCTTACCTTAGAATAGATACACAAGCAATGCCATCCTGGAAGAGGGCCTGCAAACTGATTCCATTAAATATCCCAGACTAGGCTATCCGGTCTGAATAAGTAAAAGAGAGACTGGAGGGGTGGCAGAAAGTACCCCACCAGAAACTCGGGGAGAACCTTGTATGGAACTGAATCCGCAGCCGTGCGAAGACATGGGAGAAAATGCATGGCAGGCGAACAAGACATGTAGGAGGAACACATCATATATACGTAGCTCTAAAACGCCCCCCCCCCCCCCCCCCTTACCCTCCGAAAGGACAACCGGTCAAAGAGACTGAGGAGGAAGGTTAAAGACAGCAGCTGAAACTACAGAGCCAAGCTCCCAGCCATAGAAGTAGGCTTGGCAGAAAGCTTCAACCAATAGCTGATAAAGCATCATGAGAAATAACAATCATGGCCAAAGACCACTTTGAGAGAGAGGAGGCTCTCTGGGACTATGCCGAATAGAATCTAAAAAAAATAAGGTATAAAACACATATAATTAAAGAGATATGAAAATATATATAACATATGTATGAACATAAACGTACCAGATTTCACACTGTACAATAACAGGTGCCCAAGAAGGGTACATACAATGACCAATGCAGCGGCCATAGGATGAAGGAGAGAACGGCAAACTGGCAACCAGCCATATGGCCCGGTTTAAAGTAAGAGGGTGGGGCGGAAGTACACACCCCGGAAAACCAAGGGAGCAGACAGAATCAGCACTACTGACAGAACGGTGCAATGAGGCAGTTGTGAGACAATTGAGCAGAAAACAGCAGGTGAAAACAACCCTGCTAGAATAGAGAAATAAAGACCACAATGGACGACTGGAAAAAGGGACCGAGGTGGACGCGGCCAACACCTGCGAGGCCTATGCAGACAACCAGGCCACAGCACAAAAGAAATTAGTATTAGAAGTCCAACGCCAGAAAAAAAAGTCCAATCGAAGGGCCAGTTTAAAGAAGAGAAGGAATAGATCGCGAGGCAGTGTCCAGAGCCTAGGAATGAGGAAGGCCATAAGCAAGGCAAAACCCTTGTATGAACGGGTTGTATGCATGGGAACAACCTGTGCCCGGACACCAAACCAGGGAACAATGTGGGTGGGGATCCTGATGCCATCACAGATCACTCTTGGTTGCCTATAAGTACAAGGGAGATGAGCCCCCTTAAGGGTAAGAACTGCAACCGAGCTCACAAGAAGCAGTGGAAAAGAATCCTATAGGATCACAAACCTCCATACAATCCAACCCGTAGTGGAAGGGCAAGTTTCAGCGCCAAGAAACTGCATAGTGTACGTGCGCTCTATAAATTCCTAAAATTTCAAATTCAAGGGCAAGGACCCCTATTCAAGAAGAAAAGAGAGAAACATTCGCCATATACCCTCAAAAGGGCAAAAGGCACACCTTAAGAACAGCCAGGCCAGTAAAGAAATGTTGGGTTGCTATCAGAGGTGTCATGGAAACAGCGCAAACCCAAAGGGGATGATGGACGGAGTGTTGAACATTGCAAGCACTCGCCCCCAGTCAACTGATCTGGGTTTAATTCATCATCATTCTTTAGCTCACTCCACCACCCCAGTTCAGACATGGCCATGTGCAAATCAGTCTGACCCTGTGCCTCTTGGAAACAGCTCCAATCGAAAAGTGAAAGCAAATGCAGCTCTGCGCAATGCAGAAGTCGAGGAAAACAGGTCATACAGGGGCCTAGAAGGCAATCAATGCCAAGATAAGTACAAGGAATGGCCACAAGGAACTTAAGAGAGAAAGAGAGCGAAAGAAAGAGAGCGAGAGAGAGAGAGAGAGAGCGAGAGAGCGAGAGAGCGAGAGAGCGAGAGAGAGAGAGAGAGAGAGAGAGCGCACAGCCAGGGGCCAGTCTCACACGTGTATAGCGAGAAGAAGTGCCAACGCCTGATGAGAGAAAGAACCAACACCACTCCCGGCAGCACCAGACTAAGAATATTGCCCCTTCCCTTCTTGCATCTGCTAGGAAAGAAGGGTGCCAGACAGAGTGTAAGGAAA
The DNA here is from genome assembly GCF_964263255.1 of Lissotriton vulgaris. Taxonomy (NCBI): domain Eukaryota; kingdom Metazoa; phylum Chordata; class Amphibia; order Caudata; family Salamandridae; genus Lissotriton; species Lissotriton vulgaris. The sequence goes on along the minus strand of NC_141689.1, from coordinate 1,892,561,332 downwards.
GAACCCCCTGGCCAGTATGGAGAACACTAAAAAAAGGGGGGGGGGGCGAGGGCAAGAAGAACCCCCGTGCACCATCTTCCGACTTGCACCTGTACACCAAGCACGGCATATGGAGTCCCCTATAAGTGGTACTATTGCGTCAGAAACATATTGAGGCATACAGATGAAGTACCCTGTCAGACAGGGAAGAAGGCAACAGTGCATCCACTCAATACCATGAAAAAACACCTATCAGAACTAGGGTAGTAAGTAAAGAACACCGCGCAGCCACCCGTGTAGACACCAACAGGGTCAGAAATTGACGCGACCCAGAATAAAACCAGGGACCAACACCTGTCAATGACAGGGTAAGAATGCAAGAAAAGAAAATAGCTGCCGGGGTAGGGCATCACACTGGACGGCACGTGGAGGGAAGAGTGAAATGAAGCTAAATGGCACCGCCCTATAACAGCTCACGCAGAAAGAAATGAAAGAAACAATTTCCAACCAGAGTACAGAGGAAAAGAGGACAGTATAGCAATCAGGGCTTAAGATTTTGCTCTTCTCTGAGTAGCCCGAAAACAGAGTAAAGCTGAGTCAGACAGAGACAAACCGATATTGGCCATCGAATGGCAAGCTCACCAAGGCGGCTTGAACAGCCTTGGAGAAGCCAGAGGTATGTCACTAGGCAAGCAGGCCAAGAGCTACCGAAAGGGCCTTGGCCCACCCAATAGAATCTGTGGTATCTATGCCACCACAAATCCGTAATCTAGCCGCCTGACGGCCATCCTGTATCACAGGAGCAAGATGTGTCAGGCGAGTCATCGGGATGGAAGGGAGAATGCATGAGGCCGAATACATGAGAAAAACGGCCCAAAACACAAGTCAAATTAAGTGACCGCAAAGCGGAGATGCTAGCAGAAAAGATATATTGGCCCAAAGTATCCAGCCCTTTAGACTCCCTGTCCGAAGGGACGTAAGGCACGGCGCCGATGTCGATGGAGGCTGTAACAGCCTGAACCACAAAGCTTCGTGGATAAGGCTTACTGAAAAGGCACAGCTGGCCTCCAGGGGCAGGATGGTGCCTATGAGCAATAGACTGGTCCACAGAGGCCATTGAAATTGGCTTAGCCGTAGTGCCCAACAGAATATCAAAGAAGATTTCACTGAAGGGAAGGGCAGGCTCAATTCCCTGCGGGCTCTGCTGAAGCGCCCCCGGTAGGGGATCAATGGTCACTTTCAAAGAAGGAAACTGTAGCCCCAGAACGACATCAACTCTCCACAAAAGCTGAGCAAAAGCTGAGCTACCCTCTGAAGCTAGGCGAGGAGGAAAAAACAGGCACCAGGATGAGGAAGAGTCAAGGCAGTTATAAGTCAAAGAGGTCAAAAACCCAATGAAGCTCTGGAGGAGGATGATTTATGTAAGTACCCACATCACAAAATTACCCTTGTGCCATGGAGAACACACCAGGGGGATCCCTCAAAAACGGAAGAATGTAGCCCGAAGGGGACTGGTCCACCATTGCTAATAACGACGTCAAGAAGACCACATCTCGGCGTCCGGGGGAAGAGACAAATTAGAGGCGATCAGTGTTGGCGAAGCCGGAGTTGGCGCGGACAGATCCAATATAGGCGTCACAGGTGAGAACCCCGTAGGGTTGTGCATCTGAGCCGAAAGGGAGTCGAGCATGGATTCGGAGGGTCCCGCTAACAAGGAGGGAGGTCCAGCCGGTGTGGAGTCAGTCGAGACCTCACAGACCTCCTCGGGCTGAGAGGCGTGCCAGAAGAAGGTTGAAAGCAAAAAAATGGTATGAAGGGAGAGACAGTAGTACCTCATCTGAGCCACAGTCGCCTGGTTGCTGGGAAAAAACAATGCTTGGAACAGACACCCGCTCCGACTCCGATACTGGAGGAATAGGAGGTGAGTCAGGGACACCGCACACACGCTGTAAAGTTGGGAAAGGCCTTGATGCTGACCGCCTATGGCGTGACTTACCAGGCGACAGAGAGGAAGAAGGACATCGGGAGCTGGCCCTTGACCAGTCCTAGGAGGAAGAAGATTATCCCTGACCGACAAGGGACCGTCGACCACCATCAATTAGGGAAAATTAGGCTTACCACTTACAGGTACACAGTTCATTTAGAGGTTTGGGCTGCAAATGTAGTGTCTGTAAGGGGAGGAGACTAGGGAAGGTTGAAATCTAGCATCAAGGCATAGAGTGAAAACCGTGTCTACGGATGAAGTGGCGTCATCCTCAACAAACATTTGCTTCCTTAGGAAATAAGTGAAATCTTGAAATTTAAAAATAAATCACACAATACCAGAAGAAATGTATTTTTAAATCTTCCTCTACAATATGTTTTTATATTTAAAAAAAGATTATTTTGAAGAGAAGTCTTTAAAATAAAGGATTTCAATAATGGTTTAAAAAACAGCATGGGAAACAAGACAGAGGAATACGGAATGCATAATTGAACCCCTTTGAAAGTTGACACTGATGTTAAACTTATGTTGTCATCTCTCAATGGAGCACTGGGTTTTCCGAGGCATGCCAAACTTCCTCTTGCTCTATATCCTCTTGCCAGTGAACGTCAGCACCTTTTCATTTATCGTGAATGTCCTGCCTAAGAGACCACACTGTGCTCGATCTCTCCAAGCATGCTCCCAGGCTGCCAACTACCTCAACTAGCCAATTAAGCAATGTCTGAAAGGCTGACATTTGCCAAAGGAGAATTACTGTCCAGTCGTTAGCACACAGGACATCCACTGCGGGTCTCTTTGTTCGGGCAACACTGCAGTCCTCACACTTTACTGTAATAAGAAGGAGAGGTTGTATTTTCGGTGTGCCAAAACAAGCTGTGTCAGGTGGAGCGATTATATTTTGTGTGGCAGATTGTGAAAGGTGCTGTAGTGCTAAACATACTACAGTAAAAGGGCTTTACTTTTAATCTATTCACTGTATTTTATTAGTTTGACAATGTATAGTTGTTTGGCATAGGCGACATTTGGCAGTCGCATTCAAAATGGTCAGAAGATCCAAATTTAATTATATAGCCAAATGTTTGGAATTCAGCTATTTTCAATTAATCCATAAATCTTTTGGTATGTCAATGTTTTGCAAAAGTCTAAGAAACATACATTTGAAAACTCAATCTTAAAATACAATTCTAAAGATGATAATAATTGCTGGGAGAGGACATGAATAGTGGTCTGGAAACAATTATTAACTATGACCTGATATAAGACTGTGATCCATATTTAGTTGCAATGATTGTTATTCACACCCTTTTGTAGGGTACATGATTTTACTACACTTATAAAGAAGGTTTATCTAGTTTTGCTCTTTCTTGATGTTGCAGTGCCTTGATGCCGCAAGGAGGGTGAAAGGCAGGGGGGGAAGTCTCATTTGTAGGTCGCAGAGCGATTTGTCGATGTGCAAATGCAGATGAATTATATGGGATAAAGCAACCCCTGCAACACATTATAGGGATACTGCAAAGCACTGAGGAGTTGCAAGACCATATAGGTAATGGAATTTCATGGTGACTTGCAATATCCTCATAACTTAAAGCAGGGTTTACTTTATTCCTTTTAATACATGGTCACATTGTCCACTTCCCTTACATACCACTTAAATCATTGGTATGCTGATCTTTTATATGAAAGAGATGGAATGTTTGAAAACATAAAAAATAAAAGCAGAAACTCTAGTGCAAAATTTAACACGAAAAAGTAGTTATATATTTTGGAATCATTTTTAAACAAGTCAGATTTTTAAAAAGTGTTGTAGTTCAGAATGTGTAGAAACGTGCTGGGAGATTCTATCTTTTCCATTACGTCCATGGCTTGCAAAAACAAACCTGTTGCCCTGAATATATACTTTCTGATTATCACTATTCATCTCGAAAAACAGAGCATAGGAAGGACAAGCCATTATTCGTTTTTAGGTCGAGCCTAAAGCAGTGCATGCGCTGCTTGCTCGACTTTTAGTAAGGGGGTTTTCAAAGTGCTACCACTGGCCTCAAGCTTGCGTGCACGTGCACCCGCCATGTGGGTTTCTTTCAAGGTACATTAAGCCTTGCATGCCTCTCTCCGCGCTTCAATTCCCTCCCCCTCCCCCAGCACAGATCGCGTCACTCTGCTGGCCTCCACTTCCCCCCCTCCCCGCCTCTCTCTACTGTAGCAGGCCGTTTAAAACTTTCTTTTGCCCGCATCCATTACTTCCCATACACAAGTTGGCTCCTTCCCGGACACTTGCTGCATAGCAGCTCCCTTGCAGTCTCACATGCATGCGCTGTTGAATTTCAAACCAGTCTCAGTCAGCATATGTAAAGTCATGAGAAGAATTGGGAGTTGCACTTTATGCAAAAACGCACACGCACGCACCACTTAGGTGCTTGTTTTCGCTCTCTCTCCTGGTCTCTCACTTACTGTCCCAATATCTCTATCTCTTCATTCCTCTCTCCCTTTTTCTCTCTTTCCCGGTCTCTCTCGCTTTTCTGAAGTGTTTTTTAAATATATAGCGCAAACTCTACTGAAAGATATTGGAGCGCTTTACATGAGAGCCCAATTACATTACACAAGATCAGACACCTTCATGTTTCCCTCTCTCTCCTCCGCCCTCGTTGACTCTTACTCTCTTTCACACAGGTACACTCTTTTGCCTTCACACTGTAAGGGCTCTTTCCCAACAGCCCACCCCCAAACCTTTACCCCCCCACCCTCGCCTGACTAGTATTTCTCACTCCCTATTTGATCTTGCTCCTCGTACTCATACACTCGCATTCAGGAGTCTCACCATCCCTTCTTTCTACACTGCGGAGCTTTGTGTTAGTCCAGCCGTTTCTTTCTGTCTTCATTTAATGTCTCCTGCACAGGACGGCTTTGCTCTCTCCGACATTCTTCTCAACCTTGTTGCTAAGAACTGTCAGATGGTTGGGGAGAGGGGGGGGCGCATGGGGAGCAAGGCATGCTTTTTCCTATTGAGAGCAGAAACTCTGTGCTGACATTGTGTACGCAACCCATGTTATTTCTAAATTAATTATCAGCTGATAGCTAACAAATGCCAAACTAAAATATACTCCTCCCCTTGTGTGTTCTGTTCACAACAATCATATCACTTTTTGTTTGTTTACATTATTTTAAGCAGTGCTAATGTACAGCAGAATTAAAAATCATGGACAAAGCCAATAGGTCTCAAGTGATAAGAAAGTCACAGATATAACATACATCATCTGGAATGCACCACCAGACAAAATACAGGCAGAGCCTGGACGTGAAGTATAAAGTGAAAATGTAGCAATATCACTAGGAGGTGGTTGTATGATCTAAGTCCTTAAAGAAGCCATAGTCCCCCCACTTATTAAACATCTTTGAGTCAAACCAAATCTGGGATGATCCATATAATATCTGATCAGCAAAACAATAATATGTTGCTGTAAAGAACAGTTACCCTGTATCAGACACCATTTGGGAGTCAGAGCAAGGAGAGACTACTAGGCCTCGGAGCAAGGAGAGACTACTAGGCCTCAAATGATATGGGGTGGTGAACATGTTACTTACCTTCGGTAACGCCTTATCTGGTAGAGATATCTAGCCACAGATTCCTTACCTTAGAATTATCCCCAGGCGTCAGACTGGATGCAGAAATTTCTCATGAATAGTACCCCTGCGAGCCAGTAAATGGTGCTGTCTGTGCCAGGAGTGACATACACAGTTCCACTCCAGCGTGTTGATGTCACGTTTCTTTCTGAGACTTTCCACACCAGGAGATCAGAGCCATGAAGAACACTAACCACTGGTCTGGCAAACTACGGCCTGAAAAGGGAAAGCCCTTTCCCTAGAAATATGTTCACAGAGCGGGGAGGATGAGTGGGTCGATAAGGAGTCTACGGCTAGATAGAGTCTCTACCAGATAAGGCGTTACCAAAGGCAAGTAACTAGTTCATCTGATCTAGCCACACATTCCTTACCTCAGAATAGATATCCAAGCAATGCCTCCTGGGAGGTGGGCCTGCAAACAATTTCACACCAAAAAGTCCTGCAGGATCGAACAGACTAAGGGCCATATTTACAAATGTTTATCTTTGTGATTTCCAAATAGCGAATCTGTAGAAATCGCAACATGATATGTATGAAACAGTGCATTCTTCTAATAGTGATTTCTATAGATTTGCAATCCCAAATAGAAAATCGAATTAAGGAAATCACAATTAGGAAAAGTCATTATTCTTTAGGTTTGGGTTGCAAATGCAGCCATGCCTTCACCCCTGTCATCCACCCAACATCCACCCATGGCACAGAGGAGCACAGACTATTCCCTCCTGTCAGCATGCCACCCCTGCTTTTCTTTCAACCCCCACTGCTTGCCCACCACTCTAATTTACCATCATGTGGTAAATCAAAGCGGATTTGTTCTCAAAATAGGGACATCGCATCTGGACCTGGTAATGCTGAGCCCACACGTTATTTCCTATTCTGGGGGTAAATAATTATAATAGACGGATTTATATGCAAGGATACTGGCCAATAAATGAAATTGCCGGCAACATGGTATCACTACACATATACCAACCCACCTTATACCAGAGGCCTAAGTGGCACAGCAATTTGTCTAACACAGCCCTATTTCTACTCAGTTGGAAAGAACACTGTATGTATTACTCATCAGCTTACATTAGATAGTGTGATGAAGGTCTTCTCCATAGCCCAGGTTTGGCTTCTGTTATAGTGCATGACGTTACGGATACCGGTGGCTAACTAAGCATGAGTAATGTCAGAATAGGTGATAGTATTTGACAGCTTTAGTGTTTGAAGCGGTAAATCACAGTGTCCCTGCCCCATTAATATGGGTAAAGCATTTTCACTGACCCACTTGTGATTCATTAAACAACAACTCAGATCTTTTGAAGTGCCCTTCAAGATCTGAACCATGTTGAAGAAATTCCCCTGATACTGCACCCACTAGAAGTCCAGGTTCCACTGCAGAGCCCGCATATGCCATCAGGCATGTGTCACAAGCAGGCGGTCATGAGGCCCTGCAGCTTCAGAGTCATTCTCACCAAAACCCAGGATAGAAGCTGAAACATCGGTATCACAGCCTGAATATCCTTCATTCACCGTTCAGGAGGTTAAGGCCAAATCTGCACTGAGTCCAGAACAGCTACGATGAAACGGAGCATCTGAGAAGGGGTTAGGTGTAACTTTGGCATGTTCATAGTGAACCGCTGTCAGTGAAGGCATACCGATGTAGTGTGCAGGCTCCAGGACAGACAGGGCTTGCACAAGCAGGAGCATTTTGAATATCTCCTTTTCCAGGAAGAAACAGAAGGCGCAGATCTAGGACAGAACCAAGACCTTCATCCTTCTTAACCAGAAAGTAGCTGAAATACCAACCACAACATACTTCTTCTGCTGACACCCTCTCCATAGCTCTCTTAGGCCAAAAGGCTGACACTTCCTGGCTGAGTAAGGAAAGATGATCCTTCGTCAGCCTGTTGCAAGGCGGGCAGGGGTGGTCACGAAAAAGCCGGAGTAGCCTCTTCGGACAATCTGGAGAAGCTAGCGGTTGGATGTTATCAACCTCCAGTTGTGCAGGTGATGGCGTATCCTACCTCCCACTGGTTGTCCAGGATGGTTGGCGGGCAAACTAAAGAGGGTTGGAGGCTCTTCATGACTTAAACAAAGGCCATAAAACCATGCCATTAACAGCCTTGAAAACTGCATCAGGTTCTTCCTTCGCTACCAGAATACATACAGTGTCACTGGCTCCATCACGCTTCCAGCCTTTACTATAGCAATAGTTTCCGCTTAGCACGCCCACAGCTTACACTGATCCACTGACCACAGCTGCAGAATGTGGCTGGATGAGTAAACACCATGACCAACCAGTGGCAATAGTTTTTCAGCAGTCCTGGTAAATCTACTGTGGCGGCCAGCATGTCAGCAAATGAAGGTGAAGCATAGTGGGTAAATCCTTACTGGGAAGAAATCTCACCTTATTTGCCAACAATTATGAGCAATATTTGCAAACTGAGAACCTAAAATGAAGGCTCTCCAAGGATTTTCAACTTCAAGAATCCCTGTAATGGGCAAGGACGTGTAGGCTCCCGGCTCCGTAAGCCTCCGAGCCCCGCAAGACGATCCTGTGCACGATTTTGGTATTACATGGCAGCGGGGCGACGGTGAATGCGCGCAGATACTGAATGCGCGATTCCGACGTCTCTACCGGCCTCGCAGACGGACATAATTGCGATGTGGACTGATGGCCTCAAACGACCCTGAGCCGAGACCTCGACTGATAAACAGGGCCGGGCGCTGACTCATCGGCGGCGGCCAGCAGGACCTGGGCGGAGTCGGCCCACCGGGACGCAGCAACTCCAGCGCGGAATTTTCTGAAGGTGCCCCGGCTGTCACACGGTGCGGCTGGAGTGCATCCTCGACATAGTGGCTCGGTGGAATTAATATTGAACGCGCAGTGCGGAAGGTGAGCGTGCCGGCTTTGTCTTCTATCCTGCCCGGTTTTCACGGGCCGCTCCCGCACTGGTGCCTGGTGCTGAGTCGGAAAGGAGATGGCCACTGCCGTGGATTGCTTTTCGGGCTTATCTTTTGGAAGCCATCGGGACTCCAGCTGTAGTCTGCCTGAGCCGGACTTGTCCCTGCCCTGCCTTTGTTCTCCCGTCCAGCTAGAAACGCCTGATGGGTACCTGAATAAGACGGAGTGCTACACCTTGCCCACTGAAGTGCTGCGTGAGGGCGAGTGCGAGGCACCGAGTAGCTCTGCGATGTGGGAAATACAGCCTGTGCTGTCTCGCAGTGACATCCTTGCTGCTCTGAGTGACTTCCAGTCCGCTTGGAGGGATGGCTCCCGAGCGCTTGGTGGAAGGCTGGACGATATTGCGCTCACACTGGGGCGACTGCGTTCGGATGCCCCCCAGATACACGAGGAATTGCCCCCGCCTAAGTTTGAGGAGGGTACTGTGGCTTTACTTGGACGCAGAGGGGAATGGATGATCTCGGACAGTGTGGGTGCCTGGGGCAGAATGCCCACATGTCTCTATTGTTCTGAGGGCTGCCTTTCCCAGCATTTGATGGTGGCCCCGTCCGCTACAGCGCCGCTGATGACTCGGACACTGGTTCAGCCACTGTTGCCTCCCATGGCTGCTGCCTCTTTCCTCGCCCCTGTATTTCTGCTGTGGTATGCTTTTTCAGGATTGAAACTGGGAGTGAGGATCTTCAGTGGGGGAGACTGTCTGTGGCCGGCGACGTCCATTTTGTGTTGGCAAGTTGCGCCCCTGCCGTGCGTGGACATTTTGTCTTCCTTTGTCTGCTGAGACGGGATCTCCTCTGCGTACATGGCACGGGGGACTTACAAGAACGGGCCAGGGCTAAGTGACTCTCGCTAATATTTGATGTCTGTGTGGCTGGAGGGGAAGCGGATTGGCGAGTTCCTATGACACACTAAATAGCGCAATAAGTGATGATTCACCCCCATTTTTATTGCACTGAGTGATTGTAGTAGTTGACTGTTTCTTTTGGGGTGGCGATTACACTCGTGGAAGGGGAGACCGGGAGCCTGTTGGGATGGCCCTCCTCCGGTATTATATTAAACCTTTTTTCCTTTTCCTTTTTCCCTTCTCTGAATCTGAATTTCGGGCCTCTGTTTTTCGGGCGACAGGCACACTTCTAGGGGGGGGGGGGTAGGCCGTAGCCTCTGCATGCGTGCAGGGTGGGGGGTTGGGGGGCGGGGTTTTTTGTTTTCTTTCAGTTTCTATGGGCCTTATTTTTCTCCTCTCTTTCCTTGGTTCTTCTCACTTTTTCTTTCTTCTTTTGGTGCAGTATGGTGGCTAGGCGTAGCGCTGCTTATCGCTTTTGTTGTTGGTCTTACCGCTAACATTAGTTAGGATGTTCCACTTTCATGGGGTGGGTAAGGACCAGTATGTACTGTTAATATATGCTTTTATCCTGATGAGCATCTTTTTTGTGCCGATCTTCTGATTGTGCCTCTTCGTTTTGTTGATAATCTGCTGTGCTCATTGCCCACTGTGTGCTTGCGGTGGATTGAATGGCGTCTGATCCTTCTTATCTAATACTTTAAAAATTAGCCTAATTTATCCTGTGCTCGGCGGTCACTTTTCCCATACGTAATATTTCAAATACTTGCTGCTTTTCATCTCTGGGACTGCTGAGCTGGTCTATGGTTGCTTTTTGTGCTACAAATTGATTTCGAGGCCGGCCAGAATGGTTGTAGGCCCGTACCTGTATGCTTCTGTTGCACAATAAAGGTTTTAAAAAAAAAAAAAAAAAAAGAATCCCTGTAATGAAAGACATGATTTGTGATCCAGGTTCAATGCAAACTGTGCTTTTTATGTTAAATATTTTTATTATTTTTGAGGCAACTGACCTCACAGACATAGAACAACAATTCACCACCCTGGTCAAAAGGGCCATCGCTATGAAGTGGGGGACAGGAGACAAGCCGTTGCTAATTGGATGGGCGGCAGAAATGTATGATAGCTGAAAAAAAAAGTCTACAAAAATAGAGGAGGCCCTAGAAAATGGGACAAAAAGTGGAGGGCCTGGAATGCTTATGGGGGGGAATTGTGCATCTTGCCAACTGTGGAACTTGAACGGTCAACAAGACGAACCATTGGATTATAATGTGTGATTGTGTTGTAGCATATATGACAGTGTCTTTCCCCTATGTACTACAAATGTATATCGTAAGATCTGTACGTAACTATTGTTGTGTTATTAATTAAAAAAAAAAAACTTTTTTTATTATTTTCAAAAGTGCAAGTACATACAGAGTAATAGCTGACATGGACTTCGGCTCAGTATAATTTTGCCACATTAGAACTATTGATAATCTGTCAATTAACATGGAGAGAAGAAAGTAGTTTAAACATGAACTGGGGAAATATGGGAGCGGGCCAGGAGGGTGGAGGGGAGGGTGGAAGGGGTCTGGGAAGATAGTTTGGAGGGTCGGATGGCGGTGCCTGTCCACGAAATAATGGTTCTGAGGTAAGTGGTGTGGTTTGTTCTAGAGTGATATTGGGAATACAGATATTATAATTGCATTTGTATAGTGATTACTACCCCTGACGAGGCGTCAAAGCGCTTTTTCTGCGAGTAGCAAGCTACTCCGGGACCCATAGAGCAGGGGCGGCCTTAGGCATGTGCAAGCTGTGCACCTGCACAGGGCCACCAAATCCCAGGGGCCACCACGCCAATATAGATCCTTAATATAATACTTCTTAGAGGATGGATACATATTTGTGTGGTGGCCCCGGCAGGGATTTGGTGGCCTCTGGCTCTGTTCCACTTCCAAACACCCTGCCCCCCCCCCTCTTCACTGGCATCCGTGCTCCGCCCCGCCCGGACCCCCTCTTCCGGGCCCCCTACCTACACTCCCTGCCCAGGGCCACCATGAGCCTAGAGCCGCCCCTGCATAGAGGATTAGTGTTGAATTAGTATAGTAAAACATGCAAGTACATTATGCTGCCTAGAGGTGGGAGTAAGAGAGTCGAGTAGTTTGTTGTGTGAGGTTTAGGTGGCATTCAGGTGTCCCTGGTCATAGTAGAGTCCAGTGAGATTCAAAGTGTGTGGGGGCGCACGGAGTGCATGGAGTCTGTGTGGCTGGCGTTTCGCTGTAGGGCTGTTAACTGCTCTTTGTAATCAAAGTGCCAGTCTTGAAATATGTAGCCAGTTAAAACAGATCTGCTCATGAGGAAATTATCTAGCCAGGTCTCCAATCAGTGTTTACTGATGCAAGTCAGATTTCCTGTTGTCAGAGAAGAGCCATGATAACTCTAAGTGTACTTTACGAATAAAGAGCCAAAACAAACCCTGTTTGGTGATTCACTAATATTATTCAACGCAAAGGACACATGCAATACAGGAATATTATCTTACAGGTTGTCAGAAAGAAGGAAAGAATAACAAGCATTTACAATGTAATGGTCTCGTCTTTGTTAAAGTTAGAGCTATTGGCATTGCAAATGTCATTTTTTTCATTTATTGTTTTTTTTTAAACTGATAAATATATGGTATGGTCATTTACAATGGCAATAGGTAAGCATTAGAGAGTAGTACAGAGTAATAGCCTAATCTCTCGCAAATGCGAGACCTATTGCATTTGCACACACACACACACACACACACACACACACACACACACACACACACAGCCACACACACAGCCCCACACACAGCCCCACACACACATACAGAGCCCCCCCCACACACACACACAGAGCCCCACACACACAGAGCCCCACACACACCCAGAGCCCCACACACACCCAGAGCCCCACACACACCCAGAGCCCCACACACACCCAGAGCCCCACACACACACACACACACAGAGCCCCACACACACACAGAGCCACACACACAGATGCTAGCTCTAAAGTAATTGAAGTGCTGATCTTCTATACCTAGTTTTATATCGTGCATTGACGTACATGCACTTTGTATTGTCAGAACTGTCTCCAGCTAAGACCAATCAACTGTTTTACATGATTATATTCTTTCACATGCGGAACTACTCAAATAGATTATACAAAATATTTGTGATAGGCCATACCCATGTATGTTTTACCCAACCATGTTTATTTCATGTATCCACCCTTGCTCCATTTTTTGCAATCGATTTTAAAAGTAAATGAATTGTATGTAATTTTAGTTGTACTTTCAAGCTCAAATTCACTGAAATAAAGATATTACTGACTGACAAAGGGATTAGATACCAAATGTTTACCGTTTTTAAGAGTTGCACAAAACATGTATTACACAGACAATTGAATTAATCAATATATCGACCCTTAAATTGTGAAATTTTCAGTTACACATGCCATGATTGAAACTGGGCTCGCCAGGTCACAATCCCCCCCGAGAAGGGTTGCCTCGCACAAAAGGGGGACATTGAGGTGGGGAAGAGAGAATTGAGAGGGGGGCTGGTGAAAACAATCAGGCTAAATAAACTGGGGGTGCGGACTAACATTAAGAGTGCAGAAGAAGGCCAACGGGGCTGGTGCAGTGAGACAAGTCTAGGGAGGCAGACATGGGTAAGAAAAACACGCGGCATCTGGTGCAGCTCGCTGTCAAGACGGAGTGAATATACACATGGGAAAAAAATACTGGAGATTACTTTTCCACCCAAAATAAGCCTGCGTCCGTAATACATTCATACACTACCCACCGCTCTCCACAACGGGGGTCATCAAACGCCACAGCAGGGGCACGCTGCTATTAGCACTAAACGGCAAGATGGTGTGTGTGTGTGACAACGGGTCGGCCTAGGCCGTGGAACTCTGTAGTAAATAGGCAGGTCCACGTGGTGGGGGTGGAGAAAAGCCAGTGGTAGGGTGTCTGGCTAGTCGTGCCTGTAGTAGGAACAGTGCCAGCAGTCCTGCAGGGGTCTAGAGAGCCTCCAGGCTGCTCCCCGTGTCAGAGCCTGAGGGCTCACACCACATCCTGACCGCAAGCAGCGGACCACCCGGGAGGCAGGGGAGATGGGGCCCAGTGGACCAGCCGCGGTGAGGACTCAGGGGCCAGGAGGATTCGAGGACACCACCCGCACAGAAGGCGCACCTTGGAGATCTGCTCCGGGGCGAACGCCGCGTCTCAGAAGCTCAGCCGCTGCAGGTACTCTGGGTCCAGGGGCGGCCCGCTGCTCTCCCGTTCGGGAAGAAGCACCATAGTGGGAGTGCTTCAGAGCCTGGGCGGCGGGCAGGCGGCTCGGGCTGGGCTGGCGGCCGTGGCTGGGCTGGTGCTGCTGGTCCTCATGCTGCTGCAGACGGCGGGACGGGCTGCGCGCCTCCCATTGCCACATTTTGCGAGGCTCCGCCGCGTCCCACATCCAGAGGTGGAGGTGGGCAGGGAGAGCGGGGGCCGCTCCAGCCTCCCCTGCCCCCGGGGCGCGTCCAGCTGGGGAGTGCGGGCGCACAAAGGACAGTGCTCCGGGGGTCTCAGCGGCGCGTCCTCAGCGGGTTGCTACGGCTGCTGGAGGCCGGTTGCTTGCTTCGAGGGCCCGGGGTGCATGGCCTGCGCGTGAGACTCCGGGAGCAGTCTGCCTGCCACAGCGTCCGCACGGTGCAAGGAGGAGCCGGCGGAAGGCGGGCTCGGGCCGGGGCCAGCCCCGGGCCTGTCAGATGCTCCTGCTCCGCCTCAGCCATTGGCCGGGCCCGAAATTATTCAGCAAATACGATTATTATTTGCTTAGCAACAGCTCGGCGGAGCGCAGGACCACCCGGCCGCCCACGCAGTGTGAGCCTCTGTGGCTGCAAGGGAGCCCCCTCCCGGGACTCCAGCCCTTTAGACCACACCCACCGGCAGGGAGGCAGAGGGGGCGCGGGCCTGTGCCGAGTGCTGCCTCCCCTCTTCCTCCCCAGTCGCGACCCGCACTCACCATGTTGGAAGGAAGCGACGTCACACACACAGAGCCCAGCGGCAGCCAGGGAGCGCACAGGCCGGGACGGGAGGGGGGGAGCCCAGGAGAAAGGTGAGGAGGAGAGAGGTGAGAAGAGGGGTGGGGAGAGAGGAGGCAACGAGGATGAGGTGGAATACGAAAGAGGGTTAGTAAGAGGCTAGAAATAGATAAACACGAAGGAACTAAGCCCCGTCCTTTTCAGACTGGGGATCGTGTTTTTCTTTCTGCCCTCTTCTCCTTTGGCTGGAATGTAAACAACGGGCATGTTTTTGACTGTTGTTTTTACATTCCAGCCAATGGAGAAGAGGGTAGAACAAAACTAAAAAACACGCCCCCAAATCCGAAAAGGACGGGACGGGGCTTAGATGGAAAGAATGACATCACTGAGACCTCTTCTCCAATGGCCGGCCACCGTTTAGGAAGCCAGCCAATGGAGAAGAGGTGCGGGGTTTATCCTTGCTAATCAGTCATTAAATCTCGCCAGCGACACTGCGCATGTGCGCAGCCTACGCTAGCCGAGACCTAAAAACTGGGAGTACCATACAAATCTGGATCCTGAGCTCAGCGATGAATATGAAAAGTTACAATAATTGCACTACTCCGAGCCAGAGTAGAAACACCCTTAACATAAAATCTCAAAGATGTTACAATGGATAAGCAATTCATCCCCATTCTAGAAGCAGATCTCCTGTCCATGTTTAATATCTCCCTTCTCCAAGGAGTTATGCCATGATTACGCCTTCTCTTAACAAACCTCCATCTTTAGCAACTTTTGAAATCCCGAATCCCTGTCAAATTCACTCAAGTATGGTATGATCACGATTACTTTCCCATCAGCAGCAAAAACTGTTTCTCGTGTTGCACATTTATTTTTCATGCATGTTCATCATCCAATAAGTCATAATATAACTTGCCTACAGAGTTCTTTATTGGTGCTGGGCCTAACACGAATAACTATCCTCTAGTCCGTGTACATTTGGCCAATTGTGCTGTTGGCACTGCAGTCGCGTGCTACCAGCCTCCTCCATGGCACCACCCTCTCCAGACAATCAGCTGTGGGAGCAGCGAAATGCTGGAAGCACTTCTAAAGGACCTAAGTAGTGACAGCCCTCATTTAGCCCGGACGCTCTAAACTGTCTCCAGAAAGAAAGATAGAGGGAGTGTGCAAAGAAGTTTAGAATTGCATCATGGCTGATATGCACAAACCATCCTGTGAAAGACCTCACCCGTCTGCGTATTGATGAGCAACTGTCCACTGAGAAGATCCTGGCACAACCTAGTACCAGCTACTTCCTGGGTACTGCTAGGGTGAACTGAAAGGGACCATGCTCATTTCATCCGAGGTTTTGGCCAGCTTTTTAAGCTAGAGCTGATATTGAGCAGAGAGTGGCAGTAAAATGAGGCCCAGCAGCACAACAACCCATAGCTGTGCCTGGTGGACTACCCCACACTGACTGCAAACTAGAAAGGTACCGAACACACTGCTGTGAGGCAGAGGTTATTCCTGACTAACTTACGGTTGGTTACTTCGCATACTCTGCAGCAAAATGGAGGCAAACTTTCTTTTGATAGGCTGCAAAGATTTGTGTTTGATGTTTTAATATCCTGGGAGATCTGTCTTAAGCAAACAAGTACCATCACACAGTCTCGAACCGATTATACTGAAGTGAAATTCTGAAAACTGAGATCACAATACAACTTTAAGACTATTTGGCAATTTATTACTTTTGGACTTGGCCCTTTTTCCTGAAATGTTTCGCTTTTCGCTCCCCTAATTCTGGATCTCCTCCCTCACAATAAAGTTGTATAGGCCCTGTGAGGTTGAGATGCACAATGTATTATTAAAATCAATGCTAGGTGCCGGTGCTCTCTACCCCCAACATGGCTGTCACTGACCCCTGCTACTACAACTTGGCTGTCACTGACCCCTGCTACTGCAGCATGGTATTTTCAGGCGCATTCTAGTAGCCAGGAGCTGGCTGGAACCCCTAAACATTGTAACTATACCAGCCTGCCAGCCTGCCCATAGCTAGAATGAGGGAAGATCCTGGAACCTTCTAGAAAAAGGGAGGTGACACCAACTGCCACTGCCAACTGTCGCTATATAAGGAAAGGGAGGGAAACTTTCTAGTCAGTTGGGGCATCACTGACCTGGGGGACCCACGCTGGAGACTTAGGCGGTAGGGCTTAGTCAGGGACCTATGCCACTGGGAGTGACAGGGCTTAGGTGCTGCCTTTCAAGTTGAGTGAGGAACCCTGAACTAGCCCACTGATCTGGCCCGGTGGAAGGGGCAACCTAGGGACCATCTACAGTGACCTGCTGAGGAATCCTGTCAGCAGCCCTCAACTCAACCCCCCCTTCAAGAAACAAGGAACTATCCACAAGGGTGCCAAAACCATCAAGCGCCAAGAAGAAGTCTAACTGCGCTAACCAGGACCACTGGGGATCCACCAGGTATTGGGCTGTGCTCCTTCTGCCCCTTTGTCCTGACCTGGGTCCCTGCGCTATCCTGCCACTGTCGTGTGGCCTGTCCTGCATCATCTGAACTACTTGTCCTGCCTTACCCGAAATGCTGTAACCTGCTGACTGCCCAGCGCTGCAACCTGACAAAACTGCTGTGTGTGCCTCCACATCGCGATTCACCAGCACTGTGATTCCTGAGAAACGCTATCCCTGCGCAGTGCTCGCACCCAGAACTGCCTAAATGACCACAGCTGTGTGAACTGCCCCAGGCGCTCTCCCGCGGTGTCCCAGCGGGAGCGCTGTAACCTGCATCATCTCTATCGTGGTGCTGTCTGCCCTGCCTACACAGCGTTCTTCTACGGTGCCCTCTGAAAGTGCTGTGATCTGTGTCTCAAGCGCTGTCCTGAGCGCTGTGCTGCGTGGGACTTGCCGGCTCCACCCCAGCGCTGAGACTGACTGTGGTGGCCCTCAAGGCGCTCTACTTGAGCAGCACCGGTCTGCCCACACACGCGCCGTGACACTCGAGGCGCTGTGTTTTGGCCTCTGCCCCATTGTGTGGAGCACCCCCTCTGTGCCCCCAAAGCACTGCGACAGGGCCAGACTCACCGCCAGAGCTGTTCGCGCCCTACTGAGGTGCCTGAGGAAACAGATCCCTCTGGCCCGGGAAGCGCTGCCGCCCTCTGCCGGCCGGGAGTCCGTGGGGCCGCCGCCTCGCCCTTGTGACCCGCTGCATCAGGAACCATTGAAGGGCCGCCGCTGTGAACTCAGTCTAGGCCTCGTTAGGCCCGAAGCCGAAACCGGCATTACCCGCGTCACGTGACGGGGGCGCCCGGCTGCATCCTTGGCCGCGCCCCGTCTTGGCTGCCTCCTATTGGCCTCGGCGGCCGCACTCCCTACCCAGCCGCGCTGGGATTGGCGGCCGGCACCACACCTACCAGGAGCCGTGTCTGGATTGGCTCCCAGCCGGCGAGAAACCCCGAAGCTGGAGAAACATTGGGGCTGAAGGGAGGACCCGAGAAGAGCGCCGGAGTAGCGCGGGCCTCCCCTGACCGGCCCACAATCCACTGGAGGGCTCATAAAAGAGCACGAGCCCCCGCACCTCCGCAAGGGCTCTTGGTGAGGAGCCGAAGAAAAGAAAGGTAATCAAATTTTCAAATTTATTTATTATGTTTTGGCTCTCAAAGAGGGCCACATAAGCATATGAAATACATAGCAACACAAACAGAAAATACAAAAGTTTAAAAGGCACAAGATTCAATCCGCAATAGCTATACCACTAACAATCAATCTAACAAGGCCGGACAGACGCAGTTGCTCCAGTAATATTAATAAATAGCTAAAAATCCTTTAAAAAAGTTAAAAATATAAGCACAGAACATTTCGTTTGGAGGGCAATAAAGTGCATGAAGAAAATCTTTTAAAGTGACGATGTTAAGGCGGAGAGAGATTACTTTTAGCCATCGATTGCGCAAGTTACGTAACATAGGACAAATCAATAATACATGCATACAGTCCTGGTTGTTCAGTTTACATAAATTGCACAAGGCAGAAGTGCCATACCATTTGGATAGCAATAGATTAAGTGGGATTAAATCATAGCGTAATAAAAACCAGAACCTACGTATCCCATGTGGGAGATTCCATAGGGCATAGGGTTGTGGCTGTTTCACCCTATAGGAGGAGATGAGAGGCTCCGCATTCCTTTTGTCCCCAACTGATTTTTTGTCGGAGAGGAAAGAAAACTCCCACGAGGCCTCCTTAAGGACATGTTTTAACTGCGTGGGGGAGTAGGAGAAGAGAGCACTTTCATCAAGTTTAAGTATCTTCACAGCCCTTCTAAAATTGCTTACGAGTTTAGAGAACTCCTTAAAATTGCCCAATAGTTCGTTTTTGAGGAGAACTCGTAGGGTACCATCTCCCGCTCTAGCCAAACTGGCCACCCATCTTATTAGGGCGCATAGACCCTGAACCCAGGAACTCCTGAGTCCAAAGTCCAGCCTGCAGGCGGCCAGTGGGCAAGCATTATTAAGAGTCGAGAGGGATCTTAAGAGTTTCCCCTCAATCTTATGGCAAAAGTCCCAGTTTGTCACCTCTATTACTTCAATACCATACAAGATAGTTGCGGGGATTTTTGCTCTGAACACTTCTAGAAGACTAGAAAAATGTCTTTTCCCCGTTGCCTGGTATAGGGACTTTAACCCATTGCCATGGGCAAGAGCTTTGCGGGAGCAGTGCTCTATATGGAGTTTCTCACTCATATTGGCCGAAAATATTTTTCCCAAAAAGGTATAGGAGGTTACGACCTCCAGTCTATGCCCACCAATAGCCCAACCGTAATTTGTCGAGCGGCACTTCTTCTTACCGGCTATACACATCACTTTACTTTTATTAATATTGATCTTCATGTAATGCTCCCCAGCAAAGGCCTGGAGAGCCTGTAGCCGGTTTGCAAGACCAGTAGGGGTCAAGTCAAGCATCAGAACATCGTCGGCATACATCAGGCAGGATATTGGATTCCCTCCTATCATCGGTGCAATCCCCTCACTGGCAGACACGGCAGCAGGGAGGTCAGCCGTATATAAGGAGAACAAAAGGGGTGCTAGTAAGCAGCCTTGTTTCAGGCCATTCAGAGATGGAATTTTGGCCGAAAGCCCCCTTTCGCCCCCCATTAAGACCCTGCACCAGGTCTCAGTGTGCAGGGCCCGCACCAGTTCCAACAGGGGAGTAGGGACACCCAGCGTCGCCAGTCTTCTCCACAGCGTTCCACGATCTACTTTATCGAACGCTGTGGAGAAATCAATGAAGGCGGCGTATACAACTCCTCCTCTCACCTGGACATATTTGTCTGTGATCACCTGAAGGGCAGTCATGTTGTCCAGCGTGCCATGCTCCCTTCGAAAACCAGTCTGTTCGCACGGCAGAATATTGCCATCCTCGACCCAATCAGAAAGAGAACTAAGGAGACATTTCGCAAAGACCTTTCCGATGGAGTTGAGGAGTGCAATCAGGCGGTAATTACTGGGGCTATCCCTTGTACCTTTTTTAAAGATAGGTACCAAAATGCTTCCTCTCCAGGAAGCAGGAACAGATTTGGAGAGGTGGCACGCCTTAAACAAGGGGTACAAGATTTTACTCCAACTTAAGGGATCCCTCGGGGGAGGAGGGCGGGCCGCTGAGTGAGAGCGGGGCCTCTGGAGAACCGGAGGGAGGCCCCGAGATCGCCCCTCCCCGAGGGAGACTGCTGTTGGGCCCCATTGTCCTTAATTGGCCCTAATTACCCAGCGGGAACGCGAGACTGGGGATGGGGGAACCTAAAACCCCCGAACTGAGCATTAGCCCCATAAAACAACCTGAACTGGGCCAAGGCCCCAAAAGACACACTGGGGGCCTGGAATTAGTAGAATGCACCCCTGGCTAGGGGTCTGCTACTGGTTTTACATGTTGCCTGATTTCTAATAGGGTTTTAGTCCGACCTAATAAGATGTTGCCTAGGTTCAAATGACCCGTTTGCTCCTTACTTTAATGAAATGGTTTATATGCATGAGCCAAGTTTATATGTTTCATGAAAGGCTCTACCTACGGTCCATGTAGGGAAATGTTCCTCCCTGATTAAGGAGCTGTGAACCCTGGTATTAGGCTGTGTTAGAGGTCCCAAGGCCACAGTTCATAGGCCTCAATTCATAAAAAGTTAACCCCTGATTAGGGGCTGTGATGAAATGCCTACAGTGAGTTAATGACCTGTTTGCCTAACCATTGAACTGGTTATCTCCACAGGGAATGTTCATGCCTGCATCCTCCAGAAGACTGCAGGAGTTTACCATGAATTGGTGATTTCTTCAAGCCTAATGAATGTTATCGTTTTACCTCATGAAATGTTAGGCCGATTTGTAGGGATTTATTACCCCTGATTCATATATGTTTTTCCCTCAATGGAATGGTTAGTTCGGCTCAGGGAAGTGCTCTACTTCTGCCTAGTGAGCTGGTTATTGCTGGGTAATGACCCGCTTAGCTCTTTCATGAAATACGTTCCCCATGCTATTGGGATGGTTTGCCTATGCTGAACCCACTGTTCTTCTTGCCCCAGTGTTCTAATGTCTACCTCCCAACAGGATTACTCTTAGGTGCTGAAATGTTTATGTCTGCGTAGGGTAGGTGCTGAAATGTTGATTCTGACCTACTGACCTGGGGATTGTAGTGCCTACCGTTCTATAAGGAAGAGGTTGCTTACCTAATGAGAAGGTCATCCCTATTCAATGAAAGGTTGGCCTTACCTAATGAGATGCTTGTTCTCTTATCATGAGATGTGGGTTGGACATTCATTTATTGCACTGCAGTGTGATTGTTCTGCTCTGAGTTTGACCACTCCCTCACTACCTCCTTGATAAGCCTGGGACGGCTTGCTATTGCTAGCCTTGAGAGCCAAGTACTGAAGGGGCTGTATGTGGCGGTCAAAGCATATTAAACTACTATTCTTCCTCATTCACACCCCATCCTCTCTTCTCCAAAATCGACCGTGGGTAGAAGTGCCAGGAATTGATACACAAACAATATTGTCAAGATAGGGCTCCTGGTAAAATAAATGCACAGACTTCAAAACTTGCCAGAAGTTGTGAAAGGATGTGCATACTAAATCAACTATGAAAACACTCCACAAGCTGCAAAGCAGATGCCACAATCAAGTTCAAGTTATCTTCTCCAAACATAAGGCCTTTTGGGGCAAAACACCAAGAAAAGTGCAAAACCTACTACTCCACTAATGGCTTAAAATGAACCTTTATTGGAACACTGCACACCTAATCATCTGACAAGCCTTCAAATGAATGAATGAAGCAAGGGGGACAACCATGAAAGTCCAAGACATCATTCTATGGAATGCTTTGAACCATGACCTAAGGGCAGAACTGGTCCACAAGAACTAAAGCAAAACTAAGTGCGCCTACAACTGAACTCAATTCAAGTGGGGGTTTGTGAAGTCAGAATATCGTACTGGAATCCTCATACCAAATTGACTCTAGTTTCCCCAATTCAAAATGTTCATTGTTATTGTAAATTTGTACAGAAGAAGCTCAAGCAGCAATTACTATGGCATTGATTAAAATGTACAATCTTTAACATATCAGCGCTCTTTAAATCTGGGTAATAAATAAAATAGGCAATCCCTGTATCGTACCTGAATTCACCCAGAGCTTCCATGACACGGCTGATGTACACATGAACACGCTGACTTGATTCTGCTATCTTTCTGCAGGTTATCATGGCCTTCAAAAGAGAAAAAACAGAGACGAGTCACCCATAGAAAAGATAATACCTTTTATTGACAAACAGTTTCTGGAAGGCACATAATACTAACTCTAAATGCAACGACTAACTTTACAAGTAACATGTACTACAGTGGCTTATTCCCTGAGCAATTAATTTGTTAAATTACCTATAGGTCTCATGAAACCAGATATAATTCAAAGTAAAGATGGAACAAAGTGCAAACATTGATAATGGGCTGAAATGTTGACTGGAATTTCTCATTCCCTTACCATTTTTTTTTACAATGACACTCCAGAACAAGGGAGTAGCCAGAAAATGAAAAAAAGCCCCACAGGAAACATGCCTCGAATAGGACTAAGAATGTAAACTGAGAAAATACCTAGAGGTAATCAGCCACTTGCAGATCTCCTGCATATGTTTTCTGAATGCCCGGCATTGGCAACAGTTAAGGCTATGATACTGGAATACTGGGCCCATGTCTTCGGGCATCAAATTAGAGACTCTATAACATTGCTCCTATTAGGTCATGATGATTCTTTGGATCACAACAGGGAAGAACAGGCGGTAATCTTTTTAGGATATGCCGTGCTTCGAATAATTTTGGCAGCTAGATGGAAAGATGCAGAGCCCCCCACCTTTCATATGTGGCTTAGTCGGTTTATTGCCATCTATAAACAAGAAATTGCAATTTACGCCACAAGAGGTAGGAAAATGAGGGCAATAGGGAAACAGCTGTGAGAGCCCATTACTAGATGGTATAGTATCGAAAGCGGAAACCAAATTTTGTAAATATTTAATTATCTATTTTTGTTACTGTATTTTTCCTTGTATTATGTCCCTTTTTCCTTATTAACTATTTGATCTTTTATGTGTTCGATTTTGCATCATAGTGATGTTTAGCTATGGTTAAAAAATATAAGATATGGGTTGAATTTATTTTTCAAATCATTTAATTCACGAATGTTCTATACTCTCTAGGTACTATGTTAACTATCCATTTCAATATATAACGTGTTCCTACTTTGTACCCCATGCTCATTGTATCTATTTTCATTATTGACTTTTTTGAGCATTTGCTTTGATTGTCTGAATTTACCAATGAATAAATAAAATAAAAAAATAAATAAAAAAAGGAACAAAGTGCAAACATTGATAATGGGCTGAAAAGTTGACTGGAATTTCTCATTCCCTTACCATTTTTTTTACAATGACACTCCAGAACAAGGGAGTAGCCAGAAAATGAAAAAAAGCCCCACAGGAAACATGCCTCGAATAGGACTAAGAATGTAAACTGAGAAAATACTGAGCAAACACAACCCGCCTTATGATAATTACTTTAACCCTTTAATCTTGCTTCCATGATCCATCTATCCATCTATTCACCCTTCATCCAATCTATTCACCCGTCATCTAATTTAATCACCCATCCAACTGTGGATCCCTTTGCCTTTCAATGCACCCATCCTCAACATCTTTCCATCAATCAATCCATCTATAAGTCCATCTTTCACTTACCTACCTATCAATATTTTCTTGTATCCATTCATCCGCCCATGCTTTAACCCATCCATTCGTTCACCTTTCTCCATCTGTTCAATTCCACTTTCTTCTGTCACACCTTTCGCTCGCATAAAAAAGTTCACCCATCCATCTATTGCCATCCTTTCACCCTTCCATCTGTACACTCTTCCCCTTCATCCTTTTCCTTTCATGCTT
The DNA here is from genome assembly GCF_964263255.1 of Lissotriton vulgaris. Lineage (NCBI taxonomy): Eukaryota > Metazoa > Chordata > Amphibia > Caudata > Salamandridae > Lissotriton > Lissotriton vulgaris. The sequence continues at coordinate 1,892,537,476 of NC_141689.1, read as the reverse complement.
TCTTCCTTCTTAACACCCTTCCTTTGCTCGTGCCTTTCTTTTATTTACTCATTCTTACTTTTTCTTTATTACGTTTCTCTCTAATGCCAATGAACCATTTCATTCCCATTTCTCTGCTTTTCCACTATTTTACAGATTTTTCTCACTGTTAACTTCTCTGTGCATGCCAGACCACGGCCTAAAATCTAACTTTATGTATTCTCTAACAGTGATTGTTATAAGCATTTTGTCTGAATACCTGCAGACATAAGGGGTCTATAAATATCTAATTTACGGGCCCATCTGACAAGTGTCAAACCCTGCTTAAGTTGCCAAAGTGAAGGCTTCCCTTCACCACTGATACAGTATATATTACCCAGACTGGAATGTAGATCCTTGCCTTTGAAACACCTTAAAGTCATGTTCGACATGTTGGGTCAGACAGATGTTCAGACTACTGCTCATGAAAAACAACAGACTCCGAACTGAAGCACTAAAATAATCCTTACCCCTTCTCTTCTAGAATATTAAGCGATACTGTTCAAGCAAAAGGACCATAGTCGATTTTCTAAAGACTGGGTATTCTATCGGCATAGACTGTTCCAACATGAGGACATCAGAACATGACATATGTTCATCTAAACCAGTATGGAAGCCAAATAGATTTAACGCTCTGCAAAGCTGTAGGTTGGAACTTGTCATTTGAGGTAGGCCATACTGCAGAGTTAGAATACAATATTTTTCCATAGCCATCAACGTAACTGAAATACGATGAATGGGAGCGGTTTAATAAATCACAATGAAAAGTGTGATGGGGCACACTCTCCAAGCAATGGCGACCCTAGAACAAAGGATGCCATAGCTCCGACTGCTGATCCATGCGCTTCATTAGTGGTGTCTATACATATAGCGACATTGTTAATGTACGTTTGAACTTCAGATTCAACATATTTTTATCATGGCACACATTTTGCTTCATAGCACGTCTCACTGGGTTTAGACACTGCCCATCATGCCCACCAACTGATCACCATCAGAAGACAAAAGATACAACGGATGGGGTGATATTTGGCACCTTGAGCATTTTCTAATAACTGTGCTTTTTTTCCTTCCATTCCTGAAACACAATAGATTGTAGTGTGTAAATCAATACTAATCACAACTCCTTTTATTGCTTCAGAGACATAATTCCTCTGGATACTGATGGGATGACCTCTGGGCTAAGTCCATTACAGCTTGGGTAATAGAAAAGTGTATCAATGCCCGAGTTCTGCAGCTTTGAGGGATGTAGAGCTGTTTTAGAGCCCTAACTTAAGAGAGGAGTAATGAGCAAACATGAGATGAGTTAACAGGAAGGGAAGGTTTTGCCTGGACAATCGAGAGAAAAAGTTGAAACTTAATACATTTGGGAGATACGATCAAACGATCAAACGCAGGATCTAGCTAGCTGAAAAATGGTGAAAACATAGGAAATGTTTTGAAGCACTGCAATCTCTCGGCAGATACATATATCCAATGCCAGACTTTCCAGGTAAGCGTCTCTAAAATCACTTATCAGCAGGCCGAAGTAATACTAGAAACACTCACAACTAATGAGACAATAATGTTCGCCATCTCTAATCTTAAGACCGCTAAAGCCCCCAGTGCAGAAGGCTACACTGGTAATTTCTAAAAACTTTAACCACACTCCTACTAACTAAACTAGGAGATTTATACAATTGCTTTAGAAAAGCAGAGAAGGTGATACCATCAATAAGCGAGGCTGATACCATAGTTAACATTAAATCTGGTTGAGTGTACCATACTTTTCTCTTCATGCACGCCAACAGTCATTTATATAGATGAAAAGATGTACACAAAAATCCTGGCTTCAGGCCTAAACAACTGATTCTGTACCTAGCCCACTGACATCAATCCAGGAGGGATATGTACTAGGAAGTGGCAAAGAGTGTCGTTAGCCTCCTTGGCGTAAAGATACACTCAGCTACTTCTGAAACGAAAGGCTGCACCATATTTACAAGAATGTGGTGCAGCCTTGCGTTTCCCCATGCGATTGCGCTAAGTTTAACTACCTAGTGTCAACGCAGGCACCCTTGCACCAGAGTGCAAGGGTGTCTGCGTGCAGGGGAGAATTGCTTATGTGTAGGAAGGTGTCCCTTCCTGCACATAAACAATCCTAAAATGCAATTCTGTCACTTTCATGTGTACTGCTTCATGCAGCACACAAGAAAGTGACAAAATGGCTTTTCTTTAAAAAAAAAACAAAAAAAAAGTTCTGTACTGGAAGGGACAACTTCTTGTACATAAACAAACCATGAAATTTTGCTTTTTTCCATGTGTGCTGCATGTGTGCTGCCTTGTGCAGCACACATGGAAAAAAGCAAAAAAGAGGAGAAATTATTTATTTCTCCTCGTTTCGCCAACTTAAGACCAGGGTTTTCCTGGTCTTAAATTTGGCGCTGCCTTCTATGTACGCCACCCTTGTACATAAGGGGCAGTGTCAAATACAATGGGAGCGGAGGTCGAATGCCCACCACACTACCCATTGCACACCCCCGTCACACTAACCATAGCGTAAAAGAGTGCCTTATGTACAAGGCAGCAATAAGCCATGTTAAGGCACAGCCCCTATCGCCACCACAACGTCCGTAAAAGTGATGTTGTGGTGGCGATAGGGGCTTGTACATATGCCCCTGGGTTTGTTAGAGGCAGACAGGTCTAAAACGCTAGTTGAGTAAAGCCCCAAAGAAAGAAATTCTCTGCAATAACGGTATATTTAGACCCAAAATGGCCTTTGACCGGGTAGACAGGGAATTTCTTAGACAAGTTCTGAGATGATTTTATGGGTGTAGGCCCCAAAGTCCTTAAAATGGTGCTGACTAGCTATTATACTTCCAAAGCAAGAATAGTGTTGAATGACCAGATGACAGGTTTCATAAAGTTGCACACAGAGTTTAGGCAGGGTTGTCCTCTTTCCCTGCTCCTAATTTCAATACACATCAAACTGTCTTCTGTGGTGGCAAGCTCTTCAGTATCCAGGACTTGCCATTGGCCCAAATACACATGTTAACCCTATTTATGCATAACATCTCTCTTAACACTAGGAAAGCCCAAAGACATACTTCCATGTACTAAACTCTCATCTCCAAATATAAAAAAAAGAAATGTAACAATGCATGAAGAGGCGTTGTCACACCTTAGGGAACTTTATAGCTATTAGTGTCCCCATAACATATGAAGCAGCTGGTGATTTTCATTACACTACGAACATAAGACGAGCAATAATCCGCCTATAATATAGCCCCAACAGGCTTTAGCGAAGATCAGAAGGTGTTTGCCCCCTGGTGAGCGAATCTCAGTGACCAACTTGCAGCGACGCGGCCCCAGCGACCGAAGAACATCTGAGGCTTGTGCGCGCCACACAGCTGCGGCCTAGAGTTGGAGAGAGGCCCGGAGGAGGGACGCCTGAACTGCGGTGGCAGAGCCCTGAACGGCGGGCCCCCTCCCGCGCTAATACGGAACTGGAGGGTATTGGACCTCAAGGCGGGCACAGTCCAGGAATATAAAAGTGACGCTGCAAAGCCTGAGTGCGGAGCAACCATCTGCGGTCTGCGCGCGCCCCTGCAGCAGCGGCCTCGAGGGCAGAGGAGGCCTGACGAGGGAGAACTCGGACTGCGGCGGCGGCGCCCGAAGCGGTAGAGCTCCCCCCTCTCTCCTACAGGGGAAGAGTGGCCACAGTGCACCAGGACATACCCACCCCCCCCTTGCGATCCTGAAACCCAGAGGCCCCGTCCAGAGACCTCATAGCGGCACACATAGCGCTGACCTCCACTGCAGTATGACCACCCGCATATGAAGGTACAGCGGGGATCAGTCAAGGCTTTGGAAAGGGCGGCCCCATAAGGAACCAAGCGGGCATCAGGGGGGAAGATAGAACCCTTACTTGGGCGAAGGACCCGGGAAGGCGCTAGGCCCATAGGAGAACGGTTGGTGCGCCAGGGTATCACCAGCTCTAGGCGCAGGATGCCATACCACCCTACAGACCGGCGGGGCACTTTGCGGGCCACATCAGAAACGGTGCAGACCATCCAGCACGATAGAGGGAACAGACCCAAGGCCGAGTGCCGTGGCCCCCTAAATACCCCTCCAGTTACAGCTGTGCAACAACATTCTCCACCTACTACAGAGACGGTGCCCCTGCCATAACGAGTAAACTGAGAGGCGAGCGCAGAATTCACCTGTGAAGCAGACGGAAGAGACTACTGCTCCATAACCACAGTGGGCACTCTCAGCCCACGCACAGCAATATAATGGGGAGTAAGGGCCAGCGAGCGTCACAGCAGCTTAAACTAGAAAAATGTGCCTATTCTAAGCACTTCCCTGCACTGCCTGACAAAACGGCCACTAAAGAACAAGCCCCCACACAGGACGGACTGCCGGAAGTAACACTAGAGGACATAATGGCCGCTCTGACTAATATACATACGACCGTGTGGTCCATTTCAACAGACGTCGCATTTCTACATGCTGACTTCCAGAAAATGGCCACACGAGTGAAGGAAGTGGAAGTAGTAACGGCATCCCTGGTCAGTGACACCACCGCCTTGCAACAAAAGGTCAAGCACCTAGAAGCTTGAAATAGGCTCATGGCCGAAAAGCTGGACGACCAGGAAGGGCGCTCTCGGCGCAACAGCGTCAGGATCACGGGCATTCCGGAGAATGAAGGGGGACCAACAATGGACTTGTACGTGGAAGAGGTTCTCAAGACAAGACTCCAGCCGAGGGGGTCTATCTAGCTTCTTCTCTGTCGAAAGAGCACACAGAGTGCCAGGAGGCAAACCTAAACCGGGGCTCCCCAAAAGCCGGTGCTGGCCCGCATCTTCAACTTTCACGACCGCGACGCCATTCTTCAGACGTTGCGGGTGACCTTGCCATTGCCTATCATGAACTCGGTGGTGTCCTTTTTCCCGGACTACACAGCGGCAGTAACCAAGAGACGGCGCAACTTTCTAGAGGTGAAAAAGGAACTACGACGCAGAGAAATCCCTTATTTTATGTTGTTCCCAGTGTTGTTGAGGGTCGTGGCCGACGGATAAACCTGGTTCTTCGAGGCTCCTGTGGAGGCACATTACTGGCTGGAGGGTTGGCGACAAGTGTGACGTGCAGGAAGATCGGGGAGCCAACACCAACGACGTACACTGCAGCACCGATCGTCAAGCGAGAAGACCGGCATGGAACTAAAAAACGCCTCACAAGGGGAGACTGCATAGTGAAGTCAAGAAACTTGCAGTTCGAGCGATCGCATACCTATCCAAGGGCAAACTTGAAGACAACAGCACGCTCGGTCACAAGGCGAGATGGACTACTGTGGTCGGACAGGACCAGCTAGTGCTGTGACAAATATAGACGCTACAGGAGTCAACACTGACAAGGATACTGGTGACACCATGTTTAGTAAATATGGGATAATGGGGAGCCTCGGGGTAGGTCTTGGGCTTCGTCTCACGCACCCAAGTACAGTTTACGGGGTTGGAGTTCTTTGCAATGTTGGGGTGGAGAGTAGTTGGGAATCAGTCTTGCAGGGAAGCAGGGAGTGGGGTGGAGGGATGGGTGTTGTTTATGTTGATGTTCCTTACACTGAAGGTAGTGTCAAAAGAATATTCACAGCCGAAACACTTTGCCGATGAGATAGGGCCTCATAAACCTAGAAAGAAAGGTAGGTCCCTATGTCGACTGATTGCCCTCAGACTCTAGAAACCGCAATACGCAGCCCCTCCCCGCTCACAGTCTTAAGTACTACACACACTAGGGGCCCCCCCTAACGATTATATCCTGGAATGTGAACGGCCTAGGTAACAGAATAAAGAGGGGATTAGTCTTACAATATCTTAAAAGGCACGCCCCATCGGTGGTCCTCATTCAGAAATCTCACCTTGTCGGAACGGCGACCAAGGCTTTGGACAGATGGGGATTTCGTATGGTGGTACACGCCGAGTTTACAGCGGGTTTGAGAGGAGTTGGGATCCTTCTGAGAAAAAGCTGTCCCCTAATAATAACAGGGACATGGACGGCTGATCAAGGGCGGGTTGCTGCGCTATCCTGTCAGTGGGAGGGGCGACTGTACAAATAGTGACAGTCTACATTCCTCCGGCGCTTCGCGGCCTTGCCCTCCCAGCCCTAGGTAAATTTCGGTTGAGACTTTCCCAAGGGGAATTAATTGTTGGAGGCGATTTTAACACCACCATTGGGCTGGTGGATGTCTCGTGCACGTGACACCCTGACGCACTACAATACACCTTCCACTCAGGGGTACACAACAGCCTATCACGTATCAACTATGTGTTTACTTCCCCAGCTAGCCTAGAAGGCATAGGCGACATTGAACATCTCCCAAGAGGTATTTCATATCATGGGCCCATAAATATGACATAACTCTCACCTACTGGGAAAGAGAAGCACATATCCATTACACCCAGGATTCCTCAAAGATCCCAAAATTTGGAAAACTTTACATAAGACCTCTAAACATTATTTCCAAGAAAATATACACTCTGTGGCCTCACCGGTCATTCTATGGGAAGCTTTCAAAACGGTCCTCCGCGGGCAGGCCTTCTCAGTGATCACTGCCCATAAACGGGAACAAAACCATCAGATAGAGTAGCTTGAGCGGGCAAATAGCTTAGCTGAAAGTGCGCACGCTGCAGACCCCACAGACCACAAGACCCACTTTCTCCGACTCACACAACAAGCACATAGGGATTACGCATGGGAATGCACCAAGAGTAGATTCGCCACAACGCAACACACCATTTACGAAGTTGGGAACAAGGTGGGTAGGTTGCTGGCCTGGTTGGAAAAAAAAGAACGAGCCAGCCACTGTTTGGTGCAGATTTGTCTTCCCTCGGGGGAATTGCTGACAGACCCTTACCGCATTTGCACAGTACTTTGAAGCAGTATACTCCCCCCGCAGCGACGATCTCAGAAGACGAAAGTCTAACATACATAAAAGACATACCTATGCCAAAATTGGCATCTCAAGACACTCAGGCATTGAAGGCTGGCATTACGTTGGAGGAAATCACTGCCGCCATTAAAGGGCTGCAGTCAGGGAAAGCCTTAGGTCCTAACGGAATACGGATAGAACTCTACAAGAAAGACTCTGACATGCTGGCACCTCATTTACTGAACATGTTGAAGACTAGCTTGGAAACGGGACCAACGTATAGCAACCCTTGTTGCAATCCCAAAACCAGGCGAGCCTTCACAAGACTGTTCTTCCTACCGCCCAATCTCCCTACTAAAAGCTGAGGCGAAGATTCTGGCCAGGGTATTAGCCAACAGGCTACAACCCCATCTTGCGACCTTAATACACCCCCGACCAATCAGGCTTTGTGCCGGGTAGAAACACAGCAATGAATCTGCGAAGGCTATACGGGGTGTTGGCTAGGTTACCTACCATACAGGAGGAGGCGGTCATCCGCTCCCTAGCCGCTAGTATGGCTATCAACCGGGTCCAATGGCCTTTTCTTTTCGCAGTCCTGCGGCACCTCAGCTTCGGGTCCAACTTTTGTGCATGAACCAGGTTGCTATACACAAAACCTATTGCACAGGTGGTGGTCAATGGGTTACTGTCAGAGGAGTTCCCCTTAGGGTGTGGCACCAGACAGGGGTGTCCCTTGTCACCGCTACTATTCGCTCTGGTGCTGGAGCCTCTGGCGGCATGGATCAGGTGGGACCCGGAAATAAGGGGATTGCGCTGGACGGAGGGATGGGAGGACAGAATATCCCTCTATGCCGACGATATCCTGCTCTATATGGAGAACCCCCGAAAATCCATTACTTGTTTGCTAGATATCTGCAAAATATATGGCAGAGTTTCAGCCTACATGATAAATTGGACAAAGTCGGTGCTATACATACTCAAAGGTACCCCCGCGTCTCCCCCCGGGCATAGAAATATCTCTGGCAATGGAAGGATTTAGATATCTCGGTATATACATCACACCACACCCCACACAGTTTTATTAATATGATCTCCTGCCTCCACTGAAGAGAGTCCGCAGTGACGTGAGATGGTGGCACTCCCTCCCCTTAACACTACTAGGGAGGGCAGCTTTATTCAAGATGATGACTCCTACTTCAAATCAATCGAGGTGGTGGTGGGATACCTCCTATGGGAGGGAAAGCCACCATGGATAGTGGTGTGACAGGGGTATAGCACTTTCCAACGTCAAGTTCTATTACTGGGCCTCCCAGCTTCTTGTGATTAACCAGTGGCTCCACGCCCAACAAGACGAACCCACATTACGTATGGACAGGCATACTCTTGGTACAGATGGGATAATGAGAGCCTTCTATGATAAAAAACAGAAACAAGGAATGATAGGCCCTGCAGCACACATGGTACTATATGGTCAGTGGCATAGCGTGCACTGGGTTGGGAGGGAGTGATGACACAACATACACCGCTATGGGATATCCCCCCAACCGGCTGGGTACACTACGCACTAGTAAAGGGTTTTCCTGGTGGAACCAAATAGGCATCTCCATGGTGGGGGACATGTGGAAACAAGCATTTGCAATGCAATAGGTCTCGCATTAGGAAAGTTTGAGCTATTGGTATTGTAAATGACAATTTTTTTATTTATGTGTTGGTTTTGAAAATAGCGAAATTAATAGCTTTGTTATTTACAATGCCAATAGTTATACCTTTCGCAAATGCGACACCCATAGCAATTGTAATGCAATATGTGTTGTATTTACGTGACTTAGATGTATTGATATTACAAATAACAATGGCTTTTAATTTTTTTTAATAATGAATACTTAAATAAAAGTTATTGTAATTTATAATGGCATTAGCTTAAACTTTTGTATATAACTTTTGTGAAGATTATGTTCATTGTATTTTATTGTGATGAAAATCCAAGAACAGAAGTGAAATATTAACATCTTTTTGTGACATTTGTAATAAAGCTTGAAACATTGAGAGAACATATTTGAACCAGTTGTTGTTGAATGGTTGCACAGATTGATGCTGTGGTGGCGCTGAGTGATGCTGTGGCGTTTAGTGGTGATGTGGTAGCGCATAGTGATGTTGTGGTGCCCTGAGTGATGCTGTGGTGGTGCTGAGTGATGCTGTGGTGATGCAATAGATAGATAGAGTGAATGCGATGGATAGATAGAGTGAGGGCGCTCGATAGATAGAGGGAGGGAGATCGATAGATAGAGGGAGACCGATCGATCGATAGAGGGAGGGCGATAGATAGAGGGAGGGCGATAGATAGATAGAGGGAGGGCGATAGATAGATAAGACAGATAGATAGAGTGATGGCGATAGATAGAGTGAGTGAGATAGATAAACAGTTAGAGTGAGGGCAATAGATAGACAGAGTGAGGGCGATAGATAGAATGAGATGAAGGGATAAAGAAGAAAATGCAATGACACGGCAAACGAAGGAGAGAGGGGAGCATATAAACGGGTCTAAAGGGACGTTAGTAAGAGAGACAGAGAACAACAGAAGTGAGTGAAAGGCAGAATGTTGAGAGGAGGAGAGAAAATAGAGAAATATGAGGTGTTAGTGGGAGAAGAAGGGAGGGGACTGCAGAGGAATATAAATGGAGCACGAGGGGGCTGGAGAGAAATCGTAAAAGGGAATGAAAAGACATAAAAATAATAAGTGTTTAGTTATCCAGCACAATATCTCTGGTGCAACAATATCAAGTGGTGCATGGCTAAACACTTATAAGGTCCCAAGGACGAGACCTATTGGCTATGCCAATGCTTTTTGGTGAAGTGAGACGTATCAGATTATTCAAGCTTTTTTTTTTTTTTTTTAGGAGTGCTCCCCGATCCCCATATATAATACATTTCTTGCAGCCAACCTCAATTATTTAATCTCAATTGGTAAGTTTTCTGCAGCACCAAACCAAAAAAGAGGCAGCTCGCTTTTATTTGTGCGCGAAAATTGTCTTTACCTCACCTCATGTCATCGTGAAAACTGATTACAGGCTTAGATTTCCATGTGACCAAAAAAAGCAGTTTGGATGTTGTAGTGTTGGTCTTTTTAACTAAATTAATTAGGCCAACACATCTGATAGTCATGATTAGTAGGAAACAGTCCCTGGTGATACGGAGCGTGGAGGCTTCAACGTATCTTTGATTGTTAGAAGATGCCCCCTGCCTACTCTGTGAAAATGTAACAATGTTGATGAATACCCAAAAACAACGAATGGGTTCCAAATTAGAAGAGGCCAGAACCGAACACAGTCACACTCACCAGGAAGTAATAAAGCCAAAATCCACAAGTATGGGTCTTGATCTAAACAATTGAATTGTTTCAGTGATGATATATGTGTTGCTCTTCGAACCGCGGTTGACTAAGCAGATCGTCAACAAAAAAGGATTCGCTAAACAGTTATATTTTGTGACAACCCCAAAAGTGGGTGTCTCAAAGAGAGTGAGGAGCTGAGTGGTGGGGAAGTTTAGAAGGGCAGGTGCAGCAAACATGATCGCTTTGGTTGGAAGAAGGTATGTACTTTGCAACTCTAAAAGGCAGAACATGTAATTGGCACTGTAACATGGCAGGAGGGGTACTTTCTGGGTTCAAATGCTGAGGTAGTGTATACACAAACTCGGACCAGTGGCTGAAGTCAAATATTTTGTGTTTTGGACGTGTCCTGCGTTACTTATTACCTCATGGGTCGCTCTGGGGTGCTGCCGTGTGCCTGAGTACAATTATGTTCACAGTCCCCGTCACTTAGCCTGGTTCACTGAATAGTCGAGTCGGTCTATCCGCAGTGGATGTCTGCATTTATATAAAGTACCCTGGCACTATTTTTATGACCGGTTTTCCTGCCCCAGGTGTTTTTAATTACAAGGATGTAAGGTGTAAAGTTTGAGTAGGCTCTTGAATTGCTCCCTCAAAACCTAAATGCGGGAGACGATGTTATTATTCTTGTTGAGGCTTGTACCACGGATCACACAACTACACTTGCCTGCATTTTTTAGCCCCCCAACAAACCAAGCACTGTAATACAAATGGTGCCGACCGTCAGTCGCTCACAGCTGATGGCAGTGGCGGTGTAAACGTAATGTTCTCTTGTGGCATGGCCCATGTGGGCTTCTGGAGCACTGGTCTTAGTCTGCAGCCGCCTTGGCATTCAACTTTAAAGGGCTTGTAAGGATTTCCCCAAAGATTGTTTTCTACTGCCATACTTTGTAGTATTGTTGCTCAGGCAATACGTATTTGTAAGGGCTTTATTTAGTTTCTTGTTTTTCTAGATTATATTTTTGCATTATAGAGACACGTTTATCATCAGTGGTAAATAAAGCGAGGCGTTTGAGAAAATCCCGAACATACTTAATTTTCTTGATGTAAGCTTCGCCTGTGCTTTACTTAAATGCACATATTCACAGCAGTAATGGCGGCTCGGAATGTTAGTAAGGAGGTTATTATTGGGCCTCAGGTGCGTTCTAAGAAATGTTCTGTTCCTCTCTTGGCATGTGGTGGTGTGAAACGTTTAAATGTCCAGTTCACTATGCTGTTTGTGCAACTGTTCTCCACTAGGTTGCAGTAAACACGCAACTTGTGGGTTTAATGGCATCTTCAGCTTTAAACGTAACCATTGGGATTTCACACGAAGGGTATGGATGGGGAAGGGAGAGGGATTAAAGGAGGAAGCGTCAGCAGATTTCTTTAATTAACACAGTACCCGCTTTGGTCGGCTTCCGTGCAGCGGTGGAGGTGGTGGGGGAGTCAAGAGCATATTTACCATATGAAATGCCTCAAATAACCAAATATTTTGGAGCTAAAATGTTAATTTATTCAATATCAATAAAAAATACCTGATATGCATGCAAACCTCCCCTGGGAGTACTTTTTTGTTGAATCACATTCTGACCTGCGCCTGGGGGAGGTTCACAGATTCTTGCTCTTTTTTCTCCCCCTCGTCCATGGACTGGCTGCCCGCGAGCCTGAAATTGGTGAAGGCGGGATTTTGGGCAGCTACAGGAGCACTGACTGCAACCGGAGGAGAGGCAGCACCGTGTATGCTGCGGAGACAGAGCGGATGGAGTAAGGGAGGGTTAGGGCTGGCCCAATATGGAAGGAAAAAACCTGCAAACATCATGAAGCGGACACCTAATCTGCTAAAATAAAAAGTCACAAAAGGGCATGGATGGGGAACAATGGAGGAAGCATCCACAGATTTCTTCAATTAACAAAGCACCCGCTTCACACAGCGTCCATGCAGTGGGAGAGGGAGGGGGAACGGAGCTTATTTAAAGGTTATAGTGCAACGGCCATTAAGCGGGTGCTATGCTGAGTTACTAAAACACGACATAGTGGCAACGATTTTGGAAAACTGTTCATACCCGCGCCGCCACCATTGTTACTGGTTAAATAAAAGTGAACAAATTGTAAAAAAAAGAAGAGTTGTACAGTGACCTGCCAATAAAACAAGTGGATTCTTGACGTAAAAACAGTGTTCAGTAAGTGTCAAATACTGACCAAAGACAAATACTGCAGCTTTCACATAGGACATGCAAAAGAATTGTCAATGGCAACGGGCGCCGACTAGCAGGAAATGCAGCAGGAGGTGGTGCGGGACAGCACGCAGCGTTCAAAAAAAATATATAAAAAATAAATACCGCCTTCGGGTAAAGTCTGCGCTATATAAAAATGCATAAATAACTAAATAAATAAATACCGCAAATCACCGCCGTCACTCTGCCGGCCTGCGACCAGGAAGTCAGGCAGGCCGGCGCGACAACAGGAAACAGGAAGTAGGAGGGCGGGAGCCTACCCCGCCTCCCACGGAAGAGCCGCGATTGGATGGAGCCGTGTTTGGAGCACCGGAGCAGGCAGGAGCCTACCCTGCGCCCCGGTGCCGAAGGAGGGAAGAAGAGTCCTGCTGCCGGGCCCTGCAGCTGAGGAGAGCCGCCGCACGAAGGAAGCCGGTGAGTGGGTTGCTGGGGGGGAAGCATGTGCGCGCGCGCGAGTGCGGGGGGGGGGGCGGTAAGCATGTGCGCGCGCGCGAGTGCGGGGGGGGGGGAAGCATGGGCGGGGGCGGGCGGGCTTTGTATGTATGTGTGCGTGCGTGTGTGTGACTGTGGGGGAGGTGGGTGTGTGTGTGTGAGCGAGTGTCTGTGTGCCTGTATGTGTGTGCCTGCGTGTGCATGCGCTCGCCTGTGTGTGCGTGCGTGCATGCAGAGGGGTGGGGGCTGCCTGCCTGCGTCTGTGTGAGCAAGGGCTGTGAGTTACTCTGCGCATGCGCGGGTACTCTGCGCATGCGCAGGTCAGACGCGCGCTCCCGCGGTGAAAACTGCGAGGAAAAACGCTCGTAACAGATTGGTGTCCTCATTCCCAATAACGGGCGACAAAAGGTCTGAAGCAGACTCTCTCAATGCTCATGCATTGAGAGTAAGGTCTGCTCGACCTAAAAAGGGGAGATGGTAACATTTGCCCAACTACAAGCCACATACCAAATGGCAGGGACGGAATACTTCCGATATATCCATATAAAACATGCACTCACAAAAGCCATAGCCCCAGGTACAGGCCTCCCTGAAGCCTCACCACTAGAAGACCGACTATTGATAGATCACCTCACCAAAAAAGCAACCTCCCAAACTTATCGTACATTAATTAATAATCAGTCAGATCCTACCCAAGACCTCAGGGAGAAGTGGCAAACCGAGATAGGTTAAATGGATGACCAAGAATGGCTGGAAGCCCTCGCCTTCCCGCGAGAGGTTGCGATCCCATCAAGGTTGAAACTGGTGCAACTCAAAATATTACACAGAACATATTACACTAGGACCACACTACTCAAAATAGGAAGAGCAGAGTCACCGCTTTGCCTGAGGGGCTGTGGAGGTGAGGGTACCTTTTACCACACATTGAGGGAATGTCCCCGCATAGCTGCCTACTGGAGAGCAACAATTGACATACTTACCAGGGTATGTAGTCATGAGATCTCCCTCGAGCCGAGAAAATGCCTACTCAATGTTTGGGAACCAACGGATCTGAGTCACACAGATCAGACCTGAGCAACCATGGGTATAACACTAGTCAAACGAAACATTGCTCGGCTATGGGGTGCTCCAACAGCCCCCTCCCACGGACTGTGTTGCTGTGACTTAGATAGTGCCATGGTGGCAGAAAAAGCAGTCTTCACTAATCCAGGATGTCCTCAAAAATGGAAGAAGGTATGGGGCAAGTGGAACGACTTTCGCAGGAACAGATGTGCCCCCCCACCGAAGGACTCAGAGCCAGATTTGAGCGACTAAGGGGAGGGTGCTGGGGGAAAACCGGCCGTATAGTCACTGTTTAAAGGGCTGAAAAATATTGCAGAACTTAAATTTCTACGAGGGGCAATCTTAGTGGCAAGGGATTTGAAAATGCATGTGCTGTTTGCTATTATGACATACTTCATTTTAAACGGCTGTGAATCATTGTTAATCCTCAATAAAAATGTTTACAAAAAAAAAAGAACATAAGACGTGGCCAGGGCGAATTACCCAATTTTAAAAATGCTTTCTAGCAGGCTGGTTGATAACCGAAACAGTCACAGGATCCAAATCAGAAACAGATAAGTTATGGTCACATATAGCACCAAGCATTGGCATAGCCAATAGGTCTCGCCTTTGGGACCTTTTAAGTGTTTACCCATGCAACAGTTGATGTTGTTGCACCAAGGATATTGTGCTGGATAACTAAACACTTATAAGGTCTCAAAGGCGAGACCTATTGGCTATGCCAATGCTTGTTTCTTCCTCTGTTGGTTTATCCACTGCTGCTTCTCAGTTGTGATAGGAAACACGTTTTGTGATTACACTGTTCATCCACTCCTGTATGTATATTCACTGGGGTGTCAATGGCAAAATTTATTAATGTTGTGTCGTGTGTGATATGTTTTAAAGTGCCCCCCATTATTATAGCCGGCTGAGATGCTGTGGGAGGACAATCCAGTGCTTAATTTGTGCTGACGTTTGCCGATGTTGGGCACTGGTACTTATTTGCACACACTGGCATGTATTTAGGAGAATTCAACACATAACGCCCCCGAGTGTGTATTTTTAATCAACGTTGATTAATAGCTCATTTAACTATTCAGCATATCTGTAAAAATTACACAACCCACACTTAAACCTGCAGTTCAAAGTGATGTGGTCTATGCCAGCTACAGTTGACCCATGAGACATACCTGGGGACTCGGCACTTAATTTTTAAGAAAGTAATAACCGGAAGGACACAAGAGACCTGCTTTCCGCATCTTTTGAGGTTTGGGATGATATATGGTACTTCAGTGTCTGTTTTCCATTTAATGTGTACATTTACTGCAAAAATGACAGCAAAAGATTATCCTAATTAGTCAGAAGGGATTCTTGATAAGGTAAGGGGGGCACTTGGCGTGAGATGATTACAAGCTCTCGTCAATCTGTTTGAAGTCGATGAAGTCGCATTACCTCTTTTTGCCTTTCTTCTCTCAGTTGCAGTTGAGTAATGCTGAATGGCATACAGCAGAGCAAATATAATTTGCCTTCAGATAGCTTCCAGACTCTCGTGGCGGTTCTAATGGGGAACCGACTTCTGTTCTTTTTAAACTGAAAGAAGGCAGTGCAAAGCAGTACTTTCCCTCTTAAGCGATAGACACTGCAGGGTGTTGCCAACCCAGCCCGCGCGCTGGGGTTGATCGGATGTTAGCCCTTCTATGCTAATGAGAGCTTGCCAGGGACAGGTTGTTACGTCACGCGGTCTCCTCCCCCCGAAAGTTTGCTCATGTGAAAGTTGTTGGTTGTATGACTGGGAGAGCAGCTCACTGCCCTGCAGCTGCAGTACCTCGTGCAAGATATTCAGCATTACCCCGTGACTACCGGCTTGTGATTGTAACCATGATACCAAGACTGCTCTGCCTACTTTTCTGTTGGGATGTTGCAGTAAACATGGGACGTGCACAGAAATTGCTTGGAGGCAAGTACAACTTCAATTCTAATATCTTTGAAACATCTTGTTTGATGACAGAATGCTAGCTTGCAGCATGCAAAAAATGTGGGAAATCAGTTAAATTTAAAATGAGATGAATGTCCAGCGACAGCATGATATTTTTGTTTGGGGGCTGGGCAAGCAATGCCCTGTGCATTCAAGGCAAACACGTTTATTTTAAGATGTAAAAAAATTAACTGAGCAAACAATGGACGCTTCAAAAGGACAGTCACAAGAAGATTCCGTGGTAAAATACATTAGACCCAGACCCTCAAAATATTTGTTGAGGGAGTGTGTGCGCGTGCCGGCCAGCATGCGAGTGGTGCGTGCGCAGCAGCACCCAAAATGAAAGAAATCACGCTCCAGATGGCGCCTCGGGCGAAGAAAGCTGGCAGCTGTGCACGTTCACGCTTTTGTGAATGCAAGCATTAGGCCAGCAAAAGATGGGGGGAAGCACTTTTATAACTCGCTCACTAAAAGTCGAGCAACAGCGCATGCGCTGCTGTAGGCTCGACCTAAAAACGGCCATGTGGCGAAATGAATATGCTACTTACCAGTATGCATCTGTTCTTGGCAAGTAGGGCTGCTAACATTCATATCTTAGCATTAGATCGCCGCCTAGTGTTGGGTCCGGATGATCGCACATTGTTGTCCTGGAAGAGTCTTCGAAGTATCCTGAGATAGGTGGCTCCTCCCCTGGACTACAATGCGCATGGGCATCGGCTCCATCCCCAGATTGTTTTTCGCCATTGTGGCAGAAGATGGAGTGAAAAGTGTAAAGGATGTCCATGCTAATGATTGAATACAATAGTATATCTGCAGCTGCGACAGGCACCGGGGAGGAGGGTGGGCGATATGAATGTTAGCAGCCCTACATGCCAAGAACAGATGCATACTGGTAAGTAGCATATTCAGTTCGAGGCATGTGGGCTGCTAAATTCATATCTTAGCATAGAATATATAGCAGTCCCTCCATCAGCGGCGGTTGCCCGTGCCAGCTGCAGAAACCTGAAAAAGTGTCTTGAGAACAGCCTGTCCTACAGCCGCTTGCTGCTTGGAATGCACATCAACACAGTAGTGTTTTGTAAAGGTATGTGGTGTAACCCACGTGGCTGCTCTGCAAATGTCCTCTAAAGGAATGTTCCCTAGGAAAGCCATGGATGCCCCCAATTTGCGTGTGGAGTGCGCCCTTGGGGGTACTGTTAAAGTGCGCTTGGCCTTTTGATAACAGATTTGAATGCACTTAACAATCCATCTGGCTATTCCTGCTTTGGAAATCGGGTTGCCTTTGTGTTGTGGTGAGAAGGCAACAAAAAGTTGTTTTGTTTTCCTTAAGTGTTGTGTCCTGTCTATGTAGTACATCAACGCCCTCCGTACGTCTAACGTATGGAGCATTCTTTCCGCCACTGTTTGTGGGTTTTGGAAGAATGCCGGCAAGTCGATAGTTTGGTTGAGATGAAATTGTGACACCACCTTCGGAAGGAATTTGGGGTTAGTACGTAGCACTACCCTATTTGGATGAATCTGAATGAATGGCTCTTGGATTGTGAGCGCCTGTAGCTCACTAACACGCCTTAGTGACGTAATAGCAATTAGGAAAGCTACTTTCCACGTTAGGAATTGTAGTTCACACGAGTGCAGTGGCTCAAATGGTGGTCCCATCAGTCTGGTGAGGACCACATTGAGGTTCCACACCGGAGCTGGCGGTGATCTTGGGGGAATGACTCGTTTCAGACCTTCAAGGAAAGCTTTAATGGCAGGCACCCTGAAGACAGAGAGATGCTGCCTGTTTTGAAGGTAAGCTGCGATGGCGGATAGATGTATCCGAATAGAAGTGAACGCTAGCTTGCACTTGTAAAGATGTAACAGATAGCAAATGATGTTAGGGATAGATGCATCTAGCGGGTTTATGTCATTGGCTGCACAGTAAATGACAAAACGCTTCCATTTTGCGGCATAGCATGCTCTGGTTGTTGGTTTCCTCGCCTCCTTGATGATGTTCATGCATTCAGGAGGTAGGTTGAGGTATCCAAACTCTAAGACTTCAGGACCCAGATCGCTAGGTTGAGCTGTTGCGGATCTGGATGCTGAATTTCTCCATGGTTCTGCGTCAAAAGCCTGGGCGTGAGGCGCAGTCTTTGATGCGGTACTACAGAGAATTCGAGGAACGTGGTGTACCAGGCCTGGCGCGCCCACGTTGGAGCAACTAGGATGAGTGTCATCGAGTGTTGCCTTATTTTTCTCGCCACCAGTGGTATCAGAGGTGTCGGCGGAAAAGCGTACGCAAATTTGCCTGACCAGTTCATCCATATCGCATTGCCCTGTGATTGCGGGTGTGGGAACCTGGCGGCGAAGCTTTGGCATTTTGCGTTCTCCCTTGTGGCGAACAGGTCTATCTCTGGACGACCCCACCTTTGGAAGTACGGCTGGAGTACTGATGGATGTATCTCCCACTCGTGCATTTGATGGCTGTATCTGCTGAGCAGATCCGCCATCTGATTGTCCTTCCCTGGGAGGTGTTCTGCCATGAGGAAGATGTTCCTCTGAATGGCCCACTTCCACATGCTCTGAGCCAGATGAGACAGCTGCGGTGAGTGGGTGCCCCCCTGCTTTTGGATGTAGTACATCGCGGTCATGTTGTCCGTCCGGACTAACACGACTTTGTTGCACAGATGTACAATGAAGGACTTGAGCGCCATGAAGATCGCCATCAGTTCTAGATAGTTGATGTGCATCTTCTGTTGCTGCGTCGACCATAGTCCCTGCACCGTGTAAGTGAGCAGATGAGCTCCCCATCCCTGGAGAGATGCGTCCGTTGTCAGGATAACCTGTGGCACTGGCTCCTGGAACAGTCGGCCCTTGCAAAGGTTGTGTGGAGTCCACCAATGCAGAGAGTCGTATGCCCGACTGGTAACCAACACTAGGTCTGTTAATTGTCCCTGAGCCTGTGTCCACTGATTTGCTAAGCACTCCTGGAGCGGGCGCATATGCAGTCGTGCGTGAGGGACTATGAAGATGCAGGAGGCCATCATGCCTATCAACTGCATGAACACTCTCGCTGGAAGTGAGTGTTTTGGTTTGAACTTTTGGATTAGAGACTGCATGCTGTCTATCCTGACTTGGTTTGGTTGAGCTTTGGCCGTCAGGGTGTTGATCGTCGCACCCAGAAACTGCCGGACATGTGCCGGCTGAAGATGCGACTTTGGGTAATTCAACGAGAAACCCAGGTCGTGAAGGAGGTGAATGGTAGTTGACATGTCCGCGGCGCACTGTTGTTCCGACTTGGCTTGAACGAGCCAGTCGTCCAGGTAGGGGTAGACATGGATGTTCTGCCTCTTGAGGTGCGCTGCTACTGTCGCCAGACACTTGGTAAACACCCTTGGGGCTGTGGTGACTCCGAAGGGTAGGACCTTGAACTGATAATGCTTGCCTTGGATAGTGAACCTGAGGTATTTTCTGTGGGACGGGTGTAGTGGAATGTGGAAATAAGCATCCTTGAGGTCTAAGGTTGCTAAGAAGTCTCCTTGGTTTAACAAGGGAAGAATCTGTTGCAGTGTAAGCATATGGAAATGTTCTGACAGTATATACAGATTGAGGGGACGGAGATCCAGAATTGGTCTGAGAGATCCGTCCTTCTTTGGAATAAGGAAGTACAGGGAATATACCCCTGTGCCTTCCTCCCCCACTGGCACGAGCTCGATTGCTCCTTTTTGCAGCATCACCACCACTTCCTGCTGCAATAAGTGCAAGTGCTCTGCGGACATAGGTCTTTGCCTTGGTGGAATGTTGGGTGGAGTGGATTTTAACTCTAGACAATAACCGTACTGGATAAGTTGTCGCACCCACCTGTCTGTGGTGATGTTGATCCAGACGGGCAGGAACTGCTGTAGTCTCCCCCCAACAGGTGTTAAGTGGTCGGGGGGCAGTGACCGAGAGTCACTGTTTGCTTGGGGTAGAAGAGCGTGAGTTGTTGTTTCCTCTGCCGCGTCCTCTGGTGCTGTTTCCCCTGTAGCCCCCCTTATTCTGTTTGGGGTACGAGGATTGTGCTCCACCTCTAGAGAATTGTGATTGCTGACCCATCTGTCCTCTGGTGACTCCACGGGCACCTGAGCGACGAAAATTATTGCCACGAAACTGTTGTGATTGTAGGGCCCCCATAGACTTAGCAGTTTCGGTGTCTTTTTTAATTTTTTCTAGGGTGGTGTCAACATCTGGACCAAACAGTCTATCAGGATTGACTGGTTGATTAAGTATGGTTGTTTGAATGTCAGGTTTAAACCCCGATATGCGGAGCCACGCCTGTCGTCTCAGCATGACGGTAGTGTTAATGGTCCTAGCGGCTGTGTCCGCGGCATCAAGTGCACACTTTATGGCCGCGTTGGAGATCAGTTGCCCTTCCTGTATAATCATTTTGGTGCCCTCTTGAAACTGCGGAGGCAGGTGTTGCACAATTTGCTCTAGGGTGTCGTAATGCGACCTATCATAACGTGCCAATAGTGCCTGTGTATTTGCAATACGCCAGAAATTGGCAGCCTGCGCAGCTACACGTTTGCCTCCTGCCTCTAGCACTTTGGACTCCTTATCCGGGGGAGGAGCTTCACCCGTTGTTTGGGAGTTGGCCCTTTTTCGGGCATTGGCGACCACCAGGGAGTCAAGCGGCAACTGTCCCCGAATGTATGCAGGATCTGCAGGTGCTGGTCTGTATTTCTTTTCAATACGTGGATTGACCACCCTCGCCCTGGTAGGCTCTTTAAAGATGTCCGCAGCATGCTTGAGGACTCCTTTGAGCATAGGCAGTGTCTTTACAGTTCTGTCTGAAACTGAAAAAGTGTCGAATAGAAAGTCTTCTTCAACTGGGTCAGCATGCATGTCCACATCATGATTAGCAGCTGCCCTCTCAATGAGTGCATGGAAACCTGCAGAATCCTCTGTTGGGGATGCACGTGTACTGAAAGGCTGTGGGTCCTGCCCCACATTTTGGGTGTCTTGGTCCCCAATGTCATCATATGAATCCGGCTGTGAATCTGGTTCATTGACTGGGAAAGTGTATTGGCCATCTTCATCATAACCCTCACTTTCAGAGTGGTCGGGAGACGGAGTTGGGCTCCGTCTTGGAGGAGGCTGGATAGGTTCCATGAGGCCTGAGGCGTCTTGGGGAAACTTTTTCTTCTTTAGGGGTATGACATAGTCCACCGGCTGTGAAGTGATCCTCCTCTTGTAAAGGGTCAATTTGCCAGTGTCTGCATCGATAAAGCACTCAGAATCCTCTTCTGAGTTGAGTCCTCGACCTGAAAGTGCCCCTGCCGTCGAAGAATCTGACTTCTTTGGCTTCGATTTTGTTGAAAAGGCCTTTGGCGCCTCTTTTGGCGGCAGGAGGAAGAGGAGTTTACTCGCAGGCTTGACCGGAATGTCTATCGCCTTCTGCGGCGATGGCGCCGGCGCCGACGAAGCAGAGGCCATCTCCCTAATTCTTTGTATTGAAGAAGCGATGGGGGACGCGTCACTGACAGTGGCCTTTGGCACCGACGAGGAGGCCTTGCCTTCGGATCCGACGTCGTGTTGGCCCTTCTGAGTTTTGGACGATGATGCCGCGTCCGCCGACCCAGAGTCCTTGGACCGATGCGCAGATGTGCCAGCCTTCGATCCGTGTGACTTTGACGGCACTGCTTCTACCACGCGTCCGACAACCGAAGTCCCAGTCGGAGCTGGAGCCGTGTCGCTGGCTTTGGCGGGCTTAGCCGGCGTCGCAGCGCTTGACCTGTGCGTGCCACCCTTCTTAGAGGATCCCTCCTCTGGCGCCGATTTCGACACTGTGGGATCGACAGATTTCTTCGACTTCTGTGGACCGGAGGTCGACGGAGTCGATGAAGCAGCGGGCTTAGTCGTTTTCGCTGGTACGGCCGCCATCTTAGGGACGCTCGAGTCTTTAAGTTTCGGTTTCGGTTTTGGCTCGGCCATTTTAGGTGTAGTCGATACCGTAGGTTTCAGTTTCGGTTTCGATACCCTATGCGCAGCAAGTATGTCCGTGGCCGGGCCTGAAGGCGGGGCCGTGGCTTGCGCTACGGGGTCTTGGGTAAGGCCGACAGGCGATCCCGTGACCCGCTCTTTATGTCCGTAAACTTCGGGGCATAGCTCGTCCCCTGAGCTATCTTCCGCGGCCCCATAAACCTCTTCGACGTCCCCTACCTCGTCGACGTATTCAAGGCCTTGACCCACGACTCCGTCGTCGTCTTCCGGATCTGCCTCGACCTCCGTCTTGGGCGGGGAGATTTGAAGATGATGGCTCTGGTCCTCCTCTTCTCGGTCGTCGAAGATGTTTTCTGGATCCGGGGCCGCTTGTTTGGCCACAAGGCGCACCGCGCGCCGAATCGTGAGTGTCTTCTTTGACCTGAAACTCGCACAGGCCATGCAGTTGTTTTCGTTATGGTCTGGTGAAAGGCATTTGTTACAGACCGGGTGTACGTCTATATGTGGGTATTTGGACCCACAGAGCGGACAGAGTTTAAACGGACTCCGCTCCATGCTGGAAAGTCGCTGTCGAGTCGCGATGAGAAGGCCTCGATGTCCGAAGAGTGCAAATACTCCGCTGATTCCGGCTCCGAGAGACGGAAGAACTCGAGACCGCACGCAAACAATACCGACGTAAAGATACAAGGCCTTTTGGCCGTTTAAAGTTATGTTTTCTCGGTTCCGACAGAGAGACGTCCGAACCCAATGGCGGAAAAAAACAATCTGGGGATGGAGCCGATGCCCATGCGCACTGTAGTCCAGGGGAGGAGCCACCTATCTCAGGATACTTCGAAGACTCTTCCAGGACAACAATGTGCGATCATCCGGACCCAACACTAGGCGGCGATCTAATGCTAAGATATGAATTTAGCAGCCCACATGCCTCGAACTCTAAGTGATGTATTTGGCTAAAAAGAGCCCTATAACAAACTAACATAAACTTAAACATGTTACAGACCACTCTCAGTCTGGGGTAGTATTGGTATTGCAAAGCTGTCTACTTCTTTTCCATGTACACGGATCTTCTTCAAGCCAGATTTCACCCCTTCTCTCTGTAACGAACTGACTGACATATGGTGCAACGGAGCTGTATATTTACTTCTGAAATGCTTTAACAAAAGTTGGAAATTAGCTTTCTAAATAAGCAAATCAGAATATCTCCATTATGCGCAAGTATGCCATTGGGTAATGTACCCATCAATCAAAAAAGCAGCGGTCCAACAACCAAAAAAACAATAATTCGAGAAAAAAACGCTTAAAAAACGTCTGTCTAACATTAGACTTCACTAGCGGGATCATCCCAAAAATATATAAACTCCTTTCAGATACTAAAACTTCTACTGTAATGTTCAGGCCAAGATCGGCGCACCTTTTGTAAGGATAAATAACGAATGGGAATCTTTCGGGAGGAACATCCATAAGAGCTCTATTTGCATGGGGAAAAAAGTATCATTCCAAGTTGATGTATTACTGATAGTATACACCACATTTCCGATGGGTAAACCAAATGGCTGGAGAGACTGTGTTTAAATTCTTAGGGGTTTCCCAAGGCTAAAACTCATTTGGAGGGAGATGCTGGGGCCAATTAGTAAGATTCTAGGTTATCCTCCCAGTGAAACATCTGGGGTATAAATATTGGGATAATGATCTCCTGGTTACCTAAAAAATGACATGCATAGACCGTTCCACCATGTGGCAAATGTCGGCGTGCGGCGAAATCAGCCATTGCTGCCTTGTGGAAGAAAACAGACCCTCCCACTTTTTGTGCCATATTTGTAGTAGAACGACTTATTGTACAAGTCCAAATGAAACACCTGAAATTCAAGACAATATGGAAACCACTGTTTGGGGCTACATTAAGGGACTACAGCCTTTTATAACATTGGTGCCCGGTGCCCCGTTTGAGCACTCTAAATCTATGTTCTTGACATATGAGAAAGGCAGTTTGTGATTTGACTAAAAACAGGAACTAAACAATTATGGTCCTGCTTTTTACTGGACAAGACATTACAAATGTTCTAACTAGTTATATTATATCTAGTGAGTGTATGTGATTGGATCCCAGGCGGATGGAGGAAGGATTATAGGATGAGTTGAGAAGGGGGTGTACTTTACGCCTGGAATGACTAATTGAAAGTCTGTATCATTAATATCAGAATTGTAAATTGATGCTAATCCCATGTATCTGCTGTACTGTTTAGAAAATAATTTTAAAAAGCACAAAAAAAGTACAAATAGAGAAAACATGAATGATATTTCTTTAACCAAACACACAAGTACATTCTGCACAGAAAATTAGTTGCAGTCCCTTTGAAGCGACCAGTCAACAACAAAATGATTTTGAAAACATTGGCAAAGTTGATGATTCTTAGGAAACCAACATCAAGACATCTGTCAGAGATGAGCTAATCATGGAGTCACTATGATGTTGAGAAGATGCTCATCCTCAAGGGTCCGGTGCTCTGAGACGGATATTTATTATGCAACCTACCAGGGTCTACTGAATAGATCTTTCAGACTCTTGAGAGACAAAGAGGCAACTTATATCACTCCAAGACATACTTTTTTCGTCTCCTCCTCTGTCTCAACCCAGAGGAGATTTAAACGTTTTTTTTCTATCAGACAGATAAATAAGGAGCCTTCATTTCTACAAAGACACCCACATGTGGAGACTATGCCCTAGAATCCAGAAAAAAACAATATTCTGTAGGAGTCCTTTAATGGACTAATTTATTTCCTCCAATCCATTGCTTGCACAAAAATACAGCTCACTGCTGCTCTTATATCCGTTTTAACATATGGGTAGTATGCACTATAGGTAAGGGCATGGGATAGATAGCACAAAGGTTATTATAATTTCAGAAATAAATCTTAGTATAGTTTGTTTTTCTTGGCATACATCGAGCTAGAAAATGGTATGCTGGACATATATGTTTTTTTTACATATCTGGGATTATTTGGTAATAAATCAACCAATACAATATCAGTGTAACATTTCAACACCTTATCCACTTCAGCCTAACACCTGGACACATGGTTCACTTTTTGTTGCATCTGCCTTCAACAAAGACTAATCTTTTCTATTCAGTGTTACTTATTTCTTACTACCTTTACTAATATCCCTCCTGACTGTATCTCTCACATTTATTTGTACACTATTACATGATTTATGACAGCAAGGGACTGCTTCCACATCGGTCACTATATATCAGCATATTTTCCCTTAACCAAAACCTTCACAAAAGAGACAATATTTTCTCTGTGTTCCATAATGGTTTCTTTGCAGCTGCACAACTATCCAGGCACTAAGGTATACATAGAGCTACCTCATGGGCTTCAAATTGTTCTAATTGTACCTTTTTATAATACTGTTTGCTTCAGGTGAGACACATCCCAATTCATGGTAACAAGTGGAAAATGGTAACTCCACTATTGATGTCATTTTTAAAACTGAAACCAAAATGATGTGCCAGTTGTTAAATAAATTTAATACATTGGTGCAACAGTAGAGCCATACAGTCTGGCATATATTTCCTAAATTGGTCTTAACAACTGTGTCAAGGCAATCATGCTGTCCACTCGCACTTAACTTTGCGGAGGAAATATGCTACTGGAATGTTACTAAGCTTCCGCCAACCTGGGCTTTAAAGTTGACAACCAGGTATATATGAATAAGAGGATAATCTACCCATCACTATGCCTAACACAGACTTTAATTAAAATAAAAGATAGTTGCCGAAATTCCAGCAAGTGGGTAAACTCTAGAAAGAGAGAATGCAAAAAAACTAAAACACCAACAGCAGACCTCAATAACCACACTCCACACACAGTTCCAATAAATTAGATTCTGGTGCACTTCATAGCCACTACCAGCCGATGTGATACCACTGCCAAGCAGAACCACATTTGAAACAATAACGTGGAATGGTGCACCCAGAGGTATACAAGTCCACACATTTTTGGTTTTGTAAAAAATATATTTCTTTTATTTCTCATATATTGCATAAAATCAAAAGAACATCAGGCCAACGTGCTTCGTTCAAAAAGGCATGTGAACTTCATCAGGGCTTCTCTTGTGTCTTAGCAATTATTGTCTTCTGATTCCACAATTTCATTCAGTGATATTCATGTTTATTGGCCAAATCTGGCAAGAATGCATGCTCTTGATAAAGACTCGAAATTGATCCAATATCGAATGGGGAAATAGTGTCCCCCAAGTCGATACCTGAATCTGTATCAAGGGTGCACACTCGCCTCACATCTTCAATGTATCTCCAGGAAGAGAGCCCACCAGGAGCTGCTCCCGAGTCTGGCCTTACACTGTGTGAGAGTAACTGACAAGCTAGTGTCAGCAGTGTGAAAGATGCTTACTGCTCTGTCATCTGACTTCAGCTTTGATTAGATCAGTACATGCTTCTTTCTCTCACTCTATTCACCTTACATAGAAAGGTACTGGTTAGAAATAGCCTAAATGAAATATAAACGTTTTGGGCAGAAGGAGCAGACCACATACTCCTAGGCCACCTCTAGAATTGTGGTGAAAGGTAATAGAGTATGAAGAATGCACTTAATGGAATATTTATTCACATCATAGTTACCTTTCTTCACAAAAACAAATATGTATTGTGCCATGGAGCAACCAGCAAGTAACCAAAATAAATAAATAAATAAATAAATAATAGCCATCACAGGATAAGCAACCCTACCTTACTGGAAAATCATCACATTGGATAAAGACCCAAAGTTTCTAAATGTATTTCAGGATCGGTCTACACCCACAAGAATATCCTGACATTCACAACAGAATAGTATACCCCAAGGCAGCAATTACAGTTAAATAATTCGATCGAACTTTAAAAAAAACTTTATTATAATGTTCTAGACTCTACAAAGCAACACTTTATAGAGCCTTGGCAAGATCTAGCATATCCTTCTACTCATAGCCATTTCAATACTGAAATACCTAAAGATATATATATATGTGATCAAGGCTCGAATGAGCAGAAACGTTATGGCGACAGTACCTGAATAAATCAGCATCCGAAAATTTGGTGGTCCGAATCTGATAGATATATAGATATATATATATATATATATATATATATATATATACCACCAATGCGCTCCTGCGCTTCAGAAAAGGCTCACCACCACACTCTCCAGCCGGATCGCTGATACTTGGCTCCCGAGCAGTTCTGCCTTTTCTGAAGCGCAGGAGCGCATTGGTGGTATATGTAGCAGACGGTCGGCTCGGATCGTGGAGAAGAGCTCCACTTTGAACAGGCGTGCAGTGTTGCCACGCCGGCAGAGACTGGGGAGAAATGACAGCGTTTTTCCCAACAGCTCGACATTCTCAAGAAATATGCAACCGTGCAGCTTATTCCCCACTTCCTACTAGAGGATTGGATTGTAATGAAGGATTAATTGTACACATGGAGGCACACAACCTACTAGAGGCTTTCAATGTTAACTTACCTGCTAAACTACAGTAACCATTATTAACAACAGGGGGTACCCGATAAACCAATGGGCATCTGGGTAAAATATAGCTAACTAAAGACAAGTGATGCCAACGGTATTTTACTTAAAGACAGTTATCACCAATTTCGACACCCTTTTGATTTTGAAATTTCTTGGACACAATCCCTAGGAGTACAATTTGATTAGAAGCCATAAAGACATTGATTAATGCTTCCTATGCTCCTTGATATTTTGGTGTTCGAAAAGGAATTAAGGCCAGAAAAGACATTGCCAGTATTTTCCTTGTATATAAATAATTGGGCTTCATACATAACCCATGGATTAAGTGTTAACAATAAGAAATTTTGTTTCTTGGATTTTGTTGATTGTTTTTACACAAGATTAAATATTGTGTGACTAGTTGATTCGTACATATGATAAAAAATTGAAAAAGGACTTTTAAAAGAAAGTTACAAATCATAACTGCTGTTTGTGTATCCTTTTTTTCAGTTGGTGTTAATAGCCACTAGATGAACGTTATAATATTATGATAGATTGATTCTGTACAATTCACAATGTTTTGAGACAGATAATTAGTAGTATCTGTCCCTGCTATTAAACTACAGTAACCAGCAAGCCTGGGGACATTTTATTGTAAACCACGCCCACTGAGGGAGGACTTATTCAAATAAACCGCATTTGAATCAGCAGGTGAGAGTGGTGTGCCTCTATGCAACGTCCATGATGAAGGGGCGGTTTTGGCCCCGAAACTCGTCGGACTCAAGGTTTTAGTGTTGGGGGAAGGTTGCACAACTGCTCGGGAGCCAAGTATCAGCCATCCGGCTGGAGAGTGTGGTGGTGAGCCTTTTCTGAAGCGCAGGAGCGCATTGGTGGTATATGTGGCAGACGGTCGGCTCGGATCGTGGAAAAGAGCTCCACTTTGAACAGGCGTGCAGTGTTGCGACGCCGGCAGAGACTGGGGAGAAATGACAGCGTTTTTCCCAACAGTGTGACATTCTCAAGAAATATGCAACCGTGCAGCTTATCCCCCACTTCCTACTAGAGGATTGTAATGAAGGATTAATTGTACACATGGAGGCACACAACCTACTAAAGGCTTTCAATGTTAACTTACCTGCTAAACTACAGTAACCAGCAAGCCTGGGGGCATTTTGTTGTAAACCACGCCCACTGAGGGAGGACTTATTCAAATAAACCGCATTTGAATCAGCAGGTGAGAGTGGTGTGCCTCTATGCAACGTCCTTGATGAAGGGGCGGTTTTGGCCCCGAAACGCGTCGGACTCAAGGTTTTAGTGTTGGGGGAAGGTTGCACAACTGCTCGGGAGCCAAGTATCAGCCATCCGGCTGGAGAGTGTGGTGGTGAGCCTTTTCTGAAGCTCAGGAGCGCATTGGTGGTATAATATATATATATATATATTTTTTTTCGGCATAGAACGTCCGTGGCCACAGTATGCAGCAGCAAGAAAGACGAGGCAAACCCGATTTCTGTGGATGTGGTAAGTTTTATTCAAGTACAATCCTCATCACCACTCCGCCATGACGCGTTTCGGTGCAAACAGCACCTTGATCAAATGACAGTCATTGCAAGGCGGGCGTGCTCATTTTAAATTGCCTGGAGCCAATCAAAATAGCGTCATAGACATAGACGACATATTGTTAAAAACAATTACTGCATAAATGCATTCGCTGTATATGTACACATAAGTGCGGCAGAAACTCATATTTTTACACAATAAAATACAATTGGTAAAATTACTGAGTAATGTGCAAAATCATGCTGTGCAAAATTGAATTTAAATATAAATATAAAATCCAATAAATAAATAAATACATATAAATATATATTGCTAAAATTACAGAATTCATATACATATATACACATATTCGCACATGATTGAAAAATTCTCATAGGTAGAAGACGGTTAAAATAAATAAATATATATAACCAATCCCTAAAAGTTTAAAACCCTATCTTTTAAAGAGTTTTGTACTACCTAAGAGAAGTGCATGATACAGGAAAAATCATTATTGCTTAGTGCATGTACTAATCCTGTTATGTGCACATATTTGCCTGCTCACATATACAATGCATTAGTGGTATTTAATCAGTTACCAACTCCATGGCAATTGTGCTACCCCGTGAAAATATGTGAAGAGAAAAAGTGCAATTAAAATGTGATATATGGTCTGAGGCAGCTACTATTGATTTAAAATCGTGATATGCTAAAATGGACTAGATACAGCTTCTATTTACAGGTAAGTATGGCAGTCTTCCCCTGCATTAAGACCATTAGGGCTCTTGGTGTCGAGTAAAATGATATGTCGTGTTTCTAATCTGCGCAGTAATAGATCACGGTCCCCACCTCTCCTCTGGGGAGGGACTGTGTCTATCACAAAATAGCGCAGATCTGCAGCCTTCTTGTTGTGCACAGACTCAAAATGTCTAGCTACTGGATACGCTGCGTCACCATTGGTGATGGCCCTATATATATATATATATATATATATATATATATATATATATATATATATATATATATATATATATATATATATATATATATATATATATATATATATATATATATATATATATATATATATATATATATATATATATATATATATATATGGGAAAATCGTTCACAGAAGACTAGAGTAAAAAGGTTTATCCTCATTTCTGCGTTTAAAAATATCTACTCTCCAGGAAAAACGTGCATGGACATAAAACCTCTGCTTGCAACACTCCCCTTAATTTCACGTCAATGAGTAGTCTACATAATTTTTACCTTCTCAATAGCACCCTTCAGCTTGTTCATGTGTGATTCAAACAGAGGAAAGTGGGAAAAGAAGAAATCCTGGAACTTTCTCTGTGACTCTTCCCTATCAGACAGGGAGAAAATGATGCTGATGGCAATTTTTTTCCTCCTGACCATTGCAGGGTTCGAACTACAGCTTTCATCCGCCATGCTGAATGTCTCCTCTGTCGACCTAAAGAAAGAGCAAACGGATTTAGAAAATTATGTTTTAAAAACATTAAGATTACTAAAAACAAGTGAATGTCTTTGGAATAAATGCAGAGGCTTTTCAGTTTGTTTGGATATTGTGTTTCCAGACAATACACACCTATGTTGTCTGAGCTAGAGGTAAACGGATCCTAAGGAGCTCATTTCTGAGAGATAAATTAGTCAAATGCTTTAAACAAAAAAATTCATCAACATTATATTTTTTAAGAATTTCAAGTCATCCTTCACAATGTACTAAAGGTGCATTCTCATGTGAAATTAAGAAATTAAACATGGGTTTGGTAACTTTAAGAAACATTTAGCTCAAACCGTCAGTGGAAGGACTAGCTGGAATAGCTTGACAAACACCTCACAAACAAGAGACTAAAAGCAGGCAACATTTAATATTTCAGTTTCAACTTGTATACAATGTATTACTGTGCCGCATTATGTATTTATGGCATGGCATCTTAAGTGGTAGTGAATAACAGAAGGCCAAATAAGATTTCAAATTTAGGCATGATAAAGGAAAGATGAACAAATAGCGAATTGCTCTTTTTAGGTCTCGCCTGTCGATGCGCATGCGCATCGAGCAAGCGAGACTATAGGGGCTCATCCACTCTTTATCTAACTGCAAGGAATCTTGGCGATTCCTTGCAGTGCCCGTGACTTTTAAGGTCAATGCGCATGCGCATTAAGCTTATGCGCATGCGCATTGACCTTAAAAGTCACGGGCGCGTGCACGTCCGTGTTTGTTTACCCTTGCCTACTCTCTCTCTCCCCTCTCCGCCCCCGTTCCGCCCCCTCCCCTTCCCGCCGTGTCGCATTTCTCCTCCCCCCTCCCCTCTCTTCCCTCCGGCTTTTTTTTTTGTTTTGTTTATTTTACCCGCCGTGTCTCCGATCCTTTCGCTCTCCTCCCCCCTCCTCCTCCCCTCCCATGCCTGCCTGCCTCCGATCGTCCCCTGATTTCCTCTTGTTGGCTCCAGAGCTGCATCCATTCCGGAGACGAAGTGAAATATATAGCACATCACTAGAGTCAGTGGGAGCTGTAATGTGTCCGTTAGACCCCTAGGAGTCCTGCATTGATCTACATGCCGCTTTGCACATCCATGAGAAATGTGGTATTTTTTTTCTTCTGAGATGTTTTCTTGTGTTTTTCTCACGTGTGGAGCTTTCAAATGGGGAAATGTATTGCAGTAGTAGTGGAAATGTGATCGAAGGGCTTTCTTTGGTTCAACTTAGCTGTTGTGTGGCAGCCTGCCTTCAGCATAACTATTTGCTGTTTAGTCGAACTGCCTGGACACGTGGCTTTCTTCCATAAGCATTGTTCATAGCGTCTCTCGTTTTGTTGTTCAGTTTTGCATCTAGGGACTTTCATGTTTTGTTCGTGTATGCTGATGTACTAATTAATGGCTGTGGTCCTCAAAGTGCCTACATGCGCATCCCCTCCGCTCCCCCATGTTGTCGTCACTTACTTTGTAGTGTTCTAACTTTCTGAATCCTTCTTCTTTCTACCTTGATCGTTTCTCCTCCGCGATCTGTTGTCCGCCTGCTTCATTCTGCCTCTCCCCACCTCACCCCCCACCCCACCCCAATCCCCCGCCCGCCTTCCCAGCCCATGCCGTCTTCTTCCAGCCCACAGTCGCCCCTTCAAGGCCGTGTTTCGAAGCTGTGGCCGCCTCTCTCCCGGTGAACGCACTTGGATGTTACGGTCGCATTTCTCCTCCCCCCTCCCCTCTCTTCCCTCCGGCTTTTTTTTTGTTTTGTTTATTTTACCCGCCGTGTCTCCGATCCTTTCGCTCTCCTCCCCCCTCCTCCTCCCCTCCCATGCCTGCCTGCCTGCCTCAACTCTCCGCCTCCCGATCTTTTCCTAGCTCCTGATCTTCTCCTGCCGGGGTTCCGATTTCCCTTGCACCCCCGATCGTCCCCTGATCCCTCCGGCTTTTTTTTTTGTTTTGTTTATTTTACCCGCCGTGTCTCCGATCCTTTCGCTCTCCTCCCCCCTCCTCCTCCCCTCCCATGCCTGCCTGCCTGCCTCCGATCGTCCCCTGATTTCCTCTTGTTGGCTCCAGAGCTGCATCCATTCCGGAGACGAAGTGAAATATATAGCACATCACTAGAGTCAGTGGGAGCTGTAATGTGTCCGTTAGACCCCTAGGAGTCCTGCATTGATCTACATGCCGCTTTGCACATCCATGAGAAATGTGGTATTTTTTTTCTTCTGAGATGTTTTCTTGTGTTTTTCTCACGTGTGGAGCTTTCAAATGGGGAAATGTATTGCAGTAGTAGTGGAAATGTGATCGAAGGGCTTTCTTTGGTTCAACTTAGCTGTTGTGTGGCAGCCTGCCTTCAGCATAACTATTTGCTGTTTAGTCGAACTGCCTGGACACGTGGCTTTCTTCCATAAGCATTGTTCATAGCGTCTCTCGTTTTGTTGTTCAGTTTTGCATCTAGGGACTTTCATGTTTTGTTCGTGTATGCTGATGTACTAATTAATGGCTGTGGTCCTCAAAGTGCCTACATGCGCATCCCCTCCGCTCCCCCATGTTGTCGTCACTTACTTTGTAGTGTTCTAACTTTCTGAATCCTTCTTCTTTCTACCTTGATCGTTTCTCCTCCGCGATCTGTTGTCCGCCTGCTTCATTCTGCCTCTCCCCACCTCACCCCCCACCCCACCCCAATCCCCCGCCCGCCTTCCCAGCCCATGCCGTCTTCTTCCAGCCCACAGTCGCCCCTTCAAGGCCGTGTTTCGAAGCTGTGGCCGCCTCTCTCCCGGTGAACGCACTTGGATGTTACGGTCGCATTTCTCCTCCCCCCTCCCCTCTCTTCCCTCCGGCTTTTTTTTTGTTTTGTTTATTTTACCCGCCGTGTCTCCGATCCTTTCGCTCTCCTCCCCCCTCCTCCTCCCCTCCCATGCCTGCCTGCCTGCCTCAACTCTCCGCCTCCCGATCTTTTCCTAGCTCCTGATCTTCTCCTGCCGGGGTTCCGATTTCCCTTGCACCCCCGATCGTCCCCTGATTTCCTCTTGTTGGCTCCAGAGCTGCATCCATTCCGGAGACGAAGTGAAATATATAGCACATCACTAGAGTCAGTGGGAGCTGTAATGTGTCCGTTAGACCCCTAGGAGTCCTGCATTGATCTACATGCCGCTTTGCACATCCATGAGAAATGTGGTATTTTTTTTGTTCTGAGATGTTTTCTTGTGTTTTTCTCACGTGTGGAGCTTTCAAATGGGGAAATGTATTGCAGTAGTAGTGGAAATGTGATCGAAGGGCTTTCTTTTCCTCACCCTCACTCACCCTCAACCCCTCACCCTCACTCACCCTCAACCCCTCACCCTCACTCACCCTCACCATCACTCACCCTCAACGCCTCACCCTCACTCACTCACCCTCACTCACCCTCAACGCCTCACCCTCAACGCCTCACCCTCACTCACCCTCAACACCTCACCCTCACTCACCCTCAACACCTCACCCTCACTCACCCTCACCATCACTCACCCTCAACCCCTCACCCTCACTCACCCTCACTCACCCTCAACCCCTCACCCCCTCACCCCCTCACCCTCACTCACCCTCAACCCCTCACCCCCTCAACCCCTCACCCTCACTCACCCTCAACCCCTCACCCTCACCCACCTTCACTCACCCTCACCCACCCTCAACCCCTCACCCTCACTCACCCTCAACCCCTCACCCTCACTCACCCTCAACCCCTCACCCTCACCCTCACTCACCCCCACTCACCCTCAACCCCTCACCCTCACTCACCCTCAACCCCTCACCCTCACTCACCCTCAACCCCTCACCCTCAATCCCTCACCCTCACACTCACCCACACTCACCCACACTCACCCACACTCACCCTCACTCACCCTCACTCACCCTCACCCACCCTCACTCACCCTCACTCACCCTCACTCACCCTCACTCACCCTCACTCACCCTCACTCACCCTCACTCACCCTCACTCACCCTCACTCACCCTCACTCACCCTCACCCTCACTCACCCTCACTCACCCTCACCCTCACTCACCCTCACCCTCACTCACCCTCACTCAGCGCAACCACAGCATCTTCACTAAATATATGTAATAAACTTTAAGCTATTGGCAATATAAAATAAAATCCATTTTATTTACTTATTAATTATTGATTGTTTTTTAAAGCCATTGATTTTTTTAATATCAATACATATAAGTCACAGATAAGTCCCGTTAATACAAAACATGTTGCTTTACAAATGCTAGAGGTGTCACATTTACAAAAATTATAACTATTGGCTTTGTAAAGAAGAAAGCTATTAATTTAGCTATTTAGAAAAAACAACACATGAATAAAAAAAAAAAAAAAAAATAACACCTATAGCTCAAACTTTCCTACTGCGAGACCTATTGCATTTCCAATGCAATAGGTCTCGGAGCATTTGAGTTAGAGCTTTTAGAAATGTTTATGGCTTTTTTTTTTTAATTCTTTAGCATTGGCTACAGGAAACAAAAATGCTAAAGATTTACAAAAAAACCCATAAACAATTCTAAAAGCACTAACTCTAATGCTGCGAGACCTATTGCATTTCTAATGCTTGTTTGTCAATATTACTAAATGACCCCAAAAGTAAGGCGGCTGGAACAGAAATGGGGTTCACCTTCTAGATGATGTATCAAACATGAAGAGAGGTGACAGGAACACACAGGATTTGTCTGGGATAGTGCGGTATAGGGCTTGACTGCAGTGTTCTGATATAAACCAAGAGTCTGCCAAGAATATAGGTGAATAGAAAAGAATAAACTGACTGAGCTGATTTTACCCACACATAAAACTCTCTTACGACACAACTGAAAGGACAAAGCCAAGGGAAAATGTGTGCTTCCAAGGGCAACTAGCTCCAGATAGCAAGAGACATTTGCCCTTCGCTGGTAATTTTCCAACCCAGTTTGTTTGGCCTGTTTGGATATATATCCACATATTTAAATATAAAAGACCAGCTGACCAGATACTTTCCAAAACAAACACTTGTATTACAAACATTAAATATATAACACACCTTTAGTACTGTTTAATACAGAACCTTACCTTCTTTTAACAACTTAACTGACGAGACAAGACCCCTCGCTTATTAACTGAAGAGCAAATGTCAGGCCAATAAAGCAGTTTAAGTGTCACAAAGCTGTGGTAGGTGCTAGGCACCACATCCATAAACAGGCACTTCTATAGAGGCTAAGAGTCAGATATTTTAATATAGTATGGACAATACATACATAATATAACTATTTTATTTTCAATGTCATCAAAAGATTTTTGGGCAAGTAGATAAAGTGTTCCTTCAACAAAAGTAAATATATAAACTTGGCTCTTTTCTACATTGACATTTTCATGGACCTATCACTAAAGAACAGGTTACTTACCCTTACTGTATGGATAGAGTATCCACCTGAAAGAGTGTTACCGGAGTTAAGTAACTTGTACTTCTGATTGATATTTCTAACTGCAGTTTCTTCACGGAATACATACCAAATCGGTACCGCCCAAGGGGAGGGGGGCATGGGGGGGAGGGTGTCTGTGGGGTGCCCTGCAGGACAGAATGGCCAAAATGATCTTTCCGTCGCATCTGGCGGTCAAGCTAGTAGGGCTTTGTAGGACCCTTGTGTTTTGGTCTGTATGCTAGTCCTTGGCCCTGTGTTTGCCTGAGCTCTGATTCTGTCGCTGGGCAACATGGACATTCCAGTGATCATCAGTGACACAATAATAAACATGTTTTCATCATCATTGGATGCTGAAACATGTTGACTGTCTCACTAGCGCGCTCGCACATCTATTCAGATCGCGCTGTTGCTGCGTTTTTATCTTTTTGACACCACGAGATACTCAAACTTTTTCTTCTCCTGGTAGTTAATTTTAAATGCACTTTATCCATACACTGCATCACATACCTTTACCACTGTATATTTATGCTTCATCTCTTTGTGGTTATTTAACCTTGGATTTCATTTGAAACATTCATGAGCCCCTCCTAATACACCAGCAAGGAGTGGTGGCTCTATGGTGGCACTCTGTGCTACCACGAGGAGATCCTTAAAGATGAAGTTTGCCATCTAGGTGGCTGATGGGATTCCTTCTTAATTAAGAGTTCCCCTTTGTTGTGGTGTCCTGTGGGGTTGTCTTACTTACCGGTCTGCATTTGCTTTTCTTTGTCTTTTAGAGACCCGCGGATTCTTTGTTGCAAGTAATAAACAACCAATCATTTTCTTTTCTGATGCAAGGGATTAAAAACCAGTCTCAATTTGCGCATCCAGTACCCTTCACTATGGCCCCTTTGAACAGTAAGGCTTGCATCTCTTGCAACAAGATGGAAAGAGTTCCTCTGAAAGCTACTCTGATGTCGTCAGAAGATGCAGAAAGTCACTAAAGAATTGAAAGTCGTAGCCCCACTGAACGATGTAAAGGACTGATCCGTCAAATGTAATAGTTTGCCACCCTTGGAGGAAATATCGGATCTAGCCTCTCAAAGGCTGGCTGTGTGCCACTAAGGGCAAACTAAAGTAGTTTGGATGCTGATGATGCTGGGGAAGTGGACTGGGAAGGTTTGTGTACTTCAGACCAGCAGGTTTACAGTCTGATCCAAGTCCCTGCCCTCAAAAGGACTGGGTTGACCATTGTAGGGTGGGGTGCCGTGGTCATGAGTACCCCCAAAAGGGTCGAAATAGTTAGAGAAACTGACTAGCAGCAGAGGTCCAAAGTCACAAAGAACCTGTTGTCGTCCAGCGCTCCTTGAATCACTGCAGGGCAGAGTCGGCTTTCTCACCAAATAAGCGAAATCTGCTGAAAGGCATATCCATAGTGGCTACCATGGACATCTACAGAGAAGCCTGTAGACCTCATCCATGCATGACAGGAGCACCACCCTAATGTGACTTGTCGTCCCAAACAATCTGTGGTGTCCAGG
Organism: Lissotriton vulgaris; assembly: GCF_964263255.1. Classification (NCBI taxonomy): domain Eukaryota; kingdom Metazoa; phylum Chordata; class Amphibia; order Caudata; family Salamandridae; genus Lissotriton; species Lissotriton vulgaris. Next base: position 1,892,500,066 of record NC_141689.1, on the reverse strand, counting down.
GACAAATAAAATACATATTTGACCACATCATGACCGTGCTCAATGGTTTGGGTCAGGGAGGCTCAAAACTCCTCAGGGACCGCTGGCAAGGTCTTGATAACTACGTCCCAGACGGCATGTATGTAATGTTCAAATAGGCAACTAGAACTGACCACCCCTTAATGCTAGGCTGTCAGATAAGAACATTTATGTCACAAATGCTTGAAACCTCCGATTCTTGGTCAGGGAATATGGGGGTTTGTGGGGTGTTAGCCATTGGATTTTGGGGAATGAATTAGGCTTCACCTTGCTAGTGGAAGCCTGTACAATCGACCCTGTAGACTAGGATAAATCAAGAAGAACACTCTGCCTAATAATTACTTTATATAGTGCAGTACGTCACTGATATATACAGGACAGTCTCGAACAAGGTACCCTTCACATGATTAGTACCAAGAGCTTGTGAGTTAGAAATATCATATTTATTTGGATTATTTAATCAATATAGTAGGCAAAACATAAAAGACGAAAAACATCCACAGACTATTATAAACATCCTAAGCTGCACACACACAATCTTTCCGACAAACAGGCAAACACTGACGCAAACATACTCGGACATTCCATCAAGTAACAATAAATAAAATAGTGCCAGACACAGTCAAATAATACTGTAGCATGGGATTCTGCTCCTACACAGAACTGTGCATAGAGACTTGGAACCTCAGTGAATTAGGGTGTTCCAAAACTCACCTTAGTAGCCAAAATCCCCTACCAGACTAGCAATCAGTGTCTCATTGGTTCTTCCATTACTCAATGATTAGACAACCCAGAACATGGAACTTAGAATACCTCAGGCCATGTGGAACACATGAACACTCTTTCGTTATACTCTCATACCAGTCCAAAACTGAGAGTAAAAGAAGACACGAGCAGTTTGAATTATTTATTTCTAATGCTGTGTTCTCATGTGTAGTATCTTAGCTAATACAAGCAAACATATTATAAGCAACAAGATTATCAGCATAGTTACTATTCCATAAAACACAAAGGGAGAAAGCAGGTTGCAATGCTAAATGTAAACAGGTTAGAATACACCTGTATCTCACCCTCCCTTGCTAGTAGGTTATTTTATATCTACAAAAGGTCTCTTGGGATTACAGGGGCGGCCCCATACCTCGGGTCCTAGCAGAAATGGATCACATCAGTTTCTGCACCAGCTCTCTGCATGCGAATGTTCTCCAAGTGTGTGTGATCAAGCCTACGCAGTGCAGTATTAAACGCTCCAAAATCAGAGGTGGCCACAGCTGCATATATGTTATGTCTAGAACGTGCGCTGATCAGTTCGAACAACCACCACTGTGTTGAAATAACCTTGAAGGCCTCGGCACTCACTGTTCAGACAAAGCTTACCAAGCAAGGCTGCTAATCTAGAAAAACATATTATTCTCGTGAAGCAAAACACTCTGCTAAACCCTAAACATTTATAATAATGTGTGTCGTGTGCAAAGGCAGCAGAAAGGAAAAATTGTGTTTAAACTTCTAATAAGCTCATGCCAACTTAACACAGTGTAAATGCAAGGCTCATCCCATGACAATACAATGCAAAGTTCCCATCACATAAAGACATCCGATAATATTGGATGATATGGAAAATCCAGGGTCAGTTGATTATCGTTACGAGACACGGATATAGTCCATAGTTTAGTTTTTTCTCCAAAGGAACGATGCATGCAGAGAAGGCACAGGGTCTCCAGCGCCGACGCGCGTTTCGTTGTCAGACCCAAATTTGGGTAACACCTTCAGGACGACAAATTTGTGTGCGAGCAAAGGAAATATGGAGCGCCTGGATTAGGATGCTAGGACGGCGGCCCAAGTCATGGAAAGATAGGCAATCTGTTAAAGTAAAAGGTGCACAGAGGCTCCAAAGAGAGGCCAGCGCGGAAAATGATCCAGAGGATAATGGGCACAGCCAGTTTTTCAGTTTTTGGATTTTCGATATCCTCCAACATTGTTTGATGTCTTTATGTGATGTGAACTTCGCATTGTATTATATGACTGTGTCTGGCACTATTTTATGTATTGTTACTTGATGGAATGTCCGAGCATGTTTGAGTCCGTGTTTGCCTGTTTGACTGAAAGATTGTGTGTGTGCAGCTTAGGATGTTTAGATTAGTCTGTGGATATTCTTAGTCTTTTATGTTTTTCCTACGATATTGAATAAATAATACAAATAAATATGATATTTCTAACTCACAAGCTCTCTGTACTAATAATGTGAAGGATACCCAGTTCAGGACTGTTCTGTATATATCGGTGACGTACTGCACTATATAAAGTAACTCTTAGGCAGTGTTCTTCTTGATTGTTCCCCTGCCTTCTCTGCCTTTTATTCGCCTCAGCGGCCCCCTTCCCTGTGAGTCGTTGTCCTGAAGACTAGGATGTTGAGTAAAAAAAATCAGGGTTGTCTGGCTTCAGTCTGTGGCATCTGGCTACCTGCCTCTTTACCGGTAGGCAATAACAGCGCTTGGAACAGGTGCCATATTGAAAGAGAAAAAAGGGGGAAGAGGTGCGGATCTGCATTCAAAGGCACAGACTGAAAGTAAGTAACATTAGCATGCAGGGGCACCGCATGCATGCGGCTCCACTCTTGCTATTTCGGGGTGCAACTGAGTCATTGCAGAGTCACACGGCGCTTCTTGCTGGCACGTTAAATCCGGGCTGGGAAAGCTTTCAGTATCCAGTTTGACAATTGGGGATATTCTAAAGATGTGGAATCTGTAGTTAGAGGTATCCTTCAGAAACACACTGCTTAGTGGCATAGACATACCGGGTACCCTTGAGGTTGTGCGGTAAATGGATCTGGACTTTAACGAGGGCTCTTTTTGTGCATTTGTATAGGGCAAACTGATTTAGTTACCAAACTACTGTTTCTGTTGCTTTAGTCCTAGTTGGGTCAACAAAGAGCTCCTTCAAAGGCACAGTACCCTTTTCGAGCTCCAATGAAAAAAAATCTCTCATTTACTGGTCACATACATACTCACATGGATGACAGACAGATGCTTGATTGGTGCATGTCTGTAAAAAAGGGTTTCAAGATCTTTATCTGGGCCAGTTGCCTGCTACAGTCTAACCCAGAAAAGACAAAAGTTTCCTCGTGCAACAGGTATAATAGATTGCGGTATGTATGCCTGAATAAGTGTTTTGGTGCTGCTACTGCTGATTCTTTTTGGGACGATAAAGAAGCAACAGCATTCAACTTTGCAACATTTTAGCATGCACGGTCTTTCAAAACATGCATGGCAGGTAATCAAATATTGATACAAAGACATACATCTCCCCTCGACCCCCTAAAAACCCCACTGCACAGATCGAGAAAGTAGGAATACTTAAATGCAAGTCTGTAAGTGTTCCACCTAAGTAGCATCCAACACTGAAAATCATTCTTGCAAATTTGGAAGCGTGCTATGATGTCACACAGTGAGATCATATGTCGGCCATGAATAAGCTTCCTTATTAGGCTTAACTGTTTCATTGAGCGAGAAAGCAACTGGAACTTTCTATGTTCTTGCAGCAGGACCAGTACAATCTGTGTTGGTCATGCACGGCCTGGGAACAAGAGCTGTACGCAGATATTCAACAGCGGTCTGGTATAGACATCAGCGGAGGGTCAGATTAGTGATATAAAACTGTATGCTTTCTTAGCTAGATACATTTTGTCAGGGATTGAAATCTTGAGGTCTTAAAGTACAGTTTCATAGCGACTGCTAAATTACTGTCACCCCAATTGTTGTGCATTATTGACTTACAAAACTGAAACACTCAAAGAAAAGCTCAAACGAACATTTAACATGCTCGAGATTACGTCTTGTTCTCCTCACACTACACCCACCTATCAACTAGTGTGTGTTAGTCATTCAGACAGTTCACCTTTCTATGAATATCAATGGCATTTAAAATAAATAACAAAAAATACAGAACAATTATACCCCACACTCAAAGGACACCTTTTTCTCACACCAGTATACATCAAGGCTCTATTTTCCTCAAAATGCACATGGTTTTGGAAATAAGGTACACTTTTAAAAAGACTAAACAATTTCCAAGAAGAAGGCGCAAAACCACCACAGTTCCAAAACCCCTTCCTCTCACACACACACAAGACATGCTTCTTGTACCCTGCAGTCACTTATCTTGACCCACACTAACCCAAACATTACTATGGGAAAAGTAAAGTATGGTTCGTAAAGTCTGTATTTCCCCAATGCCAATCCTGGCAAGACTCACCAGCGAGGAATAATGCCATTCTCGACACTGGTCGTCTGGCTCCGCAGCCAGCGTCGCTTGTAGCTACTGGCACAGCTGCTGGTGAAAGAGGAACTTGGCGAAGGCAAAGGAGTGATTAGGAGGCTGCTCAGGGAGGCTGTGGAAAGAAGGGTGTTTGCAAGACAGCTTCACTAACAGGACACCATTTTAGAGATGAAAACATTAAGGAAGTTTGCTTACATCCAGCAGTACATGGCAAAAGGCGTACTATAGAATAATACATCTTTCTGTGGCCGAAGGTAGGAGGGTGGGTACCTGGCGGTTGGGCCAGAAAGCATATACTTGGCTTCAATAAACTTATTTAAAAGTTTTGCCAAGTTTCAACTGCGCCCCATCTGTATTCTGCCATTAATTCTAAGCGACGTTTCATTTTTTTCTTTTTGCTCTTCTCCATTTATTCTCATATCTCTAAACCGGACTGCTTTTACCTCACATTAAACTGTGAATGGAAACATTGATCACTTCGCTCTTTCAGTGACCAGTGATCACATTTCACCATCTGAAATTGTAATCATGATTGCATTTATATAGCGCTTACTACCCCTGACGAGGCGTCGATGGGCTTTTTCGGTCACTAGCACGCTACTCCGGAAACCATGAAGGAATAGCAGTGAATTAGTTTAGTAAAAATTAAAGTAATTTGAGTGGTGGATATGTTAGTCAGTTATTTCGATTGGGAAGGAAAGTAGAAGGAAAAGGTTTGCATTTACCTAGTGCTTACTACCCAGGTGAGGTGTTGTCGCACTTCTTCAGGAAGTAGCACACTACTCCGGAACCCTTAAAGGATCAGTGGTGAATTAGTATAGTGAAATATGAAACTAATTGTCTGGTGAATAGGTTGGCTATTTGGATTGAGAAGGATAGTGGAGTGATAGAAGAGGGAGAAGGTTTGCATTTATATAGCGCTTGCTACCCCTGATGAGGTGTTAAAGTGCTTTTCGATCAGTAGCACGCTGCTCCAGAACCCAAACAGGATTAGCGGTAATTAGTATAGGGAAATATGCAATTCAGTTGAGTGGTGGAATGTTAGCCTGTTAATTTGGATTGAAAAGGAATAGTGGAGGGATAAAAAGGAAGCAGGGCTAGAAAAGAGAAGGGGTCTGAGATCTTTTTTTGGGAGGGGGCAGGGCTTTAAGTGGGCCGGGTCTCAAGGGGTCTGAGCACCGGTAGTGTTTTTAAGGTGGCCTCGAAACGGGTCTCTATCGGGCTCTGTTTTGTGCCCTGGCACCAGCGGTCCGATTTTTTTCTTCCAGACTGCAGTGACAGCAGCCACCTCGATGTGCGTGTGGTGAGCGTTGTAGGCAGTGCTTAATTTGTGCCGGTGCTTTCCGGTGCTTAGCACCGGCACTTTCTTATCAGGGCCGGGTCTATGCGTCTGCTGCACGTAACGTCACATTATCCACATGATATTTATTGATTTCCCCAAGACTCGGTGCAGAGTGTTCCGAGTTCCTGCCTTAGATGAGATTGTGCGTCCGCGCTGCTTTGCAGCCAGTAAACTAAGTTTGGGGGCTGGCTGAGCTTGCTCTGGACTCGCCTGGTTACAGTGTTCCACTAACACCTGTTGCTCACGAGAGTCTGTCAACGTGACGGTTGCCCAATGATGATGCGCGGTATTGACGTGGTAGGCCTGCATCCAATCGCAACAGCCGATAGTGTGACACAATTGGGCGGGCGCGCGCATTACATTTAAAGTATGAATGAGCCTGCTCAAACTGTCACAGGCGGGAGTAGTCTGCCGCTGTAATTTGCACCTCGTTGTGCCGCGTGACTAGGCAAGCTCTGCGGTGGACCCTCGTTCACCTATCGTACCACAGACCCTACAAACTTAGTGGTGGGTGACACTTTACCGAGGCAATATCTCTCATTCCAAGTGCGGCGGTAGAACATGGTATCCGCACGGACCAGGAAGCTCCTCCTGTACTGGGAACCGCCACACCCGTATCTGAAGTCAATAGGGCCCACGGCCACTACGAAGTGGTGCCAGGTACCTCAGCAGCCTGGCCATCCTGCTATTGCAGAGTGCAGCGGCCTGCAGCCAAGTGAAATTCCGAATGCAGCCTGATCTGTGCAAGGCACTCGAGTCCTCTCCTCTCGGGCGGGCTGTGCTACCACTGCACGTCGCAGCTGGGCCCGTCCTTCATGCCTCCTTCACCATCAATCAGTGCTCACTGACAATCAGCGAGGAGTGACTGACACAGCCCAGCCCTGGCCCGGCAAGAACCGGTACTGCTGCTGTTTGCGGAGAGTTCAGCTGCCACCACGGGTGAAACTGCAGCGGTGCCATTAGGAGGGCAGTGACATCAACAAGGCATTGATGGGGTAAGTGCCACTGAGCACAAGTTACTTTACACACGATCACAATACATACAGTTCTAAGCTTTTAACCTCATTTTTGATCTCTCCAAGTTTCAGTTTCCGACATGCTGAAATGTGGCGCACAGAGGCCCTGACTGTCTGAGGGAACACTAGACATCCTTTGTATCTGGCAGAAAGGACAGTGATACACTCATATTACTCGATACAAAATACAAAAGACAGTCCTGTATTCTGGCAGGTGGGACATCGAGACATTCTTGTTGTCTAACAGAAAGAACGTGAGACAGTCCTACATCTGCCCCAAGCCTGTGGTGAAGCTTGGGTCCCCGAACGAGCCTCTTGGTGGGGCACTGCACCAGAGTCTGTTTAAATTAAGACTGTTTAAATTAAGATTTTCTTGCGCCGGCCCAGTGCACAAACATTATAGTTGTTGTACTGGATGATTACTGAGGCTGCTTTTGCTGCTCACATCTCTTATCAAATTATCACCATCTTATGGAAACAATTTTCTGGACGTGGTGTAATGTGTCACACATTTGATGATGTCAGTCTTCTGGGTTTTTTGTGCCACAGTGTGCTGCTTTATTGCAGTGTGATCTGTGTTACAGGGGCGCGATGGAGACCTCTGCAACCTCTGTGGTGCTTGGGGCCCCCCACGATGACCTAAAAGTATGTGAATTGCATTGCATCGTAAACTTTGAAATGGGGCACAGAAGGTGCTGCGCAGTTTGCCTTTCATTTACTTTTAGCTATCAAGGGGAAGGAATGTTGGCTGGGATCCCTGATGAACAGAAGAAAAAAAACTTTGTCAGTCAAGCAGTGTTTGCACATTCCTCCTTATGATACCCCAATATTGTAATTTCCCCAAATCGGCACATAGAGCACTGGATTTGTTCCTTTTCAATGCATTAGTGATTTTAGCTAATTTATTCCAAAATTGTGCTTTAAATGCATTTTTTGATTTAATCTTTTTCAAAATGTTCACAAGGCAGGGGAACCTCCTATCCTGAAAATCAGATTGGGTATTACATCTGACTTTTAGCAGTGCCAGTTGAGGATGTGGGTGGAGCGGATATAGTAAGTGGGTGGAGCCAGTGGAAGAAGTGGGTGGAGCCGGAGAAAAGTAGGTGTGGCCTCCGACAAACATTTGAGCACCTGCACTTCAAATTTTACAAATTAAGCACTGGTTGTAGGGGGAAGGGAAATCCTTTAGAGATTCATTTTCTCTCTGGATTTCCCTTCTCTTTTTTAAACTCAGGAGCAGCAACCTCATCGTGGTGTCACCAGGGCTTTATGGGGAAGTTTTTTCAATAGTATACACGTGCCATAGTTGCTGCTTATTTATCTTAACCACAAGAAAGGGCAACCCAATATTCCCCCGGAACTGGGTATATTCAATAACAACAACAAAAGCGTTCCTGAAGGAATTATTTCCTATTGTTTAGCAATTTATAATAATGTCATAAAAATGAACATCATTCAATAAACAACCGGAGATTGTATTTGTATATTCATTGAGTTTATATCGTCAGTGAATAAATTATTCAATCAGCATAGGCAAAATCAATATGACATTTCATGAATGGCAAGAAAAACAAAGAACTGCTATTTCATTTTTTTCATGAGCAGTGATGATAAACACCTTTGCGTATTATATGGACAATATATACAATTTATGCCATATATACATCAGTTAACTATATACATTTATTTACAATACATAGTCAGATGATATCCGCAAAAAAGTGTCAATGCGTCGACATTTCGGTCTCAGACATCATAACTACACAAGACCATCCTCAGGACCAGTGTTGCACCATGAATTCGTGATAAGCCACAAAGAATCAGTCCTATTGAATCTGATTTGGATTGAAGACAGGTCCACACTCTTAATCGTGGATTCGGGGCATATTTAAACTGCCATTCTCGAATTTCGACCGGGAATTAAGCACCGCGTATAACCAAGGCTCTGATTCTGTCCAAATCAGATTCAATAGGACTGATTCTTTGTGGCTTATCACGAATTCATGGTGCAACACTGGTCCTGAGGATGGTCTCGTGTAGTTATGATATCTGAGACCGAAACGTCGACGCATTGACACTTTTTTGCGGATATCATCTGACTATGTATTGTAAATAAATGTATATAGTTGATAACTGATGTATATATGGCATAAATTGTATATATTGTCCATATAATACGCAAAGGTGTTTATCATCACTGCTCATGAAAAAACTGAAATAGCAGTTCTTTGTTTTTGTTGCCATTCATGAAATGTCATATTGATTTTGCCTATGCTGATTGAATAATTTATTCACTGACGATATAAACTCAATGAATATACAAATACAATCTCCAGTTGTTTATTGAATGATCTTCATTTTTATGACATTATTATAAATTGCTAAACAATAGGAAATAATTCCTTCAGGAACGCTTATTTATCTTATGCAACTAGTAGTGACTTGTAGGTAGGATGTGACTTGTGTATCATATATCTGGACACAATGACAGGAACAGCAAAATACCAGTCGGGCAGCACTTAGCTTACGTGTTTAAGCCACGCCCTTAATTACATTGGCCACGCCCATTCGAGAGCCCCCCCCCAGTTTTTTCATCCCACTTAAAGCCCTGGGAGGGGGAGTTTATAGCAGTAGGAGGGGGTTTGAGATGAGAAATGGGAGGTGGAGGGTAGTTAGTATAGGGAAATATGAAATACTCTTTCATAGAAGTAGCGGTCCACTACACTGTTACTCAAATGTGTGTGTGTCCTGCGTGGTATGCATACTTAACAAGAGCACCGGGCACTGCTAATCCATAAAGCAAGGGCTGTATTTTTATGGGGTGAATGTTCATGCCTTTCCTCTTCACGATGACCCAATTCGCGGGTCACACTGAGACCAACCCTTCCAGACTCCTCTGCAGGGCTCGACAATTTAAAAACAACCTGCGGCGACAACCCAGAGAGCCCAGACGGTACCTGAGCGCGCGATGCCGCTGTCCCGGTCTTCATTCTGTCCTCGGCTGGGCATGTCCACGGGGTTGCTGTGCGCTGCACGGAATAAAAAGACCCGGTTAGGCACACCACGGGATACTGGCCTGGCACAGCTGTTCTTTCTTTCAATGCTTTAAAGTAATGCAGCCCCGCGGAGCAGGGGGGAGGTAGGGGTCTTTCTAAACAAGCAATAGTCAAACCTATCAACACGTTCACTTCTGAAAAATGGAAAAGTTCAAACCAATCATGGTTCACCGGGAGTGGATGCAATTCGCTCATTAAGATCACACAGTGCAGCCATCATCAATCAACGTGATTTAGGAGAAAGCAGCTAAAAATCAACACGAGTTAAGGGGAGGGAAGAGGGAGACAGCTGGAGAAAAGAACAGAATGAACACAAAGAAGGAAAAGAGATAGCGGCAAGTAGTTGAAGAAAAAAAGACACGATCGAAACAAAGAAGAAATTAAGGCTAAAAATAAATGACGGAAGTAAAGGACCGGAGTCAACATATAAAGGAAGGGAATGGATGCACTGATGACGGTGAAAGGAGAGGTTATATTTGACAGTAACGTGTTTAGCTGCACAAAGCTTTATTCAACAGAAAAACCACCACCACAGTGTCCCTCTTCAGTTAGTAGTGTCACAGTCTGGTCTTCAGTTAGCATGCGCTGTAACATGCAAGATCTGGGAAGTTAGCCGGCAGTGTGACCTCGGTTTCCAGTGGACACCCTTGAGCGGAGACGAAAATACCCGAGGATTACCCTCAGCGGGCACTCTGCCAACGTGACTAAGAGCTAATCGTATACACTCTGACGCAGCACGCGACCAGGACATCCTCGGGGCACCAAAGATGCTGTCGGAGACTGCTCAGCCCCTGCAATGTGACCTAGATTTAGGACTCCGCGGGGGCAGCTGCTTCAAAATAGATTCAACCAAGGATCAACACAGGGAAAGAAACACCAGTGGATAGGAAAGGAAACTGCACACCAGCACAAGATGAGCAAGGCAAGCCATGAATCCTCTTAAGAAACGCAAGGGCTCAGGGTCTCGCGGGCGCCATGCAGCCAAACTCAGGAGACCATCTGTTAGCACCACTGTGGAGAGATGCAGAGCTGTGGACTGGGGATGGAAGATACCCTCCAACTTATATGAAACAATACACACAGACCCTGAGCCCTTCTATTTCAACAGAGCGATTATTATGGAACCTCATGCCAGAAATCAGGGGCAGCCGAAAAGGCACTGCATTGTGTGGGTCACACCGAGCTGAGTCCTCCACACAAACCTGCAAAGCAAGAGGCGCTGCGCACCAGGCGGAGGGGACCCCCATCAGGGACACCGAGCCGCAGCCTGCTACTGCACAGATGCAGCAAACCTAGAACAGCAAGCAGGGGGGGCAAGTGCGGGGGAAGAAAGGGACACAGAGACGTTCAAAGATGGCACAACTGAAATTGTCTGACATGAAATACATTTTCAGTGGAGTTTCAATTTATGGTATCGTTGAAGTTATGTCGTTTTTCTGTTTACTCTAACAGGTCAGCCAGCATAAATTCAGAAGAGCAACCATGAAAGGAAAGCCTTCAAATCAAAGAGTCTTCCGTGGAACGTCCATGGCCGATTTGAAAGTCCTGGAAGGCAGATAATCCACCATCAATCTTCTATAGCAACCTGATAAACGCCCTCTTTACGAATGTAATTACGTTCCCTCCCAGCCCCACAAGCATGGCTTTAGTTGGTACACCTCTTAAGTAGGAGTGGGAGATGAACTCTATGGGTGGGCAGAATTTGCGTAGTCACACCACACAAAATTCCGCGAAACGGTAAAAAATCTCCACAGAGAAATTCCGCGAACACGCGGAATTGCTTGTTCACTATGTTTTTTTCTTGTTAGCGATCGCTGTTTGCGTGCTCGGGGAGAAATATCTCGCAAACACGCATTTTGAGAATGCGAACAAGCAAAAAATTCTGCGAAGCCGTGGAACGTAGAATTTTTGGGCAATTTCGCGCTCTCCGTGGAACGCAAAATTACCCAAATTCAGCAAATTCCACGAGCGGAACGGAAATTGCCGCCCAGGCCTTAATAAACTCCTCTACGCTCTCCTGGCGGAGTTTTTCCTAGAGTTTGGCAAAAACTCCACTAACCACTGCGTGGACGGAGTTTTTCTCGCATCGGCTCGCCACTGTTAAGTTGGCAAGCGCGAGTGAGAAAAAACGAGTGCTAGATCGCCTCTTGGCGAGATTTCTCAATGCGGCGGTCGCAGCAGGTCGTTACTACTCACGCTGAGAAAGTTGTCGCACACACTGCAAAATCTGCAGCTCGAGTGGAAAATCTACACGAGCAGCAAAAAGAAGCAGCGCCTCTGCACGCTTCGTCGTGGCGTTCGAGCGGATTTTCAGTGTCGTACAAGCTCCTGGTGCTAAAAATCAGCGCGAGCAGGGCCACAGACCAGAATTCCGCCGCTCAGAGAACTCTGCAGCATCTCACTGAGGTTGTACGTAACTTCCATGGAATTCCGCAAATAAATCCAACAACTAAATCTTTAGTACCTGCAAGTTTTATCGAATATTAGGAATCTTCCCCGCTGTTGATATTTAGATGTTTCTTTGTGGTTGTTTAATAGGAGATAAAGGGGAGCATTTAATTTTGGAAGTACTATATTTTAAAGTTTAGATTTTTGATTTATTTGGTTCTTCACGAGATTGCAGGGGATGGGTCTGGTGCAGATTCCATTAAACAAAGAGTTGTGTAATCGAAACGGGCAGTCTGGTGTCCTACATTGGAGCATATTCCAGAGGGTTTAAATATTTGTTTTATTTTTATTGACTGTGTTTTGATGTTTGTTTTTAACATTGCAGTTACCCCTGACGAAGGGCCACCATGCCCGAAATGCAATGTGTGTATGCACATAAGGCAGCCCAGGACAAACATTGTATCCTTACATGCCAGAACAAGCACTGGCATAGCCAATAGGTCTCGCCTTTGGGACCATATAAGTGTTTAGCAATGCAGTACATTATCCCCCACTGGCATGCCCATACACTCTTAACTCTTAACCGTGCTTTCCTTTTGTGGCAGAGGGAGGGGGTGTTTGGGAGTGTTTGTGAGTGTGTGAGAGTGTGTGAGAGTGTGAGCGTGCACGTGGTAGCAGTAGTACTTGATGGAGACCAGAACCTACTCAATAGGCCCTGACCATGTGGCATGCAGATGTTGGATCCGGAGTTCTCAGCTACAGGTCACTTCATCTGTATAAGAGACATGTGTCAGGATAAAGTTACCAAACCCACATCTACATAATGTTGACCTGAAACAATACTCCTCTACCCGGTCCAACTGAACTCACAGTAGTCCCACAATTATACAACCATAAATCAGACTGCTGCCTTGCTGTGGAGGATACTTCTGTACTAAGATGCACACGTTTACGTTATAAATATAGAACTACAAGTACCAGAATGCAAAGGGAACAAAACATCACAGCAATCTCACAATAAAATAGAGACCAGAAGAAACAAATAAAGAGGCACACATAAAAAAAATCTTACTATGTGCAGGGTAACGCAATTTGGGTGTTTTTTATAAAACATTTTTTGTTCTTTTACATGTCCATTTTAAACATTACACCATCGTTAATGCAATAGTACCATAGTACATATGTCTTACTCTACAGTTAGAGGTCCAAACATTAATATTCCCCACATATCCTCTGTGTTTTTGCGAACAGCGTAAATAGGTTTCTCCTACTCGAAGCAGCCGTCCAGCCCCTTCTCCACTCCACCAAAGAGGGGGTTTGTGGAGAGTGCCACCTCCGTGCAACATCACGCTTGGTAGCAAAAGAGGTGACCCCCAAGCGCAATTCATTTAAATAAAAATATATTTAGGCTTGTTTTACATAGTCCTGCTTAAAGCCCCAAGACTCGAACACTAGTAAAATGCACGCAGCTGGTTTAGTAGGTACTATGCTTGGATCAGCACGGCACGCCTCACCACTCTGCCAAAGCTTAAATAGCTACTCTTATTCAACGTCACTTGTTTATTACAAAGTAACAATCTTAAAATCCATGTGGTGCGTGTTAAATCACCAACTCTGCACCCCTAGCCACTAAAAACCAGCATGTGAGATCAAGTAAGCGTCATGAGAGGAGGGGTGATGTCAGCAGAAAACTGACAATTTGGATCAGTGGAGAAGAGGGAAGCAAGCAAAAGGGAGAGCGACAGCATGAGGGAGCAAAACAAACTGCAAAAAAGAAAAAAATGCTTGAAATGATCAAGTTCTCTGGCCAGCATTACATAATCAGTGAAAAAGGCTTTCGACACTCCACACGTCTCCAGGACACCTCTAGGTTAAAAAAAAACGCTACCCGGCCAATGCCAATCACCTGCATGTGGATTGTGCACGGTTCTCTTACTGTATCAAACTTAACAGCCTCTCTCTGAATTACCCGTTCCTACCCGCTATAATTTTTAATGAGTAATTACATTTCCGAGTAAGTAATTCAGGCATGCCAACTTTGGGGGGGGGGGGGGGGGGTGTATATATATATATATATATATATATATATATATATATATATATATATATATATATATATATATATATATATATATACACACACACACATATGTAGTGAGAGAGGGAACAATAACGTTTTGGGCAAAAGGGTGAAATCTAATTTTTTCTTTAAAAAAAATTCTGTTGTCTTATTCTTTAAGCAGCTCAATAAAGAAATGTGACATTGCTCTGCTGCGAAATAGCGCTCCTGAAAAATCCCAAAACGCTACAGGGAGAATCAATGATATGTCTGTTGTGCAGGCTCTTAAAACTGGAAAAAATCTGTAGTTGTGGCGTGCTCTGGCACAACCCAATTAAGAAACAAAAGGTGTTCACAGAAGGCAGTGTGTGAGGTGGCGGCTCTGCAATGACATCATCGTGATGGAGTGAAAGCGCTGCAGAGTCCTCTGGACTTCAGGCCTAAGCCATGCAGTTACAAAACACGAGTGAGGAATGCAGCTGCAGCGTCCCGCGAGTGGTGCGCGTGCGCTCGTGTTGCTCGTAACCGCAAGCCTTAGCTCGGAAGTCCAGAGCGATTCCAAGAGGTCGTTTTACCTAGATCAACGCATACTCGCGGCGCTAGGCTCCACCTAAAAAGGCCCGGATGGTTATTTTCTCAGCACTTGAAAGCATTAAAAGAATTGGAAATCAAGTTACTTTTAATGTGAATGGAGAAAGCAGTGAAAATGTGTCTTAAATTTCTTGAATTCAAAAAGATTAAAATGGAGCATCTAACTTCAAAAGGATTCATTTGAATATTTCATGACTTTGCTGTGCGGCTTGTAGTTGGAGCGACATCACGTACTATAAAATTTGGGATTATCAGCCAGTGCCACTGGGACAAGGCACATTTCAAATCTGCACGCACATTTTTTTTCCCATGAATACTCTTAGAAAAACAATAAAACTGGAGTACTAGGTGTGCATACTATCACGATTATCGCATATACGAGCAAAATCCTATCACTATTATTAAACATGCCCATTATGAACTCTCCATCAACCCCAACTCAGAAATACGTGGCCAGGCAGGCTCAGAGACATAGGCCTGAAGTTACTGATTGACATCACAGGTTCGGTGGCAGGTAGCCAAACAAGCGAACAGGAACTTTAAGTCCTTCCCCCAGATAGGCGTAGCAATGTCACAATGGTCCAGGGAGAGAGGCCCCAATAAAGCAATTAAAGAAATCCAAGGTATTGGGATTTGAGACCTAGTTTCAGAATGTGGCTCCTAACCAGTATGGTCAGGAAAAAGCCAGTAAGAAAGAAAAAATTCTTTCTTGAGTGCCCTCACTCACCAGGGTTTCCCCAGGGTGACATGCTTCATCATTGGGGCCATCCCAGTTCTCTACGAACTGGGGCGTGCTACGACTTTATTCTTGCTCCTAGGTTGGTATGTCTAAAAATGGGGTTGACACTGTGAAACCTGACTATTTGAGAAGGAATTCAGTGTCCAAAGAATAAAGTTGTTTAGGCCCACTAGCAAGGTATTTTTAATCACTTCTTACCACTCCACCACACACTGCACCACACAGTCTTCCTAAAAAAGTGCTCCTACGTAATTCCGCAAGTCGTAGCACATACTGGTTAGGAGCCACATTCTGAAACTAGGTCTCAAAAGCCAATACCTTGGGTTTTATTTAATTGCATATGTAAGGAGGGCGACCTAGTCTTACACCCTCCACCTCCCCCTACCTTGTGAACTGCCCCAATAAAGCACACATGGCTGGAGGAGTGCACGCATTCCCAAAACATCATGAAGTCAGATGCCATACGGAGTTAGGAACATAGAGCCAATCAGGACAAAGCACCCACAGTACACTCCGTGAGCACGGAAACCTAATGTCAGACACCTGGACAAGTTACCCACTGGCCCCCACTGTTTCCACGCAAGGTGGAGGTCCACCTGCATTTGCTATCAGCGCCCTTATTTATGACTCCACAGGCAAGGCATACGTTCTGTTACCAAACAAGGACAGCTAAAAGTATTTTTAGGAATCCCAACATCTGTATAAAAACTCCCTCAGAATGATTGTACTTTGAAATAGTCCTCAGACCCACTTCTGTAACTGCGCTCCCAGCCTAAGTGTTTAATTGAACCAACTGTTACTATTTTGCCAGACGCCTCTGGTCTTGTTTTTTCAAGGTAAACTCATATATGAGCAACAATCAAAAATGGAGAGTTAAGTAAAAACTACTCCTTCGAACAGTCTGCTCAAAAATAGGCCATTGGAGACTGGCCTGTTTGCTGACTGGATAGGTCTTGATTCGTCTCCTTGAGGAGTGGTCTAGATTATGAGGTTTGTAGATATGCTGGGAAAGACCCTAGTTCCAAGGACTAGTATTGTGAGCTATTAACTATTTCACCTACACTGGCTGTGCAAAGGATACTTTTGAAGAATTTTGAGGGACCCGGTCTGATGGTGATCCTGAAAGGCTGCCAGCATTCATAACTTTTTAGAACTGTTTTTCTGTGAGAGCGTTGAAGGTGGAAGACTGGTGTCATGCATCATTGTAGTGGTGCTGTCATGCATATAAGTGTTAGCTGGTTTGTCTTTAATGTAGTTTTTAGAAGTTCCATGGAGAATCTGTCATAGAAGGCTTGCAATCACAGAATCTTGTTGTTTTGGGGCTCTGGATAGTGACATTCTGTTAGAATCCTGTTGAGTTTCTTTTTTGTCAAAGATGTATTTATTGATTGCAGAATCAGAAGAACAACAATAAGAAGACACAAGCGACAGATAACAATCAGTCCCACCCTGGGGACTCCGAGGACATCCTCCCAAAAGCCCACGGGAATACAATATGCAAAAGCTGCAAAGTCATTGCAAGATCAAAGTCCCTTCGTAACAGTGGATCAATCGAGGCCAGTTCTCGGGCCCACCAGTTGCCAAATCGCTACAAGAAGCAGTAGTCCATCAGACCTAGGTCACAGCCCGGTAAGCATCTGCCCCGGAGTCCCCCACAGTCCGCCTCCAGCAGCTGAATAGTGTCACACAGGGAAAAAGAAAAGTCAACAGTCCCCAACTAGACCCCCCCCCCCCGCCCCACCCCTCCCCGTGGTGGCGACCAACCACACAGTCGTACCAGGATGCACACACCTCGCCGATCAGATCTGAAAGAGATGTAGCGCTCTCATCGCAGAAGGACATACAGCTGACGGAAGGCCTCATGAAAGAAACCGGACCAAGGGCCCCCATTTAAACAAGAAATTCTTAAAGTTACCTAGAAATATATCAGACACCCTCTCCTGACTCAGTAAACGCCATAACCGCGCATGCCACAAGGAGGTCGCCGGCGCCTCCGGTCGCTTCCACGCCGCCGCCAGTGTCAATTTAGCCGCCCCCAGACAAAGCCAAATAATCCGTTTGTCGGCTCTAGTTTGGTGCTCCAACATCGGGTCACGAAGTCCCAACAGGACATAGTCCATGGACTCCGGAATCGGATACCCCACCACCTCTTTAATGTGGGCTAGTATCTCCGCCCAGAAGGGCTTAATGGCTGGACAGTCCCACCATATATGGCGGAAATCACCCAAGAGGCCGCAGCCCCGCCAGCACCTGTCCGAGGACGATGGGAATATGCGATGTAACTTGGACGGATAGAGGTACCAGTCATACATAAGTTTCAGATGGGCCTCCCTAAGAGCCACCGAATGGTTATGGGCATTGATATCTCGCCACAACCCCGACCATTCATCGTTCGAGATGCCCCTACCAAGGCAAGTCTCCCAGTGCTCCATATAACGGGGCCTTGGGAATATGACAGTGTCCAGAAGTAATCTATACAAGAAGGAGATCGTCCCCTTCATACCAGAAGTACGAACGATAAACGCCTCGAAGGGCGTCAGCTGCCTCGTGGCCGCCTCCCGCACCTCCGGCGAAGTAGCCCAGTGCATGAGCTGAATATGATGGAATCGTTCAGTGGGTGGGACCCCATAGTCCCTCATGCAGTTGTGGAAGGTAAGGGGCTCCGCCCCATGGAACAGATGAGTAAGCACTCTACAGCCCCCGTCGCTCCAACTTGTAAACGGTCCATCTCGCACCGCAGGCGGAAAGGACGGGTTCCTGTGTATTGGGGTAAACGGTGACGGAAAGGTGGTCCAGCGGTCATCGCCACTGACCTTGTCCCAGACTTTCAAGACAGTGCTAGTGGGGGTGCATATATAGGCATTCTTAGGCCGATCAGCTTTAGGCTTCCATGCCAAGTCCCAAATGGACCTTCCAGCCACACTGCGTTCCATGTGTAGCCAATGCTTCTCCGAGAGAGGCTGCGACCATTCTACCAGCACCCTCAATTGCGCAGCCTTATAATATAAATGCATGTCGGGGAAACCCACTCCCCCCTCACCCCCGCGGCCGTCGAAGTACAGCATTTGAAAGCCGCGCGCGGCCTCCCTGCCACACAAATTTCAACATCAGTGTCTTTAAGCGTCGGAAGAAATCCAGATCCACAGGTACGGGCAGGGCTTGGAAAAGGTACAGGAATTTGGGCAACAGCACCATCTTGATCGCGTTAATACGGCCGAGCCAAGAAATGAATTTCGGTTTCCATTTCTCCAGCTCCCCACGGACCGCCGCCAACGCAGGGGGGAAGTTAGCAGCGAACAGCCCGCCTAAAGTGGGGGTTAATCTAATACCAAGGTACAGCAGAGAGGAAGAGGACCACGAGAGGGACGTAAGTGTTCGCACATGGTCTACCTCGGCCGGTGGAAGAGTCAGATTTAAAATGTACAACTTATCCATGTTAACTTTAAACCCCGCAACCTCCTCGTACTCAGAGAGGACCGCGTGAACATGAGGTAACGAGCGGGCCGGGTCTCCTAACGACAGGAGAATATCATCTGCGAACAGTGAAATCTTATGTTGTTCGCCGGTGAAAGGAAGGCCGACGATCTGTTCCCTCTCCCTAATAGCAAGGGCCAGGGGTTCTATGCTGAGAGCGAAGAGAAGCGGGGAAAGAGGGCACCCCTGCCTCGTGCCGCGAGAGTGGGGAAAGCAGGCAGACCTATGTCCGTTGACCATCACCCTAGACACAGGCCGATCATAATTAGCCCGGATCATCGTCATGAATTGAGGGGAGAACCCAAAAGCCTCCAGCGTTAAGTTCAAGAACCCCCAATCCACCCGATCGAAGGCCTTCTCCGCGTCCAGACCTACCAGTGCGGCAGGAATGCGGAACCGGTCGGCCTTTTCGATCAGATGCAGCACCCGGCGCAGATTGTCATGGGTCTGCCGCCCTTTAATAAACCCAGATTGGTCCGGGTGGATAATGGCCGGCATCAGATCCTGGAGACGTTTTGCAATAATCGAAGAGTACAGTTTGGCATCCAGGTTAAGGAGGGCAATCGGACGGTAGGAAGTGCACTGGGTGGGATCCTTCCCCGGTTTGGGGAGGATGGTGACCAAAGCCTCGGCCATCGATCCCGAGGTCCGCCCCTCAACCGCCATGGCGTTGAAGAGGATGACCAAAAAATCACAGAGTTCTCCCGCAAACGACTTGTAAAACGAGGCCGTGTACCCGTCAGGGCCCGGGGCCTTGTGGAGTTTCAGAGCTTTGATAGCGTCCAGCACCTCCTCCCTCGAGATAGGAGCCGAGAGAAGCTCATTCCACTCCCTGGAGACCTGGGGTATAGGGAGGTCAGCCAGGAAAGCAGACTGAGCCGCTCGATCCAGGGCCTCTCCTCTATACAGATCAGCATAGAAGCGGCCAAAGATAGCAGCCTTGTCCACGTCCCTATGTTGGTCCTGTCCTGCCCCATCCTTAATCCCCCCTACATACTCCCGCTCCCGTTTATCTCGAAGCTGTCTCGCTAAGTGCTTCCCCACCTTATTCCCCATCGAGTAAGAAGTCCTCCGCAGCCGCAGGAGTGTGAATTCAGCCCTGTTATTATAGTGAGCCCGGAGCTTCCCCCGGACCGCAGTCAAAGGCCGCAAGGTTACCCGGGATGGGTTAGCTTTATGAGCCTGTTCCAACACTGCCAGTTCCGACTCTAGAGCCTCACGTTCTTTCCTCCGTTGCCTATTAAGATTGGCATTAAGGCTCAGGCAGGTACCCCGCAGCGAGGCCTTACAGGCATCCCAAGTGGTATACACCGAGGTGTCCGAAGGCGGGTTCAGCTCCAGGAAGTCCCGGATAGCAGTCCTCAGATCCCTACACGCCACATCATCCCGAGTCAGTGCCTCAGGGAAATACCATTTCCTCCATCCGTCACCCCCCATCGACCACTGCAACCCCAGCACAACCAAGCTTTGGTCCGACACTGAAAGTGGGAAGATGCTGGAGACCTGGGCGTCCCCCCGCAAAGCCTGGCTTACAAAAATATGATCAATTCGGGAGTAAGTCAAATGAACATGGGAGAAATAGGTGTAGTCCCTAGACTGAGGATACAGGAAACGCCAACTATCTATCAGCCCCAGTTCCCCCACCCGCCGCTGCGTCTCAGAGGAAAAGACCCCAGCCCCCGATCTTCGTGTGCACGAGCTATCCAGTGCTTTGTCCCACACCATATTGAAGTCCCCCAATAGGAACAGCTGTCCCTCCGTGAACCCCCCCACCTTCTCCAACAGTGTCTGCAGGAAGCCGTTCTGCGCAGCATTGGGCCCATACACCACCACAAAGGTGCACATACGTCCAGACAGCAACCCCTTCACCATCAGCCAACGCCCCTCCTTATCACCATTCACCCCCATCGGTTGGAAGTGGAGGGACGCCCGAAACAAAAGGGCCACCCCCCTGTGCTTAGTGGAAGCGGACGCCCTGTAAATAGGAGGGAAGTGTCGGTGCTTAAGCCTGAACTCGTCTTTCCTGGCTAGGTGAGTCTCGTGAAGACCCACCACATCTAGGTGATGGTCCGCTAGATACTTCCACACCTTCTGCCGCTTCTGTGGGGAATTAAGCCCCTTCACGTTCCAGGTGCCTATACTAAGGATCATGACCAGTCTGGAAACAGCCCCCGCTCCATGATAGGGACAGCCAGGGACGGGGGCCTCCTACCTCCCCTCCCGCGGACTCAGCCAACCCCCCTCCGTCATCGCCACCCCCGCCCCCAATCACCCATCGCACCCCTCCCCACACCGCAAGCACGCCTTCCTCAAGTAAGAGCACACCAAGCACAACCCCTGAAAACTGAGTCATAGGAGTAAGATGCAGATCAGAACCCCATCCCCTCCCGCAGCATCCCCCACACACAGCCAACGGTCGCCACCACCGGACCCCCGTCCCCCCCCTGAAGCCCCAACACCCCCAACGCGTTCCCCAGCCCCAGAACCCCTCCTCCAATCCCCCCCAAAAAACAGAGAAACAACAAAACACAAATCAAGGCACTGAACCTGAACCTCGTAGTCATCAGTTCCAGCAGGTCACAGTTCGGAAGTCCCTCACTGGACTGGAATCGGGGCCGGGGTGTCAACCCGGTGACCCCCAGGTCCAAGGTCCGTGGTGTCTCCTCCAAAAGTACCATCGAACCCCGGGGACCTCAGGGCAGGAGCCCCTCCGACGCCAGGCAATGGGCCCGGGGTCATGCCGCCCCAGAACTCGACTGGGAATCCGCCATAGTGACCGAGGCCACCGATGCCACCGCGGCCCCTCTCTCCTGCTCCCTAGTCGTAGGATCCGGTCGCCGCCGCTCCGGTGAGGGGCCCACTCTGTGCCAGGAAGAAGACCGACACCGCCTCCTCGATGGCGAGCCGCGGGGCTCCTGAGAAGGGTCCGCGTCCTCTATGCCCAGAAGATCCTTCGCCGCCTGCAAGGAGTTGATCTGCCTCAGCCTATTGTCCCAACGAAAAATAATCCGGAAAGGATGGCCCCACGAGTAGGAGACCCCGCGTTCCCGGAGGAAGGCGGTCACAGGCCGGAAGTCCCTCCGCTTCTGCAAGGTCGTCGCCGCCAGGTCCTGGTATAGCTGCGGGCGATGGTCCCTAAATTGCAAGGAGGAGATGGTTCTAGCTTTCCTCAGAATCTTCTCCTTCAACTGAAAGTCATGCACACAGACAAGGATATCCGGGGGCGGACCCCCACCCCGCCTGGGCAACCCCACTCTATGCACTCTGTCCATCTGAATGTCACGCACCTCCTCATCCTCCAGAATCTGCAGAAACAGGGCCTGGACGTACCCACGCAGGTCCCCCGCCTCGCCGTCCCACGGCACCGCTTTGATACGCATGTTATTTCTCCTAGAGCGGTTCTCCAAGTCCTCCGCGTGGGTTTGCAGATCCAAATTCTGCTCTGTGAGGCGGATGATGTCCTGTTGGAGCTGGTGTACATCATTCGCCACGCTCAGATCGTGGTCCTCCAGCGTCACCACCCTTTCACCAATCCCTTCCACGTCTCTCCTCACCTCCCGGAGGTCCGAGGCCAGCTGCGTACGGAGTTCGGAGATGTCATCTTTAATAGAGGCGAAGAGCTCCGTCATGAATGCCTTAGTGGCCGGCGCTTCGTCGTCTGACTGCTTCGAGGATCCACTGGCACCTGGCGAGGCCGGTTGTTGCGACGATTTAGAGGCACCATCTTTCAACATTTTCCCCCTACGCTGCGAGGAGGACATGGCGGCTGCACTCGGCCGCGCGAAACAGCCGCACTCCTGACACAAGACTCCGAAGCGGCCGCAACTGGGGGACTGTACACCAGGCATCAGGCAAAGCGAGTCTACTTCCCAGCTTATCCCTTCAGTGATGCGGCCTCACCCTCCCCAGGGCGACCACGGGCCGGCCAGCGCAGCGAGCACCCGAGGACCTCACCAAACCCAGAAGCACACAAGGGTCGGCAAGGCCCCCTCCACGAAATCGGCGCCCAGCCTGCAGGATGTGCGTGAGAGCTTCAGGGCCAGTTCCCCAGCTAGCAGCCAATTCCAGGGGCATGCAGGGCCAGTCCGTCGACTGCTGCGGAGCAAGGCCCCTCCAAGATGGCGCCACAGGTGCGTCCGGTGATGGCGTCCCCCACCCCGGCGGGCGGCAGTGTCCAGTTCACTCGGTCCGGCCCCCGAGTCTCCCCCACACCAGTTCCACTGCCCCCCAAGGGAGAAAATGCTCAAGTCCAAAGATGCAGGATGTGCCAAAAAAAGTCCCTTGGGAGCTGCAGGTCAGATCCGCAGTAAATCCGAGGGCAGGGCCCACCACCAGAACAGTCCAGCAGAGGCAGCGTCCCGCCCTGCCGCCACCGCAGGCACTGGTCACCCTCCGTCCGGCCCCACGCACCCTGCGTATCCCGGCACGGGAGCAGCGTCCCCAAGGACTCCTAGTCAGTATGTCCCCGCTGGGCCCGGCCCACGTGGGCTCCTCTTCACCCTGCAGCCCCAGCCAGTAACGCTGACTCCTTCCTTTGGGCCGCCCCTCGGCCCGCTCCCCTGCAGGCCAGGCACTCCCACTGTCCCCACAGGCCGCAGTGTAGGCAATCTGCGCTCAGCGGTCCCCCGCCGTCTAAGCGCCGTCCAGCTCGGCCCCGGCACCCGATCCCTCAAGGCCGCCGCCGCCCAGGCCTCAGCCCGGCTCCACTCCTGCCGGCTCTGGCGGGCTCCCAGGCACCCCTGACCTGTACAGCCGAGGTCCCGTCAGGATCGCTCCCGTTGGCAGTATTTCCGCCGGTGAAGCCCGCACTCCGCTCCCGCTAGGTTCGACGCGGGTTCACCAGGTACCGGCGTCCTCCTCTGGGACCAGGGATCGCTCCGCCCCGGCCCGGCCCCTTGGACACGCAAGTCCGGTGCTGTGCAGGCCGCGACGCGGCTCCTCGCTGCCGGGCACCACAGGCTCCGAATCCCCTCTCAGATGGCACCGGAGCACTCCGCCAGGGATCAGCAGCCTCCGCCTTCAAAGTGGTTCCAGGCAGCACTCCCGGGACCCCGCTATCCGGTGCTATGTTGGTCCGGCGTCGGAGAGGCTCTAAGAAGCGTCCTACTCCGACGCCATCTTGGCCACGCCCCCCCTGTTGAGTTTCTTAAATGGATAGCCAGCTTCAATAATGTGTGAAGAGTAGTGTTTGCCTTTTTGTGGTTCTGATGGCTGAACTGTAGTCTCTGTTCTAGCAGTGCAGTAGAAGCCTGTCATTTTCACTCGTTTTCTTCAACTTACATTGTAGGATGCTGAGTTGCATTTTCCTTTTTCTGATCTATTTATTAAGCTATGTGGTCTTTTTCTTGGAGTTAACCCCGGTAGTGTTCTTTGGTGGTATCTGGTTCTCCAGTATAGTGGAGTTCCAGTTGTTGGAAGTGGGGGGGGTGTCCTGACGTCACACATTGATTGATTTTTCCAGGTGGGAGTGGAGTGTTTGAAGTCATTTTTAGGTCGAGGACCGGAAATGCTGGCTTGCCAGCTTCCGGAAGGAGATCTTATGTTTCTTAGTAGTGTGGTTTAACCCGCCTCTCTCCTCCATTGGCTGGCTTCCTAAATGGAGGCCAGCCATTGGAGGAGAGAGCCATCACTCCAATTTAGTCCCGTCTCTTTCTGATTCGGGGGCGTGTTTTTGGCGTTCTTTCGCCCTGTGACGTCACCTGTCACTCAGAATGCCTAACACGCCCCCGAATCCGAAAATGTTCGGAGCTTTGTGGCCGCCATAATGCTTGTAGTTAAGATGAGGTCGGGCGTCTCTCCGTCCTCTCGTTGCTTGTCCCTCCTCAGATCTGTCTGTCCAGAACTCGTACTGTAGCTCACCGAGACTCCACTCGGCGCTCTCCACTGATATTCTCCGCAACCCTCCCATGCGGCTCCCTCCGTCCCTGAAGCCAATCGATTGCTGGCTCCGGCCCCGCGGGGGTGAACGTGTAAGCGGCTGCAGAATCTTAATTATGTACGTTAAACCACACATTTGTATTCTTAAGGTATGTGTTTTCTCGTGATAGCAATGAGCAGAGTCTTAGTCCAGGGAAGAATTTTCTTATAAATTGCCCGTCTGTTTGTTAACGTGAATGGTGTCCCCAGGCAGGGCGAGGGAGCCTTTCACCAAGCAGCTCCGGACAAACCGAAACCCACATGAAGGCAGGCACACCCTGCGGAGATACACAGCAGCTCTCACTACTGTTTACCTTTCTTTGCGACAGCTCCCTGCGTCCTGTGTATCTGCAATGCCAGTACCTGTGTTAATCAAGGCCACTGCTGCAGAGAAAACATTGTAGTTATGAAGTCCAAAAGAGGGGATTGGGACACTTCATTTCCAACATTGAGGATCCCGGAAACGCTCTAGAGCGGGGCGAGGCTCGTGAGGGCGCAGCAGTTCAAAACATTAAGAAGGAGGACTTGTGAGAAGCGAGGGGAAGTTCTGGCCGCTGGGGAGGGTTGTAACAGCTCCGGCGATGAAAGGAGAAACTTGACGACAAGGTGAGAAGGGCTAGGGAAGGAGTGAGGGGTGTGTACGGGGCGGGAGAGGGGATGGAAGGCGAGTCCGTTCCGCTCCAATTGCATCCAGAGTCAGCTAAAGGGCTAACGTAGTGCAGAGAGGGAGACGAGGCGTCGTTCACTGCACTCTGCATTTTCTGGTCAGCAGGAGTGAAAGAGGGTGTCTATAACAAGAGGGGCAGGGACGGAGAGTGTGGCTCGCAGGGAGCGGACACAAGCGCGCTCTCACCAGAGACATCCGTGTGTCCCCAGCAGGGTCCGTGCGCTCCCGCATCTGACAGATCTCCCGACCTCCGGACAACAGTGTGCATCGCGCCGCCGTACTCTACAGGGGCAGCATTTCCGCACCGGCCGGCCCAGGAAATTACACTCAGTGAATCGGCGCATTATCTGGGGTGATCAGCTCCGATAGTAAACCCAGCCTCCACTTCAAGGCGCTAGGAACTGGGCAGTGCTGTAGTAGCCTTCACAACCACAAGCTCCGGCGCACCACAGCTAGACGTGCACTCATTACAGCCTGGTCCCTCCTCGTCACTCTGTCACCCTGTTGTCCCTGTGTCAGGATTCATCGAGTGGCTACTGTAGTTTCCTCAAGACAGTTATCTAAATCCCTGTCATTGCCCCGCTCTACACGAGCTAATGTTTGGTTCCCTTGCTCCTCTGGTAAGCTGAGAAATTCCGGAGGTAATCCGAGTCATTGAACAAGAGAACTGATAAGACTGTACATAGTTCCCCTCCCTAAGATGGCCGCTCAATGTCCCGTTTAGAGTAATTGAGAAGTGCGCCCTCTAGTGGGTTTCTGGAAGTCGCGCGCTTCTAACTGCGCACTTCAACGAAGATTCCGTTCGAGAAGCTTTTCCTAGTCGCTGCTCCGCGTCAACTATTCATGACGGGAGAATTACAGCAATTATAGTAGGAAGTCAGAGAGTCATAGTAACTGGGAATACAGAGACTTTAGTAGTATAAATTCCCACAGTGTGCTTTCACAGTTCAGAGAGGTACCACAGTCCTGACGAAGTTTTCGGCCGCTGTCATAGAGCGGTGACAACTGTCAACCAGATATCATAGCCGTTTTCCTGAGGAGTCTTGCTTCCAAGAAGACTCGACAAGACTCGTCATAGTTGAGTATCCAGCAGAAGAGGTTCCTGAACTCTACAAGTAAGGTGTTATATCTTCACGTCAAGCCTTCAAGTACAAGAACTAAATTGTCCAGCATTCGTATCTTCCCCCGGACATTCCCCCTTGCGTTTTTCCTTTCCTTTCCTCCCCTTTGTACCTCCCTGTATCCTTTTTGCGTGCTACGGAAAATCTGTTGAACTATTTCTTGTACCGCTGCCAAGAATAACATCTCTTCAGAGAACCCCCGAGACCAAGTCTGGCAAAAGGCTTCACAGGTACTAGTTCAGTCAGAGGGAGAGTGAGAGAGTGTGGGAGGAATTATCTGGGGTAGAGATTCTAATGTACGCATATGTCTTCACTGCAGGAAGCTCAGCCAGATAAACAATACACATATAGAAGAGAGGCAAATACCTGGGCTGAAACTGGTAGGACAAGTTTTGTTACCCTTTTAAGAACAGTCTGCGTAGTGAAGAAAGGTTTGTGGTATATTCTCGGCTTCTCTCCCTTCTGTGTATTAGGCACCTTCAGAGTAGACGGCAAGAAATATAGCAGTCACTAGAAGATAGAAGTGCCAGTCGAAGTACAGGTATTCTCTTCTCTGTCCACTTCCCCTTTCCCTGCTGCTGGTGGTCTTGCTCTTGAAGCGAGGGTACCGGTGGAAGGGTGATCGGGACATTCGTCAGTACTGCCCCTGCGAAGCGTTGGAGCACCAGGACATCGTGACAGATTGAAGTGCCCACGTATTTTTCTTCGCCCGGGCAGTATGGCTGAGGGAATGGATTTGAAGGAGTTAGGTGCAATCTTAGTGGGTATTCAAAGAGATTTGGGAGCAGTTTGGGATGAAAACCAAAGTTTAAAAATAGAGTTAGTGGCTTCCCGTCAAGAGACAAGGCTGTTAGCACAAAAGGTAGATGGGTTAGCTATGGGAAATCCAGTGCAGAGTTCCGCTGTCCCAGTCACTAGTAGTGTTACTGCGGATCCAAAATCTGTAGCTCAAGTAATTCATTCTGTATCCCCGCTGATTCCGTTGGCTACTCCTGAAAGGTTTTCTGGAGATCCTCAAAAGGCTCAATATTTTTTGACTCAATGTTCCCTCCACTTCATGTGCCGCCCCACTCTTTTTCCGGATGCTCAATCTCGAGTAGCATTTATCCTGTCATATTTGAGTGGGGATGCTGCCAATTGGGCCATGCCGTTGGTTAGTGAGGATGATCCTTTGCTTAGTGACTTCCCCAAATTTAAGGCTGAGTTTCTTAGGATCTTTGATCGGAGAAGGATATCTCAGGCCACCGATAACGAGTTGTTGGAGCTGCGTCAGGGATCTAAAGATTTAATTACGTACCTCACGCAGTTTAACAAATTAATCCTGGAAACTAGCTGGCCAGAGGAAAAAAGAGCTGCTTTATTCTATCGTGGATTAAGGGATGAAATCAAGGACACTCTGGCTCAGATCCCTAATAGACCCACAGAATTGTCAGCTTTGGTGGATTTGGTGCTGGAATTGGATTTTCGGAATTCGGAACGTAAAGGTGAAAAGAAGAGAGATTGGAAGATAAATTTCCCGCGCTTTGACAGAGCCAAGAGTGAAAAAGGACCTGGAGGGAATTCTGAGTCGGAACCCATGCAAATTGGGACAGTTCGAGGTCCCTTGAGTAAAGAAGAAAAGGAACAACGGAGGCAAAAAAAGTTGTGCTTGTATTGTGGCGCATCCGGCCATTTTGTTAAGGATTGCATGAAGCGTCCCAAGACTCCGTTTAAGGGAAACGAGACGAACCACCAGTAGATGGGGTCGCTCTGGTGGTGAAAGAAGACAAGACGGCTCCAGAATCTCATTTAATTTTAAATACACTACAGACCATGACCCCCCATGTAATTCTCCATGTGACTATGCAATTCCGTGAACATCAAATTTTTGGAGTGGCAATCATGCTCGATTCTGGTGCCACTGGAAATTTTTGTGATATCCGTTACGCTAGACAGATGGGAATCAAAGCAATCGCAAAAGACCGCCCAGAGCCAGTACGTGCAGTAGATGGTACCAACTTGACTTCCGGACCAATTACTAGTCACACAGAGGAATTGGAAATTACTCAGGGGGATGGGCATCGGGAAGTGTTGCAATTCAACTTAATCGACGCCCCGCAATTTCAATTGATCCTGGGATTGCCCTGGTTAACCCTTCATAACCCGACCATAGATTGGGAAAACAGGACTGTCAGTCTGCATTCAGAGTTTTGCTTATCTCACTGTTATGGTACTAAAACTCGTGAAAAAGAATCTACGCCATCTATGCTGTTGTCATTTGGTGGACAGTCCATTGGAGCGGTTATGACTGAAGAAATTCCTCCAGAGTATCGAGATCTAGAGACTGTGTTCAGTGAGCAGGAAGCCGAATTGTTGCCACCCCACCGTGCTTATGATTGCACCATAGATTTGGAACCTGGAGCAGTTCTCCCATGTAGTCGTATTTATGCCCTGACAGAAGCTGAAAATGTACACTTAAAAGAATACCTAGATCGATACCTTGCTAATGGTTTTATCCGGCCTTCTCAGTCTCCTGTGTCCTCACCACTGTTCTTCATACCGAAGAAGCAAGAAGGTAGCCTAAGAACTTGTATAGACTATCGTGCATTAAATCAGGTCACCATTAAAAATAGGTACCCGTTGCCGTTGATTTCTGTTCTATTGGATCAGATAAAGGAAGCTAAAATTTTCACCAAACTGGACTTGCACGGAGCTTATCACTTGGTTCGCATGAAGGAAGGGCATGAATGGAAGACCGCCTTTCGAACCAAGTTTGGTCTTTTTTGAATATTGTGTCATGCCATTTGGCCTTTGTAATGCTCCCGCAGTGCTCCAACATTTCATCAACGACATCATGAGTGATTTAATCGATAAGATTGCTATCATCTACCTGGATGATATTTTGATTTACTCTCGGAACACTCAGGAACACACTCAGCATGTACGAATGGTTCTAGAGCGATTGCAAGCCAGTCAACTTTTTGTTAAGTTGGAAAAGTGTGTTTTTCATGTATCTCAAGTGGAGTTTTTGGGATTCGTTATCTCACCTCATGGAGTTACCATGGATCCAGGAAAGGTAAAAGCAGTGGAAGATTGGCCTGCCCCCAAGAACGTGAAAGAAATTCAAAGATTTCTGGGCTTTGCCAATATCTATCGGAGATTTATTCAAGGATTTTCTCAGCTGATAACTCCCATCACTGTTCTCTTGAAGAAAGGAGTCAAATTTGAATGGACAGATGAATCTAATTCCGCTTTTTTGAGTCTGAAGAAAAAATTCATTTCCGCCCCCATCCTTCTGCACGCGGATCCTGCTGAACCCTTCTATGTGGAAGCTGATGCTTCAGATCAGGCCATAGGGGGAGTTCTTTCACAACGCCACCCAAAGACTGGGCAGCTGCATCCAGTGGCGTATCGCTCAAGAAAACTGAACTCTGCTGAAGTCAACTATACCATCACGGAGAAAGAGTTATTAGCAGTAAAGGATGCTTTTGAGGATTGGAGACACTATTTGTACTAGTTGTGGAGAAGCGTGGCTCAGTGGTTAGAGGCGGCAGACCCAGAAGCTGAGATCGGCCGTGGACCAGGGTTCGATTCCCCGCCTCGGCGGGTCTCGGGCTCAAAAATTCCACGGAGTCGACAATTCTCGCTCTGGTGCCTACTCGACTCACGGGGTCACACTCTGCGACTCTGGGCAATAGCTTGCTTAATCTCCACTACGGCCCCTCGCGGCGGGATGCCTGGCTTTCACCTTGTGGATACCCGGCCGGGGTATCTCACAGGGGAATACCAGGACGGGTTCCCTAAGCAAGCGCCTTGAGGCCCCTGGGTTAAAGCGCGCTATATAAATCGAAGCACATTTACATTTACATTTACATTTGTTGGGGGCACGACATACAGTCACAGTCTATTCTGATCACAAAAACTTGCAGTTTCTAAAGACGGCTAAGACCTTGACTCCACGTCAGTTGCGCTGGTCTCTTTACTTTGCAGACTTCGACTTTGTGATTACTTATCGACCTGGTCCCAAGAACGGAAAAGCAGACGCACTGTCCCGACTACAAACTGAAGAATCCGAACATACTGTTGAAACTAAACCGATCATTCCAGAAACAAAGATAGTGTGTGCACTTACTTTAGATAATTTCAAAGAAGAGGTCCGAAAGAGTCTTACCACAGAAGAGATTCAGCAGTGGGTCCAACAAGGGGAAGAACGACAGTGTCGACACCAGCTACCTTATGTAAAAGAAGCCTTATATCTCCCTACCACAGATCTCCAAGAAAAGGCCTTGCGGAGCTGCCATGATCATCCACTAGCGGGTCACAAGGGAATTGCTAAGACTCAAGAATTGGTACAGCGTTATTTTTGGTGGCCTGGGATGTCCGATCAGATCAAGAAATATGTTCAGTCTTGCGAGTCTTGCGCTCGAAGTAAACCAAATAGACAGGCTCCCCAAGGTTTGTTGCAGCCCTTGCCTACTCCCACTTCTCCATGGCATACAATTTCTTTGGATCTCATAGTAGACCTACCGTTAAGCAAGGGATTTGATACCATCTTGGTAGTGGTAGATACCTTCACCAAGATGAGTCATTTCGTCCCGCTGTCAGGAATTCCAACCGCAGTCCAGTTAGCTAGAGTATTTGGTGAGAATATAGTAAAGATTCATGGTGTCCCTAAGATTGTGGTCTCAGATCGAGGTCCCCAATTCATTTCTCACTTCTGGAGAGCCTTCCTAAAGGGGATGGGTATTGAGGGTAGATTGTCTACTAGTTATCACCCAGAATCCGATGGACAGACAGAAAGGATAAATCAAGAATTAGAACAGTACTTGAGGTTATTTCTATTGGATCAAGGTGGGGAATGGTCAGAAAAGTTGTGGATGGCGGAGTTTGCTTGCAATAATGCGAAGAGTGCATCTACTGGATACTCTCCGTTTTATTTAAACTTTGGTAGGCATCCTAACTTTATGATTACGCAAGAGGAGTTAGATGTCCCAGCAGCCAAGAGAGCCCTTTTAGATTTGAGCTTGTTGCACAAATCAGCTGAGAAGAATTTAGAGAAAGCTAAGGCGTCCTATAAGAAGTTTGCAGATTCACATAGACAAGAGTCCCCACAGTACCAAGAAGGAGATCAGGTGTGGTTATCCACTAAGAATTTACATTTGAAGGGAAACAGGAAGTTTCAACCCAGATTTGTGGGCCCGTATACCATAGAGAAGGTGTTAGGACCAGTTACTGTAAAATTGAAACTTCCGACCAAGATTGGGGTGCATCCTGTTTTCCATGTATCCTTGCTGAAAAAGATTCAATCACCTATACGACTCACAAAACCTCCTGATCCACTTAACATTCAAGGACACACAGAATATGAGGTTAAGGATATTTTAGATTCCAAGTACCTTAAGGGGAAATTGAAATACTTAGTGGATTGGAAAGGGTTTGGCCCAGATGAAAGGTCCTGGGAACCTGTTAGTAATATCCATGCTCCACAACTGCTGAAACGTTTTCACTCCAGATTTCCACACAAACCAGGACCGATGAATCGGTCCTTGAGAGGGGGTACTGTCAGGATTCATCGAGTGGCTACTGTAGTTTCCTCAAGACAGTTATCTAAATCCCTGTCATTGCCCCGCTCTACACGAGCTAATGTTTGGTTCCCTTGCTCCTCTGGTAAGCTGAGAAATTCCGGAGGTAATCCGAGTCATTGAACAAGAGAACTGATAAGACTGTACATAGTTCCCCTCCCTAAGATGGCCGCTCAATGTCCCGTTTAGAGTAATTGAGAAGTGCGCCCTCTAGTGGGTTTCTGGAAGTCGCGCGCTTCTAACTGCGCACTTCAACGAAGATTCCGTTCGAGAAGCTTTTCCTAGTCGCTGCTCCGCGTCAACTATTCATGACGGGAGAATTACAGCAATTATAGTAGGAAGTCAGAGAGTCATAGTAGCTGGGAATACAGAGACTTTAGTAGTATAAATTCCCACAGTGTGCTTTCACAGTTCAGAGAGGTACCACAGTCCTGACGAAGTTTTCGGCCGCTGTCATAGAGCGGTGACAACTGTCAACCAGATATCATAGCCGTTTTCCTGAGGAGTCTTGCTTCCAAGAAGACTCGACAAGACTCATCATAGTTGAGTATCCAGCAGAAGAGGTTCCTGAACTCTACAAGTAAGGTGTTATATCTTCACGTCAAGCCTTCAAGTACAAGAACTAAATTGTCCAGCATTCGTATCTTCCCCCGGACATTCCCCCTTGCGTTTTTCCTTTACTTTCCTCCCCTTTGTACCTCCCTGTATCCTTTTTGCGTGCTACGGAAAATCTGTTGAACTATTTCTTGTACCGCTGCCAAGAATAACATCTCTTCAGAGAACCCCCGAGACCAAGTCTGGCAAAAGGCTTCACAGGTACTAGTTCAGTCAGAGGGAGAGTGAGAGAGTGTGGGAGGAATTATCTGGGGTAGAGATTCTAATGTACGCATATGTCTTCACTGCAGGAAGCTCAGCCAGATAAACAATACACATATAGAAGAGAGGCAAATACCTGGGCTGAAACTGGTAGGACAAGTTTTG
Organism: Lissotriton vulgaris; assembly: GCF_964263255.1. Classification (NCBI taxonomy): domain Eukaryota; kingdom Metazoa; phylum Chordata; class Amphibia; order Caudata; family Salamandridae; genus Lissotriton; species Lissotriton vulgaris. The sequence goes on along the minus strand of NC_141689.1, from coordinate 1,892,466,865 downwards.
TTACCCTTTTAAGAACAGTCTGCGTAGTGAAGAAAGGTTTGTGGTATATTCTCTGCTTCTCTCCCTTCTGTGTATTAGGCACCTTCAGAGTAGACGGCAAGAAATATAGCAGTCACTAGAAGATAGAGGTGCCAGTCGAAGTACAGGTATTCTTTTCTCTGTCCACTTCCCCTTTCCCTGCTGCTGGTGGTCTTGCTCTTGAAGCGAGGGTACCGGTGGAAGGGTGATCGGGACATTCGTCAGTACTGCCCCTGCGAAGCGTTGGAGCACCAGGACATCGTGACACCCTGTCTCATCTTTCCTGCCCGCTTTGTCCATTCACCACAGGCAGCGTTTTATTTTCAAACTGAATCCATAAAGCTCCTCTCCACACCCGTCACTACCATCAAAGAGTAACGTTATGCCAGTGGTGTAACGTAACTTGGGGGAGCCCCCTTGCAAAGTACATGCAGGGAGCCCCCTCCATGGTCCGGGGACAGGGACCCCTCCTCCCAAGCTCCCCCCCCCCCCCTCCGCGGGGGCTGCAAGGGCTTTTGTTACTCCACTGTGTTTATGCCTGTCCTTGTCAGGTTCCTGCGTTTACTTTCATCTCGCTCCACTCTTCACACTTTCAAGATCTAGAATTTGCCATCTGTTCGTTTTATTAACATGATACATATATAATGCACATATGCATAGGGGGTTTCATCCAACCCTTTTCACCCATTGTGTTGTTGTTGGGCATTCTCGTTTTAAATCTGCCCACTATAGCATTGAGCAGGGGGTCAGCCCGCTTCAGAGAGGGTTCACTTCTCTGAGAGACGGCATTTTCCCTTTCATGAGGAACATATCCAAACATAAATTAGTTCTCTTAAGTGCCAGGGTCTCTTGTGGCAATGTGTGCTTTTCGGAACCAAATCATATTTTGTTTTTGGCCAATGTGTTTTAGATGGGCGAGGTCCAGCATCTTCCCCCAACAAAAACGTTTTGCAAAAACAATAGCAAACAAAACAAGCACCAACAAAGCTAATAGTCTGACAGCTAATTTCAGCCCCGTTGACTTTGCCAATGCTTGTTTCCATCATGGACTCTAAGCCTTTCCTTTGATCCTGGTTCTCTCCATACCTTGTTCTCTTTCTCATACTTGTCTTTCCATCACAGAGACTATGCCAGCCCACTCTCTGTGACCCTCATGCCTGTCCACTTTCTGTGACCCTCGGAGCTCCGCCCAAAGGAGGGCCGTTTACAGTCAGTCAGGAAGTTTTTTTTTTTAAATCAACAATCCACATGCAACAGTTTTCCTAAAATACATTTCGGAAACCGAGTTTCAATCCGGTGTTGGACAACTTCTCATTTAAAAACACACTAATTTAAATGTACTTCACACTGTGGGCTAGATGATAACTGTACAGGAAGAATTCTTGAGAAGTGCTACTTAAACTATCTTGCATATTTGCGTACATCAGCGAATATATGTATTTGTGCACGTTGCTGTAATAGCGCATCATCCAGGATGTGCACGAATTCAATAGTTTTTCACACAAGAGCAGGAACAAATTATGCCAAAGCTTGATGCTCGTGGCCATTGTCATCGTTAAACGTTGAAAGAATATATATATTTTAGCAGCACTTGGGAAAATGAATTGATATGTTAGAAACCTTTGTTCTTTATTTATTTAATGCGATTTTATATAGCCCGAACATTACCCGAAGGTGTCAGCGCTTTACATAAGAACCAGTTGCAAAACATAAGGATTTAGGATTACATGCGTTACATAAAAGATACAAACAGAAAAAAATGCAAATGTACAAGATTTAAAGTCACTCAAGGAAGAGATAAGAATGGATATACTCTAAGAGTCAAATAAGAATGGTAGAGAGTACAAAGGTCTGCTGCATATACTAGTGATTAGAGTTATCTCTATATACATAGATATACACATAGTAGATTTTCTCAGGTCAAGACCCAAAACAAGCATTTACAATGCAATGGTCTCTGCATTATTAAAGGTAGAGCTATTGCCATTGCTCATGACAATTTTTTTCATTTTTTTTTAACATAAATAAATGGTATTGTCATTTACAATGGCAATAGGTGAGCATTAGAGAGTAGTAGAGCGTATTCGCGGACACAGAGCCACAAACACACACACACGCAGAAAGAGCCGCGCACACACCCACACAGACAGAGCCGCGCACACACCCACACAGACAGAGCCGCGCACACACCCACACAGACAGAGCCGCGCACACACCCACACAGACAGAGACACGCACACACACACAGACAGAGCCACGCACACACACACACAGCCGTTTGTGTGTGTGTGCGTGGCTCTGTGTCCGGGAATACTCTCTACTACTGTCTAATGCTCACCTATTGCCATTGTAAATGACAATACCATTTACTTATGTTTTAAAGAAAAAGAAAATGAAAAAAAATGTCATGAGCAATGCCAATAGCTCTACCTTTAATAATGCAGAGACCATTGCATTCTAAATGATTGTTTCAGTGTCCGTCTGTGGTGTATGTAAGTGTCTTGGAGGTTATGGACTGGTATTGATCTTGAAGGTAATGAGACTGTGGTCGCTCCAGATAACTGGCATATAATGATTGGCGCGCTGGATGGAATAGTGGGTGTGATGGCATAAAATGGTGCATGAGAGGGCATGAGATTGCTGCTTTCTGGGAGTATGGAGGTGGGTATGCACCATATGATGGGAGGTGTGTGAACTGTATGATGATGGCTGGGTGGCTATTTGCTGGTGGGTGTATGAGTGTGTGGCAGTTGGTGAAGGCGCATGAAGGTGGGGGTGGTGTCATGATCATGGGTATGTGGATGTCTAAAGGTGGCTGTATGGACTTATGTTGATTATGTGAAGCTATTGTGGTGGGTGTCCTGTCTTACAAAGGTGATTTATGACCATATGATGGATAGTGTCCATGCATTTAATTGTGGCAATGTGGACATACAATGTTGGGCGAGTTTACTTGGGATGCTAGTTGTGTTAATGTAAGATAGTGGTTTGAGGGTGCATCAGCATTAGATTGTGAGTGTGCTGATGTATGATGTGTGTGTGCGGGCATAGGATTGTGCGCATAATTATGTCCTTATAGTATCAATCTTTGTCTTTTCCTGATCCTATGTTCCTCTCTCTGTGCTTGCCCCTCTGTCACTGGTTCTCTCCCAGTCCTTGTTCATCTATTTCTACTTCACTATTTATGCCCCTGTCCTTTTATCCCCGGCCTTCTCGACATTGTTCTATTTTCCTGTGATCTGCCGAATCAACGATTTAGTGTCTAATCAAAATCTCCCAATGCAAAAACAACAGTTGATGGACAGAATGCAGAACAATGTCATACATTCACCCCAGTACAGAGATCTGGGCCTAAATCCATCGGTTTTTTGCACTCCACACCACCCCAGTTCAGTTCAGCTCAGTTCAACTGTGGTTTTTGCATTTGTCACCCCGAGTGTGATGGGTATGCTCAGACGTGAGTCCCATGCTCTCCACACCACTGGAGTCAAGCTATCCTGGCTGAAGACGGCCGATAGCCAGAAACCGGTCCTAGGATGCTTGATTCCGGTCCAGGAAAGACATGGCTTAGCAGTTCGGGCTGGACTGTTCCCATGAGGCACAGGGTCAAGGCTGATTTGCATATGGCCATGTCTGAACTGGGGTGGTGTGGAGTGCAAAAAAACGATGGATTTAGGCCCAGATCTCTGTACTGGGGTGAATGTATGACATTGTTCTGCATTCTGTCCATCAACTGTGGTTTTTGCATTAATCAAAATCTCCCTTCTTCCATAGAACGGTATAAGCAATGGCGGCTCCTCCGCAATGGCAGAGGAGTCGCACCACTGCCTGGCGCAGAGCCAGCAAACGAAAAATAAAACAATGCTCTGAGTCAGCATGTGCATGGAGGGGCGGGAATGGGAGGAGGAGTGCCTGTGAACAGTCTATGTACGCATATGTGTTTACCCGGCCGTTTCAGGCCGATCAAAACACACATGCGCACCTAGGTTTCTCCAACCCGGCTGCAATCAGCAGCCAGACTGGAGAAACCCTACAGACTTCATGATCTGAGCGGAGCATCATTCCTGCTCTGCAGCACGGGGATTGGATGGGAGTCTGTCCGAGGGGCTGCTAGGACCAGGAAGAGGCTAGCAGGAATGACATGACGGGGGAGGCGGCCGGTGGTGTCAGGTGTGTTTTTTATTCGTTGTTTTTAACATTTCCCCGCCGCCGTGTGGCCTCCCCCCACACTGCTAATAAGAACAACAAATATCTGCCTGTATATATAATCACAATGTGCTAATATTCCCTGATGTCGTACCAAGAGCATGTAAAGAAAACTGACCTTCCAAAGAATGGTAGAAAGACCCACGGCGTACCAAAAATATCACATTTATTTCTTGAATATAGTTTTATAATTTATATAAAAAATATAATGAAAAATAGCACCACAATGATCCAATTGATGAAGCAGATTTCATCTGCAGTCAGGCATGGTTTTATTTTTTGTGCTTCAGACAGACTGCATTTAAATTGCCGCGCACCTTTTGGTGCAAGTTAAAAACATGGCACATGAAAAATATGAAAGTGAGGCCTATTTAGTCTGAAATGCTTTTGCTGAATTAACATGTGTTTTTGTAATGTAGAGAAAAGTGGCCTTTTTAGCTTTGAAGATTAATAGAATGTGTTTCTCTCTTTCCCAGCGAATCCCTTATAGTCTAAATGTACTGTCTTAAGAGACTTTGACTTGTTGCATATTTTGATAAATATTTTCAGTTAATAACACCTCTTTTTATAATGTGTGTGAATTAATAATGCACCAAACACTACACAGGGGGCTAAATGCTTTTTTGCATGAAAAGCTATCTAAAACACTAAAGCATGTTGCTGTGTGTGTTGTATTAACTGTGTGCGCTATATTAACTGTGTGCTTTTAAATTTTACACTAAAGCATGAAAATACTATGTTGCACATTGCACATTTCTTTTGCATGTTGTCATAAATAATAGAAAAGCAGCTTGAAACCAATAGCTTGGCTAGGTAAACATTTATAAGGGGTATTAGTATGGAGTTGGGAAACATAATGGGCTGATTTACATGAAATTAATATTATCTTTGTGTTTGTTTTATTTTTGGGGCCTACCATTAAATGGCTGCCTGTGAAACCAGCAAGGATATGGCTTGCTTTGAAAGAGAAGAGAGCATGCGCAGACTGTGGCAGCTTTCCTCAAACCACGAAGAAGTCAAGGCCATCTTGAACTGTACATTCTTGTGATTGTGCCAATGTACCAGTTTGATAAAGTATCCGTCATGCAGCGCTGTGAAAGGAAGGAAAACTATAGAAACATTTTTCCTAGTAAATGTTGCAAACTTTTATAAATGTATTATTCATGTATGCTTCTTTTGTTAAAACTGGTAAAGTCAGGTTTTTTAGAATGAGTCAGGGTAGTGAGAACTCATGCCATCATGACTGACCAATCACTTACAGGTTTTCCTGAGATGCAACATTTTGTGTAGTCTGCCAAAATTTTGTGTATAAATACTGACCTCTCCGGAGGAGGGGCTGGCTTTCTCAGCTCAGCTGGCTTCTTGCTCATTTTGGCTTAGGCTTTGCTTCATTCTATGGGTTAGGTACGAGATCGTCACGGGTGCAGCCTGGGGCGTCCGAGGAGAGTCAAGGGGAGGGTTCTTGCTTCCACGTCATATTTTGGCACTGCAGGCCACATTCCTTTGAGGTCTGGTGAAGGAGGGGCTGTCTCCCTCCTGGTTTGCTTTTTAGACACAGAGATGCACAGAGCAGCAACAGATAGAAAGGCTCTTTAGATTTAGATGCTAAACTTTAAGTTTATGCTTTGACTAATTAATTAGGTCTGAAAAGATTTATTTGTCTTATGCATTTATTTCTCTTTATGGGAGATTTTTGCCAACTATTTAATTATTGATTAGCTTTGCAAGACTATTTTTCTTAGAAACTCTTTAAGAGTTTTGAATGACATTTTGTGCCACATTTTCTTTCCTATATGTAATGCTTATATGCAGACTGTAATATGTTCTGTATTAATGCTATTTTTCCTGTTTTCCAAATTCTGTAACCAGATTGATATTTTACTAATGAATAAAGGGTCAGAGAAAAATTAACTTTTGACTAGAAAATAAAACCCTTTAAATACTCAACAACTCTCTTTATTGGCTTAAATAATAATTGCATTTTTGACTGTTCATCTTTATTTAAAGTCTCCTGAAGGTAATACATGGTGTGAAGGGCCCAACACCTTTTGAGCGGTAAATTAGAGGTAGCATGAAGGTTTTGCATTGAGAAACTACCAGAAGAAATTACCGCTCCATCAAGCACATCCTCATCACACATACCAATTCGTTCCACCAAGCAAACACATACTAACACATAATCAGACGTCCTCCAAAATAAGAGTTCCACATTTACAAAATATCAAAATATAATACAATAAACAACTTCCCCGTATGACATGGAATAAGTATGATCAATACCAAAAAATAGCACATGAAGCAAGAAATCAATTAGTGATACAGTTCACGTTTGAGCTCCAAATTTCTTCTCCGTATATTGATGGTTGCAAACAGGGGGAAAAAATAAAGCAACTGATTAACAAGAAGAACTCAAGCGCCGACACGCGTTTCGGTGTGTGACCTAAGTGTGAGTCTCACCTTCTTCAGGGCGCAATACTCAGGTCCAAAACGTGGGAGGACGCGCCTGAAACAGATAACCACAAAGGTGGTAACTAAACATCAGTTTTCAAGGATAAAGACGGTAACTAAACATCAGTTTTCAAGGATAAAGACTCTTCAAGAGTGGGCTCTGGGCTTAAATCAGAATCGGTGGGGCTACCAGGTCCCTATGCCAGGAGGGTATAGTCGACCTCTACGGATGACCCAAACTGACAATATTGTTGAGCCCGGGGAGTAAAGGATCCCCTAAAAACGGGGTTGAAAGTTCTCAATAGAATAAAACCCAGGGCAGGTATGACTAATAGTCTGTTTTAGTCATTTTGGTAATTTGATAAACCTGGATGACAGAAGCGGCGGGTAAAGGTTCCCGTCCAGCGCCTCCGGCTGATAAGGAGATATGACGGGACGGCAGCCAAGTCACTGCGAACACGCCCCCCACAGACCAGGTCTGTTAGATGGAACCCTCGAGGACGCTTCACACCTGGGCTAGCAGAACCACTCCTTGATTGGATCGACGGGCGGAATAATAAGTTGCTTTTTCCCCCACGTCTCTCATTCCGTTTCTTGTAAGCGGAAGTATTTGGAATAAATTTTCCCATTTGGAACTTCTTCATTAAGTCCATATAAGACTACCAGAAACTTTCGGAATATTGTGGCACACCACTGACGGGTTGCCCAACTCGCTGCTGGGGGCGTGGTCCCCGCAACCTAGGTCCTCTCCCTTCACCCCGTCCTGAGGAAGACCCATAGCTGAGGTGTTAATACTCCTTCAACTGCGCCAGGGTCGAAACGTCGACGATCTCCCCCCATCTGGGACCTGCACCTTTGATGCCCCCTCCCATTGATCGTCTGCACAGATGCGGTGACACTGTGACAGACACCTGTAATATATTGTGTGAAAAACCTTCGGGGCAGGCCCTTTTTGTTTGCTAAGAGAATTGGACCTTAGCTCAATATAAAACATTGGATTTTCTTCTCAATCTTTCCTGAATTCTTTTCCTTTTTTTACGCAAGAACTTACTTTTGCACCTTCTTCTCACTGCACCTGGCAGTAACCCCCAGCCTTCACTGTTTATATGTATACAATGTAATAAATTACTAATTAAGTTGCTTCAGACTAAGTTGTGTTTGGAATCATTCTTGGGTACTGTAAGAATTACAAATGCATCTGGCTGTTTTTGTGTTTTTATCTTCTCTTCTTTTGCAGGATCGAATCCCCCAAAAAACAAAAAAGTGTTAGCATTTATTGATACGATTAAGTTATGTCTAGGACCACTTTTCTCTATACCATTTAATACCCAGGTCCTTTGACTTTTGTTGGGTTTGACCCCATTATTTCAATCACGCTCCCCACACGGCGCCTCCCCCACCCACTCCATCACCCTTTGTTAATGGCAGCCGCCACTGGGTATAAGCGTTCTGTGGTCTTAATTTTTCCTATCAATGAAAATATAGAATTGCTATAGTGAAAGCCTTTTGGTGATTATTAGAAACACTTCACACTAAAATAACGAATAAAAAAAATCTCATTTATTAAGATAATGCAAAATGGCAAATTACATTCACATCAGCTCAGAAAGTGTACACAAGACAGGGGATTCAGAGAACAAACCTTTCTTCAAAAACGGGTAAAGCTATGACCTACCATTTATGGCAGAGCCACCTACTGATTCACACGCCACACTTGCAACCTTGGGTTCGAGCTTTTCTATATAACAACAAGTACAAAATAACAGCTAAGTATCATTCTGAACCTGAAGACTTTTACAACCTAGTACTAGGTGTTCTAATCCAAACTCAGGGGGACAATTTCGCACCTGTTCAAATATCTTATAAGCTGTGTCTGTAACTCTGTGGAGCGTTATGAATGATTCAGCAAACTCGCCTAATTTGACTCCTGCGAAGGCGGCGTTTTTCACTATGAAAAGCAAAACAGGGCTGCACAATATATCTTTTAGATGCCCGATCGCCATATTTAAAAATGTGAGACTACCAATGAATAGATTTGTGACTGTAAATTATGTACTTTACAGGAAAACAAAGGTGTCCTTTGTTACTTTATTTAACTGTGGTCATTGTGATTTGAATGTTTCACAAACTTAAAGTATGGGGTTATCTGGATTTATTTTTTCTAAGACGGTTTTCCCTAGATACAGCCTTCTTTTTCATTATTTAGACAGGTGTGAAATGCCTTTTTGATGAAACTATCTGTTTGAAGTGTCTGTCTTCATGATTCCAACATTTACCGTTTTCGTACCAATGACGATAAAATTAATTCTAAATACAAAGACTAATTCTAAATAAAAACTGAATTTTAAAAAGAGAACTGAATCTTAAACAGAATCAAATATATACTGACGTACGTACACACGCAAGTGTGTGAACTGTTCCAGAACCTCTCAACCCTGCAATCACTAACAGAAAAACACATGAAAAGAAAGATAGCTTGCATCAGTGAAATAGCAATAGTGATAGCCCGTGTATCGGAAAAATGAAACCTGATGAAAAGTGATAAGAAAAGCCAATGTGTGTGTATATATATATATATATATATATATATATATATATATATATATATATATATATATATATATTTATTTATATTATATATATAAGCGAAAGGTAAGTCCTATGTCACAAGTAAATTCAACACTGGCCCTCAGTCACCCATACACATATATCACATTCATTCACACACATGTTCATACATCTCCACAGACCATGCATTCACTGATGCACATGGCAGCCCTATCATAGAACCCCTAGCCACACAATTTTGTTCAAACCATAGTATCGGGCCCAATGGACATTAGGTTTAAAATTGAAGAAGCTGGGCAAGGGTGTGTCTGGTAACAATGCGCTAGTTACTTGGCTTCAGTAGCTTACAACGATTTTCACTGATAAGAAGTAGCTTACATTACAGAATAGGTTGGAGACCCATGTCCTAAGAGGATTTCTAGCACCACTTACAGTTGTAAGTCAATCTTCTTAAGCGCATGTCATTATGTTCCAATGCAACTGTAAATCGGGGTGGAACACATTTTTCTACTGATAAACAGATATACAAGAGGCATTATGGGAGCAACTGAGAGAGAGCACACAACAATCTGCAGAATAAACAACGTACATGTTTGGAACATGCATATTCTACTGTTCAAAGAGACAATTCTTGAACTTAAAGTAAACAGCTTTTACCAATCTCTAACTCAGTGACAGCGAATCGGATAAGTAAGTGACATTGGGTAGGACTTAAAGCCATATCATATGAGAAAGTATTTATTTATAAATCACACCGAACTTACCCAAGTTACCTCCACTGCGACAAGAGCTCAAAACATTCAGATTCGTACCCAGCTTTCCTGAACTCAACTCTTGGTTAATGTATTCTAAGCTGTCCTGTAAACTGAAAATAAGGCAGCATGGTCAAGAAAACAACAAAAAGCATATTAGAACATGGATCAATACTCAAGTCTTGAATTAAAACTCATATGCAAAATACTTTAGGTGGCCATAATTTTGCCAGAGAAATATGTGCCCTGGTCACCAAAAAGATGTGTAAGCATGCAGCAGAGCACATGCCTGTATTTAAAATCAAGAGATTGCCGTCAATTGAGATGAGATGAGTGTTACTTTAATGTTGATTGGACTGGGCAAAAGAGAATGCTGGAAAGAATGTATCAAAATATGAAAAGTGGGTAGACTCTTCTGAAAGGGTGTCTGGTTGAAATGCTGCCAAGTGAAGGTACACTGAGTGGCATCAGAGCAGCAAGTTTGAAAAACTTCTAGATCCTATGCAAGACCGTCGACCCAACTCTGAGATCCAATCAGTAGGCTATGTTAGTTTAAAATGGGGTTTACTGGGAAAACACTCAAGGAAAATAATGAAGCATGGATTGACTGGTCTCAGATCTAGAGGATCTTTCATCAGTTTTTCAAATTCAGATCTAAATTGATCCAACGTTGAATTTGACAAAACTGTACAGACCGTTTAACAGAATGATTTCTCTGATTCTGTGGGGGCAGAAGAAGGATGGTACACACAGTACAATTTTTAGCCTATTTTGGCCCTAACAGCAACTGGATGTTTCAGATTCTAAAAACACTTTCCTCCCTCACAGTCAATGGGTGCATAACAGAATAGAATGTTGCCCCAGCCACAATTCATTATACCACATCTTCTGTACCCTTAGAGAGTAGGAAGGTAGAGTGGGCTCTCTGGAACAAGGAAAGTAGAACATACAAATTGCAAAATTTCAGAGAAAATACTTACGTTGTGGTACTGCCGCTGAAACTCCCCACTCTTGCAGAGAAAACTTTACTGACCATCAACTGAGGAGGAGAGCTGTCGACACAAAGGAAGTGATTTTATAGGTTTATTACAGATTCAGTCACATTTTTGTAAAACAAAACCTTTCTGATAAGATAAATGAAAATGCAAACTTACCGTATGTAATGAATTTTTAATGTAGAACCTTTGTAACTCATTGCTACAGAGCCAAACATCATTTCTCCTAGCATATTGACATCTGAGGCTGGCCTCGTGTACTAGAGAATGAAAAGGAAAATAAACATTTTGCACTTACTGGTTACTAGAGCTTGTGGAATATTTTGCACTAAATGGAGTATTAAAAGCATGATAGGAAAGGGAACAATTCTGAGATTACCTCTTCAAAGTATGACCTCATTAATGGGTCACGCCAATGGCTTGGACCCAGCTAGTGGGTCTATTCTTACTGATAATCTTCGGTACCCTGGTCAGATGATGCTCTATATCAGTCACAGTACCTCAGTCTGTAGTCACTATATATACTTCATATCTCACCCAAGCTCAAATTCCTCTGTCTTTCTATCTTATACACCACCAAAGAAGCACACCTGCAAATCTATTCACCATTTTCTCTTCTAGGAAGACATCCATGGGTCTTTGTGACCACTATGTACCTTTATGAGTCCATTAGCATCAACACTACTTTTCAACCATTGTTTCATTTTAATCTAGATTTCTTCATTGTTTTACAATGAACAGCACTATCAATATAAACCCACACTAAACATCTTTTCTCTGCATGTTCTTCAATTAAATTCATTTTATACATAAGGTTCTCTACAGGACAGCCATAGGCGCTCATAAATCTACATCCGAGATGGTAAAATAAATTTTAATCTAAGAATTGCACATACATCAACCAATAAGACTATACCACTTTACTTCAAAGTCATATACTACCGGACGGTATGGTACCAAGAATGAAAATAACACAAGTAACAATGAAAACTGACAGATGTGACTATTTCAAACAACAGCTCCACACATAGTTAAACGGGTGAAAGCATGTGACACAGGAACTTATGTCTAAACAAGAGCATAAACAGAATTTCATCTTTTGGATCTGCGGTCTCTTACCTGGTACTTGGGAAGCTGTTCCTTGGCATTTTGTGGACAACTAGTGGAAGCAGCATGGGATGTGATTGTGCAGGTGCCGCTGCTGCTCGTATGGCAGCTTTTAGCCAATGTCTTCAAGTAACCATCTTCTGCAGCTCGCTGTATTGAGAAAACAGATTTTGACTGATGAAGACAGACACTGCGTCATTCAAACAAATAGTTTAATCAAAAAGGCATTTGACGCCTGTCTAAATAATGAAAAAGATGGCCGTATCTAGGGAAAACAGTCTTGGAAAAAATTAATCAAGATAACCCCATACTTTAAGTTTGTGAAACATTCAAATCACAATGACCACAGTTAAAGTAACAAAGACACGTTTGTTTTCCTAAAAATAACATAATTTACAGTCACAAATGTATTCATTCCAGCCCGGAGTACAACCCTGACAAAATTAGGACACAACAGTCAAATTAGCAACAGGTTTCAGAGTACCTATCACGCTTCTTCAAGTGTGTTTGATCTAACTGTTCAAGTAACACGCAAAGATATAAGAAACTAAGGGCCATATTTACGAAATTCCATTTTGGCATTATCTAAAGAGCGAATATTGAGAAATCGCTATTTAGGAAATGCAAAATGGAATGTACTAAAATAGAGATTTCGACAGAGTAGGAATCGCTATTTAGGAAATGCAAAAACCAAGGGTGCCTATACATGCCCCCTCACCCCCGATGCACTCCCAAAAATTGTAGTTTAAAAAATACTTTTTGGGTGCAATTTTTTAAATTGCACATGGTTACCATCAACTCGATGTTAATAGCATTTACTAACTGCAAATTTCACAATTAGGAAACGCTTTTTACATGTGCTTAGGACATCGCTAATAGGAAATCCCTATTTGCGAGTTCATATTTAGGAAAACACAAAAGGTGATTCCTACTGGGTAGAAATAGCATGTTGCAATTCCCTATCTGTCTTTAGTTTGTGCATATGGAACAGCAATTTTGAATTTCTTAACGGACCGAAACTGCAATTCGGTCCATTAAGAAATGCTAAACCCTTTTGTACATATGGTCCAAGGATCTTATGCACATTTTAACCATTGTCTCTTGATATCCACAAAAATATCTAGAAGTTTCCGACATTCAAGGTGAACCTTCCAACTGCTAATCTAGAGCAACATGTTTTGGGACAACTCAACATCTTATTCTTGTTATTTAATATCAGGCAGACAACATAGATCTTCAAATGTATAATTTTTATTGTGACAGAAGCATTTCAAATATAAGGTGCAATGCATAAATCATTAAGTTCTATGCCTTCCTGGTTTAGATGGGATTACAAAATGGAGGCTGGTAGGGTTACATTTGATTGTGTTAGTATTAGGCTGTTAGCAATCAATGAGAACTAACTCTGGTTTAAATTGTTTTTATGTCTGCGGGTGGAGGAAAACCATTAGGTTTTATGAAGGCCCTCACCCACCAACCTAGTTGGTGGCATGCTTCATCATCGGGCCTCACCCGAGGTACCGAGTGTACCTCAGGTGTGCTTCGACGTCAGATTACTGCGGAGCAGGTTTTTTTGGTTCATGAGGGTGCTGTGAGTGTGCTCTGAGTGAGGTTTAAAATACTGTCCTGGGTGTCCCAAAGACTGTTTTAATGGTGGGCCCCAGGCAGTCAATAAAAACAAAGGCTATCGGATGTGCACGGTAGGCTTATGGCCTCCGACGTCCTGTGCGGTCAACTAGTTTCAGCCAGGCCTTTTCTTCAACTGGCTTTCTTCAGGACCTTATATGTGTAGGGTGTTACAGGGGTTAGTATGAGTTTGTCAGTGCCCTGTGTGTAAAGCACACGATACGGACAACAGGTTCATTGCGGGCCCAGCGACATCACGCAAGTGCACATGGTCCTGGCCCCCTGTTGAGCTCCATGCGGAGTTGTTCGCTAAAATCAGGTGCACAACTCGAGAGGAAACACCTCATGCACATATAAGCACCGTAGCGTGTGCTTTACACACACGGCACTGACAAACTCATACTAACCCGTGTAACACCCTACACATAGAAGGTCCTGACGAAAGCCAGTAGAAGAAAAGGCCTGGCTGAAACTAGTTGACCGCACAGGACGTCGGAGGCCATAAGCCTACTGTGCACGTCCGATAGCCTTTTTTTATTGACTGCCTGGGGCCCACCATTAAAACAGTCTTTGGGACACCCAGGACAGTATTTTAAACCTCACTCAGAGCACACTCACAGCACCCTCACGAACCAAAAAACCCGCTCCGCAGTAATCTGGTGCCGAAGCTCGGTACCTCGGGTGGAGCACGATGATGAAGCATGCCACCAACTAGGTTGGTGGGTGAGGGCCTTCATAAAATCTAATGGTTTTCCTCCACCCGCAGACATACAAACAATTTAAACCAGAGCTAGTTCTCATTGATTGCGAACATATAAACTGGGGAAGCGGACTAGCCTCTCTAGTTCTCCTCTCTCTTTTTGATTACAACATTAGTATTAGGCTGCACATCAGAACAGATGTTTCACGAACTTACTTTAAACATATTTACACTTCAGCACGAGGAAAAAAAGTGATTTGGCCAGGGATGCGTTCTTACTCAAGTCGGGTGAGTTGTTGAAATTGATACTCTGCTAATTCCAATTATACAACTATGCAATCAAGATGGATCAATAAATGTATCCATGCTCAGAGGGGGAACTATCATTAGGGTGTCAAGTGAATCGGCATCCAGGCCCAGAAGAGTGGGGAGGCTCATTGCACCCCAATTACGACAGTCTTTTACTCCCCAATCTGGAACTGTGTGAGGCCACTTTCCTTACTTGCATTAGGACTTATAGCACATTTGTTACACCAGAGCTGTCATTAACATTTATATTGAGTTGTGGGTTACAAGTCAAACCCCAGCATGAGCCATTCAGCCTTCCATCCTTCCAATAGCAGGAATTTCTAAGCGCTGGTATTTAACCCCTTCCCTGCTCATGACGAGCTCAGCTCGTCATGCAGTACACTGCTCGTGTGCTCATGACGAGCTGAGCTCGTCATGAACAATGGGATTCAAGCACTTTCAGCACAGAGGCAGGATTGCTGCAGCACTGATGGTGTTAAAGCACTTCTAAATTGGCGAAGTGATGTGTGATAAGCTACATAAATAAATAATTTGTTGCATTCTACAGCACACTCATTACTCACGTCTCCAGAAGGGAGATCATGTTAACTAAGAAGCCTTTTATCCACACCCTTGTAAGCCTCTATTATAGTCCTTTCCTAGCCCATTCTCTTATCCAATTGCCTTCTGTGAATGTTGGTCTGCCCAACCCTGCTCGCATGTCCAGGTACCTTTCAGGGTCTGTCGAAACCTGACCTATCAGGTTTCTGATCTGTTATTCCCCATGCGCATTCCCCAAGAGTGTCAAAATCCTATCATCCTCCCCCTGTCCAAACATGACCTCTGAACCCCTTAACTCTTCTTTTGTTTGCTGTCTCTTGTCTACATTACGCTTCAACTGCTTGCCACCGCTGTGTTATGCTATATTGATTTATACAATGCACTAATCACCCGAGAGGGTATCCAGGAGCTTGGGCAGGTGTGTAGGTGTGATGTACCCAAGGTGCTTATACGAATAGCCAGGTCTTCAGCTTCTTGCGGTACTCAAGAAGTCAGAAGGATCCTTTGTGGTGTTGAGATAAGTTGTTCCATGTCATCGGTGCGATGTAGGAGAATGAGCGACCTTCAACTTTGCTTTTGCAGATCCAGATAATGTGAGGCAGAGTGTAGGTGTCTGGTGGGCTGTTAAAAGTGTATGCGGCAGTTCAGGTATTCTGTTCCCGTCCTGTGTAGGGTTTTGTATGTGTGCATGAGAAGTTTAATTAACTGTGTTTGTCAATGGGGAGCCAGTGAAGCTTCTTTAGGTGTGGTGTGGGAGGTAGAGTATGAGTCTTGGAGCAGTGTTCTGGATGGTCTGGAGTCTGTGCCGCTGTGTGGCGATTCCGGTGTAGAGTGATTTGCTGTTGTCCAGTCCGCTGATGAATGCTTGCGTGAAGGTCGGTCTGGTGTTCTGAGGCAATCCTTTGAAGATCTTTTGTAGCATGCGCAGAATGTGGAAGCAGGCGGAGCACACTACACTGATTTGAGCAATCATGTGGAGCTTGTCGTCTAGAATGATCGCTAGATTTCTTGCATAGTCTGTAGGTGTGGTTGTTGGTCCTAGCTCCGACCGCCACCAGGGGACGTGTTGCCAAAGAGCAGTACTTCTGTCTCCTTGGAGTTGAGCTGCAAGCAGTTGGTTTGTATTCAGTCTGCTAACATGGTCATGCAGTTGGAGAAGTTGGTCTTGGTGGTGGTTGTCTAGTCTGTCAGGGAGAGGATGAAGTGGGAGTCATCGGCATAGGAGATGACGGTGATGTCTTGTGATCCAATGAGATGGCGAGCTGTGTCATGTATATATTGAAAAGGGTGGAGCTGAGGGACAATCCCTGTGGGACTCTGCATATCAACCTCTTGGGGTCTGATGTGAAGGGTGACAGCCTGGCCCTCTGCGTTCTTCCCATAAGAAAGAAACAGATCCATTTGAGAGCAGCCTCTTGTATGCCAGTCTCCTGGAGTCTTCTGATGAGGGTGTTATGGGAGATGGTGTCAAAGGGCGTAGAGAGGTTGAGCAGGATGAGGGCCGCTGTTGCTCTTCAGTCCAGGATGACTCAATGTCGTCAGTGACCGCAATGAGTGCTGTTTCGGTGTTGTGGTTCTTTTTTGAACCCTGATTGAGCATGGTCTAGAAAATGGTAAAGTTTGAGGTGGGTTGTGAGTTGCTTGTTGATGGCCTTCTCAATCACTCTTGCTGGATTGGGGAGCAGGGAGATGGGTCAGAAGTTGCTCAGTTGATTCGGGTCAGCTGTGAGGCTTCTTGAGGATGGCATTATTTTCTGCAAGTTTCCATTCATCCTGCAAAGTGGCAGTGTTTATGATGGGGAGCAGAGTGGTGCTGATTGGTGATGTTCCCAGGCTGCTGATGTAGTGTGGGCATGTGTCCATTGTGGCTCTTGAGTAGATGGTCCACATGATTGCTGCTGTTTTGTTTCTGGTGTGGGGTGTCCATTTGGGGTCAGGTGGCAGTCTTAGTTGGTAGGTTACCAACGAGTTCTCTGCGGTTGGATTTGTGTGCGAAGTTGCTGCAAACGTTTGCTATTTAGCTGAATTGTACCCATCTCCTGTGCTGCTGGTGTCAGTGTCCTATCACCCACCTGCAGTCTAGCTGCTCAGCCAAACTTCTTTCACCCCTGTTTATCTCCACATCTCAACCCAGACTTGTGACCCAATAATTTTGTAACAAATGGTCTACATATTTTGCATCACATGAGATCTAACTTAGATGATGTTTGTGTCTCTCTTGGTCTTTTATCACTATATGCATCCAAGGAGATTTTATCTCGAGTTCAGTAGTCATCCCAATCTTGAAACAAGCCATTCTGGGGGCATAGAGTTCCAACTACTTTTCTGGCTGGCTAGGATTCAATCTATCACTTCCAACGTGTTTACAAAGGAGAATTGGATTTCTCATATACGACAAAGAAATGCACCCAGCTACAACAGACCATTGGTAAACTCTGTGTCTTTGTTCTTTGTATAAGCACCAAATAATACTAGCACTATCAGAAAGAAGCAATGCTACCATTTTTCAAAAGTATTCTTAAAAAACAAATCATCTTGCATTTCAAAACAGATCAAGCCTGGACACTTATAAAGGATTTTTCCAACCACTCACATGTCATCTAATTTTCAGGCTTTTTTTGTTTCGCTCTAAGATTTCAGGCAGACTTGTGTGCTACTAAACAAGATGCACAGGCAGCAATGACATGCCCTGCCATTGTGATAGGCAAAATACGACCAACAAATATCAAACAGCTAGAAAAGAAATTTCCTGATCAATCACCACACAATACCTAAGCAACAAGCAAGTCTGTTTTATTAGTCTTTTTCTGATTTAGTGATCTAGATTATTTCCTGGTAGAACTCCAATCTCTCTGCAGGTTTGTATTTAGATGCACATAACAATAAGCATGTCACATTATGATCCAGAAAATTAGACTTGTGCGTCCCTTCATTTTCTGGCCGGCACATCCACACACTAAAAAGTAGTCACTGCACATCCTCGCCTGTGCTCATTCATGCAACACCAGAGTGACTTCCATCACATCGTCCACTACAGCCTACATAATCTGCTCCTGCAATAGTCAGCCATGCAAAAAACAATAGCATTAGTCTGGCTGTGTTCATGCTCAGCCATGCCTTTAGCATCCTCAGTGCCATCTGCATCTCATACCATACACAGTACCCTGCACCCTCAGCTAAACTCAAATTTAATGTATCTACTGCAAGAATGCCGAGGGGTATACAGTCCTGCACTTGAGGAGCTGGAACTGTATGGGGACACGTGTTACAGGCCATGCTGAAACACAAGAGTAAAAGG
The DNA here is from genome assembly GCF_964263255.1 of Lissotriton vulgaris. Taxonomy (NCBI): domain Eukaryota; kingdom Metazoa; phylum Chordata; class Amphibia; order Caudata; family Salamandridae; genus Lissotriton; species Lissotriton vulgaris. The sequence continues at coordinate 1,892,448,298 of NC_141689.1, read as the reverse complement.
GCATCTATAAATTTGCACAAAAAGTCACACAGAGAACAAAAACTCTGACATCTACTTTGTTGCTCCTGTCCAGTGTGTGGGCAGCTGGAGGTTACCAGCTGCTAGACACTTTCTATCTGACCCTGCACACAGAAAAGATGAAGGGGACACTTTGAAGATCGAGAGGAACCACACCTACACCGAAGCTCTAATTAGAGTCTAATCTTGCAGTAGCTCTAATTTTCATCAATCCAAACAAAGCTGGAAGAGCGTGTCGTCTGACTTATTACCTGCAGATGCACATCAGGATGCTTGACCTCTATTTTATTTTTACAGAGTTTTATATAGCGCAAACTTGAACCGAGGGCATCAGGTATCAGAGCGCTTTACACAAGCACCAGTTGCGTTACATGAGAACACATTCATTTTTGTTTGGCAGGGGGACAAAAAGTGATTTGCCCAGAATCACACGACGTTGCGTGTCCTTGCTGAGAATTGAATTTGGTTCCCCAGATTTGAGGCCGATCGCCTTAGCCGTTAGGCCAACTCCTCTCCCCTATTATATTTAAGAAGCCTAAGCTTCCAGGACCACTGCTAATGTGAAACCCAGCTAGTCTAAACGTGAGCTCGGCAACGTGTAAGAATCATCAGTTACAGCTTGTCAAGACAGACTTCACAGTTCCATGCTAAACACTAGCTAAGACATATCTCATGTAGAAATACTCGTTAGCCTTTTCAACCCTCCAACAGTTAACCAATCATTACTGCTCCTTTCCATAAAACATGTTCTATATTTTTAGTAGTAAGTTTCAAAGATATCAGCACTGCTAAGTAATGCAGGGTCTATGATTTCCAACATAGATATTCTACCTGTTGTCACCTTGCAAACACCAACCATCTTACATGTGCAGAAGGTTCATCATTTGGACAATGAAGGTGGCTGAGAAACTTTTTTGGGGGGTTAGAAGAACAATAAATACATTTTAAAAGGGTTTAGGATAAATATATGTCAGAGCAGAATGGAGTTCTACGTCAGGACTGGGATCATGCCTTCTATTCTTCACTTTATTACTCAGCAGCCAATATTTAACAACAGACCGCATTTCAACCTAGGGAAACTGTAGTCAACAACAAAACAACCAATCTGTAATGTCAATATTCCACCAATCAGGGAACTCCAGCCCCCATGTAGTCCGCTCTCACTAGCCCTTCCTCCTCTTTCTTCGCTGCTCAGCAGCCGAGTTAAGTGCTTTCCTCATTTCCCTATTGTACTTGTACTTGTACTTTTGCGATGCTAATGTGGTGAATTGTTTGGGATTTCCTTATTGCGCATACGCGCTGTGTGCTATGGCAGGTTCAACTGTGTTGTTATTTTCCTTAACAGATGGTGACTTTGTTGTCTGTTAGCGTGTGACGCACTCGTTCGGGCGGTCTGCTGACCGTTCCCCCTTTCCGTTCAACTTTTGTTAATACCGTGGCAGCAGCCGCGGTATGGGGATTTCTCAGTTTTTTAGGTCTCGTGACCTACAATGCGCGCAAGCGCATTGAGGGAGCGAGAATTCAAGTGCTCGAAATCCTCGTCAAACCAAGGGCTTCTTGCACTGCGGTTTTCTTAGAGTTCACGTGAATCACGTGAGCAAACAAGACAAGCACGCGCATTCACGGCCAGGGCTTCTCCTCCCCTAATTATTCATGGCCGGCCACAGGCCGGCCGTACTTTCAGTTTCCCAAAGGGCTTCTCCTCCCCTAATTATTCATGGCCGGCCGCAGGCCGGCCGTACTTTCAGTTTACCGGCCGCTCACAGCACATCAAAGGGCTTCACCCAGCGTGCGCTCTGCGGCTTCTCCTCCCCTATGCCTGTTTATCTGCATTCTTCTCTGCAAAGTGACCCTTTTCTTTCACCCGCAGCCTCCTGCCTACTACAGTGAACCTATACCTTCTTGTGAGCCTGGGAACGATTTGGTTGAGTTAGCTGTGCTGTTCTTCTCATCTGTGACTGGCTATACACAGGTTAGCTGCCACAAACTAGACGACCCACAAAGCTATATACAGGAATTACCAGCTTTTTATTAATCCAACTTGTTGCTTTGTTTTTACATGATGGCATTGCAGGAATGGTAAGCCTCTATTCACTGCTAGGTTTGTCCCACCCTCCCCCCCTCCCCCAGGCGATCCACTGACTGACACTATTTGCATTTTGGCAAACTCATTCCCGATTCAGTGAGGCCTCCCTCCATTATATGTTTATGTTGACATTCCCTCGCGGTCCGGGCCCGCAGGAATCAATCTACTTTCATTCTTTTCTTACCAATCCTGGTGCATCCCCCCTGTGCAGTTATCTTCTGAAAACAGTAAAACTCGGCGTGCTGTGATTTCTTTTGCATCTGAATCACATATAAAATATTTATAGCCGTTCTTGGTGTAGTAAAACACCTCTCAGAGCAGTTTCCCCAGGAGGGGCGTCTCATTGTTAGAGGGCTCTTCTATAATTCTAAGGATTCGGGTAGTTTGTGATGCAAATCATCGCTGGAGCTTTAGCGCCCAAAAAACCAAAGACTGAGAGAATAAAAACGCGCCGTGCTCGCGCAGATCAATATTAATCTCAGGTGGAGCTCTTCTGGGGGAAATCACGGGCAGCAGCTATTGCTTTGTTTTGGCTCGCTAGTCTTGACATTGTCCCTTTTGATTGCAGATCCTTTTGGCAGTGGAAGAATTTCTCTATTTTTGTTCATTTTCCAACTGCTGTGAATCTTTTGTTAGAGTTTTGTTTGTGCGGCCATAATGCATCTTGCAGCGTTTGTACCCAACGGAGTCGCCTCTTCCCTTCTAATAATTGCACTCCAACAGGCGTGGGAGCTCGAGGAGGAAACGGATACTGACGACAAAGAACAATTATTTATTGATTGATTTAGTATTCCAAGAAAGTACAGTCGTATATTGTATGGGGAAATAAGGCAATTTCGATTATCAGCGAGATTGGCATTATAACAGTGCAGTTGACATTCAGCACGAATTTATATTTTGCATTGTCTGCATGCAGGTGATGACGCAGAATTACGTAATTGTAGAGTTCCACCTAGGCCTCTACGGAGTACGGTAAGCTCCTTCGGAAATTGCTCTAAGTTTATGCATTAGTTGCTGTGCTCTCTCTGACGTTACTAACATAACTATCTCGCATGCCACTGTGCCACGTACAACAGGCTAGAAATGTTCACTGACATCAAGATGGTTTTACTGCAAAGAACTGAGGAAATAAACGAGGGCTCTCTATGAGTCAGTTAGTCATTATCTGATTATCATGCAGAACCCCCTCTCCTTCTCACTCTGAGTAACCAGCTCTGCCTGCCTCTGAGCAAACGCTTGTCCCCCCCACCCCCATCTCTGTGACGTCACCCGCTGCCTGCGCTTGTCTAACTCCTGCGCCATACAAGCAGAGCTGTCAGGTGCCTGGCCCACTCCCACCCCCTCAACTTGTCTCCCCCAGGGGAAGTAATAATAATGTCATCCTGGCAGTACAGACACACGGGGGATTTTAGGCCCAGATCCTCTCCGTTGCAAGGGACTTAATTGGAAGCTACAGAACATGGCAGAAGGGCACACAATAATGGGCAGACCATGCTCCCGTGGAACAATTTCATATCTAACAAGCACTGGCGTTGCCAATAGGTCTCGCAGTAGGAAAGTTGGAGCTATTGGTTTTGTAAATGACAAAGCCCTTTATGTTTTTAAAATGAAAAAAAAAAAAAAAGGCATGGTTATTTGCAATTGTAATAGCTCCAACTTTCCTACTGCGAGACCTATTGGCAACGCCAGTGCTTGTTTTGTTTGAGGCGAATGCCCGTCTGTGTGCGGTGAACCGCGGGAGCTTCGCGCCTACGAGGTTAGTCTGGTGTGCCCCGCATTCCTCTTCCCGTCAGGGGGCACGGCAGGACTGCTGTACCGCGCGCGCATTTTAAACCCTGAAGGGTCTATGCGACGCGCCGTAGTTGGGGTTTTCTCTGGCCTGAGGAGAATATGCAAGTGGGCTGCCATGAGAACACGCTCATTTCCAGCAGCCCCTCGTAGTAAACGACACGCTCCATTAGGCATTTAGTGGAGTCCTGTATTTAGTTGCTTCACGCCCTCTGGGTCTGTACTGGACACATTAGCGCTGATTAAGCACCTTTCCCAGGCCAGTTTTGAAGTGTGTGGAATAGCGTTTAGTTCACCAGACAGTGGTGCTGGGGTTCTCATTTCCCCTTGCTTAGTGCACAACTGGTTTACGAGGTTCTCGCCCTGCTACACAGCTGACACCCAGCCTTCTTTACTTGGAGCCTTGCTCTCCTGTGGCGTCTGACGCCCAGATTATAAAGCTAACCTATCTAATCCAGCAGGGGTCATGGAGGATGAATATGACGATTACACCTATGGAGGGGGTGATGCCCTGACCAACCTCCAATGGGATGATGACTTATGATGCAGTAGACACCTCCATTTATCAGGCTGTGGGGGAAGCAATGGCTCCCTTAGAAGAGCGCCTCACACAGCGCATTGATGAAGCTTTGGCGTGCTTTGCGAACGCCGGGAGGCTCCAGCTTCCCAGTCAGTGGACCTTCCAGTGACCTCTCCCCCACCGGCCAAGTGCCCATGTGATGCTAGTGATGCCTATGATAGGCTTAAACAAGCTTTCCTTGCTTCGCAGCCTGCTTTACCACAGGGCCAGCCGCCTGCTCTTCCTCCCCCTCCCGCACGTTTGGCTGCCCCGGTCCATGGGACCTCCAATGCTGTCCCACCGCCCAACGTTTCGGACATGTTCGACGAAATTGTACATCCTCGCTCCTCAGACTGGGCTCCGGCGGACAAGGTAGCAGAATATGTTGCGCATCGCATCAGGAAGCCCCTGAATAAGGACGTTCGTAATTGCCTGCGAGCAGCATGCCCCAGGCCTTCCTTGGAGGGCAAAGTAGCCTTAACACCAGAAATCGACAACCATATGGCAACCTTTTTGCAAAAGTTTATGCGTGACCCCAAAACGGGTATTGATAGGTCCTGGCGGACTTGGCAGGACAAGCTCTTGGATGTTCTGGGCCCTCTGACCAACATTTTAGATATAGTGGAGGAAGCAAAATCTTCGGGATCCCTCAACTCCCCGGAATCCTTGTAAGGTTGGGCCCAGAAGGCTATAGTGTTCCCGGGTAACGCCAACGGCGCCATTTTAACAGAACGACGGCGTTTGCTCTTGATAAAGGTGGACCCCAAACTGGGAGATCTTGCGGATTCTGAAGAAGGTGCGGTGGCCCAGGGCGGTTTGTTTGGGGATCCGGGTTTTCAGGGAGGGGGGTGGGGGGGGGGGGGGTCGGTCGAGGCAGGGGCCACTCGTCCGCCCGAGGTGCCAACAACCAGCCACATGGTCAAGGTTCCGCAAAAGGACAGTACCAGAATCAGTCACAATTCGGTAACTTTTACCCGACAAGAGGCAAGAGAGGCAAAGGCAGAGGTTTCAGAGCACCTGCTTCCTCTTCCAACGGTGAGTCCTCTCCCTTCTTCCCATCTAAGAATAGGGGGGCGGCTGGGGAACATCTTTCTCGTCGACAAAACAGACGGGGCAAGCGCCCGGTTATCAACCTAAGCAGCTTCAACGAGTGGCTGGTGTACCACCACTTCAAGATGAAGGGTATCCATCTTCTCAGGGACTTGTTCTGTCCAAACGACTGGATGGTCCATCTCTACTTCAAAGACGCTTATCTGGTGATCCCGGTTCATCCTCCCCATCGACGGTTCCTACAGTTCTTTTGGCAAGATCAAGTCTTCGAGTTTACAGCCCTGCCGTTCGGTCTCTCCTCCGCCCCTAGGTGTTTTACCAAGGTCCTTCATCCAGTGGTGAAGTGGTGGAGTGGCTGAGAGCTCGAGGCACCCGGATGATTGTCTATCTCGACAGCATCCTCCTCATGGAGTCTTGTCCTCATTGACTTCAACATCTTCAGATGACCGTGAATCTCCTTGAGAACCTGGGGTTTGCCCTCAACGATTCCAAGTCCCAGCTAGTTCCTTCACAGACTATGACCTTTCTAGGTTTCGTGATCGACTCACGTGCCTCCACGCTCAGTCTCCCTCTTCGGAAAGTTACGAAAATTTGACACGAGTTGCGCCGCAATCTGTCCAGAGCTCGGATTTGCCTCCGAGACCTGGCTTGTGTGGTAGGCTTGCTCTCAGCCTCTATTCAGGCAATCTTCCCAGGGCCTCTGCACTATCGGGCCGTGCAACGTCTCAAAGCTTCCCATCTTTGTAAAGGGTTTAACTACTCTTACAAAGTGGACCTCTCGGAGGAGTCCAAGGAAGAGATTTGGTGGTGGCTTGGTACAGACGTGTCATTTTCTGCTCCGCTCCAGATTTAGTCAGAGTCCGATGCCAGCAATCGAGGCTGGGGTGCAAGCTGCGGCGAGTTCTCTACAGGAGGGTTGTGGTCACAAGCCGAACGCAGTATGCATATCAACTGTCTGGAACTTTTAGCAGGTTGCTTTGCGGTCCGTTGTTGGACCAAAGACCGCATTCAGACGTCTGTCCTCCTTAAGATGGACAACGTTTCCGCGGTCAGGTACATCAACCATCTGGGAGGGTACCAGATCCAAAGCTCTCTCCGATCTAGCCGCCAGTTTCTGGCACTATTGCCTGGACAATCATGTCTCGGTGACTGCAGAATACCTCTCGGGCCGGGAGAATCTTGTTGCGGACTTCCAATACCGCCACTTCAGGGGTCCAGTCTCTTGAAGTTGGATTCAGGAGTGTTCCTTCAGCTGAACGACCTCTGGGGGCCTTTCTCGATCGACCTTTTCACCTCACCGTTGGACCATCAGTTGTCCTGGTACGTCAGTTGGAGGCCGGACCCTCTAGCAGTGCCAACAGATGCTTTTCTCCAAGATTGGGCTCCGGAGGTGGGCTATGCTTTCCCGCCCTTCGCAATGCTGACCAGAGTGACCGCACAAGTCCGGCACCAGAGTGCAGAGTTGGTAGTCCTGTCTCCTCTGTGGCGATCTCAGGTTTGGTGTCCAGTTCTTCTGGAACTTTCTTGGGAATCTCCAATCCTACTCCCCCCGTTTCCTCAGCTTCTTCTCAATCCCGACGGCTATCCCCATCCTCTTGTCTTGTCCCACTTGTTGCGACTGGTAGCGTGGAGGATTACAAAAGACGGCCCAGGCTTGGGACCTCATGTCCAAAGCCTGGGCTGACAGCACCATCAAGCGCTACAAATCCGCTTGGGGCAGATGGTCCCATTGGGGTCTGCGAAGGGGGTTCAATCCCGTGGACAGGGATGTAGTACATATTTTGAATTTCCTGGCACATCTGGCTTCCGAAGGTATGGCTTACCGCTTCATTAATACCTTTCGCTCTGCGATTTCGGCAGGCCACGTCCTCATTAACACGTCCTCCGTGAGCGAGCATCCTTTGGTCTGCAGTCTTCTCCAAGGAGTTAGTTTGTCTCTACCGCCGGAACCTCAGTACTCATCTTTGTGGGACGTCAATCATGTCCTGAATTTATTCCTGTCATGGCAACCGAATAGGTTCCTTTCCAGAAAAGAGCTTTCTGCAAAATAGGCCATGTTACTGTGTTTGGTCTCTTGCAGATGAGTCTCGGACGTACGGGCTCTGGACGTTTCGTCTCGGATTTTCACTCCTTCGGGAGTGACTTTCACTATCCACTGGCGGACAAAGTCTCACACCAGAACGGTTTCCTACCCGGAGTTTCCGGACTCTCCAAAGCTCTGCGTTGTTCGCTGTTTGAAAGCTTACGAGGAAATGACTGAGGAGTTCCGCCCCCCCCCCCCGGGAGAGCGTCAACTTCTCATATCGCTCCGCAAACCTTTTAAGGCGGTCTCTTCCCCGACCATCGCTAGAGGGGTCAGGTGGGTAATGCAGGAGGCTGGAATTAACCTCCGGAAGTTTGGGGCCCACTCTGTCAGAGGGGCGATGGCATCAAAAGCATTTGGCTTGGGCGCCCGTTTAGAGGACATTCTCAATGCGGCAGATTGGTCTACGGACTCAACCTTTAAAAGGTTTTATTTCAAGCCTGTGATGGATATGGCTCACCTCATAGTGAGCAAGCTTTAAACTAGCATAATCCTCGCCACCAGTCCTGACATAGAATGAAAAGTTTCCTAGCTAACGTAACGGAAAGTTTCAATTCTATTAAGGACTGGGAGTCGAGGATTTTTTTTTTATTTTACCAAGTTTTATATAGTGCAAACTTGACCCGAATCGGGTATCAGAGCGCTTTACATAGCACCAGTTGCATTACATGAGGACACATTCATTTTTTTGTTATCCCACCCTACAGACCATTTCAGGTTGCCCGCCCGTATGCCAGTAAGTGATGCATTTTTGAAAGGTTGTTCTGTGTTAATGGGTGGACTTGTATTTCTTTTCATGCTGTGATAATGTTTCCCCATCTTGGGGTTGGGAACATTTCGTTACTATTCCTGAGATGTCTTGATTGCAATTTTACCTGTCTCTCATTTCATGCTGGTTTTGCTTACAATCGTTCCCTTCGTGAATTGATGGCTCCTTTTGCCTCCGTAGGGTCAGACTCCAATAAACAAGATGCCTGAGAGGTTTTGGACTGCTTACTTCGCACTCAGATAGAGGAGGAAGGGCCAGTGAGAGCAGACTAAATGGGGGCTGGAGTTCCCTGATTGGTGGAATATGGACATTACAGATTGGTTGTTTTGTTGTTGACTACAGTTTCCCTAGGTTGATGGGAAATGTAGTCTGTTAAATATTGGCTGCTGAGTAATAAAGTGAAGAATAGAAGGCATAATCTTCCCCTCCGAGTCCTAAATAGAATTGAAACTTTCCGTTACGTTAGCTAGGAAATTTTTCATCCCTGCACTTCGTGACAATTTCCAGACTCCTTCGCAAACCAACACCCAAGGAGTTAAATTTGTTGAGAGCAAGAATGTGTTTCAGGGACTAAAATGTTCCAATTAGCATGGGGTGTTCAGGAAGTGACAACCTGGACAAATTAATAATCTCAAGATAAAAGGAGAATCACGGGATAGGAAAGGGAAATAAAAATGGGAAAGCCCTACATATCTCTAGGACTTTGTAATCACAAGATACCTAAATTCCAAATGAGACTTACTACAAGTTATTCTTAATTGTTCAGTTCTGAGTGTAAACCGCTTAGCAAACTGACCAAAGTCTGTGTTAGTCACATGCATGATCAAGTCTTTCTTGCAAACATAATACGTTAGAAATCTGTAACAGCAAAAGTTGAAATTTGCCCTGCTATTGCTAATCTGATCACCGTGCCATGTGACATCCGATAACACCCGTGGAGATTTACATCCGTAAAAGAAACATTTAACTTGACGGTAGGAGAAGGAAGAGGTCAGATTCAACGGTGGCATACCCTCAAGTTTATTCATTTAAATTTTTAGGTCTCGCCTGGCATTAGCAGCGTATGCGCTGCTCTCGCCATGCAGGGGCTTCTTGGAATCAATACGGTTCCAGAGGTGCTGTCTCAGCTCCGCCTGCAATTTTGATTTGTGCGCGTCGTTTTGCGTCATGGATTATGCAAAACACAGTGTAATGATTGCACCAGGGGCAATCATTACACTGAGGGTTGCCACCCTGTCCGCTTTTGGCCCCGCCCACCAGGATTAGATCCTTTACTTGCAGCTTGAGACAGTGTCTCTTAATTAGCTGCTAAGCACTGTTTTTTGGTATTACCGCGTTTATCTTCAACAAAGGCGGACGCGCCTTTCATTTCTCTGGCGCTGCTTGTTTTTTAAAGAGCTTTCACTGTCATGTGCTTTAACTAACTTGGGCTATCTGTTTTTTTTAAATGAGATTTCACTGTCGTGCGCTTTAAGTAACTTTATTGTTTGTGCTTTTTTTTTAATAAAAATGTGCTTTCACTTTTATTCTTTTTTTCTATCAGTGTTCCTAGCATGCTTTAACTTATTTTTTTGTTCGTGCTTTTTCACTCGCTGTGTCTATGTATGCTCAGCTCATTAACGGGCACTACACGCGTGCATGGCGGCTTCTCGTCATGCGCTGCACATGTGCAGAAAGACTCCTCAACAAGCCCTGTATCTGTGCACTGCAGACTCCCGGACACTACAACCAACAGGGGCTGGACATGCTAGCAGGCACTGCCTGGGAATGAGACAAAGCGCTGCACGCGTGCAGGACAGTTCCTCATCACGCACTGCACACCAGCCGGATGAAAACTCACTCGCTGTGTCTATGTGACAAACTGCTCTCTATTTAACCATTCTGACACACACCATGCTTTTTGTGTAGGAAACACGTCACAAGTCTCAATGGTATGGCTGACGGCTTAAGTTCTGTGTGGCCCGGGATCGTCTTCCACAAATTACGAGATCATGCGCTCTTCCAAATGCAATTTGATCATCGTTATACGATGATGGGAAGTGACTGTAGTGGCTGAGTGCTTATTACACCTACTGTCTCACTCTGTTCTGATCTGAGAGCTAGGTGGCAGTGTGACGGGCGCGTCGGGGCTCTAAATGCAAAGCAGCTCAAGCTTGCTGGCGGCGCCCGTGACCTGGTCCCTGCTACTGTACAGACTGCGGCCATCAGTCCGACACCGCTGCAGACACGCAGCCGCAGACACGCTGCACGCATAGAACAAGCATTGAAAATGCAATAGGTCTCGCCTTTGATTAAGTTAAAGCCATTTGCTTTGCTAATGGTATTGTATAGCAAAGCAAATGGCTTTAACTTAATGACAGGCGAGACCTATTGCATTTTTAATGCTTGTTTAGTTCTGGCATGACACCACAGCTGTATGTATATTTTAAAGAGTCTGTAACAAAAGGTTGTGCATAGTGGGCTTTTCATCCAACCAGAGGAGTATTAGCTTCTGTAACGGTAGCGTCCTCCCCAGCCCAGTGGCATGTAAATGAATCACTCCACAAACAGAGCTCGGTATTACACATCTATATTCTCTAGAGTTTAACAGTTGGCTGACATTTACTGCGTCATGAATTTATTAACCACACCATACGACACTAGACTACAGAGTCCATTAGGGAACATAAGGGTCCCACACTCTAATACACAAGACACTACATCTGCCCCGTCGTTAAATAAAAAGATGCAAACAATACAAGATACATACATATTAATAAAATATACATACATACATATTAATATATATATTTTTTTTAAACAAAAGATGCTGCACTCTGAAGCAGACTTTTGCTTTAGTTTATTAACCAGCATTCACTCCAGCAACGCGTTTCAGCATAACAAAGCCTTTTTCACGGTGAGAAAAAGGAGTTAGGCTGAAACGCGCTGGTGGAGTGAACGCTTGTTAATAAACTAAAGCAAAAGTCTGCTTAAGAGTGCCGCATCCTTTGTTTTCAAAATTAATTTAGGGCCAGGCTCCGGCCCCTATGCAGAGCACCCGCTGGTGAGCGCTCTCGGAACATAAGGATCACTTTGTGGAATATATCTGTGAGCAAGGAAGATCTAGTCCGAAACGCGTCAGATTTGAAGCTCAAATAAAACAACATTAGTGCCTAATTCTGTGGGGGTTCGTGTCATCTCTGTTCGCCGCACGAGGTGCGGAAGTGCAGAGATTTCCTTAAGTTGTCGGATATATATATATATATATATATATATATATACATACATACATACATACACACACATTTATTTATTTTCCCCAGAAAGTAATTTCAACTATGCAGAAACACGTATGGATGTTTTCAGATTCATACGCAAACTAAAATTGCGCAAATATCACCTATTATAGGCGAAACAAAATAAGGAGCCGACTGTACGAGCAACCGGAAAAACTCAAAGTCCATCAATGTTGGTTGCAGGGGATGTTAATTTACTGTTAGATCTACACCAACTGCAAGCACAACAATGGTGAACATGAAATAAGTCCAGTGAACATCAGTGACTCAATACGTACACCTTCAAACCGAAGTCCACTTTCCACCCTGTAATGCTGCATGATAATTTGGATATTTATCATCAAGTGACAGCTGAATTGAAAAAAAATTATAGATCCACAGCACAAACCCCCCAACACAGCATTAACCGGAAAAACAACTGTTATTTACAATTAATGAAGAAATTGCATGACAACGACAATGTCATCATACGTCAATCCGATAAAGGGGGCAATGTTGTATTATGTTGTATTATGGCCACAAGACAATGACAAAGACTACTATAAGAGGAGTAACATGCAGAGTGTCAAGCAAGCACAGAAGAATTACCATGCCAAACTTTTAACATGGAAAAGTGCAGGTCTTTTGAGCTCGGAAGAATTTAAATTCCTTAAGAATGAATGTCATGTAATTCCTGCTATTTACTTCATACCGAAGATAAATGAAACCTCCTGGCAGACCGATCATTCCTGCATGCAACAGTATCATAGAAAATATCTCAAGATATGTTGATTACATTTTACAAAGCCATGTGAGGAATTTACAGTCGTATTTGCAAGAAACTAGTGACTTTTTGAGAAACATAAGTGATGTTACCTGGGACTCAGTATGCATCCTGATCACTTTGGACGTCACGTCACTTTATACAAGTATATGGCATCAAGATGGAATTAAGGCTATTGAACACTACTTGAATGAGAGACCCATGTGCTTGTATATGCACAGTAAGATGTTGGTCACAATGATAATGACATGCTTGGAAAATAACTATTTCCTTTTCCAAAACCAGGTCCATCAGCAAACTAGGGGTGTGGCGATGGGGGCTTGCTTCTCCCCTAGTTATGTTTGCATATGGGACTATTGGAGGAGCAAGTCCTCAAAACAAAGCATGCAGACATCATGGGTCAACATGTGTGTCATTGGTACAGATATATTGATGATCTGTTCTTTATTTGGAGGGGGCAGAAGATCGGACACTCCAATTCATAGAACAGATTTGCAATTTACTGCACATATGAGTAGAGAAAAAATTGGTTTCCTTGATGTTGAAGTATACATATGTGATGGAAACATTGAAACTATGATGCATAGAAAACCAATGGCTGGGAACACAGTATTACACGCTACCATTCATCACCCCAGACACCTTATCCAAAGCATACCTTATGGGGAGATGCTACGCATTAAGCGCATCTGCAGCACTCCTCGAGTTTGTAGTTTGGCTCAACAAGAGAGTAGAGAAAGGTTCCTGGCAAGGGGCTACTCTACTAAGATTGTGGACAATGACATTGCTAAGATGTCCGCAATTGAGAGGGCAATTATTTTGTCCGGCAAGCCTAACTTACAAAAAACAAGTACCAATTCAAGCAACCAAACAACGCAAATGATTCTTACATATAACCGACAACACCAGCTCCTACGTAAAATATTTAACAGAAACTGGGGATTGGTGCGTAATGATCCGGTCCTGGGAGACCAAATACCCCAAACCCCATACCTAACATTTAGAAAAGCACGCTCTATGAGAAATATGTTCGTGAAAAGCAGCCCAGAAATCACAAGTGTTAAGAACTGTTTGTCCTCTCGTAAGGGATTTGTGAAATGTTCCTTGTGCAAATCATGTAGATTCGCTAGTAGTAAAACATCTTACACCAGCCCATTTAGATCAGAACTAGTACCAATCACTAAGTTGTTAGCATGCAAGGAGGAGTACGCAATATATTTGCTGGAGTGTCCATGTGGCCTGCGGTACATGGGCAGTAACAAGTTGCAGGTCTACAAGAGGATTCTCTAGCACATTAGGGCTATCAATAATTGTGATCCAACGTACCCTGTTGCGAGACATTTCAAGGAAACGCGTAGTAAAAATCCAGAATATCTCAAATACTATGTGATAGACACAATCCCACCATTAAGAAGAGGAGGCAACCTTGAGGCTCGATTACGCCAACTGGAAACCAGGTATATCCTGGAGTTAGACACAAAGACGCCTCTTGGTCTTAACGCCAGTGAGGATTTTTACACCTGCCTATAAAACTTCAGCCTCTTCTTTGCTCAATTGCACAAATATAAGATTAATTGCTCATAACAAATTTTTTAATTTGCTCACATGCTTCCTTACTTTTAAGTCTTCAAATATCAGCACATAGCACTTTATGAACTGGGATCGGTTCAATCGGGTGGCAATTTGAACACTTGCACTTTATCATAGCGACAGAAGATTCGATTTAATGCCCCCTGTGGGCTTTATTGTTATGCACCGGCACTTTACATTAACAAACAGTAACATTATCTGGATAAGTTGAGGTATAATTGTGTCTTTTAGATGGTTATAACAGATTTGTTTTTCTACTGTTTACAGTTGATAAAATGCATTAGCAGGTTATAAATCACTTGTTTTCAGTAATGACACTAATTGTAATGTTATACCTCTCTTAAAAAGCGTAAAATAAGGTTTTTAAAGTTAATGCATTGGCGTGCCTTTTTAACATATTTACAGGTTTTTAAGGTTTTTTAAATTGTTCATGCCAGCATTTTCTTATTTGATGTACATACTGTCCAGCTGGAGACGTTACGTCATGTATAACTTGAACCAACTCTTCTAGGTCTAGGAGTATACCATGTGATTGGTTACGGTATACCATGTGATTGGTATGCGGGTTATGTGAACAAGACCTCTTGGAGATCGAAACGCATCTTGGGGGAGGTACAGGGCATCTAAAAATCCTGTGCACTGAATTTTGGGTCCGTTTGCGTCTTTTTCCTACAATTTGGATGACATCATAGTTCCTCAATGAGTCGTTGAGGAGATTAAACCACTCTTCCTGATCTCGTTGTGTGTGGTTGAGGGACACAGGAGAAACAGCTGCAACGGGCACTGGTGAGCTAGACTCTGAGGCAGTCCCGGGGATCTCTTGGCCCTCTGATGACAGAGTCTCAGTATGGATGTCTTTAACCGATAGACTCAGAGGAAGGCACTTGAGATGTGAGGAGTCCCTCGCAATGGAGTTTCCAGGACAGCTAGAGGTCACTTTGTGTCCCTTACTAGCCACAACTTGCAATGGATTGGTATTGATCGGAGCATCAGATTTGGGTTTCCGCCTCTGCTTGACAAGGACATGGTCTCCATTCAGAAAGAATGCCCTTTGCATATCGATGCCTGTCTGCGTAAATCTTCATTCTGGACTTATGAGAATAAGTGAATCGAACTTTCTGAGCGGCAATTGGTTTTTCAGTAGTCTACTGAGGCAGCTTGGTACCCATGAATCCCCCGAAGATTAGAGTGGTTGTGGTTTTGCAGGTTGTAGAATGGGGGGGTGGATCTGTAGAACGAAGAATGGACTTAAGATAAAGTCCCTTTAGTGCAGGGCGCTGGACAGCCTTCTTAAGATTGCTCCTGAAATATTCAACAACGCCATTAGCCTGTAGCCATAAAGGTGTGCTTTTCTGATGCTTGATATTCAAATGAGTTAGAAAGTCTGAATTCCCAACCATTGAATGGTGTGCAATTGTCATATTTTAGAATGGATGGAACATCCCAGGTTGCAAATATGCCTTTGAGTCTTTCAATTACTCAGCCATGAGTGATTGAAGAAAGGTCTTCCACCAGAGGAAACTGGGAATACTCATCTATAATTACTAAGAGGTGATGGCCCTTTTCAAGGGGTTCAAAGAAGTCAAATACAATTTTCTCCCAGACGAGTCTTGGAAGATCTGGCATGTTCAAAGGATGCGGTGTTGCTTTAGGAGATAAACAGTTAAATAATAATAATAATTCACATTTGTAAAGCGCAAACGATCACCCGGCGTTGGGGGCCGTCGGGAAGATTAAGCAAGCTATT
This sequence comes from Lissotriton vulgaris, assembly GCF_964263255.1. Taxonomy (NCBI): domain Eukaryota; kingdom Metazoa; phylum Chordata; class Amphibia; order Caudata; family Salamandridae; genus Lissotriton; species Lissotriton vulgaris. The sequence continues at coordinate 1,892,432,570 of NC_141689.1, read as the reverse complement.
GCCCAGAGTCACATGGTGCTGGGCTAACCTGCAGCCGGCGCCGGGGATCGAACCGTGATCCCCAGATTCCAGCATCAGTCGCCCTGGCCGAGGCGCCACACCTCTCCCTTAAACAAATGACAAACCTGGAGCTCTCTCTCAACTCACTCATCAAGATGAGAAAGCCAAACACAGTCTCAGAGGACTTGCTTTGTGGTGATAATTCCATGATTTCCCTAATGTGCCACTTCAATAACTTGCTGTTGTAGACTTTCAGGAATAAAAATTCTTGACCCTCACAAAATAATTCCTTCTTGTGTAACGGACCGTTCATCGCGCACCATCTTGAATTTCTGATATTCACCATCGTTATCAAGAGGTCGAGAAGGTGTTCTCCAGGATTAATGCATAATAATGTCTTTTAGGATGAGCATATTCCAGTCTGCACTGGTAGCAGCAAGTATTTGCTCCACAGACACAGCTGCAGGAGTGCTGGATCTCACAATAAAGTTAACATAGGCCTCTGTACATTTGGAAGAGGGAGCCTTGCACTGAATAGGCACTCCGGAAAAGTAGTCGGCTGTGGTTTTGATCTTTTCCTGGCTTTTCCACAATGGTGAAGTCCTACTCTTGCAGTCTCATCCCCTAGCTACCAATGAAAGGGGGCATCTTGGCCTTTGAATTGTCAAAGAGAGTAAGCAATGCTTGGTGATCAGTAACAAGTGTAAAATGTTTCCCATACAGAAACACATAAAAGGATTCACCATCCCACACAACAGCGAGGAGTTATTTCGCAGGTTGCAAGTAAGCTCTTCAATCTCTGACAAACTTCTGCTAGCATAAGCTACAATATGCCTAGTGCATTTGCATGTCCACTATGTTGAGCAGTAATCACGGACAAGCCCACTGGGCTGGCACCCACAACAATTTTTGTATGGCACTTTGGATCAAAGTAAGCCATCTCAATAGCATTTTTAATAGCATGGTTAATCATTTTGAAACTGTTATGACATTCCTGTGACCACTGTAATAAAACATTCCGCTTCATTAACTCTCTCAATTGGGCCCTCACAATGGCAAAGTCATGACTGTAACTGGAACATTAGCTGGCTATACCAAGAAAAGAACGCCGCATGGTTACATCTTGAGGAGGGAGGGGATGTAGATGGCAAAGTCTGAAGCTTGGCTGGATCTGGAGTCATGCCCCCTTTTCGAGAAAATGTGCCCAAAGAATTTTAGTTTTGTGAAATTCACGAGACCTGCATCAATAAGTAGGCGGCACACATGTGTAAGCGCTCCATCATGATCCTTTTTTTCTGTGGTCCCAAATACTAGTATATCATCACTGTAATTGAAAGTATGCGTGACAGATTGTTTAATGCGATAAATGACATCCTGGGAAAGTTCTGCAGTTGAAGACACTCCGAAACTCAATCTTTTGCATCTGAACAAACGAGCATGGGTTGAAAATGTGCCTGCAATTTTGTTCGAGTTCGAGCTGATAATATCCTTTGCTCAGATCAAGTCGCGAAAATACTTTGGCACCATTCAACTGGGTAATCATATCGGCAATGTGCAGACCTGGGTGTCGTTTTCTTTTGATGGCTTTGTTTGCTTGATGCTGGTCACCACAGATTGACACAGACACTCCACTGTTCTTTTTAGGTACCACCATTATCGGCGACATCCATAGCGTTGGACCAGTAAATTATATCATGGCTTAGCAACTTCTCAAGTTGTTTTTCAGCAGCCTCTTGTAGATTAAATGCAATTCGATTATGTTGTTGGTCAACAGGAAAAATATTCTCATTCATGTGGATCTGCACTTTAATGGTCTAAAGCTTTCATAATCCATGAAACAAGGACTCAAACTAACTGATTCACTAGATCATGAAGCGCATTGATATTGTAATTCACAGAGATAAATCCCATGTCAGCAACAGTGCTGAAGCTGAGCAAACATGCAATCGGCAAAGTGCCCTGAAGGACATGGATTAGGGCTTGTACGTTTGTCTTTTTATACTTCATAGTTTTTATACTTCATAGTTTTATACTTCATAGTTGTCTAAGATTTTAGAACAGCATGTATTAAAATCTTTGTCACCCTTCCTGGAATCATCTCATCTACTCCAGGAGCGGCAAGCGGGGTTTCGTGCCCATCATAGCACCGAATTAGTAATGCTTTCGGTGCTGGATGAGCTCAGATGCATGGCTGACAGTAAAAAACCAAGCGCCCTGATACTTTTAGATCTTTCAGCGGCGTTTGATACGGTCAGCCATGCATTGCTCCTGGACAGATTAGTTATGTCTGGGATAAAAGAACAGGCTCTCCAATGGCTAAAATCTTTCTTGCTAGGGAGGACGCAGAGGATTCAACTAGCAGATCGTGTATCTGAGGTGGGTGTTCTGGAGTGTGGAGTCCCCCAAGGGTCCGCACTCTCGCCACTCCTGTTTAACCTATATCTGAAGCTACTGATAGACTCCTTGGTGAACATGGGCTGTAAAGTCTTTAATTATGCCGATGATACTCAGCTGTTGCTGAGTTTCGATAATACAACACCGGCCCAGTCCATGGCCCAGAATATACTGCGGTTCACAGTGAGCTGGATGACGACGAATCTGCTAAAAATTAATCCAGATAAAACGGAGGTCCTGGTAGTTTCAACTGCCACCTCACCTTGGAATGACTTATTCTGGCCCCAAGAACTTGGACCAACCCCAAAGCCATGCCCCAGCGTAAAGAGCCTTGGTATTAAGATCGACCAGGAGCTCTCAATGACCAGCCAAGTATCCGCCGTTGTTGGATCTTGCACCAACTTGATTAGGCAGTTGCGAAAGTTAGTCCCTTTGCTTTCTACAAATATGCTCCGAACCATTGTTTCGGCAACAATAGTCTCCAGGATCTACTATGGGAATGCATTATATCTAGGTCTACCAAAAAATCTAATCAACCGCCTGCAAGTCACTCTGAACAATGCAGCGCGGTTAATCTTTAGATCATCCAGACAGACCCATGCTTCCCCTTTATTACACAGGCTACATTGGCTCCCCATAAAGCAAAGAGTGGAATTTAAAAGCCTGTGCATCACCCATAAGGCAATCTATGGGCAGGCACCTGCCTATATAAAAGAGAGGCTGGAAGTTTATAATCCCAAGCGAGCTTTAAGATCCTCCAACTCCCAATTGCTGTCATGTCCGCGCTTTAAAATGGCGACCAAAGGCGGGAGATCCTTTTCAGTCCAAGCCCCCAAAATGTGGAATAAGCTACCTGAGGCCCTTCGTAAAGAACCTAATCTCCTCCTTTTTAGGAAATCTTTGAAGACATTTCTATTCAGAGACGCCTTTGCATCTCTGTGAGTTAGGCCGATAATCTGCATCCCTTTTCATTTTACTTCTTGTTGCTGTATCTGTCAGACGCGCCTTGAGACCTGACGGTGATTTGGCGCGATAAAAAACCCAGATAACAATAACAATAACAATAAATTAACCTGGACTTTGCAGGTGTCGAGGCTGCTCACGTGTATACTTTGGTTTTCGATGGTGTGAGACAGGGCACCGGAGCCAGTACATTTTATGTTTCAGCTTGCATAATATTTATCGACGCACCACTGTCTATGATAAATGGTATAGAGCAGCCATTAACCCTACAGGTGAATGTTCACCAGTATACTGGATGCAGAGCGTAAAGTATAGAATCAACACTCCACAAATTTATGAACAAAAAGCAGACAATTCAATCAGTTGTTTTATACAAAAATGTATTGCAACCAGTGACAATAAAACCACATGAATATCAATATCTGGTTACATATGTCAAATAATGGATGGAAACGGATGAACTGTGATTCAAACAATAATATACAAAGAAATCAGATCATTTGCAACTCAGCAAAAAATCTAATACATTTTGCGACTAAATTACCCAGCCCAATGCATTTCGGGATTCTATTCATCTCTTCTTCAGGGGAAACTGTGAAAAAAGTTGAACACATAATCCATATTTGAAAGCTCTTTCCTACACAAAGATTTTACAAGAAAATTAACGCCCACTCAAGGCAGAATTAAACTGCAACACCTGAATATGTTTACACATGGCAATTGAAGAGAAAATCACAAGAGAAGTGAATCACATTAGTGAAAAACTGATCAAAGGAGATTGTGATCAGAAGAAAATAGCGTGATTGTCAAAGTTAAACGAGGTGAAAAAGAAACACAGAATCCTCGCCATACGATAAAATAATCTGGAAAAAACATGGTTCTGCACGAAAGACCCTTACGATGAACCCGATACCATGTGTGGAGAATCGTTATAAAAATGAAGCAACCAAGCGGGTGGATGCATGCTAAACGGTAAAGCCTAAAGTGTACAAAGTGTACTAAGTTAGAACTTACTCTGAGCTGTGGCAACCGGGAGTCACTGTCTACTACGATCTGAAGCGACGGGGATGGTGTCAAGACTGTAAAAAAGGTGAAATACCCAATGTCATATCCCTAGTTCTTTACATGATTACATGTGACGTACGTGAAGAATATCAAGGTTACCTCAATGATAAACGCTGAAAAGATTGTTCCGTCCTCTGTATCCAACAATATAGCAGCCTCTAATTTCTAAAGGTTGTAAGCAGTGGCCGCTCTGGCTGTGAACCTGTAAAAATATCATGATGATATGCTAAACGAATGCTACTATTGAGTACCCAAAACGATGCCGAAGCCAACGAAACCATTTCAAAATGTGAAGTACAGGGTTTCTCCTTACCAAAGCTGCTATCTCTGTTGAACGTTGAATGAACTTCACTCGAATATGCTACGTCAAATACCTCGTTTCGGTCAAAAGAAACGTGCAAAACCTTACTCGAAGTCTCTATTTAATGTGCATAATATACATGCACCGTAATGCCACTATGTTCACTTAACTACTAGGCTTCCAGCGCTTATGCCTCGCTCCCATGCTTCAATCCAATGCCCAACTGCCTGCCCCCAAGTCAAACGCTATGAACCCCATAGCCACCACTTACCAGTGTGCTTGTCAAAAAACCGCTGCTACTCTCGCCAGAACGCCAAAAACATTTGTACATGCTCCCTGACCAGTACTGTGTGATGAATTTATTAGCCACACCCAAACCGTACGTCATTAGACTACTGAGTCCGTAACGGAACATAAGGGTCCTGCGCTCTGCAATACACAAGACAGTATACCTTCCTACTTCAAGCTATTGGCTAATTGGACAATTGTTCCAGGAATCGCTTCCATTAGAATGAATGAGGAACCATTTTAATCTGAATCCTATTTTCAATCATAATGATACTTGTCACACTCAATTTATCTCCTATGTGATTTCAGAAAGGTAATCATTTTTGCTACTTTTTCCCATTATTGGCAAAAACTGTAGGTCAGGTTTTAAGGTACGCAACACATATAAACAATATTAACAAATGGCTGGCTGTCTTTACATTCGTAGGCAGAAGCCAGACCAGATGGCTTTGCCACTAATAGTTTAATAAGCGCCGGAATTTTTCACAGACGGGTGTTTTTTGTGTGATTGTGCAGAGAGGAGGTAACAAATGCCCCATGAGGGTGAACCTTGTCATGGAGATCAAACAATAAAAGACTGCAACTGGGTCAAAATGTCAGCGATATAAAGTCACTGAATTCCTGCAGACAAAACTGGTAATTTGTCATGCTAAATGAACACACATTCACTGTATAAAAGACTAATCCGCTTTCAAGAAAACATTTAAAACTTGTATTTTTCTATGCTCTCTCCATATCCAATTATAATCAAGTCTGCAGTGTTTGTCTTATCACACTTTTTCCAAACTACACCTAAAGCAGTGATCAATGGAGGCAAGCATTCGTGAAAATGCCTTTCTTCCTCTCAACACCCAGCCTGCCTTGGGGAGAACCCAGCCACGTACGGACTACTCTAACCACAGACGTCACAACAATTCTTTAACTATTGGCCGGGAAACACTTTTGTACATTATTTATAGTGATAGTAGGCAGAAAGATGGTCCATAACACTTACGGCGGACCACCAAGCGCAACAGTAGACATTTCTGACAAAGGAAATATTTCAGCGAAACTTGTGTTCACTACTCGTCCATCAGATGGCGATGTGAATGAGTTCCAGTCTATACAACAAAAACTTTACTCTGCAACATCCACTAAACAAGGTAAGGTTTGTGACCATGTATGCAGTAGCCACGGCAATCCAGTTTGCAGTAACAGTCTTGAATACAGACATCATACTCAACACCAAAGCATCCTCTACCACATTAACAACCTCATAGCTAGGTTAGGTCAGCTCATTTGTCTTCCAATACTGCAACAAAGCTGCATATGCAGAATCTAGAGCAATACAGTAAGAAGCAACACTCTCCATGAGACTTTGACAGGTATCAAGAACAAAACAGTACACCATACAGCATAGGGCTCACCTCCACTCTCTACATCCTGGCAACCATGTATTTTTAATACTACACACAACTTAAGCAGAAACCAAGCTAGAAATCTAGAATGTCAAAGACATAATCCTTTAATAGGATGAAACCTCTCACCCACCAGAGGTGGCATGCTTCATCATAGGGACTCTCCTCACACCGTGACAGCAAATCATGGTGCGGACTACTACTCCCTCTCTAATCGGGAGGAGCTCTTCAGGTGTTTTAGTGTGTGGTAATAATCCTTATGAAGTCGGTCGGTGTTGAGGCTAGGCTTCACTAGAACACAAAAAGGCAGGGTTATGTGACTGCTGCCAAGTTAATTCACTTTTTGCAAAACCTGACAGACAAGAATAAAGCTGAAAGTCTTTGCTGGAGTAAGTTTTAACCACTTGCACATACCATTTTTGTTTACACTATATAACTTTTTACACTCTGCTAGCCTCACCATCCGACTGACTCCATAGGAATTATTACCAAACACTGTTAAAAATTGGGCTTGTGGTTGGCAGAGGTATGTACCTTGTAAAAGCAGGAACATTATCCCAGGCAGGGTAAGTCAGTAACACACTTTAAATTAACCTATGCTCACCCTCTAGTAGCTTGGCACAGAGCAGTCAAGCCTAACTAAATAGGCTTCCTGATCCTGATCCTGCTCGTGCTCTCCTGTCTGCATTATGGGGAAGGATAGGCCTCAGCGGCACCCATAGAGCAATGCTGTTACTCAGTACACTACACTCCCCCCATTAGCCAACTCATGGACTCACTCACCAAGAGGCCTCGCGGTCTCCAGAGCGCTCCCCCAAGCGACAAGAGCCACCCTTGTGTACAGCCCTCCTGGAGGCTGTACAGGGAGCGTAGTCTCCACTGAGGTAAATCTGTTGCAGGCAGATCTTCGTAAAGTTATTCATAGAGTTGACAATGTAGAAACTAATATCACGCTTCAGAAGAAGGTGCAATGCTTTAAATAACCGGTCTCCCAACTGTCTGTGGTCTCTCACACCCTGGAGGAACGTGTGGAAGACGCAGAGGAGTGATCACTCCAGAATAAAGTACGCCTGTTGGGCTTTCTAGAGAAAGTGAAAGTCCAATCAGCGGAGCGATTCCACAAAAACTGGGTAAGGAATTCTGTTAGAACTGGCTATTTCTGGTAGGCTAAGGCTGACGCCAAAGCCAGGCAGAAACCACCATTCTAGTCAGGGCAAGGCAGTCACACGCCAAGGTAACCCCTGCTCACCCCCTTCGTAGCTTGGCACAAGCAGTAAGGCTAAACTCGGAGGCAATGTGTAAAGCATTTGCGTCAGCGCACAACAGCAACAACATACTAGGCACACCACAAAAGGGACTCCACACAAGGTTATTATAAAATAACTTTTGTATTGTCAAAACACATATCAGATAAACATCACACATGTACATTGTGCCAACTGGCACGGGCAATATTCACATGGGATTATTTACAAGACAGGGCCACATGGGCCACTGTCAGAATCAGATATAGTACTTTTAAAATAAGTAATACTAAACATAAAATGGTAATCAAAAAGATCACACCCAGTATCCACTGGTAACAGGAACCAGGACCTTACTAGGACCACCTGTACTAAAAAGGACAACCACCTAAGAATAAAATACATTTAGGGGTGTACCAGAACACATTACCCATGATGCATGAACCACATTCAGAGGAGTAATAAAGAGAAACACATGATGCCTAAAACATTCAGAGGTGTTAAGAATAAAGCACATGATGCAATAAAATACATTCAGGGGTGCAGCGCAAGAAGACACATGAGGACTAAACATTCAGAGGTGCAGCGCATGGAAAGAAAGACACATGATGCGTAAACCTACACATTCAGAGGTGCCAGAACCTAAGTCAATAGCGCAAAAACACACAGTAGGCAATTACTATTAAAAACATAGGAATCACATTGCGCATAACTTACATAAGCCACCACTTGTGGCAGTCCCTAGGCCAACTGGCCGTGTTGGGGCTAAGACGCCTTGAGTCTCAATGTCAGGGTGCGCCGCCATGCAGCGCCAGTCTCAAAGTACAAAAAGCCTAAACGTGGCAGCTGCCCACAAAGTGCTGGGCAGCTGGGGAATCATCAAAGAAACTGCGACAGGGTCCTCACTGACCCTTGGGCGCAAACTGCACCCACTGTGGGAGCCACACAGGCTCTACAAACTCCTTCCTCTCAGGTAGGAGAGGGCGGGCACCGGCAATGTGCCCCGACGCCCCCTCTAACTAGATATACCAAGCGCTGGAGCCAAACAGGCTCTTAAACAAAATATGGCCCCTCTGGGCCACACAGGCTCTGTACTCTCTCTGGAACCCTCTGGCTCCTCAGCAGATTAACCCCCCTGAGCCTAGCAGGCTCTGAAACACATGAGGGGTCGTTGGAGCCTTGCAGGCTCGAATCAACACATGCCCATGAGCCCTCTGGGCTCTCTACGCCAAATATGCCCCTTCATTGGAGCCTCAAGGCTCTGGCTTAACGTTGGGGCGACCCACTGCCAACCGGGGCCGCCCAAGCACCAACTCTGCCTCACCGGCATGGAACACCCCCGAGCTCCCTCCTGGAGCAGAAGCAGCACTGTCCCCTGCACGCCCGCACTCACCGGTACCTTGGGAGGCGGCGTCGGCTCTTCTCTGCGGGGCTCTCAGGCGGCGGCGGCTCCTTGATACAGCAGGGCTCCCTCGCATCACGGGAGCCCTGTCGGCCGCTCACTTCCTCACTCGGGGCTCCCTCTGCATACGGGAGCCCCAGCAGCCGGCCACACTCCTCCTCTCGGGCAGCTTCACTGGCGGTGGGGGCGGGCACCGACAATGTGCCCCGCGCCCCCTCCGCTCTCTCCTCACAGCACCGGCCGCCATCTCTCGGGCGCCTTCTTCGGCGCAGCAGCTCCGTTCTCCCTCTCCTCACGGGAGACCGAACAAGCACGCCATGGCTTCCCCCCGACCGGGGGAGGCGAGAACGACTTCCTCCTCTCTTTAACGGGCCGGCCTCGACCTCCGCAGCAGCTCCTCATCGAGGGGCCAATCCGGTCGCGGCTCGGGCGGCGAGCCTCCCTCACTCGTCGCGAAGCTTCCAGGAGTCAGCCAATTGCAGCGCGGCTCCTGGACCAGGCCCCTCTCAAAGGACCAATCAGAGCACGGCTCTCCTCGGGGCTCGGCCAATCAGGTCGCGGCCCCTTCGTGGTTCTCCCCGCGGCTTCTGGTCACCTTCAGGCCCCCGGGCCGCAGCGGTGACAACACGGGGCAATGCCGGGTGGGCACCGGCCTAAGAACAATCACGCAATCGAGGTGGGCACTCGTAATTAATTAAATAAATACGGGCATAACGCAGGGTGGCACCTGCAACATCTCACGCAAAATGCGTGATAGCGACACGCTCGCTACGGGTGAAAAATAAAGCGCTCTCAAGCGCTATTAGGCAGAAATAAAGCGCTTCCATCGCGCTGGGGGCACTGACAGCCTCACAAGCCCCCAGAGATGACCCCTACATCAAGAAGGGTCCCAAAAGTCCTGAGGCATCCAGGAGTCAGCACAGCAGCTCCTATTAAGGGAAATCCTCCAGCAAAGTTCTTCAGGAGTCCAGGACCAGTCCATCAGGAATCCAGGGCAAAGCAAAGTCCCTCCATCAGCCCAGGCAAGGCAGAGGGGTCCCCCCAGAAGTCCTCCAGGCATCCAGGGGCTGGGCAGCGCCCGCCCCTGGTAGATTCAAGTCAGAAACAAGAACCTTTTGGAAGGGGACACAGCCCCTTCTTATACAGTGAAAAGTCTTTGAAGTCTTTGAAGTCTCAGTGAGAGAACCAGCTGGACTGGTTTAGAGGGAAGTCCCTTCAGTATCAGGGACAGAGGTGACAGTCGCCCAGCGGGAGGTGGAGCCAGCTTTGTAGTCAGGCAGGCACAGCCCTTCACTATCAGGTGCCATCTCCTCCCACTTCCCTGGCAGCAGATGCTGCCTTTCATCCATGGGCTGACTTCAGACAACCTCCTGGGCTCTCCAGCCCCTGTCATCCTCAAACCAGACAGTTAATCCACAAGCAGGCCCAGGCACTCTGGGCCAGGCTCACCAGCGAATCACACGCCAGCAACAACTTACACAAATATGCCAACTTCCAAAAGTAGTACTTCTAGACTAGACACAGTCATGCCGCATATATCATTTTGCAGCATTCATTCTCACGAGTTCGTACATACCAAACTCGCCCCTGCACTCCCCACACATCAGGAACTACCATGGGCATACATATTCCCCATTCATTCCTATGGGAGGGCAGGTCACTCACCATACATACACAGAGAGCTCCAGCACTTTACACTGTACCACAGTGAAAAAGTGTGCAGAGGCCTAAAATCACCACCACCAGGTTCCAGAAACAGGCTAGGAAAAAGCAAAAAGTCTGGGGGTGAACCTGCCCAAAGGGCCGGGTCCAACAAATGCCATTCGCCATAGAGGTTTATCTGACCGTTTTGTTGTTGAGGGGGCCTACAGGGCACCGGATCCTGTACCCCTTTTGAGGGTACCACCATAGGCCCTTATTGCCAAAATCCTTAATTAAAGGGATCTGAACTTTATCCTGAGGGCTGGCATGGAGGCAGCTGCCCCACCCTTCCAGAACCCTAATATCGCAATTTAACCGGATTACACTAAAAGAATTACAGGAACCATGTAAATCTTTGTAGATTAAGAAAAAGTTGCAAGAGATGGATCTCTGGTACATGCTCCTCTAGCCCAGCAAAACCCAGCATCTTTGCTGCAGGGAAGACTCACTTCTTCGAGCGCCTCGAGGATGGATGGTCTTGGCTAGACAGGTCAGACAATCCCTGTGCACCCTCCGAATGCTGCAGACCCCTTCCATACCCGCCGGGGGGGGGGGGCAGACAGACTAGACATGAGAGCACATACCGTTCTCTTCCCCCCCCCCCCCCCCAACCCCCCATCCCCCGGAGGCCCAGAGTGATTCTCGCATTGTGGTCTGGGAGGACGGCACAATCGATGGTGCAAATCATGAAGCTTTGCTAGTGCTTGAGACTCTGGTCCAATACAAAAGAGGCTGAGGAAAGGATCTATACTGAGGGTGACAGGCACTCAAAACAAGCATTGGCATTGACAATAGGTCTCGCTTTTGGGACCTTATAAGTATTTAGTTATGCAGCACAATAACCTTGGTGCAACAACATCAACTGTTGCATGGCTAAACACTTATAAGGTACAAGGTTTAGAGATGCAACAGCTGATGTTGTTGCACCAAGGATATTGTGCTGCATAACTAAATACTTATAAAAGTTCCAAAAGGGAGACCTATTGGCTATGCCAATGCTTGTTATTAAGAAGGGTGTGCCAGACAGGTTGTGGAACTCAGAGACGATAGTGCCTCACACAGTGATTAGAGAGGCTCAGGCGGGGCATGAAATACTTCTGGCAATTATTGTCAGTAGGTCCTCCTTCACCAAAGTACTAGTAAGCCCAAGAAACTTTGTTGTGCCCCCAAAAAAAGCTCGGCTTCGTAAGCAAGTGAGAAGGATTTTGCAGTCCTGTGCAGGAAGGGTTGTGCTGCAGGAGGTTGAGCCTACTTGCCAAAAGTCAATTAAAACATGAAAACTGGTTGTCTCGGTCAGCAAACAATATGTCCTGGGCGTCGGGTCATAAGAATTTTCCTACCTTGGGTAAAGAAAATACCTTTCAAGCCCTTCCTGGACAGCTGTAGTTTGGGGGATGGAGAGTAGGGCTTGGGCATATCCACCGCTTGTGGGGAGACTACAGAGGAAGAGCGAGTTTGGGGCTTTGGAGCAGGAGAAAGGGAAATGACTTGGGGATGCAAGGTGATGTGGGAGAGAGAAAGAAAGATTGTGGAATGCAAGGGAAGGAGATCGATAGAAAAAATATAGTTTGGGTTCTGGAAAGTTGTTTTGGGGGAGGGTTTAAGGAAGGCAGGCAGTCATGAATTTATAGTGTATTAGAAGGTTGATTTTATGGGGTATTTCAATAACCATAAGTTGAAACTACAAGTAAAGTGGCTTTACTGCTAGCAAAGGTGTGTGGTATAGTTTTTTTTAGCACAATGTAAAAACAGCTAGTGGGTGGAGCATTCTCAATCCTGCTTATTCAGTGCTGGGCTTCGAGGTACAGAAGAATCCAAACGTTTTTTTAAAAAAAGGCATTTATCAATAGGCTAGAAATGAATAAAATAACTGTTAGTTAGTGTTTTATTATTTATTATTCACTAACGGTGTTTCAAACCCTGCACCCCCACTTTCTGAGAGCCTGAAGCCTCAGGATAGCCAGGTCACACAGATTATTTAGACTCATAAAGGCAAACACGCATCCCCTCGCCTGCATTCGGCATTTATAGCCCTTGCGCATCTTGGACTAGAAGTAGCATGTTCCAATGATGTAGAATACTTCCACTTGTGATTGGTATACCTCTGTCCTACGAAATAAGTTCATAGGGCATCTTTATGACATGATCAAGGAGTGTTGGGACTACATTGTAAGGCAAATTACTACATTTAGATGGGATCATGGGATGGACTGACCCTTGCTGACTCAGGAAGGACCACCTAGTAGCGTAGCCAGTGTGTCATGGGCCCTAGTACAAGGAAGGAAATGGGTACCCTGGCTGCTGTCTGAATAATATAATACAGAAATGTTCCCCTCTGTGCCCCAGTGTCACTGCACCTGCTAAACCAATAAAAGCTACCATAGCTGCTAGCAAACAAGAGTCAGGTGGGAGAACCCCCGATTTCGAAGCCAAAAACGGCTTTGTTTTGACGATCTTTCACCTAAAAGTGCCTGTTTCAATATTGGTCACTGAAGAAAAGAAAAAAATGTCTCCAGCTCCCCTTTCCGGAATGTTGGACTGTAGGGACCTACGCCAGTGGTGACCAACCCACCAGTCAAGCCTGCATACACTCTGAGCGAAATGTTTAGGCATAGCACCTCACTGTGTGTGATATCTGAGGCACAGCCTACCAAGTGATAAAAAGTTGACCAGTCGGATTCCCTATCAGCAATCAGGTCAATTGCCATTTATAGTGACCTGCACGTTCCCGCTCATTTACTACATTTCATATTACTAGAGGATGTGGACTCATTCTGTGCCACAGACGTGGTCTGGGACCAAGCAGTTCCACAGAAGAGCTACCAGTGATGGCTCGGTATCCGCTTAATGCTGGCACGCCCAGACCTTGATTTCCAAAGGATTCGAGACACTCACCTCGAATGGAGCTCGCGAGCAACAGCCCAAGCCACGAGGTCCCGAGTAGCACAGGCGCACCTTACTTCTGTCTTGAGTGTAAGAGAGCCCTTATCTCACTCACACTATCACCGAAAACATTCATCTTCATTTAGACAAGCCACGCTCCTGCAGGCATGCACCCAACAGAACACTTTAAAGTGGTGTGACTCGCCCAGATTCAGCCCGTGCACACGCTGCTCGCTCTTCTGGGCTACCTCAATAGAAAATAGTTTGATAAAAAATATGTGATACCTAGTTGCCTAACACACTTAACCTGATACCAGTTGGGCAGAGTTTCCCTCGCAATGAAATTACCCTTGTGAAATTTGTATCTGTGTGAATCAATTTACATGTCCACTAAAATTTCCTATGATCATGAGATCGGTGTGCTTAGCCGCTTACACATTCAGGTTCTTTAACTAGTCACACAATATCTATTGCAATATCTAGTGCAACTCTGCAAATCAGAGTGCACATTTCTACCAACAACAGTGCCCAACAGTAGAGCACATATTTTCTCTGAAGCGTAATTTACAAACCGAATTTCTTTTCACAGAAATTACATACAGCAGGGATTCGCCAAACTCTGTACGTCACTGTGAGTTTGCGCTGAAATGAGCTACGAGTGAAAATCACAAACCTCATTCTCCTGGGCTGGGCTCTGCCAAAGTGTACTGCTGCCTGAGAGAGAGAGAAGGAAGCGAGCAAGATGAACCTGCCAGGTCTGAAGGGAGAGCAGGGCGACGAGGGCTAAACACCGGGGGCAACGAGGACTAATCACCAAAGAGAGGGCTCCTTTCACGGGGCCAGGCATGGTGCTCAGGGGCTGAGAGCGGGACTTATGGCTTGCGGAGCAGGTAAAGGGACTGCAGAGGTCATTCGGGCAGGAGTTTTCTGCAAGCTTCTCCTGAGAGGAGCTGTGCGGCACGCAGCTGCTTCAAGGGGAGGGTGTGGTACGTTGTGTTTTGCTTTGTGGGGGTAGGTTGATGACATGCAGTGGGTAGGGCTGCAGCAGGACAGGAGTCTGCTACTTCTGCCTCGACCCGGGGAAGGGGTTGCATCATATTGAAGGTATCCTGCAAAAGGGAGCTGTGCTGAGTTAGTTGTAGAGGCAAAAGAAATTGAAGCGTGCAGCATGTGGTCGATTTCGCAAGACGTGTGGCCGCGAGACGCGCTATGTGGTGGGGGAGGGACGAGTAAGACACAGAGGCAGAGCGAGGCGCACACACGGGAGAGCGAGAGGAAAGCCAGATGGCGCCTCTGCTCGTGCCTGTGCGCGAAACCGCACACAGAATGCCACACAAAAAGCTGTGGTAGGACATTTAAAAGCCCACTAACTAAATGTCTCGTTTTCTTGTATAACCTCCTTTATTCCTTTAAAGCCAGTCTACCTCTTGATATTCATGCAATGCTTTTCTAGAAGGTTTTTGTTTCTTCTCTGTATCACCTATGTATATTGTATTGACACCTTTTGCTGTTTAATAAACTTTTTCTGAACTTAAAGATAGATATGGATACAATCCTAGTCGTGGTCGCCAGCAGGAGAATTTTACATTCAACAGCTGCCAGCATTAAAGTGTCAGAACTGTTGGAAAGCGATCAAATCTTTGTTTGGGAAGAGACGGAGAAGCAGACCTCTCTTGACGGAGTGAGGCTGAAGAGCACATGATGAGCTACCAATCAGACTTTTGAGAAAAAAAAACAAAAAAATAAGTGGGGGGACTTATCAAATTAGGTAGAATACAAATGGCAGCATGGTGCGTGACTGACATCACAGCACGTGGCATCTCAGGAAGTGACGTCACAACCCATGACCTCACAGGAAAAGACGTCATAAGAAGTGACATCGGGTCTTAACACCCAACACGTATGTTTAGCAGGTCTATCATGAGTATATTTGAGCTCACTATAAGATTTAATGAATGAGATTTTGCATTGGGGTTGTACCAAAAAAATGGGGTAAACCCAACGTCAAATCTTGGCCTCAACTTATACATTTAGAGCCTTGGTTAGCATAGTATTGTGTTGCCCTTAGGTCACGTGGTGTCACAAGGGCAACACAATACTGTCAAATTCACCAAGCCACACAAGGTCACCTTGAGTGGCCCTGCGTTGCTTGGCAAATCTGGAGTAACGAAAGGCAGCGCAAGTGACTCCCTTGCATTACTCTGCGATGGGAAGGTGTTCAATGCGAGGAGCCTGGGTGGATCCACGCTTCCACCTATGGATCTTGCTGCATTTCCAGATTTACCAATGTGTCAAAATGCTACACCTTCCCAAGGGGAGTCCCAACGAAGAGAAAATATCTTTATTCCTCCTTATTGCTTCCTCTAAGTGCGCTGCAAATATAGAGAGGGTAAAAAGCCTCAGAGGATTTTTTTGTGCAAGAAGGTTATTCTTCCTGCATAAAAACAATCCTGCCTGCAGAGCAGGTACCATGGCGCAAGGGTGCCTGCGTTGGTGCTCGGTAGCAGATTGTGTGCACGCGTAGGCAGAAAGAACGCGCCATATATTGGTAAATAATTGCACAATCCTGCCCTCTCTCTTTCACGCAATACAGCAAGTTGTGTTGTGTGAAAGATTGATAAATTTCACCTTCATTTAAAAAAAAATTCTGTCACAAAGAAATTGGCAACAAAGACAAAAGTGGCAGTAATTCGGTTAGGCTTAATTGGTTGTAAAGTCTGCATTTGCTGGAGAGATATGGGTCTGTCTAATCTCAGTTTTTAATCAAAGGAGTGTAGAGGGTTAATGTGTCGCCTGTAAAGCACATCATGAAACATGCGGTTGACAGATTTTATTTATGTCGCAAGGTATGTGGATTACTGCTTTTAAAACAGATCGTTTTGTTATTTGCAGTTCAATTCTAATATAGCACAGCAAGCCAAGGACATGGGACTCCTACACCTTGAAACCCTCACTGTCCGATATAACACAACCTGTGCATTGATTTGCGCACTTATGATTTAATGTCAATGTATAATGTGTATGTCTGATTTAATGCATCCGGAAACCTTGCATAGGGAGGAGTAGCGCTATCAAAGAAAAAAACTAAATAGTGATATTTAAATTGTTATTTGTGTAAATACTGGGGCAGACACACATCTGACAATCTAACATTGCACGCAAATCGCTTATATACAGTGTTTCAGATTAAATCAATCATTTCATCCATTACTTTAGAAAAGTCTCACAGATTTACCCTATGTGGGAAGGCTATAACAACAGCTGCACTGTGCTATTTGAACACAAGCTGCACCTTGCTTGTGAAGACTGAAAAAGAACAAATATGCTCGAGTTACTTGTGTTTCCATTCAGAGTGGATATGGTCTAGCAGTGCAAGGAGATTTGCACATTGGTCGGTCGTGCATACACTAACAAAAATCAGTAGCTCACATTGTTTCAAGCATTTCCATCCACAACATTTTTGCTGAGTTACTGTCATAGTGGCGTGGAATTTCAAGAGGACTTCTCAATTGAACTTTTGAATATAGCCAAATAACAATAACATAAAAATACAAAGCATTTAAAAAATAAGTAGACTATTTCCCTAACAGGGTAGTTCTGTGTTTGATCTTGCTACCTCTCTGATAGATGCAGTGCACCGGAGCAGCTTGTTCTACTTTTGCTAAAACATTTCAGCAGGGCTTTGAAAAGCTGCAAGTTATGATTTTGTTCTAAACTTCACTTTTCTAAACTGCATCAGCTTGGAACTCCCTCCCTGTTGAAATTCGCTTGTTGGAGGACCTCCTGACCTTCCGGAGGGCTATAAAAACATTCTTGTTTTAGCTGCCTCTTTTTACACCTTCATTTCCCTGTTGTGTTATGTTTCTCCTTGTCTCTGCGCCGGGACGCTCCTTGGCTGGAGTATCTGTGCGCATAATAAATTAATATAACATAACATAACAATTAAAATTGAAGTTTTGTGAGAGAAGAGCTCTCTAAAACATTTTTAACCAGAACATGGTCCCAAAAAAGGAATATGCTACTTACCAGTATGCATCTTATGGCTTGCGGAGCAGGTAAAGGGACTGCAGAGGTCATTCGGGCAGGAGTTTTCTGCAAGCTTCTCCTGAGAGGAGCTGTGCAGCACGCAGCTGCTTCAAGGGGAGGGTGTGGTACGTTGTGTTTTGCTTTGTGGGGGTAGGTTGATGACCTGCAGTGGGTAGGGCTGCAGCAGGACAGGAGTCTGCTACTTCTGCCTCGACCCGGGGAAGGGGTTGCATGTGGTGGGGGAGGGACGAGTAAGACACAGAGGCAGAGCGAGGCGCACACACGGGAGAGCGAGAGGAAAGCCAGATGGCGCCTCTGCTCGTGCCTGTGCGCGAAACCGCACACAGAATGCCACACAAAAAGCTGTGGTAGGACATTTAAAAGCCCACTAACTAAATGTCTCGCAGAGCAGCACATGCGCTGGCTCAGGTGAGACCTAAAAACATTACCCATGATATTTGTAACACAAAGCATAAATATTTCTTAAAATGCGACCCGCTATTGTCTGAATCCTCATTTTAATGTACTTTGTGTTAGAAAGATAGTATAGTTATCTCTTCCTTTATGAGGACCTTGAAGAAACTAATGCGGGTTTCTGACTTTAGAGAAACACACACAAGAAGCAATATTAGATTCAGTCTTGGTGGTGGTTCCTCCAGTTTTATAGAAAAGCTGCCAATGAAGTTAAAGGGAGCAAGTTAATGAGTAACAGGCTCATCATGACCACTTACGTGAGGGTACTTCCTATATTTTCATACAATCTTTACTGTCTTGATTTGTATCTCTCCTGCGATAGGGGGAGCCAAGAATACGATTCTGTTTATTTCTTTGTCCCATGCGTTATAAACCAGTTGGTGGGGAGGGGGTGGGGGGGGACCTTTTGTGTCTTGTGTTGACGCTTGCTGGTGTCTTAGGATGAGGCATTTATTTATTTATTAACCGAGTTTGATATAGCGCTGGCTAAACCCGTAGGTATCAGAGCGCTTTACATAAGGTTCAACAAGGTTTCAACAGTGAAAACAATTACACGTTACATTAAATATATGCGACACATTGAAGAGCGAGAAGGAGAGACAAATAGAGTGGAAAGGGGGAGAGGGGGAGTGAGAAGGGAGAGGAAGAGGGGGAAGACGGTATGAGAGACGTAGAGAAAGTCTGCCCTAAGACCAAATGGGTAGGTGACGGCCGAGGAGGGAATCCACAGGCAGTCTCCATTTTAGCTCTCAAGGTAGCTCCATCGGGCATCAGATAGATAGATAGATAGATAGATAGATAGATAGATAGATAGATAGATAAGAGACAAGGAAAAAGCAGAGTTACAGAAATATGATGAGGGTGGATGTGCGAGACGGGGAGCTGTACTATGGACCGCAGTCTTCTCCGTAGCGCAAGCCTCACAGAGTCGCAATGCCTTACACTGAGCCTTGCAGCTTTATTGCAGGCCACCATGCTCTCCATAACGCTAGCTTTACTGTGTTCAGTCACGCGAGCCGCTTTGAGTCAAGCGCACTAATTAAGGAGTGGCCACTGGTTCTCGAAGGACCCTCAGATTCTTGCGCGTGCAATGTCTTGAGGTCTGTAGGTATGGATACTACTGTTTTTGAAACACCACAAACTTCATGCAGCTGACAGGCTAGTGCTATCACTTGAAACAGTACAATCCTTCACAAGGTGAAGAGTTGCATTTACACAGAGAAGTTAGTTGTTTGAAAATATGCGCAGGTCAAACAGACTAATTGCCCACCTGTGCCAGATGTATACACATGACTGGCAGCAGGACAGGGCGTTGTGATAGCTAAACGTATTCACACAGGTCGCCAGTGTAACAAGGTGCGTTGGTAGAGAATGCAGGAGTGATGACGTGGAGATGAGAGTAGTTTATTCTCTACATGAAAGGTCTCATCCAGCCACTCAAACTACTGTCAAGCCCTCTCCCTTCCATCTGCAGCTCAGCCACCACAAACATTCTATGATGACCTAACAACATTTGGTTCCAATGATGCACGTCCTTGCATATCGAATCTTATGGGCTTGTGTAATGAAGTAGTTATTTTAGACTAGTCCAGGGTGGAGGGTGAGGCGGGTGGGGGGGTGGAGGAGCCGTTGTGAAATTTTTCCATATGTTGACCAGTGGGTCGTTGCCATCTGTTCACAGGGGAAAAATAGGTACCCAAGCGCATCACCCTTTTCTTATGGGTAAGATTGGATCATACAAGCTTGACTTCTGGAACGTATGGCATTTGGGCAATTTTCATAAACGCTAAAGGTTGTTATCCATTTTTAAGAGACACGCTGTTGACATTGCCAGCTTGTAGAAGACACTTTTTTGACGTTGAGGACGCCAAACAGGCCTCGAAATTGAGGGGACAACTTTACTATGCCAACTACTTGAACTTTGCTAGGAGAGTCCTAACATGGATAGCTCCGGAGTTCCGTTTTGCCCTCATGTACATGGAGACAGATGTAGTGAGGTGATACTTCTTGTTTTAAGGCAGGTTGGATGGTATAGACGTAGCTATTGTCAATACCTACGGATCCAATATAAATGATGGACAATTTTTCTTGACATTAGGAGTTGTTTTTGCCAGCATTATACTATAAGAGATTTATACGGAGATTTTAATTGTATCCGAAATCGACGCTCAGTATTCACCGCCCCCCTCCCCAATCACAACACTAAACCCCACATGACTGCTTCCCTTGAGAGGCATGCAACATACTATTTGCACACACAAGTTTTGCGGGAAAAAAGATGCATCGCCTTCTCTCATTTGGAAAGTCTTCTTTTGAAACTATCTACACCCCAGAGAGCTGGAAATCCCACAGATAAATATTTTTTTTAAACGTCTTGAGGCTGTATCCCAGACCCTCGTACAAAGGCCATTCTGTGGCTAAAAGCGACAACCTCCAAAGGCTAGTATGCACCTCAGTACCTAGAGTCACAGTAGGTTGCACTTGCCGAGTTATGCAAACACAGCGTCATTTAATATTCAAAGGAAAGCCTTTCCCCATGGTTTGGTAATCATTTAAATTGTGGTTAAAAATAATGTATGCCCTCAATTGCCACAAAATATAACTTTTTGGCACGTTCCATATTAGACTGCAAGCTACTGAATGCACATCAATGGTTTGAGAAGTCGAAAGAACAGATTCTAGATAGTGTTTAAAGGTGGGCTAGTCTTTAAAAAAAAAGAAAAAAACACACATTAAAAAAAATAAAAAAAAGTGGGCTAGTCGGTTTCAAAGATAACGCACATGCAGGCAGGGCCTGGCATGTGACCTTTTTCTCTGCCCATTTCTTTGATTAACAATCCGCGCACGTGCCCCGGCGCTCACCTACACCACTTTTACAACTGTTGCTTATCAGCGCCACGGCGTGACTGTCATTATCATGGTAAAATTGCACAAAGGACGGCAGTCATGTGCTCGGATCATGATAAACGGAGGTAAACAAGCCATTACACGTGCACTCTCTTTCTTACTGCCTGAACAGCAACAGTTGGAAAACACAGGAAAGGTCACGCAGCACAAGCAGTCACGCTCCCGTCTGCCATATGAAGGTGTCGGGTCAGGTGGATAAACACGCCAGGCTTATTTTCGTCCCTCCCACCCCCACCCCCGCCTTCCCGGGAGTAGAAAAAGAACCCTTGCCATGCAGTGCTCCTAACAAGATAGATATGGATAAAATCTTAGTCGTGGTCGCCAGCAGGAGAGTTTTACATTCAACAGCTGCCAGCATTAAAGTGTCAGAACTGTCGGAAAGCGATCAAATCTGTGTTTGGGAAGAGACGGAGAAGCAGACTTCTCTTGACGGAGTGAGGCTGAGGAGCACATGATGAGCTACCAATCGGACTTTTGAGAAAAAAAAAAAAAAGAAGTGGGGGGACTTATCAAATTAGGTAGAATACAAATGGCATCATGGTGCGTGACTGACATCACAGCACGTGGCATCTCAGGAAGTGATGTCACTTCACATGACCTCACAGGAAAAGACCTCATAAGAAGTGACATCGGGTCTTAACACCCAACACGTATGTTTAGCAGGTCTATCATGAGTACTTTTGAGCTCACTATAAGATTTAATGAATGAGATTTTGCATTGGGGTTGTACCAAAAAAGTGATGCAAACCCAACGTCAAATCTTGGCCTCAACTTATACATTTGGGGCCAGATGTAGGTAGCCCTTTACCGATCGTAATCGGCCGAAAATACCGATTTTCGGCCGTTTCCGATCGGTAAAGGGCTATGGAGATGTAGGGACACATTCGGTAATTTTACCGAATCGTTATTATTACCGAATCGGTAAATTTACCGAAAATGCTATGTGGGTAGCCAATTTTTCATTGGCACATGGCTTTCAGAATCGGTATTTTACCATGGAATACAAATCCATGGTAAAATACCGATTCCTGTGTACATGCACATCTGTGCATGTACACATGTGCCATGTGACAGACAGACGTGCCCTTAGGGCATGTCTGTGTGCCACATTGCACACATGCCCGTTTTGGGGGTGTTAGAGGGTGTCAAAGTGACACCCCCTGCACCCTTTGATCCGACATCCGTCAACTGGCCGACAGACTGAGTCGGCGGAACCCCAGCTTGAAGACATCGGCGTCCGGGACAAAGGCGATGTAGCAACCAGTACCTCACGAAAGTGGCCCGGAATTACAAGACGTGAACACTTCTACCGACTAGCAGGGAAACTGACTATAATTGAAATCGCCACCTAGGAACGGCCTCTCCGCCTGTAAAAAGGCTTATAGGTGCCTATTAGAATCTTGCACGTCTGTGCCCCCGGAATACACTCAGGGACAGAACGGATAGACCTGAATATGAGTGGAATCCCCGACTATTAACACCTCCTTGCAGCCTGAAAGGATTGTTGATGCTCTATAGAGGTGTGCACCCCTGCGCCCCATGAACATTGAAAAGAAACAGATTACCACTAAAAGTCTGCAACCCTGGCTCCGTGTGTGCCTACTACTGTCTAGAATCCTGATGAACGCTAAAACCCAAAGGTGCGATAAAACACAACGCTGAGAAGCCAAACAATACTGGATTCGAATTGTATGTAGCCTGTCCCGTGATACAATTACAGCATCGGCGCCCATGCACCCTTATGACGCCATTTAAAACCTGCTATACTTGAAGAGCAGAACCTAATACAAAATCAGAGTTTTTATCCTTGTGCCCGCCCCAGTATACTGCCCCTTGCCCTGACGAAGGTGCGGCCTTATTGGCCGGTCACCGAAACGCGCGTCGGCGTATGTCTCCAGGAATACGGTCATTGTCCTCATTACATCAGGACCCGTAGCTAAAACCATCTATCCGGATGAACATCCCGATTTTACCACCTATGTGCTATACTCGCAAGGAATACTAGAATGAATGACAGAGTGAAAGTTGTATGAAATTAGGAGAGAAAGTGTGAGTAGGGATTGAAGTGAATGATAATGTGTGTGTAAATATAGGCTGCTACTGGGTAGGACGAATTGTTGTGATATTGTTGTTCCCATATCTGTCTGTCTTATTTAGGACTTATATGTACCTACGATATACCAAAAAAAAAATATTTTTCCAAAAAAAATCATTTTTAATCCCCGTTATCAAAAAATAAAAATAAAAAATATAATTTTCCAAACTTAAATTGTATAGTCCTTTTGATTTGACCATGTGATTTTTCTATGTATTGTCAACCCCTAGGTTAATCACCCCTCCAAACACATCAGTTAGGACCCCCTAGCTAGGGCCTATATATCTTGAGGCAGGGTACTCTCCTCTTCTATTTTGGCTTCTTCCCCCCTACTACCTGCCCATATCCTAAAGACACCCACGGGGAACCCCCTTCTTTGTTCACTTCACCCCCTGCACCCTTGACAAATTCGGTATTTACCGATTCGGTAAATACCGAATCGGTATTTGAATTGAATCCTATGGGCTTCAAGGCCCATAGGATTCAATAGCAAATACCGATTCGGTATTTACCGAATCGGTAAATACCGAATTTCAAGGTATCGGTAAAAAATCCAGATGTTGGTACCTACATCCCATTTACCGATTTTGAAATACCGAATCGGTAAAATTCGGTATTTCAAAATCGGTAAATGGGATTTACCTACATCTGGCCCAAAGAGCCTTGGTTAGCATAGTATTGTGTTGCCCTTAGGTCACGTGGTGTCACAAGGGCAACACAATACGGCCAGATTCACCAAGCCACACAAGGTCACCTTGAATGGCCCTGCGTTGCTTGGCAAATCTGGAGTAACGGAAGCCAGTGCAAGTGACTCCCTTGCATTACTCCGCAATGGGAAGGTGTTCAATGCGAGGAGCCTGGGTGTATCCACGCTTCCACCTATGGCTCTTGCTGCATTTCCAGATTTACCAATGTGTCAAAATGCTACACCTTCCCAGGGGAGGCCCAACGAGGAGAAAATATCTTTATTTCTCCTCATTGCTTCCTCTAAGTGCGCTACATTCTGCAGCAAACAGAGAGGGTAAAAAGCCTCAGAGGATTTTTTTGTGCAAGAAGGTGATTCTTCCTGCATAAAAACAATCCTGCCTGCAGCGCAGGTACCCTTGCACCATGGCGCAAGGGTGCCTGCGTTGGTGCTCGGAGCAGATTGTGTGCCCGTGCGGGCAGAAAGAACGTGCCATATATTGGTAAATAATTGCACAATCCTGCCCTCTCTCTTTCACGCAATACAGCAAGTTGTGTTGTGTGAAAGATTGATAAATTTCACCTTCATTTTTTAAAAAATAATTCTGTCACAAATAAATTGGCAACAAAGAGTAAAGTGGCAGTAATTCTGTTATGCTAAATTGGTTGTAAAGTCTGCATTTGCTGTAGAGATATGGGTCTGTCTAATCTCAGTTTTTAATCAAAGGAGTGTAGAGGGTTAATGTGTCGCCTGTAAAGCACATCATGAAACGTGCGGTTGACAGATTTTATTTATGTCGCAAGGTATGTGGGTTACTGCTTTTAAAACAGATCGTTTTGTTATTTGCAGTTCATAAATTCAAACACTTCTAATATAGCACAGCAAGCCAAGGACATCTGACTCCTACACCTTGAACCCCTCACTGTCCGATATAACACAACCTGCAAATTGATTTGCGCACTTATGATTTAATGTCAATGTATAATGTGTATGTCTGATTTAAAGCGCTACGGAAACCTTGCAAAGGGATGAGTAGCGCTATAAAAGAAAAAAACGAAATAGTGATATTTAAATTGTTATTTGTGTAAATACTGGGGCAGACAAACATCTGACAATCTTACATTGCATGCAAATCTCTTATATACAGTGTTTCAGATTAAATCAATCATTTCATCCATTACTTTAGAAAAGTCTCACAGATTCACCATGTGGGAAGGCTATAACAAGACGCTGCACTGTGCTATTTGAACACAAGCTGCACCTTGCTTGTGAAGACTGAAAAAGAACAAATATGCTCGAGTTACTTGTGTTTCCATTCAGAGTGGATGTGGTCTAGCAGTGCAAGGAGATTTGCTCATTGGTCGGTCGTGCATACACGGACAAAAATCAGTAGCTCACATTGTTTCAAGCATTTCCATCCACAACATTTTTGCTGCGTTACTGTCATAGTGGCGTGGAATTTTAAGAGGACTTCTCAATTGAACTTTTGAATATAGCCAAATAACAATAACATAAAAATACAAAGCATTTAAAAAATAAGTAGACTATTTCCCTAACAGGGTAGTTCTGTGTTTGATCTTGCTACCTCTCTGATAGATGCAGTGCACCGGAGCAGCTTGCTCTACTTTTGCTAAAACATTTCAGCAGGGCTTTGAAAAGCTGCAAGTTATGATTTTGTTCTAAACTTCACAATTAAAATTGAAGTTTTGTGAGAGAAGAGCACTCTAAAACATTTTAAACCAGAACATGGTCCCAAAAAAATACATTTATAAGAAAATCATCTCACAAAACAATATTTGCAGTAAATTTCTCTTACTAAAGAAGCTGGAAAACTCCACAAGCAGTAAAGCTCCCAAACCAAGTGCAACATTTTCAATTACCAATACCAATGGTTCTGTATAACTCCTAATAAGAATACAGAATAAACAGCATCGTTTTCCGCCCTTGAAAATTTAAAATGACTGTATGACAGGTTACAAACGCACATACTGGCAAGCAAAACAGGACAACGTCGTTTTTAAAAAAATATTCTGGTTGGCAAAACCCAAGTTTAATAAACAAAATACTACCAAGTCAATTTGGCAAAATGTCAAGTTAACGAAGAGCTCTGATATCGAATGCCAGGACCGAAAAGAAGAAGTACTTGATCAAGACATTGTCAGTGACGACTTGTGCACAAGGGTAGTAAGGCCACTCCCTTCTCCAAATCCCGACACTGCTCTAAGGCTGCAGATGAGCAGCATGAAAGCAGCGCCAGGACTGGCTGGAGCGGGCTGCCTCACGCTCCATAAGGCACTGGGGGTCTGTGCCTGCTCTTCACCCAGATATCGAAGACCGCTAGATGGAGAGGTTTAAAGTGCGCATGTCAGGCAAGCAGTCACAAGGCGGCCGGCAAAAGTGACATACGCACTTAAAACTGGAGTAAGCACTACTCACAGGGCTCAAGTCAGTGCTCGAGGAAGGGTAGTGCATTGGGTAGTAAGGAGTTTTTAAGGCTCAATATTACATGTAGCACTAAGTTTTCAGGCCTCTGGATGGGCAGTAATAATTTCAGATGTAATATTGTGATTTAACAAGTGACATCCATGTTCTATTTTAATGGACTAGCCGGGACAGGCAAAGGGAAGAATAGGGTATGTGTCTCTCTATGCTGAATAGTTGGCCTGAGCCCCTAACCCACAGCCCAGAAGAGCTCTTGGAAGATATAGAGGATTTGTACGTATCTGCCTCCGAAGTTACAGACTCTGCCCCTGCTCCTACAGCCAATGTCTGGAAGATCAGCTCGCAAAGGGGCATTTGTGAACACTTGCGGTATGCACATGCACTATCAATGACTATGACTTCACTGTTGGCTTCTATAATCAACTTTTTCATTTTCCTTAAAAACAGATATCCCTTCAATGAGTAGTTTTTTTAGTTAGGTTGGTTACTAGAAGTAATATTTTCAACTTATTCATTTTCCTTAAAAACAGATATCCCTTCAATGAGTAGTTTTTTAAATTAGGTTGGTTACTAAAAGTAATTTTTTCACTAAATTGGCTTGGAAATTTTAAGTACTGATTTCTTGACTTTAACGTGTATTTGAGCCACAGCTACCCAAGACAAGCCTACTTTACTTTTTAGGTGTTACACTTTTGATCCAAAAACTTGAACTACTTTTAGGTGTAACATATTTTACTCTGTGGTACACAAGGATGTTCAGATAGCTGCTTCAAAGAGAAGCCTAGGTTCTCCCACTACCCTTGCCTATATCAAGTTAAACCACCATTTCTAAAGGAGGAAAACCAATGTTTCTGAAAAAAACAAATCATTCCCACCTAATGAACCTAGTCATAGGACTGAATTTCAACTGGGCATCTAGCGCCTAGCACGTGGACACGCTTTGTAATTTGAGCCAAACAAGATGCTACCACCTTAAGGATTTCAATACTTATCGTAATTTGTTACTAAACGGTTATTAAAGTGTATTTCTTTAATAAAGTCAAGCATAGACTGAACATTCAATTATTGTGTGCTCCTTGTTGTGCCCTACAATATTTCATGTTTCTAAACCATTCCACCTCCTAACGTAAGACTCGATTACTCTCCCTCGCTACCCTGAGAGACGCAAGTGCCTAAAGGCGTCTATTGGCTATGCAGTTTGGATTGCACCGGTATTTTGATCATGGGACATTAGTGGTTTTCAACATTATTTACATAATGCAATTGCTCACATTAAATATTATACTAGTATGCTGTAATGTCACTAAAGAGTAAATCTGTTTCCAGGTGCAGGGAGTGGATATTCCAGAATGGGAACGCCATGCAAAGTTGGTGAATATCCATTAATGCACGTTTGTAATCACAAATGTTTTCACAGCTGCTTCCTAGACACAATTGGTGATTTCCTCTGGTCAAGAGCAGGTGTAAATCACCATCCAAGGTGGAAATGTGGAGGGAACACCCATAAATTTGCAGAGGTGTAAAATAGGGATTTCTCCACAGGGAAAATACTTTTCACCAGTGGTGGTCGGTGACCCTCAACAGTGAAGATGCGTCGAGGGGAGCCAATGGCAGGCAATGTAATAAATCATAATACCTTTAGGCTCCAATGCCAAAGCTCTCAATCATGGTTCGTTAACAGATTGCTGTTTATAACGGGCTGTGACTGACAGCTCTGGAGTAGAGGCTCAAGGCAATGCGAGTTTCTCACCGTGCCTGTCAGAAGGCCAAAAAGATAATTAAAAAATGTGCGTACCCACATTCCTCTCCAGGTTTTCTTCTTTCTACTTGAATGCAGTCAGTGCGACAGCATCTCATGGAGCCTCAGCCAACTCCCTTCTCCAAATCCAGACACTGCTCTAATGCTGCAGATGAGCAGCATGAAAGCAGCACCAGGATGGCTGGAGCGGGCTGCCTCGCGCTCCATATGTGTTGGACAGGCCTCGTGGCCGGCCCGTCCCCTCCCCGCATGGCGGGTCGCGGACCCCTGCTCCTCCTGTTCCCCGGACAAGAACCACCCCTGCAACCCGCCGGGGCAACCCCCGGCCCTTCCCCGACGGAACCATGGCTCCTGAACACCACCCTATCGGCTGGCCCGGGTCCCTTCCAGAACCCCTGTCTCCGGCCCAGCCGCCATTTTGGACACTACACGACCAGGCCTCGTGGCCTCGGGTCGACCTCGGCCCCGGGCCCAGCCAGGCCTCGACATCGAGGCACCACCATCCGCCCAGGGGGTGAAGAGACCACTTGGCAGGTCAATGGGAGAAGGAGTGTTGATGGCTCCCCTCCGCCAGGTGTCGATCGCCCCCAGCCTCCCCGGGCGCTGGCTCCACCCCCCTGCTGGGTGTCTGGACTCCCTCATCCCGGACCTCCCGACCCCCAAGTGCGAGGGTCCGGACATCAAAGGGCGCCAGACCTATAACTGGGGCAGCTCCAGAGCAGGAAGGCAGTTGTATCCTGGAGTCGAGAGACACCGAGACAAACTCATCCTTGGAGGCCTGCTGGCGCTGCCGCGGCTCCTCTTTGTGAACCACCTTTGAAGGCCTGCTGGCGCTCCCGCGGCTCATCCTCGTCGTGAACCATCTTCCAAGCCTGCTGGCGCTGCCGCGGCCCTCCTCGTCGTGAACCATCTTCAAAGCCTGCTGGCGCTGCCGCGGCCCTCCTCGTCGTGAACCATCTTCAATGCCTGCTGGCGCTGCCGCGGCCCTCCTCGTCGTGAACCATCTTCAAAGCCTGCTGGCGCTGCCGCGGCCCTCCTCGTCGTGAACCATCTTCAAGGCCTGCTGGCGCTGCAGCGGCCCTCCTCGTCGTGAACCATCTACGAGGCCTGCTGCCGCGGCCCCTCCTTGCGAACCCTCCAGCTCGAGGATTGTGAGCTCCACCTCTGCTGCTCCTGTACCGGACCGGTACTCAGACTGTCCCGCTACCCTTTTCCCCAAAGAGACTAGAATTGACGGGATCCTCGTATCCTGGTCCTGCTGTACCGCTCATCACCTTGCCTAAAGATATATATAAAAGTGTGCAGAACTCATCTCTGTGTGGTGTCTATCTGTGGGGGGGAAGTTACTTGTCTGTACGATTACCGGAGAAGGCCCTCACCGGAGGCCTCTCCCCCTGTACTCGGCCGACCCTCCGGATCCCTGTCTAACAATAAGGCACTGGGGTCTGTGCCTGCTCTTCACCCAGCTGTCGAAGACAGCTAGATGGAGAGATTTAAAGTGCGCATGTCAGGCTGGCAGTCACAAGACGGCCGGCCAAAGTGACATACGCACTTAAAACTGGAGTGAGCACTACTCACAGGGTTGAAGTCAGCAACAATGGCCCCACTCTCAAACTGCTCGGGATGGGAGCGGTGAGAAATAAAATGGCAATTAATTTTATTACCACTTGATTTTTCACCTTTGCTGCACTGGCACAAGGGGGGTGACACTCCGCTGTCCTAATGGGGGGTGAAGGGGAGCTGCTGCTTTACACTCGGAGAAAAAAAGAAACATAGCACACACAAATGCGCCTTTGTTATCTAATTACATAAGCATAAATTACACCATGTACATTATTCATTGTGGGATCTGTAAAATACTATGACATTCTTTTTATGAAACAATAATTGTAGTCTCAGCGAGCAGCTGATATCAATTTCCTCGTGTGTTGTGAACATGGCTTATCATGGGAGTCTTTGCTAAGCTGTTCAGTAATGATGACCTTGCATTCAACAGAAGACTTCAGACAGTCAATAATGCTGCAGAGCCTGACACTTTATTTACCCTCAAAAGCAGATGATAGCCGAGTCTAATCATATGATGCTGACTGGCTCATGTTAGGCAACCCACATTTTGTTGCAAGATTAAGTAGGTTTAATTTCAGATACAATTTGTTGTCACAAAACAAAAAATGTATTCAACTAGTGAGCGATCAGTAAAGACCAAAAGGATAATAAACTTTGGTGATTAAATCTTAAACTGTGGCCTAATCTTTTGAAATGAGGTCAATGGACTTTACCTGACTCCAAAGCTGATGACCTGTAAAATGTACACAACTGTACTTGTATCAACTGTTCAGGTACAGTGAAATAGGACTAAACAGGTTCGTGGAACATAATTTATAAGTAACCAATAAAGTAAATAGGTCTAAATGTCATCATTGGAAATAGTTTATCCCTAAAATCCACTTTGCCTCCAGTTTAACCACTTCTTGTCTGGCACCGTTTGAAAATCTGAAGACAATATATGCATCCTGAAATTTTGCTGCACTCACTAATGTGTACAGGAAATAAAGAGTTAAATAACCAGAAAGAAGCACAAACATTTGATATTCCAACACGTGACAGAACATTTGCATATTAAGCCCTTAAATATTCCTGCAGTTTTGGAAGAACTTTAGCATTCTTCTTCTTTATCCAGCCCTCGAGATATATTTTATACACAGTATGTGGAATAATGCTATGTTTCTTGAAGACCTTGATACAGCCAACCAACCCAAATATCGCAAGACTAAGGTAGAGGCGCAACTTGGATGTATTTTCAGAGATCAGGGCAAAAGACATGAGTGGCAACAAAAGCAGTAAGAGATGGTAGAGGTGCTTGGGAGCAAGTGGCAGATGGGGTAAAGTTTTTCATCATCAAAAGTCTTTATTTCGGTTTTACAGTACCATAAAAGAAGTAAGCACATTCATCTTATATGACAATAAACAAGATAAAAGGTACTATAAAATACTCCCTATACAGACTCTTGAAAATGTAAAAAAACAAATATAAATTCAGAAAAACTTGGCACTAAAATACGAATACATAAAAGGTACAAAGCTACACGAATTTTAGTATTTAAGTGCTTTGTCCTGTCAAAACAGAGCTAAAGTGCTAGTGCCTGTGTGACTTTTGTTATTATGTTAATTTTACAAATCTGTAACCCAATTACACAACAACTTCCATTTTAAAACCCACACCCCAAGTAACCGGTAGAAAGATAAGAGTTTAAAATAATAGTTTAAAAACCAACTATTTACAATCCAAAGTGCTAGTGCAGAGTACACGCCCGACTGGTCTGATCATTTAATTCTCAGTATATTTTATACGCACCAGACGGAAGAGTAGATGGAGCCCTCCTTATCGCCCAAAATGGACCCAGAAATATTGCTGTTGCACAAGCATAAAGTGGTCTCACATCGGACTTTAAAATACGAAGGGCATCTTTATGGCTATGTGTCCCAAGTAGTCTACATACAGGAGTTAGCCAGTTCCTTCTAGGTCTGGCGTAAGCAGCACAGGCAAAGAATACATGGCCTATTGTTTCATTAGGTTATGGACAAGAGGAACAGCCCTTGTGCTGTGATGTATTTGTCAGCCAAGTGTTAGTAAAAGCATTAATGGGTAGGCAGCCATATCTGAACTCTGTGTACAATTTTCTGTCTGCCGGGACTTTTATAAAATCAAGATAACTTTCTAGCCGGCTGCCAGATTTAACATCAGTGAACACATCAGTTAAGCAGCCATGGCATATTTTCAAGAAATTCGTCTGTTCTGCCCATGCCCAAAACTGTGATTTTAGTGTGTCCCTAGAGTATGGGTGCAGGTGACCTTCTAGCTCCTTAGGCACACCTATGTCTGCCCGGATGGTATTTATGTATTTAAACCACCCAATTTTATGGTTTATGTCCAAGGCTGAAACTTCTGTATAAGCAGCAGCGTAGGGCATCAGTTCTGAGGTTGTCACCAATCTGTGCCAGTCATGGTCATTGATAGACTTGATACCCATGTCAAGTTTCAAGGGAAGGAGGGGAGTGCTCTGTGGAAGTGATACCAGGCTCTTAAGAAACTTATTTTCTATTGTTGAGAGGATGTTGACATTTGTGGAACCCCAGAGTTCTGCCCAATAGAGCACACTACTCACTACCTTGCAGCTATACAACTTAAGTACGGGGGTTACAGGCCTGGTGTAAGAAAGGCAGTGCTCCCATCGCAAAGGCCCCAGTTAACTGGGAACATTTCAAGGATGCCCTCTCTAGGTGTTTTTTCCATGCCATTCCCTCGGACAGCTTGATTCCCAGGTAATCAAAGGAACTCACTCGTTCGAGCAGAACATTTCCTTTAGAGGATTTGTTGGGATTTAACATCATCAACTTTGTTTTAGTGGTGTTGATGACCAAACCCCGCGCATCACAAATCGACTTAAAAGTTTTATTTGGGCCATGGGAGTTTTAGACACCAGGAGGGTATCATCTGCAAACAAAGTAGCTATTTTATGACTTGCCAGCGAGGGAGTGTCGGCCGGAGTAGAACACAAAAGGTCGGCCACCTGGTTTACATAAAGGCAAAAGAGGGTGGGGGCCAGGACACACCCTTGACGTACCCCACGCCTGATCTTGAATAGCTCAGTGTTTTGGCCCTGATTTCTCCGCCTTACACAAGCAAAATTATTCTTGTGTAGCCTGATAACGTTTTTCGTATAAGTACTTGTAAGATGATAGGCTATGTGTACAAATATCTTTTATGATACACTGTGGTGCAGGGATCTCCTGCATAAGAAGAAAGTGGTATGGAATGATTGAATTAGAGTTTACAAGAAAACGCCAATCTGCCGTTAACTCTCAAGTATGGCACACAGCCCTGCTTTCTGCAGAAAATCTTCTATTTCAAAATCAACTGTGCAAATCTGATGCTCTCAGAAAATACTGTTATCCACTCATTTAAAGAATTTATGGTATGGCTACGTAGGTACGGCATAACAATGTCCAAGAAATGTGAGGGCATCTGCCACAACATGCAAAAACAGCTATCCTAAAAGAAGCCTCCAAAACCCACGCAAAAGGAAACTTGCCATATGTTACGGTTTTCGTGGTTTATTTCAACACAACCTACCTGACAAAAACATTTTTAAAAAGTGGCAAGGATCCTT
Organism: Lissotriton vulgaris; assembly: GCF_964263255.1. Taxonomy (NCBI): domain Eukaryota; kingdom Metazoa; phylum Chordata; class Amphibia; order Caudata; family Salamandridae; genus Lissotriton; species Lissotriton vulgaris. Next base: position 1,892,399,373 of record NC_141689.1, on the reverse strand, counting down.
TTGAATCATCATACCTGAAAGGACGTTGCATCAATCTCACGAACAGCCCTGGAATCAAAGAGGACCTGCCTCCCTCTCCTTTCACAATCTTGGTACACAATCAGCCGGATGTGGCTACGATCAAAGTGAGATGACGACCAGCTGGTGGAAAGGAAAATACAGGAATAAGGTTAGAGCATCGTCAAATTAAAAATATCAGACGAAACAAACATTTTCTAAAGTTTACTAATTACTTCAGGAGATGGTCCTCAAGTAAGGGACACAAGGACAAGACAAAAAGCCTGATTTAGTGCTTGGTGGATGGGACAGACTATCACAAACGTGATGCATTGTGTAACCTATGAAAAGGACAACTTCAAAATAATGCAGAGAAAGCCTTAAATGTCCCCCCACAAGAGAGTCATAAAAACCCCATAACACATCTCTTCGAAAACACATAAATACGCTTACCACAGTTTAAAAGAATAAACACAAAACAAGGGAAATATGCCTGTGGGCCTAAGGGTGCAAATCAGGAGGGCAATCGCACTCCTTGTGTTGAAGAGTAATGACCCACTCTACTTTTAATAACAACACTAGGATGTCCTGCAGAGCTTTCGAACTATCGATATGTTGGGCCCACTCTTCTCATTTTAAAGACCATCCTCAGGACACTGGTGAGGGGTCTACGTGGATAGGGTACTGGAATAACCAACAGTGACTTCTTCCAAGTCCAGCACACAGTCCACGCCAGAAAAAAATCTTAAGAGTTGTCTTGGGTAATGCTCTGTTCTAGTAACCTTCTATCTAGAGCAGTATTCTTACTGCTGAATGTCACAAGCCGTCTCTGTATTTAAAAACAAACTAGCCCGATTCGAAAATCTTTTAACCTCTCATATAGCTAGAGCATCAGGCAGAGAACCAGGACCAGGGAGAATCATTACATAAGAAGCAGATTACTACAGTTTCGTTTTCATGGTCACATCCACATATTAGACTAACAAAACGGCAAATGAGGAGACAGCTTGTTACAGTCGGCCATAAGAACAGAGTATTGCGATCTAGCACGGCAATCAAGCAATCTTTTCAATAGGATACCCAATGCCACTGGCAGGAAGACACAGATTTAAGCTGGATATACGACAGTTGACATCTTTATTTGGATGGTAAAGAGATGCCATTTGAGGTGCTTTGTGAAGCCCAGTGAGTACATAATTCATTAGCTTCTTATACGCGCTGTAATAGTAGCAATAGTAGGACCAATGTGTCTGGGGCCCACACCTTATGACAGAACCAATACGGAATATGTGCTCAGAAGGTCCTTAAAGAACTGGCAAAGAAATGGAGGGAGCATTTCACAACTGCATCATATGATATTTGAAAAAAGCCTTGTACCATTAAAGACCAGGGCCAAGGGCGTATCGGAGGTTGGAGACCCATTAGACACCACTGAGTGGGCTAGGATGTCATGGCACATGAACAATGTGTTGAGAAACTCCAGATTTAAGGTGATGCACGACACTTTCAATTGCATGCATATAGAGTATTTCAAGTCGCAACAAGCATTGGCAATGACATTAGGTCTGGCTTATAAATAAAAGTGCATTTTGTGTCATAGATGGGTTTGGGATGGATCCATCCATCCATCCCTCTCTCCATTCATCCATGCATGCATTGATCTTTTGCAACAACCACAGTAAAAACACACACAAACACACACAAAATCCACAACATATGCAGGATAAATTAAAATACAAGTAGAAACAAGCAAGCCTTTGAAGAGCAAGGCAGGGGGATAGAAGGGCGGTCACGAGCACGTGCACTTCGACAAAGCTGTCTGGGGAGGGGGAGGGCTGTGAGTCATGGCAATCAAGCAAGCCTTTGAAGAGCAAGGCAGGGGGATAGAAGCGCGGTCACGAGCATGTGCACTTCTACAAATCCGGATCATAAAAGTCAGAATTCTGGATCGGCGGCAATAGGTCTCTCTGCGAGACCTAAAAAAGCATACACTTGCAATAACGAATTTAACCATAGAAGTGGGTGTCTGTCTTGCAGAGGTATTGTAAAGGATTAATCATAGTTTAAAGTTGCAGCTTAGCCACCACATTTAGAACCAAGGTTTGTGGGCATCCTGAATTGGTATAACTATGAAATACTATGGACACCAGCATTCCATAATGTTCTCAAATGAGAGGGGGAACTATAAAAGGAGAAACCTGAAAATTAAGGGTCTGGCCAGGCAGTCAAGGCACTTAAGTGCACTCATTTTCAAGTTAATGTACACATGATCAGAAAATGCTGTCATTTACAGGGGCAAGAAAGCCAATGACTGATGTGAACTGAACCATTACAGCATGCAATATGGTATCAAGGTGAAAGCAGAGTTTAAGTGACACTCTAGACAGACCAAGTGCAAGGTAGAGCCAACCCAATAAGCATCCATAGGGGAGATATATATATATATATATATATATATATAGATAACATTTTGGTGCGGGTTACTATCTGACAAACACTGGAGAAGAGAAAGAAGATTTTGTTACACTCCAATGATTCAAGCTCGAATCTCTTTAAAAACATCCATCTATATCTATCTATATTCACTGATAAAATCAAAGGTTACAGGGTTGAAATAGTTACGGTGACTTTTTACCCCTACAAAAACATAGAATGTAAGTGTAAATGTAGTGCTTTTATATAACGCACGAATCACCCCCGAAGGGGTCTCAAGGCGCTGTGAACATACCGCTGAGGAACCCTTCCTGGCCTTTGCAGTGAAGTGCCCACTTCTGGGCACCCCCAAAGTGAAGCCAGGCATCCTAGCGCTGTTGGGGCCGTTGTGGAGATTAAGCAAGCTATTGCCCAGAGTTACAGAGTGGTACCCATGATTAGAATAGGCACCAAGGCGAGAATTATCAGGTCCGGGGAAATTGTGCTCAAGACATGCTGAGGCGGGAATTGAACCCTGGTCCGGACCAGACCTCTGCATCAGGGACTGCCGCTCTAACCATTGAGCCACACTTCTCCACATAGAAATTCAGCAGTTATAGTTATACTTCTGTTAAGAAACTAGGACTCATTGAGTTATAGTTTCTTCAGATAAGGATAACTATAAGTATAACTATAACTGCTGAATTTCTATGGTTTTATATGGGTAGAAGTAGGTGTAACTATAACAACCCTTTAACCTTTAGTTTTATCAGTGACTTTCAAAGTTTTTATTTTTGCTGGGGCCAAAGTTTTCGGAGGATCCACGGATAGTAAATTGCGGTGATCAAATAAACTTTTAAAATCACTATTTTGAGGGTCATAGGGTCCCCCCTCTAGGAGTCCTCTGAGGTAAGGATAACTGCCCCCACTATGTTTTTTACAGTGTATTTTCACCGAGCCGATGCAAGGAAACAAAATGGCGGCCACAACGTTACTTTCAAGCTGTGGCCAGCCCATCAGGGCCTTCTTTTGACCACCAGATTTGAGGATAATTGGTAGGTAGATCCAAATTATCTGCGTCTCCAGATATACAAATTTGTTTTCCACTTAATATATCCCAAACTGCTCAGCGAATTTACACCAAATCACAAAAAGCACGATATATATTATAGTTAGGACCTAGTTTTCTTTTGCAATATAACTTTGGCAACAAGCGGCAAATCTTCACGAAATGTTCCAAATTAGTATTCCACTCACTCACTTGAGCTCAGTCTTGAAAAAATTGGGGCGATTCATCAAGTGGGGGCAGAGAAAAAAGGGGATCCAAAACACATTTTCCCCATGCAATTTCCCATAAGGATTTTGAACATGACTAAAGCCCGAACCAATGGACAGAATAATACCAAGTTTGTCAGAAAGCTAGCTCTTTTTCCAGAAAGCGTTTTCGTGATTTGGTGTAAATCCTTTCAATAGGTTTTGAGTAATTAAAGGAAAAAGAAAGTTGTATACCTTGGGACGAGGAGCCTCTGTGAATCCTAAAGATCTGGTGCAGAGATATAATTGGCTACCAACACTTCAACCAGGAAGTGTTGGCAGCCAACTTGAGACTCTGACTCAGCCAAGTCTCCCCCCCCCCCCCAAATGTTTTTTTTTTAAATAAAAAAAGAGAGAAGGGGGCAGGGTAGGATTGCCCTGACCCCTTAGCTATGGTGCTGGGGTCTCCCACGGACCCCACAAGGGCAAAAAAGCATTCAAAATTTTTTTACAGTGAAATCACAGGTGGAACCGCAAATCCGCAGCAAAAATTATTTAGAAAAAACAAATAAAAAGCTTTGTTTCCCGCACTGGTTTAGAGATTAACTCCAGGGTGGGTCAGGTCCCAGGGGCATTGTCTTTTATATAAAGTTAGGAGGGGGGCACACGCAGCCCTCATCCAGAGGCTCTTTTGAGTCCCAGTGACTACCACTTCCCCGGGGCTTAATTAGTATATTGGAGGGGGGCTGCGCGGACCCCCCTCCAAAGGCAGTGATGTCACTTACCATGTCACGAGTGAAGCAATATGTGAGTTCATAAGCAGTCCACTGCGGGGGACTTAAATTATAGTTCGCTCACGTAACTATAACTGCTGAATTTCACTGGTTTTGTACGAGTGAAATCCAAGATATACATATATATATATATATAGATATATATCTATATATATATATCCAACAAAACTGCTACCACAGTGAAGACACCCACACAGCGCTTTGTTTTCACCTCATGTATTCGAAGGCAGCGGCATGTTCAGCGTGTCCCTTCAGCAAATTACTTTTTCTGCCATACGCGTTACGAGAACAACTTCCCTTGATCACTGGCTTGGCGTTACTGGAGCAGTGAAAGCGTGCAAATGTCTCAGATATAAGTATTGAAACCTCAGTGGGCGGGACTTTGAGGACTGCTGGTTCATGTAGTCCGGGTAAGTATTAGCCTTTCTATAGTAGAAGCCGCTTTCACACTGCATCCTTCATTACTTGTACCACATCAGGTTGTTGTCGTGACCACACCCAGCATATATATATATATATCTCCTCCAAAAGATGCTGCCGACGGGGACCCCTAACCCTGCAGGGCGGTCATGGCAAAATACGGGAGACAGCAATTCCCGCAAACTTACATCCAACCAAGAAATGCGCCAAAACCCAGTTCCTGGACAAAGATGCTTTATTTCAATTGGCGCAGGTAATCACGTGTCAGAGGCACCTGACGCGTTTCAGCATATTGCCTTTCTCAAAGGTGTGTCCTCTTATGTGCAATGTCCCAGTGTAGTGCTTGATCACACGCCCCGTTGCTGGCCACACTTAAACTCCCAAGATGCAATTCGTGAGACAGCGTCTTTGTCGTGCAATCTTTGTGATGTTTGTTGTTAACTGTCTCAAAGTTTCGATGTAACCAGGTGAGTATGGCACTGCGGGGTGAAAGAACTGGAGCACATCCAAAGCACGCTCTTGCCACACAATTTAAAATCAGCGCAGAGTCCAAGACCTGCTTAACAAGGCAATGAGCCTCGTTCTGCTCCCTTTCTCATCCCGAAACACATGAATTGCCGGCATTTCTTAGGCTTGTGTTGGGGAGAGCGGGTCATGTCCCCCAATTTGAATCCTCCAAAAGATGCTGCCGACGGGGACCCCCAACACTGTATATGCATTATTAGAGTAAATCTTCTCCAAGTAGTGTTTGTCAGATCAGATGTGGTAACCAGCATCAAAATCTTTCCCTACAAAGGTAATCTGAAACATTTCATGTAACAAAATACCTAACTGTAGGCTTTAATAAAGAGAAATAACAATTCGCACTTAAATGTGGATTGACTTTACCATATGTTTTTCACAATCAATATGTCACGGCCTACTGCATTTATTATAGATTTTCATAATACATATATCAGCCCTAAGGCATGGATAACATCCTTTGCTAGCGAGCCAATGAGGGCTCTAGCTGTTAATATTGGCTTGTGACGTAACCAACTAAGACCCCCTCTACTTAACATAAGCTTTCTAACAAGGCAACCATCAGGTATACAGTCACAAATTCACGCATTATACAAAAGTACAGTTGGCAAAGCAAAATACTATCTTTCCAAAACACTTGCTTACTACGTGGAGTGGTGTGGCTCACTGGTTAGAGGCAGCAGACTCGGAAGCAGAGAACAGCCCGGGACCAGGGTTCAATTCCCGACGCAGCAGGGTCGTGGACCAGGGTCAGCGGACTCGATAAATCTCGCCTCGGTGCCTACTCTAACCAGGGATCACACTCGGCAACGCTGGGCATTAGCTTGCCCCATCTCTACAACGGCCCCCCACATTCGCCGGGTGATTGCCTGGTCTCACCTTGGAGATACCCAGTATGGACCATCTCACAGGGATAGCCAGGACGGGTTCCCCAGCGGTCTACAGCGCCACGACGCCTCAGGGCAGCAGTGCGCTTTACAAAACACATACATTACATTACATTATATTACTACAATAATCTGAAATGAAATATAAAAAAATATGTATCGGTATGGTTTAATAAAGAGTAATTACAATCTACCCTTATAGCTAGTGGCTTTAACATATGCTTTTCACAATCAATATGTCAGGCCGACTGCCTTTATCGTAACTTGTTGTTATAAACAATCAGGCCTATGACCTTTATCATTGGCTTGTCACCATAATCAACTGAAACCTACAGTGTTGGACCTAATCCTTCCTACAAAGCAACCATTAGATAACCTGTAAGGCAATTACAATTATGTATAAAATACAGTTGTTAAAACTGTATAAAATTTCTCATTATATAGCCTGGTAAGGGTTACAATAGCGCAAATCGTTAATCTTATGGTTTGTTTGAGTGAATCAACACTACCAAACCCCTTGCCTACTACAGTATTCTGTGAGATTCCATGTAACATACATCCCTACAGTCTTTAGTACAGTCTAATAACAATCATCAATTAAAAGCCTATTGCAATTAACACAAGCTTTTCACAATAAGTAGGTAACGCCTACGTTCGTTGTCCTTACTTTTCATTATGAACAGATCACACCTAAAAAAATCTAACAATGCTTCCCAGTGTACGGACTAGGCTTCTAGCCTTTACTAATGGCTTGAAACTATATACACTCCAAACCTACTGAAGTGCACATAAACTGGCAACCATGGGGCATGCATTCATAAAATTACAAATATGTACAGAATTACAGTTGACAAAACTTGTACCCTTCTCAACAGGGCCAAGCAAGAATCACAGTGAAATTCTACTCCCAGGGTTTGTCGGTGGATGATCCACACCAAAACCTCTTGTCTCCTATGTTAATCTGTGAGTTTAAATGTAAGCAAATACCTTTCTACGACTTGTAACATGAGGTGATAACAATGCACTGTTAGATGCATATTCACCATATGCTTTTCACAAAAAATAGGTCAGACTTATGACCTTTGTAATAATGAACCGGCCGGACCTATGGCATTTGGTATAACATTTCCCTGCAGACCAATCAAGCCCATAGCTTTTCTCATAGGCTTGTTACCAAAACCAACTGAGGCCTACTGTAACCAACTGAGGCAACTGTCTTAAAAATGCAAAGGTATACAAAATAGCAAAGCAAAATACTATCCCTCATAAAAAAGCTGAACCAGGATTATCGTAGTGCATATCTTCTATCCCTAAGGTTTATGAGGTTGGATCACCAACAGCAAAACTCTTGCCTACTATGGTAATCTGTGAAATTCCACATAACAAAATACCTGCCTACAGGCTTTAGCACAATGTCATAACAATATATTTTTAAAAGTCCATTGTTTTCAACACATGCTTTTTAATAGATCACCCTACTGTTTTTTTCAAAACGATTCCGGATAAAAACATCAAACCTATGACATACGGCATGACTTCTCCCATTGATCGAATGAAGCCTTTAACATTGGCTTTACACCTTACACAATGGTGGCCTATTCAAGTGCCCATAAACTGGCAACCAGCACGCAAACAGTTACAAAATTACAAATATCTAGAAATGTACAGCCTGCAAAACAAACAAAAGCTCTCAATAAGTCAATAAGGTTTAACAAGAGTCATGACACTGAAAATCCTCATAGTTTGTCACAGTGGGTGGCCAACACTAAAAATGTTATCTACTGCAGTAATCTGTGAGGTTACATGTAAATTACTGGTCTAAGGCTTGTAACACAATGTGATAACATCCAACTGTTAAAGACTAAACTGGCTTCAACAAATGTTTTTCACAAATAATAAGCTAGACCAAGTGTCATAACATTTTATAATAAGTAGAACAGACCTACAGCATTGGACCGTACATTTCCCAGTTCACCAATCAGGCCAAAGGTTTGTCACGATAACCAACTCAAGCCGACAGTTATGAGCATAAGACGTTCCACAAGGTGACCACCAGAAATACAATCATAAAATTAGTAAGGTATACAAAATAGCAGTTAGCTAGGTAAAATACTCTCTCTCCTAAGAGGGCCTAACAAGGATTCTAATAGAGCAAACCTTCTTGATGTATGGTTTGTCACACAGGGTAAACAACACCAAAACCATTGCCTTCTATGGTAATATGTGAAATAATGTTTAACAAAATACCTATTGAGAGCATTTCATCTGGAGTAACACCTGTAAATGCCTATTGAGTTTAACATATGCGGTTAATAATAAATACGTCCGGTCTAGTGCTTTTATCAGAACATTTCATAATAAACAGATCAGGCTTGAACCCATGATCATTGGCTTGCCACTATAGTCAACTCAGCCCTGCTGTATCGAGAATAAGCTTTGCCACAAGCCAAAATGTGCAAGTTGAAATACACAAATACAGCACAGCCAAATCTCAGTGGAACCAACATGTGGGTGAAAACTCGGTCCCTCTCTCAGTAGTAGTCTGTAAGTACTTTTTGTTGATCAAATAAGGGAATTGGACTGTTTCTGTGTCAAGCCAGACCTTAAAAATTCATTTACATTAGTGTAGCTCTGGGCATCCCAAACTGCTATCAAACACAAAACTGCAATATATCTAAAGTTAATGGTGAAAGATGAGGGTGCTGGGACTGCAATACATTCCTCATTGCTGCTCTCCTCCAATCAGTGCTGTTGTCAAATGAAAACAAATCCCATAAAAGTATCTAGTTATCTAAGATACTTTAACAGCATTAAAATGATGTGTTTGTGCACCTGAAAGTTCAAGCTCAGGCAAACATAGTGCTTCTGGTTTGGGCAGCTGTATAAATAAACAAAATAACCACAGCTGCGTGGAAGGAAAGCAATTTTTTTCTGTGGAAGCACACAACTTCTGCCCGATCAAAACATGTACTTCTGGCTACCAACATGTGAGTGGAGCCAAACCCCCTCTTTGTAGTACTCCTGAAAGCGATTTTTTAGGTTGACTACATTAGGTCTGGTGACAGATACACTGTCAAGTCAGACCAACAAAGGTTTATTCTTGGGATTTCATCAGACTGTCCACAGTAAGTAAGTAAGAGGAAAAAAAACAAATTAACTCTAGTAAACCTACTATTCTGTCTAAGATATGGTTACCCTGGGGGGAAATAACGTGGATCTGTGATGGAAATAAAGTCGAAATTGTGTTACAAGCAGGTCTCACTATTAGAAATACAGGGGCGGAATGAGTAAAACTACATAAAGGAATGTTATAACTGTGCACAGCTCAGAAAGTGGCTAAAGGAAACGAAATGTAGTTGAATCACACCTCATAATGTGCCAGAGCTGTGCTTTATTGCTTGTCTACTGATGCCAAGTGAGAGCGGCGGTAATGGCAGGATCCATACACTAAGCCAAGGGAATAGAGGCAAACAGACACTCCCAAAAGAAACACAGAAAGGGGAAGGAGTAGTCCCTATGATGTTGGGCATAATAGGTGGGCTATGGAGAGGTGAAGTGGTTCAAGTGTGGTAAAGTTGTAAGCCACTGAATCAACAAAACTGAATTTGAGGATTCCCTCTAGATAGCTTTCCCTTCGACATTTATTTTGTCTAGGAGACATAGTTAATTTAACGGGGCTCCATTTTAAAGTCATGGGCCCATGGTATATATTATAAGCCAATGTCTCAAAGGGCCTATTGAGAGAGATTTTTGTTGCACCCAAATGCGTGCCCTCATGTATAAGTTTGCAGTGGCTTTATGAAGTTAAGAATAGTAATTAATTTGCGAGCACAGACGAACCGAAGCATTTCAATTAAGCTCACTGATTACAACAAGCCTATTGTGCTCCTGCACCTGGCCGAATTGCTAGGATGTTCCCATTTGACCAGTTTGTGAATGTGTCATCATATTAATGTTCTGGTTATCTAGTTAGTTCATTATAAGCTTTGTGCATATGTTTTCATGATCCCACAATGAATGGCTACACTGGTTTATGTTACAAGCTGTAAATCACCACCCACAGTTTATAGCACGGAATGCAGCAATGTCTCTTTGCATCCTATATGTTCGGTGTAATCACGTTTCATCTGATACTCACGAGAAAGGATTCACTTTTCAAGTGTCAATTTTAGTAGGCGTTTGGATTTTCTTCAAGGCTCAATGTCTTTACTAATTGCCCCTCTGGGACACTCACTTAAAATACAATTCTTGGACGAATTGAGTACCAGAAGACTGCTTCAAAGTGATGGGGCAGTTAGATGAAGACAAAACTGCCCATCAAAGGGTGGGCTTTCCAAGATGTCTTGGAAGTTCGGTGGGTACCATAAAATAATATAAATCTGCAATTTCAGGGAAAACGACCATCGCTTTTAAGTCCTTTTAAAAAGGGTTATTACACTGCAATTATCATAAAACTATACAGCTATGAGGCTGCCAATGGCTGCTGGTCGTAAACCTAATCAGTGCAGTGAGAAGAATCCAGAAATAATTAGTACATTGGGCCTAGGGGTATTGACTGGCATGCTGCCGGAAATACCCAGGCCATGCTTGAATCTGAAAACTGAGCATAGCCACAGAAAAATAAAAGATTAAACATCAGCTTTCTCGCCACACTGTCCTGCAGTGGCATCTTGGAAGCAAAATGACTGATTCACAGGGTTCACCAACCCTTGAGCTGAGCATCTAATCAGGGGCTTCAAAAAATAGCAAATTGAGAACCAGTCGCAAATTGTTTGGTACCACTAAGTAAGAGAGCGCACTGTACCTAATAATTACCAATTTCTTGTTTGTTCGATATAAAATACAGAATCACTAACTGCGATTACCAAATGGTAAATCACTATTTCAATGTACTAGGCATTCACAAATAGGAATTTTGTGAACACACAGCATTTTGCATGTGCAAAATAACATCAATTGGAAGTGGATAGTAATCAGCTACAAAATACAAAACAGTAGATGCATTACAACCCTGGATCTTGACTCCATACTGTAATCCCTGAACTCCTAAAGAAAGTTGGTATAGTGCTGATCATAAACAAGGAGCATTATAAAGCGGGCTGTTGGTTTACTCAAAGGCAGATTCCAGGGTCTGCACAAAAGTGGGGGAGCCCTACAGAATGAAACATCTATGTGCTGTAAAACCATAGCCACTGGTGCAATGATGCATAATGTAGCCATCCGAAAGAGACTTCCAAAGGGGCCAGCAAGTGAGGAACCTGATGATGCAGAAAATCCCCCTCGAATACTGCCTCCAGGACATCAGGCTGTAAGTGTTGCAGAGTGACGTGCACCTTCCTCAGTTTCTCGACCCAAACTTGGTGCCTCGATTCCCGCTCTACGGTCTGTATTTCCTCTAAAGTCTTTGTTATTTGAGCTAGGCTCCCTGCTACATTACCAGCAAGGAGGTTAGTCCATTGTGGTCTAGTCTGACCAGTTCATTGACACATAGTTTAAATTGCTGTATCCAACCAACCTTTCAAAAGAGCACCCAAATGTTTAGAGCTGTTAGTTCATATGTCTTAGTTGACGCCTGCGTGCTGCAGTTTTGATCCATGTGTGAAAGTATCCTTCTTAGCCACTGTTAACTCTTCATAGCCAGATAAAATGGCTGCATTACCTTCACAAATTGTTCTATCTAGTTTTGCTACTCGCCTACTCTATTCAGAGGTAGCCCTATCTATGGCGCTTTGTTTGAATTTTCAAAACTGATTGTTCCAACACATGGAACTATGCTGGAGTAAGGTGGGTGGTGGGTGGCGGGGGGGAGGTCCTTACGGTTGGCCTTAAATGTCTTTTTTCTCTTTCTAAGATAATACAGGATGGTGTTGGATGATGTTGAGTAACTGCAGAGAGAGCAATAGTTTTAACTGGGTCTCCTAATGCAGGGGTGTAGTTTTGCCTGTTGGGTGGATTGTCTCTGTAGGAATAGTAATAGTTGTATCAACGGTTTCTGCTTCTGTGTGACAGGAGGAATCACTAACATCCTCTGTTTCAGGTGGGGTTGTATGAGTAGAGTGAGATGTTCTAGGTCAAAACATAGTGAAAGGAATATGTTAGAACTCTGTCAGCATCTGTTCATGGCATGTAGTGTTGTGGATACTACTGCCATCTGGTCTTGGGCTCGGATGTGTGCAACTTGTTTTTCTTCACAGAAGAATTTTACCAAGGAAGGCCATGGAAGCCCTCTTTTAGTGGATAAGAGTGAGGCCTAGGTGGGATAGGGAGTTGCCTTTTGACTTCGGCATAGCAAGTTTGAAGGTACTTGACCAGCCATTTGGGTTTGCCTGCTTTGGAAAGAGTGTGGCCCCTGGGTGTTTTAGAATAGGCGACAACGAGTTGGTGTTTCTTGCTAAATGTTTTTTTTTCTGTCAATGTAATACAGGAGGGGCCTTTGACATCTTGTTCGTGTAGGGCCCTCTCTGCCACCTAGTCTGGGTGTGGGAAGAACACCAGGAGCTCAACTGACTGATTGAGGTGGAAGGGGGATGCAACTTTAGGTTGGTCCTGAGGAAGACTCATTGTGTACTTGGAAAAAAGGCATTTCTAGGGTAAGAGATTGAAGCTCGCTTTCTCACCTGAGAGATGTTATGACAACTAGGAAGGTAACTTTCCAAGAGCAAAACTACTAGGCATCAGTGAAGGGATTCGAATGTGAGGCCTAAGAGTCAAGTTAGGACTACAATGATGTTCTAGACAGGGGCTGGGGGCACCCTCTATGGGATAATTAATTTAAGTCCTTCCATGAAGTCTTTGATGACTCTGAATAAAGAAGTGCCCTCTATTTAGTAGGTAAGCTGCAGCCACAGCCAAGTGAGAGCGAATCGAGGTGGGGAGGCCTAACGTTTGTAGGTGAAGTAGCTAAAAGACTATGCCCTGGACTGCTGGTTTCAATGAATCAACGTGAGGTGGTTGGCTACCATGGCAAGGCATTTTGTGCACAACTTAGGGCTGAAGTGACCCCAAAGGAAGCACTTTGAACTGAAAACGCTGACCACTTACCATGAACCACAGGTAGCTGCGGTGAGCAGGGTGGATTGGAATGTGGAAATAGGTGTCCTTTAGATTAAGAGCATTCATGAAGTTGCCTTGCTTCAACAGTGGAATAACTTCTTGTAGCGAGACCATGTGGAGGGGCTCTAACAGGATGTACTCGTTGAGTGGTCAAAGGTCGAGTTTAGGCCTGAGTGTTCCATCCTTCTTGGGGATAATGAACTAAAGATAATACACGCCTATGCTGTGCTCAAGTGGCCAAATTGGCTCTATCGCCCCTTTGAGGATGAGAACCTGTACCTTCTCCTGAAAAAGGTGCTGGTGCTCTGGAGTGAGGGTGTATTTACGGGGAGGGTTGTTTGGTGGGGTTTGTTGTGAGTTCTAAGTAGTAAACCTTTCTTTTGATGGAAAGGACCCACTGGTCAGAGGTGAATTTGTACCCACTGTGAAAGGAACCCCTGAAGTCTTTCCCCAACAGGTGTTGTATGATCGGGGGTGAAAGAGAGAGGCACTGCTTAGCCGGGGGGCCTCCTTAGTCACACACCCCAACCCCTACTCTTGAGTTGTTGCCTCTACAGACTCCACTGGAGTAGCCAAGTGTAAGCTGTTGCCTCTGGTAGGAGGCTGATGCCTCGGGGGAAGTAGCTTTAATATCCCTTCTGAATTGGGAACAACAAAAGGAACCCAGGGGAGAAGACATCTGGAGATCTCCCATAGCCTTGTCCATGTCAGTGTACTTTTTTACCTTTTCTAGCATGTGATTAATCTGCAGGCCGAAGGACTGCTCCCTGCCGAAGGGTGGGTTGATCAGATGCGGTTGGACCTCTGGGTTAAAGTCAGAGACACACAGCCAAGCATGCACCCGATAAGCACACCAGAGTTTATGCCCCAGGCGGCATGATCATCCAAGTTAAGGGTGCACCTTTTAGTGGTGTTAGAAATTAGTTTGCCCTCCGAAAACTGCTTGTAGGCACGCTGTTTATATTGCTATGGGAGATGCTCGAAGAGTTACTCCATCTCATCCAAGTGAGCTCAATCATAACGAAAGAGTAAGCCAATTGAGTTGGCAATTCTCCAGTGAGTTGCTGATTGTGCGGAGACCCTTTTACCTGGCGCGTCAATCTTCTTACTCTGCTTATCTGGTGGAAGGGCATCGCCAGTACCCTAGGCATTAGACCACTTACGTGCAGGTTGAAATACAACAGAGTCCAGTGGAAGATGGCCCTGGATATAGTGTGGGTTGGAACGTGATGGTCTGTACTTCTGATCTACCCTGGATGTCACCATGCTGGCCTTTATGGGCTCTTTGAATGTGTCAGGAGCAGTCTGGAGTATGCCTGTTCCTTGAGTGGTGGACACTGTTTCAATGAGGAAGTCCTTATCTTCCTGAACACTATGAGTCGACCTTAAAGAATGAGGCAGCTCTATGGATGATCACATGGTAAGAGGTGGTGTAATCAGGAGGGGAAGGTTTTGTGGGGTAGAGATCTGGATCAGTGTCCCCCAGGGCATCAACATGATAATCGTCCCACAAACCATCTCTAGGCTCGGGATCGTATGGGATTTCATACAACTCTAGAGAGTACAAGGGGCTTCCTCCTGCAATAGGAAGAATGTGGAGAACCCACTGGTGTGAAGCGGCGCGGTCCATGTAGAGGACAGGGAGAAGGAGGAGGTGGGGAGACAAATTGGTTGTGGGCTAGTGCCCCTGCCCTCGTGTTTCTTCAGCCTAGGTGGAGGTGAAGGCTCCAATGCAGATTCCTCCTCAAGGTTAACTTCCTTTTGTGGGGAACTGCGTCTTGGTTATATTATAATCCTGGTAACAAAAAAAGAGTGAATACGAAGGAAAGGAGGGAGAAAAGCACGAGGAAAACCTCTTATTTAAAAGAACCCTTACTCACCAACCTAGTTGGTGCCATGCTTCAACATTGGGTTCCCACCAGAGAGGCCAAGTGCCTCCCTGGTGTGCTACGACGCCTGAATTACAGCAGAGCGGGTTCTGGTGAGATAGTGTCAGTGCAGCAGTGACAGTAGTGCGAGTTAAAAGATGGCTGGTTTTATCCCAAAGTAATTTTAATGGTGGAATACGAGATATCATTAAAAACAGGTGTAATGGACACTAGCGGTCTGGTTAGATTGATCAGGCACATCCAAATTAGTCTAAAAGTGGTTGGTGGTCGACCTGTTTCTGCTTATAAAGTGTGTTTTGCTAAGTATTCATCAGGACCAGACCTCCACAGCGGTGTACACTCTCTAAGGCGTACCCTCACCTGTTGAGGTGTATGAATGGTAAAACTCACAGTTTTACCACGCGGCCTTCTGGAGTTCCAAAAAGCCAACGCACTGTGAAGTGACAAATGACTTCACGTCATGGGTCCAGGTGGTGGTTGGAGCTGCTAGTAGAATTTCCAACAGAGCGCTCTCCCGTATCAGACCTATCTGAACCAGTCCTCGGACTGTTAGGTCCACAGGTTAGGGTACGCCTTAGAGAGCGTACACCGCCGTGGAGGTCTGGTCCTGATGAATGCTTAGCAAAACGCACTTTATAAGCAGAATCAGGGAGAGAGTCTTTTGGACCATGGGCGCCGAAGTAGCTTTCGACATCACCTGATGTTTCGGAACCGGAGAGGACTTCAAATGTGCTATGGGTGCCGGAGTTGAGGGAGCTGTTAGCACTGGGGGAGGCCAGGACTTGTGTGGCTGTTACCGCACCAGGGGCTGGCTTGAAATAAGCTCTGAATCCTTCTGTTGATGCAGAGCATGGCCTGCAGGCAGTACCAGACCAGAAGCCTATTTCTGTGCTCCGGGGATCGAAGTCCAATCCCAGCTGAGGAAGTGCTGAGCCTGTGAATAGTGTTGGGGTGCACCAGGTGCTATGCAGGGTACACTCACGGTAAAACTTTTGCTGCATTGATGTACCTCTTGTAATTTGCATTTATATAGCGCATTATCACCAACGGTCTCTAAGCGCTCTTGGACTTAATGATCCTCTGTCTCTGACTCAGAGAGGTAGCTGGTTCGGGCTGAACTGAAGGGGCTGTTCGTTTGAGGGCCCAGGCTCTGGCTACTATCCATGTCATGGTCTCAGAACATACCAGGGGTGTTGCCCTCCTGTCGCTTGTCTCTCTTAAATGTCCCAAAGGTGTAGACAATGCTTCTGTACTTGGTCCCAAAACCTGCAGCTGCAGCCTCCTATATTCTTGATGCTACCTTCTGCCTGGTGCTGGAACACAGATTGTACCACCACTTCACAATGTCTCCTACCTCGCTTTTTGTGATGCCAACAGCATTAATCATTTGCTGTATTATGGTCCTAATTTGTTATTTGGTGCATCACGTACAGACATGGAAGATTTTCTAGACAGCTTACCATGTTCAGAGACACACCCCTCCACAAGAATTTCCAGCTGTTGGTTACTAAATTTGGGCTTCCTCTTACTGCCAACTTCGTCTTTTGGCGCCTGCATGGACATAGTGAGGTGGTTTGAATACCTCCTGCGGTGAGAAAGAAGTTCTTTCTGCTGGGCAGCTAAAAGTAAATGTACTACCTGAAATGCTGGTGCGACAATCACTATTTTGCAACTCCTACAGACTCGTGATTTGCGATTCAGTATTTAAAAATACTGAATATTTACGTTATCGCCAATTGCCGAGAGGTGCGTAAGTCATAGTTAACAAATTCTAATTTAAGGTTTCGTATTTGTTGCTATTTAGGAATCGTTCAATATCCTTTTCCTACATCAGGCTCCAGATTCTTTCCACAGCTAAAATAAATGATATTTACAAATTAGTACAAGCAAAATGTAATTTTCAGAGCAGCCAGAAATTAATGACTTAAAATCATCCCAGAAATCAATCTAAGTAAATTTCATCACAGACAGCGGAAACGCACAACACATTTGATGGTGTAAGCACATTTACTAATCTAAAAGCTCAAAAATACCCTTGTGAGTACTGCTATCATTGTTGGCAACAGATAGTAAAAGCTGCATGTCCTACTACCACAACAACATATGTACCTAGCAATGTTATGAAACCCTTCATTTACAGATGTCTGATGTCAGCAAATCCAAATTCCCTGGGATAGTCCTCATCCTTGAATGACCAGTTAACGTTCTAAGGGCCAGATGAGCGTAGTTTTTTTGAGCTCGCAAATGATCAGGTTTGCAGAATTGGGAATTTATGACCGCCAAATAGCATTTTAATATGTACAGAACCTTTTTCTGCGATTCGGTAACCTATTACCAAATCACAAAATGGGTCAGCGATTCGGTATAATGAAGGGGTGAATTAAGGGCATCCCATCCTAATAGGGACCCGCAGTGGTATGTGTGAATTTTTACATTCGCATTTTACCGCATACTTCAAGTAGGTGGTAACCCATTTGCGAATGGGAAAGGGGTCTCCAAAGGACCACTGCCACATGGACCACTGCCTACTCTTAAACAAGCATTGGAAATGCAATAGGGGTCGCATTAGGAAAGTTTGAGCTATTGGTCTTATAAATGAATTTTTTTTGTATTTATGTGTTATTTTTTAAAATAGCTAAATTATTAGCTTTGTCATTTACAATGCCAATAGATATAACTTTCGCAAACACCTATAGCATTTGTAATGCAACACGTTTTGTATTTACGTGACTTAGATGTATTGATATTACAAATAACAATGGCTTTTAATTTTTAAAAATAATTAATACTTAAATAATGTATTTAATTTGTAATGGCAATAGCTTAAACTTTTGTAAATAATTTTGTGAAGATTATGTTAGTTTTTTATTGTGACGAAAATCCAAGAACAGAAGTGAAATATTAACATCTTTTTGTGATTTGTAATAAAGCATGAAAGCTTGAAAACAGCTTGAAACATTGAAAGAACATATTTGAACCAGTGATGCTGTGGTTGCGCTGAGTGATGCTGTAGTTGCGCTGAGTGATGCTGTGGTTGCGCTGAGTGATGCTGTGGTTGCGCTGAGTGATGCTATGGTTGCGCTGAGTGATGCTGTGGTTGCGCTGAGTGATGCTGTGGTTCCGCTGAGTGGTGTGTGCATCGGTGGAGCTTAGTCGGTGCATCGGTGGAGCTGTGTGGTGGGTGCATTGGTGGAGCTTAGTTGGAGCATTGGTGGAGCTGTGTGGTGGCTGCATCGGTGGAGCTGTGTGGTGGCTGCATCGGTGGAGCTGTGTGGTGGCTGCATCGGTGGAGCTGTGTGGTGGCTGCATCGGTGGAGCTGTGTGGTGGCTGCATCGGTGGAGCTGTGTGGTGGCTGCATCGGTGGAGCTGTGTGGTGGGTGCATCGGTGGAGCTGTGTGGTGGGTGCATCGGTGGAGCTGTGTGGTGGGTGCCTCGGTGGAGCTGTGTGGTGGGTGCCTCGGTGGAGCTGTGTGGTGGGTGCCTCGGTGGAGCTGTGTGGTGGGTGCCTCGGTGGAGCTGTGTGGTGGGTGCCTCGGTGGAGCTGTGTGGTGGGTGCCTCGGTGGAGCTGTGTGGTGGGTGCCTCGGTGGAGCTGTGTGGTGGGTGCCTCGGTGGAGCTGTGTGGTGGGTGCCTCGGTGGAGCTGTGTGGTGGGTGCCTCGGTGGATCTGTGTGGTGGGTGCCTCGGTGGAGCTGTATGGTGGGTGCCTCGGTGGAGCTGTATGGTGGGTGCCTCGGTGGAGCTGTATGGTGGGTGCCTCGGTGGAGCTGTATGGTGGGTGCCTCGGTGGAGCTGTGTGGTGGGTGCATCGGTGGAGCTATGTCGAAGCTGATTGCAAAGGATGGACTTAGCTTCCCAAACTTTGAATATTACCAACTATCATCCCAACTACAGTGAATTGCGAAGGGACTTCAAATGACGGGAGGGCGGGGGTGGGGATTGCAGGAAATATACAGGAAAAGATTTTAAGCTTCTTATGATCCCAATGGTTTGGGAGACAGGAGGAACTTCCCATACTCCTGGAACCAATGATGCAAATGTGGGGGACATTGAAGTGCAAACTGGCATAATGCGCTATTTATTTTCCCAACATAGTGTTCAAAGCTTTACTGTGGGGGTGGATAACTATGCACAGATCTGAGGAAAATTTGGGATAGACAAGGTAGGAGATGTTAATACAATATGCACATTGAAAACCTTTCTAGAAATTAAAGAGGAGTGCTGCCTACCTGCAGCCCACTTGCCAGCATATGTGAACTTAATTGACACAACACAAAATCATTGGAAATCAATGACCACAGAAGAGTCGAATCAGAGTCGCACACTGCACACTGTGCGGAGCAAAGGATGCCACCACGGGCAGCCACACAGCTCTATCACTTCCTTTATGCCAACCTGGATGGAGGACTAGAGCGGCTATGGCAGAGATGCACACAGAAAAGCCACTCAGGGTTGTGAAGTCATATTTGGGGTCCTATAACGAGCAGTGTGTACTAGAATGAGATGAGACAGTAGAGAGACACAGAGTTTAAGCAGGGCCTGGGTTATCGCTGATGGCCTTCTAAACCAGCATGAGTTGGAAGGGACGGGCTAGTGCACCACAGATTGTGACTAAATTGAATACACTAATGAGCAGTTCCCTGCACGCCCGAGGGGTACTGAATGTTTTATGGACAGCAACACCCACTAACAAGATTGCTGAACTATAAGAAAAAAGTATTGCATTAAAGCTACAGCAAAGCCCAAGCTAATTTTTATGATTTCATAGCCTAGGCTCTTTGTAGTCTTAGGGGGGGTTTAAGGAGGTGTGGTGTCTGCCTTAACAGTAGTTGTTAGGGCCACGGTGCTATATTTGGCCGAGTAAAACGGATGGTTAAACAAGGTGACTTAACAATGCAAGCATTGCAGTGTGAATATATTACATTGCAACGTAAAAGCAGAACACGCATTTCACCTGAATTCCAAGTAACTGCAGCAGTAAAAAAGAAACTGTGCATTACCTTGTATTGTGCCCCATACCAGCAGGCAGCAACCAGGGGGCATTCCTCCCCCTACTGGCGTCCCTGCGTGACACTGTTCATGTGGTTCAAAAGCAGCTGACGAGCAACGTTCTGTGTTTAGATTGCACCCTGACAAGCGCATTTATCAAGTTAATGGAACTTGATTTGCGCTTGCCAGTTTTTTAAGTGCGGCTGTGAGTGAAGCGGGCTTTATGTTAATAAATAAAAGTATTTGCGGCCGTGCACATTCTAGGTATTGCGTGGCTGTGAATATCATAGGTTTTGCATGGCTGTTAATAATGCGGGCCCCATGTAAATAAATAAAAGTTTTCGGCAGCCGTGCATATTATAGGTATGGCAGGGCTGTGAATAAAGCGGACGTCAGGTTAATAAAATAACAGTATTTGGCGGCCGTGCACATTGTAGGTATTGCGTGGCTGAGAAAATTATAGGTATTCACTCACAGCATGGTGCCATTGTTCACATTGCCCTGAAACTGCGCTTTAGATCTTGTTTAATTTTACCTACAAAGGCTGAACAAAATTATTTGAATCAACAACTTACCCTTGGTTAACTGTGCAGTTGTGCATTTATTTAAAAAAAAAAAACATTTATTTCATGAAACACAGTTTTAACCAGTCTTTTTTAAAAGCAAATAAACGATTAAAACAGGGCTGTCTACAGGATAACGTGATTAATTTACATCATACAGTAGGTTTTAAATATGCGTTCCAGCAGTTTATCTAAGTACTGCTTTGTTAACAACTAACTACAGAACCACTGAGAGCTTCATTTTGTCCAGCATTTAAATCTGTCTGTCATCCATAATGCTTGGTAGCAGGCTCTGCACTCTGATTACAGAACGCCAGTGTCATTAAGTGAGCAAATTAAAGACGTGAATAATTCACTGGTGTGGCTGATTGTTGTGCTGTTTACACCAAGATATAAAAGAAACGAAGGAAGTGGAGCACGCGAGAGCTGGGTGGGGCGAAAAAATTTCAACTCTGATTTAGTGGAGGATAGTAGCACACATGCACGAACAAACCTTTTAATGTTGATTTTAATGAAAAGGATAAATAGTCAGTCGATTCTTAGCTCTTCATTAAATACATTTCTCCAAGTAACCATGTTCACTTCACAGGCGAGCATGTAGGTCGGGCACGAACTATGAAACTTTTATTGCCCTGCGGGTGTCTCTATGGTCCAGCGCTTACTGGTACTTTTATTGCGTGGTGGAGCAGGGAGGGACCCGCGGGCGGATGGAGGAAGTTGGGCAGGGCAGCAAATGCTGCAGAGGGGAGTGTGTATTAAAGAAGTATTGCCGCCTTAAGGGAAAGAGTGCATGTGTGCCGAGCATGGGGGAGGAGGGGGATTCAATGCGAACGACAGGGGAGCGTCAAGGAGCACCCTGCGGCGTACAAAACAAAAGAAAGGTGGCGCTTGCTTCATGCCGGGTGAAACTGCCACGCATTATTGCACACCGGGTGTAAATGGAGCATTTCGTAGCATTTTTCATCTCTTTTTGTGAATAAAATGTATTTTCATTGAATTTAAGACGAGAAGAGTTCAAGACTTGTTTTAAATACCTCAATAGTTCTAACAGATATAGAGAATCATGATTAATGTACTACATGCTCGAGGGACAGAACTGGCAGACCAAAAGACAGACTGAAGCACACACACACACACATATAAACAGATACTTACAACTACTAATCAGAACACACCATGAAGTACAGTCAGAGGAAGAGATAATTTAAACACATAAAGAAACAGTGACGGGAGAGATTGCTTTAGATAGGCACAACAGATGTTGAAAAAAATAAGTGATAGCAAAGCCTGAGATAAATACTGACACCAAAACGTGCTGAGAGAACCGAGGGACATCGGTATTAAAACGAGAAAGGCATTCAGGCAGGTACGCATTTAAGGCATACACTAACAAACCAAAGTAGATGCATGAAAGGAGACACGGCCGGTGGCCGTGAAACTGAAAGTACGGCCGGCCGGCCGTGAATAATTAGGGGATGAGCGCACGCTGAGAAGCTTGTGGGAGGGGGGCGAAGCTTGTGGGAGGGGGGCTGGGCTGCCTTTGATGTGATAATGCGAGGCAGGCAGGCGGCTGGTGGCATTGTGCATGCGCTTTTTAGGGCTTGCGCTTGCGCAATGACCTTAAAAAGCACATGCACTCTGTGGAATCGCCAGCGGAATCGTGCTTAGTTAAACGCTGTTTAAGCCTCTATAGAGCTTGCCAGCTGTGCGCATGCGCACAGCAGGCGAGCCCTAAAAATGAAAAGAAAACTTTTCATTTTTGAAACTCATCCTGTTTTCCTTTACGGAAAATGGTCTGCATTTAAAAAAATTTGCTTTATTTAAAACCAATAACGCCATTGTGGTCTGCTGACGCCAGCAGGTCATCATTTCTGTGATATTAGCGATTCCCAATTCGCCAATTGCGACCTACCCCATGAATATTAATGAGGTAGGTCTATTTGTGACCCACTTGGAATTGTAAACAGTGTACAACGCACTGTAGTACATCGCTGTATGCGTTTACCTAATAGCAATTAGGTAATTTCAAACACAAAGTTATGTAAATCTGGCCCCAAAACACTCAAATCAACGACCAATGCACCCTGCCAGAGACTCCTTTAAACTTCAGCAAAAAATAAACCAGACTTTAGAAATTATACCTAGTCTAGGTTGAGTAAAACCAATATGGCACAAAAGAATTCCAAATTGCACAAACCTATTGGTAAAGATGCATATGCCCTATGGAGAAAGTATGCTGCAAATAACTTTTGCACCAGCTGGTCTCATTTCACGTTATACAAGGTGCTAGATATTAATATAAACCGGCTCGACTTATGCTTCTGAAATGCAAAAGTAAAGTGCAATAATAAACAGCCATCTGAACTAGGCGTAAGTATCGTCACAAGCTGACGCGAAACTGCACACAAAAATGCTTGTCAATACTGCTGCAACAGGAGAACTGCACAAGTCATCCGCTTCAACAGCAGGATGTTGCGTACAGACTAAAACTGCATTATGCCCTTTCCGCTCTCCACAATATCCGATAGAAATCAAACTTATCATGAACACGTAAGATCAAACAAAAGGAAATGGGAAGGAGGATAAGACGCGTGGTTGATGAAAACAGTAGTTCTGCTTTTGCTGAACAAGCGATTTTGACCGTGAGGCAAGCACAGTTATGAGTGAGACATCGACAGAAGCACCAGCTCGCACCTCCACGCGATCAGCACTGAGCACAAGACAGTCAGATGACCAGCGCCTGCTTGCATTCATCACAAAAGCTGCTGAGCAGGCGGGCAGCCGTCCTTGCACCCTTCATTGTCTGAGGCGCTGTTCATAAAACAGCCCGCTCAAACCCCGTGCTCTGGGCAGATCTATCGCGCCCGCCCGGACGGCACTGTTCGGGAAAAAAGGCTTAAGGATTGTAATAACGGTACGGAATAAAAAAGAAAATTTACAAACGGTAAAATTTGAGGGACAGCACTGACAAGCCAACAATCAGATGGTTATGGTGTGGATACCTCTGTGCAAAAAAAACCCTTGTCTACCTCCCTACCCCCCACTTCAAATGTCACAGGGGCAAGCAACATAGTTATGTTTTTTTTCAGCCAACAGGTGTGACAGACTACGCTTTTCAGAGGCGGAAAAGATTGATGGTATGGGCAAGCCGGAGAGGGTAATTACAAGTTTTGGAAACCTAACTGCCGAAAGTAATTAAACAGTAGCAAACAACGCCTACATTTATTATAGTCTTGCATTGGTATGGGAACTTTTCTCGGGGCAGGAGAAAGGGGGGTGAGCAAAAGAATTCCATTTTACCCATTGAAGGCTGGATTTGTCCCAGCACAGTGGAATTTCAGGCCGTGGTGTGTCAAATTGGGGTTGGATTTCCTCTCCAACTCAAGACCACATGGATATTGTTGTCATAGATTTGGAAGTGAAGGTGGAACATCCTGATGACTACCGACAGTGGGTTAGGGTGAATACTGACTGTAGGATTACAGATACCAGAGGTCTGTGGAGCAACCAGACAAGAAAGAGCGTCAAACATACCTCGATCTTTCGAAGTCACAATCTAAATTTCTATCAGTTACTCCACAGGAACGCTAGGAATAAGACACACAAGAAGCCTTGGTGTAGACAATATGCCAGATCTTCCTGAACATTCTGAAGGGCAGTCTAGTTTTTAACCAGAGTGGAAGTCAGTCTTGCGACTGCAGTAGTCAAAGGGATTCTGACGTTTCTAGGGCTTCCCTTGAGCACCTGCTTCAAGTGCAGCAATCCAAACTAAAGCCACATGCCGGGAGGGCCGTCAAAAGCATAAAATGCGCAAAATCGTTAACATTTGTTTTTCCTGAAATTATACAAAATTTGGGGGAATTAACTTGAGTCAGATGTTGAATATATTCCTAGAGGCAAATGATAGCCGACATCTGCCGGAAGACCTTAAACATGCCACAACAGCAGTACTTATGCACAAGGAACAAAAAACACCAGATGAGGGTTTCACCACCTAATATCTCTCCTAATCTTAGAGACCAAAATCTATCCCAAAATACTTCCCATAGAATCAGAGCATTGTGCTCTGATCCACCCCATATCAGTTAAAATGTACGCCAGGAAGATCCACTTGACTCGATCCGAGAAAGCTACACACTGGAATGACGGGATGAGAGAGCTGAAGGGTCCCATGGCACCAGTGTCACTAGATGCTGAAGCGGCGATCAACTTTATTGGATGGACGCAGCTCGCTTATTTGTCAGAAAATTTGGGCCCGCAATTCAGAGCATGGGAGCAATTGTTATACACCGATCCAATGGCATGGGTGAGGGTCATTGGGGTCACATTACAGGCTGCTCAGCTGGGGAGGAACTAGGCAAGTACCACCTTTTCCTGCTGCTTTTTTTAAACTTGCGGTGGAGTCGTTAGCCTGCTCGATCAAACAGGCTTTGGAGGTTAAGGGGTTCTGATTGGAACTCAAAGTGGAGGATAAAATATAGCTATACAGTCTTGTGCAGTTTGTGGAAAG
This sequence comes from Lissotriton vulgaris, assembly GCF_964263255.1. Lineage (NCBI taxonomy): Eukaryota > Metazoa > Chordata > Amphibia > Caudata > Salamandridae > Lissotriton > Lissotriton vulgaris. Next base: position 1,892,374,083 of record NC_141689.1, on the reverse strand, counting down.
CTCAGACACAAATCACACTGCTTAAGGTGTGCAAGTGGGAGGGTGAGCAACCTCAGACGGTGAAACCTACAATACGCACACAGACTGGTTAAAGTACTTGGGAATAGAAATGGCCTTCGATACCAAAACATTCTTTGATCAAAACTTGGTCCCCACACTTATTGATGATGTGAAACACTGGTGCACATTCCCGCTATTAAAAAGGGGCTGGGCTGCCCTGTTCAAAATTAAGTCACTGCCCTGCTTATTCTAGGTCATCCAGATCACTCCTCACCATATTTCTGAGACTACATTCTAAGGTTCATACAGAGAATCGGGCATTCTGCTTTGGACCGAGGCGTGAGAGATATCGCTATCTACCCTGTGCAGGATAATGTACTGTAGCTTTTCCAAATGTCGGATTCTACTACTGGGACATACAACTGGTCATTATTAATGATTGGGGACTTTTGTGCCAGACAATGAACTGGCGGTTAGATTGGACAGGGTGGACATAGTCATTAGAAAAGATTTACACTATTTACAGGGTGGAGGGGACTAGGATCCCTCAAGCAGGTAACGAGGGCTGAGGGGATGAGACCATGAGGCACTCTGACATCATCACGACTTCTCAGGATGAGAGGGGTGAGACTCTGATGAATCCAGTTTAGCTTTCTTCTGCTTCCGCCTCGATTCAACTTACTGAAAGACTTGGACCAAGACAAAGGCCTGTCATGGGAAAGGCTCAGAGAGCGGGAACAAGAGTCTATGCCCTTGACTTTGAACAGAAGTAGGACTGGCGGGATTTTCAGGACTTCTATCAGTGATCAGCAACGTACAGCTTCACTTCACGTTCCCAATTTGCCTTCAGATTCAGAAGGGCACATCCTCTCAGGGTTTCGAGTCATACACCAGAGAAACACCTCGTGGGTGGTGGAGTGCTCTATGCGGTACGAGACGCAGCGCTCCCAGGGACTCCAACCTTTCTCCGATTAAGGGTTACGAAAGAGGCAAGCCTACAGAGGTTTAAGCTAATGCTGGTAAACAGACCTAAGGTAGCGAAAAGGGACATCTTTAAATAATCAGGGAGCCACTCACAGCCCACTTGATCAAAATGGTTGACTGGAATTGGTCAATACATGGAATCAGAGAGTGTTGTATGGGGGTATGGGATGCCTAAGGAAATGTGAAAATATATGGGGGTCATGGAGATACTATTTCAGAATAGGAAATGGACAAAGGATAGGGTCCATCACAGAGGGCCAAATGCTGGAAGGGGGTCAATCCTGATGAACTGGTTAGCCAGAGGGACAAACTAGCACCTACTCCCAAACGAGACCTCCTGTATCTAAGTATGGATTTGATAGTCTGACCAAACTTAAAGGCTGATATTTGATATTATGATGCTCCACAGAAATGCATATACTAGTTGCAAATTTTTCCCTGTGAAAATTAAATAAGATAAATAAAAACGCGCACCAATGAAGCCCGTAGCTGGGTTGAGTTCGCCCAGTCACCAGAATTAAATGAAATAAAACCTTACCGAATGACCATTTCGGTACCACGATTCAGGTTTTAATTCTGTTGTTTAACCTAGCTAGAAGTTAGACTCATTTTAAAGATTTACACTACAAGTGCAAACCATTTATTTTCATAATTTACACCACAGCATATAAAGCATTAAACTTAGAAGACATTTGCACAAGATCGTTCAACCTCAACTATGCCCTCGACCGCTGACCGACAGCGTTTTAAAAAAACTGAATATTTTCCAAATTGTTTCTCTTTTTAGGATGATTGCTGGTACAGTAGATAGGAAAGGGGGGTTTATCTATTATCCTGCCTTCCGAGAATGTCAGCACACTGTACTCAGTACAGAACGTCACTAAAGCAATCTTCATACTGGTCGAACTTACCCAACAGCTTGCTTTCCAGGAATGTGAAGGGTCCTACAATCAGTAAACATTGTACATTCATTGCAGGTCATGTTTGACCAGACCAAAGATCTGCGGCAAACATTTACGAAGACAAACATTATAAAGCACGTAAACCAGTCAAGATAAGAAACAGATTTAAACACAATAAAAAATGCACTGGCCTGTTTCTAGTTATATGCTGTTTTACTTAAACTGTTGTAAGCTAATAGTTCGAAATGTCACTGCTAATAATATAGCATTTCACTTGCTCGGAAGACAAAACCATTAACTGTTGGTGAAAAACCTTCTTAACGGGATCTCTAGAATCTGTACAGTTCTATTTCTTATCAGTGCTAGAAGGGGCGGGTGTTCTTACTGAAAAATGACGCTAAGTAGAGAACAGGACACTTACATGTTCTCATAATTATCATCTAAATCATGTTTAAAAGACAAAGCACACAGCAAAAGGAGAATGCGTTCTCGACCCACTGTAGCTATATATATCAAGCAAAGGACATAGAAATCAACATTTAGGGACAGCAAAAAGGCTAATAGAATGGTAACAAAGACAGCTAAGGCCAACTGCTGCAAGAGACATTGCAGGACCACAGCAGGGACTTCCTATTCTACCCAAACACCCTGTGTCAGGGTCCTGTTAAACTCAAGACCAAATTAAAGCCCTACACTCTACAGTGTTAATCATGCTCTAGTCGGACTTCTCGACCTGCTATGCATTCTGCTCGGCTAAGCAGGAAACGAACCCCAATGTAACTTAAATAATGTGGACCATCAAACAGTATCCCCTCAGAGTTTACTTTCCACACTGCTTGCCACTAGTTTCCTTGATACCCCTGCCCATATCTGAACCAAGTGCACATTGCCTAGCTGTTTCACTTGACCTCACAAGTTATTGGCACGTGGGGAAGCCTTGGCTACGCTCCTTCCCCCAAATCACTCTACCACAGTGACACTTCTTATCCTGCGGTTTGAGGACCCCTGAGGTTCCACCAGATCTACTTAGGGGGTCTGCAAATGGTTAAAAAATGAAAGATTAAAATTAGTAAAGTGTATACAATAAAGAAGCACATTTGAAAACCTTTTCTATTTCCGAATATGAATAAACAAAATATTTAAATATTAGGAGGAGATGTTAGGTGTATAATTCTTTTTATATTTGTATGTATTGTTAGGAGATTCAAATCATAAAAATTGCTCAGGCCAGTGGCCCCCAGGCTTCTAATAATGACTCAGTGAAGCCCCCAAATTGCAGTAATGATTCAGTTGGGGTCCACAGCAGTCAAATATTTGGAACCACTGCTCTACAGCTCAAGCCACTGAACGTTCTGACTCGGAAAGACGTGATACACAACCCCTGCAAAGTTACAGACTGACGATTTCTGCAGATTCCATCCATTTTGCAGATCCATCCAACTGCATTTAAGCTCTTCATGATGATGGACTAAGCATTATCAAGAGAGCCAGACACAGTCAGTCCTTGATACTAGCTGAACGTGACCTAAGACAGTTAGACAGTTGTTTGTTAGATAGTAGTTTTAAACATACCAACTCGCTACGAGTTTAGGTACCCCATATTGGTTTCGCCACAATAGCATGATTAGAGCCCGCCCCTTACTTACCATTGGTTGACTACCATGTCACTCTTGTTTCTTTGCTTCTTATTGGTCAGAGCCTCGTCCCCGGCTTCTTATTGGGGCTTAATGTGTGTCCCTGCCATGGACCATTGGCCAAGTACACCCTCTTGTCTGTGGCTAGTGTCCTTCCACTGGTCGCAGGCTCCTTCAGGTATTCTTTTTATACTTTTTACATGCACTCTTATAGAGTGCCTGTCCCTGCAGTTTTTCTCTTTCACTCCTGCCCTCCTCCTGCTCTTGCTGCTCCCACCCTTGTGTTGCTTTCCCCCACCCTCCTCCCACATTGTTTCTTTAACATCCTTTTGCCCTCCTCCTGCTATCCGTTGCTTATTTCCCACTCCCCAACCCTTTTCCCACTGTTCGTTGGTGCTTTCAGACCTCCCGCTCTCCATGCTCGCTTCATCCTCCCGCATTCCATGCTGGATTTGTCCTCCAGCTGTCTATGCTTGATTTCTCACCACACCTCCTGCTGTCCGTGGTTGAAACTCTCTCCCTTGTGTTGCTTGCCACCCACGCTGTTTTTACACATTTCACAGCAGCACCAGCTGCAACATTGCTTAAAGGAAAAAAAAGAGCAATGACACGTATATGCTGGCAACGTCATAGCACTTTTTATTTGATTACTTTAGGCCATGTTGCACAGCAGCCCACGTTGCTGTGCAACATCTCTAAAAAAACAAATGAGAAATACAAATAGATGTTGTGTAAGTGAAACCAATCGGCTTTGCCAATGTCCGTTCTTTCTATGAATTCATCATTTGGAACCTACGACATTACAACTGTTACCCACAGGGACAGTGTACATATCCATTACCACTTTCTTACAGGTGCCTTGTAACGCCATTTTCGCACATATCCATAGATTCGCCAAATGCATTAAAACTGATTGACTGGTTGGATGCACACCTGTCTTTTCAATAACTTGATCTTTTCAAGTACCTAATTTAACAATTGTATGCCGGTACGCCTGTGAAGGAAAGCAAGCAACAGGGAGGAATATCATTTAACTATCGCCAAAGGAACCCCTAAAATGTGTCTGGCAGACTCAAAGTGCTGGCCTGTGACAAAAGTGAGGAACTTGCATTAAAATCTCAACACGCAACAAGTATCTGCAGGCAGAATGAGTGGCCTCTCACCTTTGTTTCTGGGTACCTCAGACTGGGTCTGCACGCATCAGACCTTTGGCTGGTTTAGTCTCTATGTTGACATCTCTGTCACAGGACCAGCTATAGCTCAACTCCACTTTCCCAGTTGAGGCATTAGGGCTCCTTTTCTTGGACTTGTTCTCTGAAATGTAAGAGACTCTCTACATGAACAGCAGTTAACCCTCAATCAGTTCATAGGTCACAAGACATCAAGAACTGAAATTTGAAGGAAGGAGGGTCTTTTCCCCTGAGTCTCTGTGCTTGTTCCACCATCCTACTGGTTCAACAGACTTTACTTCCCATAACCACTCACTATTACTTCACCTGCTGTACCCATAATTTCCCTGCTCTCTATACTCCGCTTGCTCTGCCTGTCGTTACTCTACTTGCTGTACTTATCATTACTCTTCATACTAATCTTTCTTTACTCCACTTTTCACATCTATCTTTACTCGCCAAGCTTCACACATTTTTGCTCTACCCATTTTTACCCCAAACCTGTCATTTTCACTCACTCTTCTCAACTGTGTTTCAGATTCATCCCTCCTCCTCTCTACAAGCTTTCACATACCGCTCTCTATCGGGATTTTTAAGTCCTCTACTGTGGGGAAAAGGTTAATAAAGCACAAATGCATAGGCATTGTGATGTGTGTGCCTGCGTGCAGCAGCAGCCATCATGGAATGGGTTTTCTTCCATAGAAACCCTATTTTAAAACTGCTGGCCATGCACGCACACGCATCAGGATGCATGCGTTCATATGCGGTGATGAAAAAGAAGCACTGGCAAAGCCAACAGGTCGGCCTTTTAGTGCACAGACCTATTTGCTTTGCCAATACTGCAATTCCCTCTTTCTTTCTAGCATGCCTTTTACTTCTCGCTTCCTTGTTGGGTATCTGACATCGGTCTCTGCTGTCCACCCGTTTTTGTACTGCAATTTCCTCACTTGATGCTGGGGAGTAAGGCCACACCAATGCAACCATCACTGCACAGATCCAATGAGGAAAGGAAAATATGCACCCGGCTATCCAGCTTCTTGCACCAGCACGGCTCAAGCCAGACAGGCCACCTTTCCTAACCGTGCTGGGCGAAAACCCTGTCAGTACCGGCCCAATGCCTCTTCCACAGCATAATGCTGCGGCACGTGAGGCCTAGCCCTTAATCACAAATCAACTAACCACCTCTTATTCAGTAGGCGGCCTTCATAGGAACTTATTGCTTCTTTCTCGTCCAATAGATGCAGAAGCAACCCAGTCACTGCATGCATTCTGCCACAGCCTGTGTCAGCGCTGCGCAGAGCTCTGGGTCATGAAACCGCACCTGGAAGCACCGACGTGAAGCAATTTGCAAGGTATCATATAACGTGGTCAGTAGTGGAAATGCGTTCCATGCCCCAAAGTCAGCATGTTCGGTTCTTAGAGGAAACTACCAACCTCATACTACCTAAAACAGTAAATGAGCTCAGATAATACGCTTGCATGTCGCAAAGATGCTTGTTAAACACTTAAGGGGATACCCTCGTAGAGGCAATGGCGTAGCTAGGGGAAGGGGCGAGGGGGGCGGTCCGCCCCAGGCGGCACTATTTTGGGGGCGGCAGCTGCCTTATACTAGTGGCCAGCCCAGGATTCACTTAGGCACATTGTCGAGCAGCACAGTGCACTACACACCTCACGTGTATCTAAGTGCACGCGCACCTGGTCCCAGGGGCCAGGTCGTCAATATTGTAGCGCGCAAAAGTGCTACCATTAAAGGCCCTGCCTTTTGGGCCAGCCCCCGCACTGTGCTTTTAAAATGCAGAAGTGATGCGCAGGCGCACGCTCGCGCGCCACCACAACGCACTGTTGGAGTGCCGGGTATTTTCTGCAGACAGTCGAGTCCAGCTACATTAAGAACACCAGTCTCACTTAGTTTGAGACCGACCACCACCGCTCCAAGCCGCCTACATAAGGAGATCCTCCTAAGTAAGCTTTAGTTAGGATAGGACTGCACTTGTTCATTCGGATTCTCTCAGGCGTTCCGATGCCCGACATTGAATCCAGTGCTCCCAAAAAGTCAAATATCCTCCTATGTTCGCCGCCCCGCCCGTCTCTCTGCTCTCGTCTCCGTCCTCGTGTGCTCTGTTATGCGAGGCTCACTCCCAGCGCCACAATAAGCACAAATTCAGTTAATTACATTTTGTGGACCAGCAAGGACACCAAACGTGTCTCAGTGGAAACCGGAAGCACTCCCACAGCCACAGACGAAAACCGACAGCTGTAAAAATAGAACAGGGAAAGAAAGAAGGAATGTTGGAAGAAAAGGGTGAAAAAAAAGGAAGTAGGGATGATGGAGTAGGAGGATGAATGGATATGTGGATGAATGAGTGGGTGAAAGAAATGAATGATGATGGATGGACATATGAAAGTATAGTAAAGTAAAGGGATGGGTGAATGCATGAATGGATAGGTGGATGGGCAAGTGAAAGGATGGCAGAACAAATGGATGAATCGTTGAGTGAATGAATAGGTGGAGGGACAGCTGAAAGGAGGATAGAGTAAAGGGATGGATGAGTGGGCGAAAGATCTGTGAATGGAAGTCGTAGTGGATGGATGATGAATGGATGGCAGGGTGAATAGAAGGGTGGCAAAGTGAATGAATGTATGGATGAATGTATGGATGGATGGCAGATTGGATGGATGGCAAAGTAAATGGATGGATGCGTGGCAGCGTGAATGGATTAAAGGCAAAGTGACTGTATCCATGATTGGATAGCAGAGTGGATGGATTGATGAATGAATGGCAGGATGGATGGCAGAGTGGATAACTGGATGAGCGGATGGATGGCAGAATGGATGGATGGATGGCAGAGGGAATTGATGGATGGCAGAGTGGATGAATGGGTGGTTGAATAGCAGAGTGGGTGGATTGATGGATAAATGAATGAATGGCAGAGTGAATGGGTGGTTGAATGGATAGATATAAGAGTTGATGAATGGATGGGTGACAGAGTGGATGGCTGGTGAATGGGTGGCAGAGTGGATGGCAGAGAGGGTGAATGACAGAGTGGATTGATGGATGGATGGTAGAGAGGATAGGAGGATGGATGGCAGAGTAGGCTGATGGATGGCTGAGTGGATGAATGGAAGAGTTAATGAATTTGAAGAAAGGATGTCAGTTGATCGATGAATGGCAGAGGTGATGGTAAGATAACAGAGTGGAGGATGGATGGCAGAGTGAATAGATCAATGGGTGGCAGAGTGGATGATTGGTTTTTAGACTATGGATGGGCAGATGGATGACATAATAGATGGATGGCAAATTGGATAGATGGCTAGATAGATAAATTGATAGAATGGGGAAATATTGAATGCTGGATGAAAGAATGAATGGATGACAGAATCTAAAGGTGAAATAGTGGATGCTAGTAGGTGGGATGGAAGGGTAAAAGAATGAATAGATAGATGCATGGATGGAAGAGAAAATGAAGCTGTTCTATTGCTATAGCTTTACCCATGTTTCTAAGTACTGTCGTTGTTTGGTAGAGTGTGGGTGTACAGTGTGACCTATGTGGGAGTTGTTTTGGTGGTGTGCTTGTAGCAGCAGTTCAGTATGGAGAGGTGTAAGAGGAGGAAGGGATACATTTACTTATGCGTTTATCTGCCATTTTAGTGCTGGTGGGCCTTCATCAACTGAGACTTGACCTTCGAGGTTTGCTCTATGCTCACGCTGCAGTTTCACACCCTTCCTTATGCATTGGAGTAGAGAGTGGCGTCATAACTTAAACCCTGCCAATCCACCCCTGCTGCTCGCCAAAATTTTACCCCAGATCCACCCACCCGCCGCTACCTGCCATGGGCGGCAATCTGGGGGATAGCCCTGGGCGCCAGAAGCTCTAGCTACGCCACTGCGTAGAGGGGAAAAACCAGGCAGTTATCATTACTCATTCGTGCATCTCAATCACCAACAATAAGCATTCAAGAATGTGGCTTTGTATGGTGATGTCTGCTTGTGTTATTAAGATGTATTACATCATTCTCTGCATTATCCTTAGGGGCTTAAGTTTCAGGCCCTGGTGGAGTGACTCAGCCGTACCTCTTTGCGAGGTGAATGGCGTTCAGGGTAGATATTAGTCACGCCGAAGAGAGAAAATAATACTAGGCAACCAAATGAAACAAAATGCGAAGTCTGGGAACCTCATGACGTTGCATGGGCATGCGCACTCACCAAGGTAAAATGAAACTTTTCAGTTCGCCATAAAACTTGCCGCACCCCATAAAGCATATATTGCACGTTCTAGGCCAACGAATATCAACGTCATTAATTGTACCAGCATGGAAAAACGTGACTACGTTGACGATGCAATAAATATATAATATGGTTAATTCAGCAGTCTGAAATTGCACCAACACGTGACATTTGTACACGAAGCACACACGAAATGCCTCTTGGGGAGACACGGTTTGCTTGGTTTGCTTTGCGCTGACTAAACTAACCTTTCAAGCTATGCATAACCACATGCAAGGAGAAGAAAAAAAACTATCTTTTACACTTGAAAATGATCCGAATCCTCAGACTGCCATGAACGAAGCTTCCACCCTGTCCCCTAAAGTGAAGGTAAAGTTGTGCATGTAGTGAGGCTTCACTTGCCAAGGTAGGATGCTCGAACAAACGTTTGTGAAACAGGGTAAGGACTTGGAAGCTTGACAACCATGCAATGACATTTAGCTCTCAAAAATGTGTTCAAGACACATTTACAGACCGAGTATCAGAGTAATACTAACACCAAGGCTTGGTGGCTGCGGAGAACGCATGGAAGAATTTTAACGAAATGAAAGCATTAAAAGTTAACAACACAAGCCTAAGCCGCCATCTAGATAAGTGCCTGAGCAAGAGTAGAGATAGGCGAGCCTACAAATTAACAGGGGCAAACCGAGCCAGAACCAAGACAAGGGCCGACTCAGAGAGCCCCTGCACAATCAGAGCCTCGAACACATATGACATGTAAACCATGCCACAAAGATAGTGTTAGAATATTATAGGGTGTCATGAAAAGTCAATGCAGTTTATTACTTCAACAAGCAGAAGCATTCATGATAGTACATCAGATTATTTCAGGGGCCAGTCCCTGCTCATCCAGGAACTGACCAGTGAACACAAAACGGACCCCCTGCTGCATCATTTAATCCTGCTGCCAGATCTCATCTAAATTGACAAGTTTTGAAAGGGCAAAAACACTTGAGAAACCACTGGTAGAATTCCCTCCAGCATAAGGGTGCGGTGGTTATAAAGAAATGTAATAAGAGGATCTTCAGATTTAACACATTGTTGTAGCCCATCTTCTTTTCTAGCTTGGTGTTTTTTTGGGTTCTAGCATGGTGTGGCATGTTATCAGTCATGAGTAATATGCGGTTTCATAAGTGTGATTGTTTTATCCCTGCCATTTGGAGTTTCTGTCTACAGTTCGGGCTGAGCGGGTTACACCCCAGTTCCTGGTGGGTTTCCCTTACAATAACTTGATCTTTAATGAAGTACCCGTTTGTGTACCTACCTGCCTCCTGAGTGTTCCTACCAGCTTGCATTGTCGAAATGCGACAGCGGCGATCAGCAAAAACTAAAGGTGCTTGAAGGAGACTGAAGTAGCTGCCAACCTGGAGAAGGAACCTCACCATTGCCACAGGACTTGGCAGCCCCAAAGCAGGGCGCTGCAGCTGTATGAGGAGTGTGCCCCAGCAGGAGTACGCGCTAAGGAGTAGTTCTAATTAAGACAGGTATCCCAGAGTCTAACTCAACGGCTAGGTGTTGCATGAAGGGCTGCTAATTCAGTTTAAGGGAGGCATTGTCAGTGTAAGTAGTAGAGTAGACCGGGCAGCACTGAGCAGTCCTGATCTAGGAGAGCTAACAATGTGTTTGTTGCAGCAGCTTTTACAATTTTGCATTCAAAAGGCCAAACCCCTTTCTGCCCAGGCTCACAAGGAGTGTCAGCACAGTATGAGGAGGGTGAGCCCTGTGATATAGTGGCTTATATGGTACTGTTGTACAGTGAAAGGAGCGAACAACACAAAAAAGAATGGTGCTGCATAATCAGAAAATACCAGCCTCACAATACTAAAAGTTAAGCACAGTGTAGAATGAAAAGAGGTTGCTCATATTAACTAATTGAGGCACTTTTGCAGTGTAAGTTATCGGGTCTATGGGAGTTTGCTTTCACTTAATTTTTGGGTGACCTGGTTGGCTACAAGTGGCTTTCTGGAGAACCAGCTGTCAGCAAGTACATGTTGCAAAATGAGCACAACTTCAATTGGTGTTGTTTTTGAATACAAATGCTGCATTGTGCAGACAGGACAGTATGGTGTGCAATGCACTATCAGCGCCTCCAGATACCACTTGTGTTGTCATAGAACATGCCATTTGCGTTCTGGACCTGATGTTCCATGGACGGGAATTCAGTGAAATGAAAGACGCACTATCCAGCCTTTCAAAAACTGAAGTAGGACTGACCTGTTCGGTTTCCTCACTTGCAAATTTTCTCCATTGCTAAAGTATACCAATGTTTGTGCTCATACATGGGTTTATTTTAATTAATTCCACTGATGATGAATTTGGCATTATTGGACGTTTTGTGCAAAGGAGTGTTTCATTTTGTGTGACATGGAACATGTACCTCATCATCCGACTTCATTGCTGATGATTGCGGAGTTGATTGTAGTATTTTACTGTGTGCAACTGCGTTAGTGGGTTCATGAGTAGGGAGTGTGTGTAGTGTTGAGTGTATTTTGGTATGTGACGACAGCGTCCACATTATGCCTATTGGCATTCTTTTGGTTGCAGGACACACAGTAGGGAGTGTGGGCCCCAGGGTATTCTGATGTTGTGTGCTGTTTGTGTGGAAGGTGCATATTCCACTGGAAGAGATGGCGGTGTGTTGTTGCATGGAGTGTGGGTACTCCACTGTGTTTTATTCCCATGTGCTTTTTCCATGTAGAGTGCGTATTCCACTTGGTTCAAAGCCCAGGTGCTGTTTGCTTAGCGTGTGGGTACTACAATGTGTTTTATTTCTGTGTATTGTTTGTGTAGAGAGTACTCCAGCGGGTGTGATGCAAATGCAGATTACTGGTGTTGAGATTATTTTTGTTTTTGTGTGCCCTGCGTGGGTGTGCAGTTGAGTTCCCTGTGTGAAGAGGTGTGTTAACTTGCTTGTTGATATTTGTCCTGTGTGAAGTTGTGTGCAGTGGCGTTTAGGTTTTAACTTATTTCTTGTGTGTGCATGGATCAAAAGGGTCTATTTTACTTGCTTTGTTTCAGTGTAATTTGTGTATTTTAAGTCAAAGTTGTGTTCTTTTTCGTTAGGCAATTATGTGATTGATGCTCGGGTTTGTTTTTTAGATTTTTGCACTTTGAGAGGAAGATGTGTAGTATTCGGTCTTCTGTTCTACCTTGGTATGTCTTGATTTAGAATGGTGTGGAACATTGTAAGCCATGGTGAATGTGTGATGTGATTGGTGCGAGTGTTCTACCCCTGTCAGTTGAAGTTTCTGTCTACGACTGGGGCCTGAGCTGGTTACATACTAGCGCCTAGTGGGGTCCTTTACTTAACTTGTTCTTGAATACAGTACCTGTACCTATCTGCCTCCTGGGTCTTCCTACCAGAAATCACAGTATGTACCATACCATCCCCCGCATCCGCAGCAACAGAACCGGCGGGAGAGCTTTTTCCCCCACATCGCAGCCAGAACCTGGAACGAGCTCCCGGTTAACATCAGACGCTCCCAGACCATGCACACGTTCCGGAAGGACCTCAAGACCTGGCTCTTCGAATGATCCGGAGCTGACACCCCCCCCCCCTCAACAGCACCTTGAGACCCTCACGGGTGAGTAGCACGCTATATAAACCCCTGATTGATTGATTGATCCATGTCTAAATCAGGTTGTAGATGTTCCGTTTAATATGGCGCCCAGGCCAAACCTTTTTATGACATCGGATAACAGGCATTTTCATACTGTGCAGCAGATGATTCGGGATAATGCACTTTGAAGAAGTGTAATGGATATTCTGGAAATCATGCTCATGAGGTAATGGTCCGCACCAAAGTGATGAAAGGCGGGGCATATTACTAGTTTATAGATTGGTTCAGTAACTAGGATACCCTTTAGAACATGCATGAAATGCTACCGGGATATGCTCTCTTGGAGAAGTATGGGTTTGTAAAACGCCTTAGGGAGCTTTGGTTTAAAATAAGCCAAGATGCAGTGTGAGGTTGTTTAGTGTACCTGCGAAGCAAAGGTGGCGGACATGCACATTTATGTCATTTCAGAATGAGTACTTTGAAAAAAGCTAAGCAGCATCTGCCAAAAAAAAAAAGCAGAGAGTTACACATGGTCATTGGTTGCTGAAGCATTAGGATATTATAAGCTATAGAGTTAATGGAGAGGAGGCATTTTTTACTAATAAGTGCCCGCATTGGGTATCCTTGCATGAAAATCTCACTGCATACTCTATTAAGTATAGGCCTCCCTTTCTGTTCAAAAATGTTATCGGCATTTGAATTACCACACGATAGTTAAATGATGCATAAACCTTCCGACATACAAGATACACAATAAAGTGCAATAGAATGAATTGTATTACAAAACATAGATTAAAAAAAGGGGGTACCAGCATGGACCGTTACCACCCAGCATAGTATGTCACATATGATGAATCTATAGGCCTCCCTTTCCTCATTTCGGGGACATTCGTCTCCACCATCCACCTCAGTGGAAGGGACATCTGCAATTTGCACTGCCAGGAGGAGAAGTTGGTAAATCATGGAGCTCAATTTATGGCACTGGTGGCTTCAGGCAGCCAAAACTGGGGGAGCCAGTGTCTAATCACAACCTGCGTTATTCTGCTCTCACTTATCAGTGAGGGTTAAAAACACGGGTTCTGAACAGTTATTATAAATGTGTAATGCTGTGAAACAGTACAGGCATGGGACGTTCATGCAGCCATCTAGAATTGTTCTATAGAACTTATACACAGTATTTGTGGCTAGAGATGCCAGTAGGCTTTGATTAAGATCTACAAACCAGAGAGCTAGGAGACCAGGTTTGTAGGATCGGCTCGTAACCTGGGCACTATGCATATTTCAAACCCAAACTCTACCACACTGGACAAAAACGGTCCCCAAATTGAGTGCCTCAGAAGAGAGGCCAAGGACTGAATGTGCAACTAGTCGAAAGGCAAAAGTACTGGTTTTACACTGGAGGGGATTGTGAGGGATTCTGCACTGGGGTGAAGGGCTGCACTCTAACATGCTCTCAAACCAACTGACAAAGCAGTACATTCACAAGAAAACTAACCAAAAGCACCTACAGGATATTCGGTTCTCATTTTGCATAATGCAACGAACACATTATTTTTGGTGTGATTGCTGCAACGCCTCATATGGTCACAGGGTGTTACAAGAAACAAAGCCAAATGCACTTAATACTCGGACTCTCATGATTCCACCTGGCATGACATGTACTTGAAAACATTTTCAAACGCTGCAGACTACTTTTCAATCTTCGCCCCAACTTGCCTAAGAGGTGCGTTTCAGCGAGACAAAGACATGCGTGGACAGTGAAGCACGGACTGTGGTCAAATCAGCTGTAATTATGTCAAATCAGCTGTAATTATGTTAATGCAATGGAAGACGAGCTATTTGGTGACTGAGCAATGAGTTTGTTTTTACAACAAAGTGGTTACCGTATAAAAAATCTACAAGCACAGTTACTTCACAACAATAAGGGGCCATTATACATTGGTACAGTCAGATCACAGTTACAGGAAAACTGTTTTAACGAAGATCCACACACATGTAAAACTCAGGTTGACACATGCCTCACTGATAACATGTATTAATAGTGATCTTAAATGCCAATCATAATTTTCATCTCATCTGTGGTCACCAAACTGTAAAGACAACTGCTTCGACTCTAAATTACTTCAATTGCATTAGTTACCTCCTACTGACACCACATGACTCGGCTACTGAAACCCTAGACCAGATGGATCAATGCTCTCTTAAGCTGTACATCCAGAAGCAGCGACCTGTCCAGAACTTGGGGTTGGTGTGGCTTTTGACATAATAAACCAACCAGAAAACACGTTTTTTGAAAGACTCAACCTTTCCGCCTGAACAGTCTGAATGAATCAGTCATTCTCCAGGCACCCCGAAAGACAGGCGAGCATCATACCTTACAAAATCACCTCCAAGAAATATCTATACCAAACTTGAGGACAATTTCGAAGGAAAGAACACAGAGAAGTCACTTGCCAAGAGGAGGGCAAGCTACTGTGCCCAACTTTCAATTGTCTGGGCAGGTCACGGCCCAAACAGAAGCCATCTGCCCAGAAAAGAACACCAAACATGATCATTTAAAGTATTTGTGCTCCTCCTCAGTTGAATTCCACAAAAAACTGTCCATTAAATTCTCCAAAAATACTTCTTTAATCATTAATTTTAACTTTGAAAATGCAGGTTTAAACAACAAATATAGCTTACTGCTTAGCAGGCAGACAGGCATCCAAATATGCCTACTGAGTGACACTTTCACAAACGTTTTCCCAACAAACAACGAGGGGTTATGTCACCACTCAAACAAATATTGGGGCTCAGTGTTTTACACATGGGTGCCGGATTTTCGAAGGTCTACTTCAGGCTTAAAATAGAAGTCACACTTGTCTTCTTCGTTAAAACAAACTTAAAATGGTTTTACCCTAGAATAACTCTTGGGTAATCGGGCCCGCGTGACTCAATGTACATCTGCCCTGTTTTACTGCCACACCGTTGCGGTTTACTTCCCGGCACACAGGTTTGGCACAGGTTCACTTGTGTAAAGTAAGTATAGGTAGGGGGTAGAAAATAGTTTTAGTATTGTACCATAATTCATACTGTACAGTAACTGGTTGAAACTTAGAGTAGTCGGAGATGCAGCTCATGGAAATGTATTCAGCATGCTAAATATAGCTAAGAAAAAACAAAGTTCTGTAAAAGGACTGCCTTATCAGGTCTACTCACTGGAGCCTTGTAGCCTTTGTCTTTGAGTGACGGGACAAAAAATGTAAAATAATCATTGTAATATAGACGGGTGAGCTATTTTGACAAGGAAACCAGAGTGAAATTTCAAAATTAAACCTCGTTTGCTATCGTACAATTTTAGGTTAATGTGAAAGAAACACTCAAAAACTTCAACCCACTTGAGTAAGGTCATTAAAGTCTAATAAAGATTCCAGCCCCCCCCCAAACAAGCTAATTTTGCAATCTGTCCTACCTCTGCGGCTTCTCGGTAGAGCTGCTGTGCTCAGGAGCTTCCAGCCCTGTTCCAGAATCTCTCGAGGTAATCCTGTGATTCTCGGCGCGTGCATGCTCAGCTTTCACGGCGCAGTCGACATGGCCGTACCCCGGGCCCTCCAGCTGCCCACCTGCGTGGGTCTGAGTGGTCACCCCACACATTGCGCGAGCCGCCTCTCACTCCAGCTCCCTGGGCGACTACCTCGCGTGCGTGCTCATCTCTTAAACTGGGTTTCTGCAGAGCCACCGGCAGCTGAAACACCTTGCTTGAAAAGCAAGAGGCATGTAGCAAATAGAAGTTTACTACGTGCAGGTAGGTCTGCAATCAGAGAAACCCCCATAGAATTCCAAAAAATGTGCACTAGAACGGAAAAAAAAACTTCAACCAGTTAGGTGCACTCTCCGGGCACTCTTGCCATCTCGGCCAGAGCAGCTGACAGGCACTGCACATGTCTGCCCTCCGATAACAGTGTCTCCCTGGGTGGGATTATACAGTCAGTCTCTCGGTCACAAGACCTGCCAGGAGGTCTGTGCTGTGGTAGGTTTATCCTGTACGTGCTGTGCTGCCCTGCCTTGCCCTGCCCCCGGCTGCAAGGGTGCTCCAATGCTGGCCACGCACTTCTCTGTAACGGGTGTCATGTGAGCAGGCGTCATCTGACACGGCCTAGCAACCGCGCGAGCCCAGCGTGGAGACCGCAAACACCAGAGCCTGCTATCGGCGCAGGAGCAACTCGCGGCAAGGGCGCCTCGCCCTGCACCACCTCTGGGATACACGGCGACCCTGCACTGAAAGGAAGAAATGGTTCTTAGGCAGCTCAGCGAGCTTCACTCTGATTGCACTGAACAAAGAAGCGTGCATTTTCCCTCTTTAACCAACATGCCAGAGGCTTCTGCGTATACTACTGCTGAGTAAGGCTAGGAGCAGGGTTTAACACAGTTACATCAGAAAAATCTTAGGGTGACCCATTACTAGCTCGTTCAAACACATATAACATTAAAGCAGTGACTTCTCAAGACACGTGACACAGAACCACAGAGCGTACCGGAGGCGAAAACATGGGAGCTGTACACAAAACCTCTCCCAATAATTGTAATGCAAATAAAATAACAAAATAAATAAATACATCAGTAAATAAAATAACTGTTGCTATTTTTCAAAAGTATTGGAATGGCGAGTAACCTTGTCATCCGCACATAAAACAGCAAATGTTTTAATTATTTTCGGTCTTTCCAAGAGGAATGGCGGTGTAAGGAAACTCGTGCAACCGTGGCGATCACCAACTCAGCCTGAATCTAGGTGCACTGTGAGTAAATGGGTGAACTGTTAAGAAATACAGCGATTCAATGTTAAGGGGAACTGCGAGGCAAGGCGGAGGTAATAGCTTGTATCTTTACTGAGGACTATTCCCGTTTGTGACATTCCATCGCGATGTGAAAAAGACAGCTAGTGCCAACAAATTAACTTTTGTCAACCATAAAAGAAGGCCAAGCCGGCCTTCTGACGTTCAAAAAGGCAGCGTACCAAATGAACCCAAACAGAGCAGAAATGTATACGACCAAATGTATAGCTACCAATAGAGCATTCCCAAAGCAGGGGACGAGGAACCATTCCCTTGCTTACATTAGGGCTCACTGCACCTTTGCTATGCTACTACATATAAGGCTCCCGGAACTGAAATTAAAGGAAAGTCATTAGAAATGAGAAGGTAATAAACCGTTTTTATTGACTTGATACTGCTGTTCTTTGTGTTTCATGTGCTGTAAATACTGGGTGCCAGTATTGCACAATTCAAAGATGCACATCTAACCAATCTTCCGAAGATGAATGGCGGAATCAGCCATGCATTGCATTCAAATATATATCCAGCTGTATTCAAATATATGGCCTGCAGGTTTCACACAGATCTCAGCAGTTAGTGCTCAACTGTCTGAGCTATCTTGCTGGCACATTGGCAAGTGCGTGGGTGCTTCTTGGGAGACTTCCTGTTCTTTTATAATTAGATTCTATTTCTAGTGTCACAGGAAGCAAATGATAAACAGTGCACAGTGGGCACTTAAAACAGGGAGAGGATGTAGCCTTAGGGTTAGAGCAGTCGACCTCGAAGCTGGAACGGGGTTCGAGTCTTAGAAACGACGCTCAACATGGCAAATCACTTAATCTCCCCGTGCCTAGCAACGTGTAACGAAACTGCTACTCATGTAAAGTGCTCTGATACCCGATGTCACGGGTCCAGATCGCGTTATATAAAACTAAAAAAATAAATAAAAAAAAAGGAGGTGCACTAGGGAC
Organism: Lissotriton vulgaris; assembly: GCF_964263255.1. Taxonomy (NCBI): domain Eukaryota; kingdom Metazoa; phylum Chordata; class Amphibia; order Caudata; family Salamandridae; genus Lissotriton; species Lissotriton vulgaris. Next base: position 1,892,355,809 of record NC_141689.1, on the reverse strand, counting down.
AGGTTGTGGAAGCTTCCATCTGCAAATCCTACTGAGCAAAGTAAATGGATGTGGACATGGAGGAGAGGAGGACTGGGGGTACAGTCGAAGGTCATTCTGGGCCCAATGCCTGCTGAACAGGGCCACATGCTGCCCACAATTTATCCATCCCGAGTATAGAGAGTGTGGGCACAAGACCAGGCACTGAGAAAAGCTCTAAGATTGACCACATAATATTGTTGAAGCACACTGGTTATGATTTAACTGGAGATTTATTCTGTACATCCAGTGTCAGCCCTGTCCCTACTATAACTGCCCTCATCCTGTCCTGACTCCTCCTCTTCCCCTCAACCCAACTCGCTCCGCCCCACCCAACTACTAGACTGTCGACTTCATTACATCTCCCCTTTTCTTAATAAAACAAACAAACAATGCTTCAGACCATCTCTACAATGAGTCTCTTTGGTGGCTGGATATCACGACGTGGTCGCAACGACATGGTCCCAGTGGACACACTCGGCACGGGCTCATTCTGCTTACTTCTGCCTTCTGGATCACCAAGGTCAGGTTCTTCAAGTGCAAGAGTGCCAGTCGGGCTCATCCCGGGTCCTTTCATGTCTCGCGGACACCTCTTGAACTGGGAGACGTTCCTGGTGATTCGGCGTTGTTCAGATTCCGCCGTTAGCATGGTGCCCTTCTGTTGGGTAACTAGCAGTGGCTCATCACAGAATCGGGAGTCAGTCTTTCTCTGCTGATCCTGTTTGACAAAGACATGGTCCCCTTCATGCAAGGATGGAGACCTCGCTCTCCTTTTGGCATTGGCATATGATTTCATTCTGTCTTTGTTATGCTTGTCAGTCACGGCCATTTCCTGGTGAATGTGACTTGGCGACACCGCTTGCAAAGCACCTTCCCATGTCAGGATGCGATTTCTCATTGGCCGCCCTAGCATGAGGGTCGCAGGGCATTGTCCGGTGGTTGAGTGGGGAGTTGTGCTGTAAGCTCTGAGAACTTCATTCAGAGCGGCCTGCAGTTCTCTCTTCTCAGCAGTGGCTTGCTGAAATGTCTTTTTGATCGTAGCCATAAATCTTTCAATGGTTCCATTTGCTTGTGGCCAGAGTGGTGTAACTTTTCTGTGCTTGAAGTCCATGTGTTTCGCAAATGCACTGAATTCGTGTCCATTGAATGGGGGCCCATTGTCCATCTTGACCTCTTTGGGGACACCCCATGTTGCAAATACCTCATCTAGCACCTTGAGAGTGCAGGAGGCCCTGGTAGACGATATTATTTGTGCGATGGGAAATCGTGAATATTCTTCGATTATGGCAACCACATATTTTCCAGACTGCAGCGGTCCATAGAAGTCCATGGCAATTTCTTGCCACACTCCACTGGGTAGGGTGGTCATTTGTAGTGGTGCCGGTGGATTGCTTTTGTTGGTCAACTGGCAGAGATGGCAATCCTTCAGTGTAGACCCCACCATTTCGTCAAGAAAGGGGAACCAGACGCGTTCCCGTAGAGCTCGCTTCGTAGATAATACTCCTCTGTGGCCTTCATGGGCTAAATTGATAACTCCCTGCCGTAGTTGACTGGGGATGACTCGTCGTTGACCTCTCAGGATGACTCCATCTGTGGTGACCGACAGTTCATCGCAGACGTGCCGGAATGCTTGTATCTCTTTCCGGATTGTAGAGTCTGTGTCTTCTTGCGTGTTATATCTCCACCTATTAGTTTGGATCCGGTGGAGTACCATTTGCAGGATGGTGTCTTGGGCGTTGACCTCCCGAATGACGTCCATGGGAATGGCAGGTGGCAATGCTTGGTCAGCCACGAAGTGGATATACTCCTCAGCAATCGATGGTTTGGATTCTGAAGATGGCTGAGGGTGGCGGGACATGTAGTCAGCCGGGTTCTCCGCCTTCCCCGGTTTATGAACAATAGTGAAAGTGTACTCCTGAAGTCTGAGACCCTATCTCTCTATTCTCGGAGGAATTTTGGATTTCGGGTTGCCGTAGATGGTGACCAACGCCTGATGATCAGTGATCAGGGTAAAGTGCTTGCCATATATGAAGACATGAAAGTGTTCGCATGCCCACACCACAGCAAGGCTTTCCTTCTCTGGCTGCGAGTACTTCTTCTCGGGATCAGACAAGCTGCGACTGGCATAGGCAACAATCCGCCTCTGGTCAGAGTCATTATCGTATTGAGCCAAGATGGCCCCCAATCCAACAGGGCTGGCGTCGACGGTGATCTCAGTCTTCCGTTGAGGGTTGAAGTAGGAGAGGCTGTCGGCCGACTCCACAGCACGCTTGATGTCCTTGAACGCCCGCTCACACTCAGGGGTCCAGTCAAACGGTTGACCAAGCTTGGTAAGGATCCGAAGGGGGTGACTGATGGTCGCATAGTCACGGATGGAGCGGGCACAGTAGCTGGCCATCCCTAAGCAAGACCTCAAGTCATTGACATCCTGCGGGCTCTTGGTATTAATCAGGGTCGCGATCTTGTCCGGGTCAGGCTTCATGCGGAGAAGTGTGGCTCACTGGTTAGAGCAGGCAGACCCTGAAGCAGAGGTCAGACCCGGGACCAGGGTTCAATTCCCGACGCGGCAGGGTATTGAGCTCAAATGTCCACGGACTCGATAATTCTCGCTTCGGTGCCTGACCTAATCATGGGTTCACACTCTGCAACTCTGGGCATTAAGCTTGCTTAATCTCCACAACGGCCCCCCGCGGCGGGATGCCTGGCTTTCACCTTGGGGATGCCTGTTAGGGGCTATCTCACAGGGAAAAGCCAGGACGGGTTCCCAAGGCAAGCGCCGAGATGCCTCCGGGTAGTCGAGCGCTATATAAGAACATACAAAAAAAAAAAAAAAAAATGCCCTCATCTGAGAAAATGTGGCCAAATAATTTCAAACTGGCCTGGGGAAACTCACATTTCTCCTTGTTCAAAGTCAAATTCGCATCCAACAGGGCATGGCAAACACGATCAAGAGCGATGTCGTGCTCACGAACATCAGACCCATAGACCAGGATGTTGTCGCTGTAGTTCAAGGTGTTGGGGATGTGTTGAATGATTTGACGGATTGCCTCCTGAAAGATTTCTGCAGCGGACGAGACACCAAAGCTCAGCCGTTTGTACCTAAAAAGTCCTAGGTGAGTTGCAAACGTGGTGATGTAGCGAGATTTGATGTCTAATTCTAGCTGGTGATAACCTTTGTTCAGGTCTAGCTTCGAGAAAACCCTTGCGCCATTCAGTGCAGCGATCATATCGCTCCCTTTCAATTGCCGTGTTGGGTAGGCGCATGTCAACGCACAGTCTCACCTTGTTGGGAGTCCCTTTTTTAGGTAAGATGACCACCGGCGACACCCAAGGGGTCGGGCCATCCGTGCGCTCTATGATGTCTGCAGATAGAAGTTCTTGAAGTTTGTCCTCGACAGCACTTTGAAGATGAAATGGAACACGTCGTGGGTGCTGCGCAACGGGTTTGATCTGTTCGTTAATGTGCAGATGAATTTGACACCCTTTCAGCTTGCCTAAGCCGTGAAATAATTTGTGAAACTTGCTGACACAGTTCTGATTGTCAATGACTTTGAATAAGATTTCCACCAGACGAAGACGCTCTGCGGTGGGTAGGCTGAGTAGGCAGTCGGCTTCAGGCCCTTTGATGACATGTATGACCGCCTGTATGGTGATGTCGTCATGGGTAAGTGTTGTGTGGAATTTACCCAGACAGGGGAGTGGTTTTTTGGACATCCATGTGAAGACGCGGACTGGTGCAAAAGTCAGTGGGGGTTTCGGGATCATTTTCTCGTGTTCCGTAACTGGAATATAGTTCAGCGAGGCTCCGCGGTCCATTACAAATTTGGTGTCATGATTCCCCACTCTAATGTCTAGGCGTGGATATTTTTTCAGTTGATCAGGATCCGCAATCATGTTCAAGTATTCCACGGTGTAAGCAGAGTCTTTGGAGGACGATGATCTCGAGTCCCGAGATGGGCATCTGCGTTCCCATCGTGACCTGCGTGATTCTCGGCTGGAATGTGATGAGCCTGGGGACCGCATGGACTCTCCTTGAACAGCTCGTATGTGGTGTTTTCTTGTTTCTGAGCGGGACGATCTCGGTGTTTCTCTTCGCCTTTCCTTGTGATAGTCCCCGCACATTGTTTCAAAGTGGTTGGATCGCCCACATTTCCTGCATCGCTGACCCATGGCTGGACAGGTGTCTATATGAGGATAGTCATATCCACACCGATAACATCGGTTTAGTCCTTTCTGGCTTTCGGTCCTTTCGCCCTGGTTCTCTTCTCCAGTACTCCGGGCGTCGTTGGCGAGATGACGGTCTAGGTCTCCATTGATTCTCTTGCGAATACTTCCTTTTGCTGTGAGGTTGTTCTTGAACGCGGTGTGCTTGCTCATGACTGACACTGTGTCCTGTTTCAATGGTGGCGGCGTGTTCCTCCGCTTGGTCATATATGCGAGTCATTTCCTCATTCTCCTCCAATTCGTGGGGTTTTCTCAGTAGCCGCCTCCTGAATGTTTCTGAGTGACAGCCGGCTATGATTTGCGATTTGATGGCAGCGCCAGGCGAGAAGGTTTCAAACTCACAGTGTCTCGACAGCCGTCGTAGCCGGGTGATGAATGCACTCATTGCTTCCTCTTTTCCTTGACGCGCTTGATGAAATGCGTGGCGCTCATAGTCCACATTTCTTTTATGGAGAAACTTCTTGTTCAGTGCCTCACGCACTTTGTCATAGGTTCCAGAATCTGCAGGCGGAAGGTCCTTGATTATTTTGCTTACTTCCCGGCCTGCTAGGTTGCGGAGGGCAATTAGCTTCTTTTTGTCTGCCGTCACCTTGGATCCCTCAATATAATCTTCGAAGTCGTCTAGCCATTCTTGCCACTTGGGGCCCATGCTCCCTCCCGTGGTCACGGTCAGAGGTTCAGGAGCTCGTAGGCGTGATCCTCCCGCGACAAGGGGCTTCCGCTGTGGTGAGGTGTCGGGGGTCACCATTGTGTCGCTGCTTTCTTTTCACTCTCTTTGCTTGTGCCTGTTTCTTCACCACACTGCTTGAGTTTGTCAATGTTCGTGTTTTTGTGGTTCATTCACGTTTGTTATCGCCAGTGCTTGTTTATTTATTCTCACCAATGCTTGTTTATTTACTCTTGACAATGCTTGTTTACTTCTCGCCAATGCTTGTTTATTTGCTCTTGTCAATGCTGGTTTATTTCTTCTCGCCAATGCTTGATTATTTGCTCTTGTCAGTGCTTGTTTCTGATGCTGTATGCCGGACTTCAAAATGGCCGCTCTACAATGATCAAGGGGTCTGTCTTGAAACTTGCCTGACTCCAAGATGGCCGCCGTCACTGCATGCACACGAGGCTTTCTCTCATGGCTCACTCGGTCCTCTTTCACTCTGAACTCACCGGCGGGCGACTTCAGAGGGCAGCACACGTCAGGATCTGCTTCTCCCCCACTGCTGCTGCTACCAGGTGAGGTTGGGGTGGGCTCCCGCCTTATTCTGGAGATTCCCGCGTTTCTTCTGCGACAGCATGCCAAGACTCACGCATCAGGCGTGAGGTCTTCCGACATCGACGGGCACTCGAGCCCTGACTTCAATGCGCTCGGCAGCGCTCACCAGCGGGCCTTCAGGGACGGCGTCCTCTACGCTGGGGCACTTCTCTTTCGCTCTTGGGTGCGAGGCAGGGTCGGAGTGGGCTCCCGACTTCTGCGCTGCCAGGACTCACCCAAGTCACACGCTTCTGGCGTGAGTCGTGCTTCGGCGTGATCGGCTTTTTTCTTTTCGAGCAGTTCAGCGCTCGTTCCTGCGGCCTCTCTCGGCTCCCTCACGGTCTCTGGAGGGGCAAGGTCCCTGCTGCTGGCCTCTTCTCTTCAGGCGGCAGCTCGGCTTCACTTGGCAGCGTTTTCCTCGACGTTGCCTGGGACAGGGTGTCCTCGTGGGGTTCTGTGAGCGGTGGGCTTAGTCATCCCACCCTCGTCGCCAGTTGTAGCATCGCGCTACTAATAACCACAGACACTGGTTATGATTTAACTGGAGCTTTATTCTGTACATTCAGTGTCAGCCCTGTCCCTACTCTAACTGCCCTCATCCTGTCCTGACTCCTCCTCTTCCCCTCAACCCAACTCGCTCCTCCGCTCCCCCCCCCCCCCCCCCCCCCCCCCCAACTACTAGACTGTTGACTTCCTTACAATGCACAGCAGGTTATTGGATCATTAAAAATGCTGAAATCTCTTTGTTAAAAGGTAAGATATGTATTTTATTCTCAAGTGGCATGAAGGTAATTCTATTTAGGGAAGCGTTTCCTGTTCTTATATCCATATCCATGTATCTTGTATGAAAAATGGTCTGAATTTAGAGGTGGGTGAGCCACTGAAAGCTCAAGCCAGAATCCTGGCTCCGGCTCAGCTCGATGTTCTCTTGGAACTTCGAGCCTAAAGCAAACAGAGATTCACAGGAGGCAGCGTAGCCTAGTGGCTACAGCTGCCAACCATGCAAAATGGGAAAACCAGGTTTGAATCTCAGTCTCGGTTCAGCATGCTTTGAAGTTTAGGATGTGCGCTGTATAAAAACCTCTCACGTTTAATTTAATAGCTTAATATAACAGCTCCACATAAAATATTAATCTAGGTCACATACCGGAGTTCATGTGACCACTGATTTGCCTCTTAGGTGACTAATGACATTGGCATCACGGCGATAACTAATGTTTTCTCAGTACCGGTTTAAAAACTCTCACTTTTTCAGTACCGGTTTAAAAACTCTCACTTTTAATACTCAATGAAGAGAGGTGAAACACTTCTGCGTGTTTAAGAGAAACTTTTTTGAATTTTGAAGACACCGTCATATTTAATCATGGGTGTTGCATGATTTACATGCAAGAAAAATGTCACGGTTTGGCTCGTGCATAGGTTCTTCGAGCCAGAGTCGACCCTAGGCTCGGCTCTACCTATTAATGTATTGGCTCTCCCACCTCTATCCGAAATTCACTTAATGTATTGTAAATTTGCAAATTTTCTGAAATTCACAAGTACGTTGCGACATTTTATTAGGAAATAGAGTATATCTTATGTGGATCAGCTGAGATTGCTTAACATTGTTTAAATTCTATGTTTTTATGTACTTTTATGGCGGTTTTCAACTTGCCGAATAAAGTTTTTGAACTACACCGGATTCATTTTCAACAAATTCAAAACCGGAGTTTCAAGACATTTGCAAACATAAAAGAAAAAAAGAAGTAAGTCATCAACCCTCTGTAGGTGCATGGTCTGGTAGGGTGTACTGGTGGATGGCCACAAGGTCCTATGCACAAATGCCGAGATGCATGGATGGGTGGGCGCATAGTCTGAATGGAGGCAAGGCTGTGTGGCGCATATAGCAGAAGGGCATGCACAGTGGGACCTGAACTCATGGGTTATTGGAAGCTGGGGCAGGAGGCATGAGTGATGGCCTTTTCTCCAACCAACATTTTGAGACACAATATTGTGACATACAACCCAAGCAGAAAGATAAAAACTGAAATTATCCTAAAAACCTTCAACTCTGCTTGTGCTGGAAGGAGCACAGGATGGGAGGAACAATGCTTCACATCTGATGGGCATGCCTACACATAAAGCCTTGTTGGACAGGACTGTTACATATATTGGAAGAAATTACAGTTGTAGCCCAGGCCCTGGACACAACTGTTCTACTTCTCAGCCTCCCTGAGAAGTTCAGCTCATAGACACATTTGTATCGAACCTGCTGTTGGTAGGGAGTCTGACATTTGCACATTTCTGGAAAACAGAAACCCCCCAGCCTCTCAGGTTGTGGTGATCAAAAAGGTGGCATATCTATCTCATGGAAAAGCTATTGGCCATACTGATTGACAATGTGAATAGTTTAAGAAAACATGGAAATCTTTAAAAACTTGTGTGAATGGCCGGCTTGAGGGGGCGGAGGTGGGCAGAACATGTGTCTGAACTAAGTAGGAAACGGAGACTGCAGGGTCTCAGGCTCCTCTGAAGAGTGGACTCTGAGGAAGGCCTGGTTAGCCGGTCCCACCTGACACAAGCCCATCGACTATCGACCAACGGTTTCGACTGCGGCAACCAGGGCAATTGATGAGGCTGGTACATCATTATCATTTTGAAAAGGGCATAGATGAATAGAGAATTAGACTATATCTGCTGGACCCCCACATACACCGAAAAACTGCGAAGTGTGGCTAGGTTAAACCTTACGCAAAGCCATACCAAATAGTAATACAGCCAAATTTCAAGAATAAATGCTCCAGGAATAAAAGGCAACGCCAACCATGTGCCAGGAAAACTCTTCTGTGATAAGACACAGAGGATAGACTGAAAACAAGGTATTGCCCCCGAGCAACCGCAACCTAATAATAAAATTCAATTCTATCAATTTCATCAGTCCAAATGAACATCCAGGTATGATAGTTCACAATGATAATTCCTTTATTGTCTTGTTTTTCTTTCTTTGTCACAAGTGCAGAAATTTGAAGCAATGTCTCTCAATGGAGATCCTGTGTCATTGACATCATGAAATGTAGCCAAACAGCCGACACGCGTTTCGTCTCGGGGAAAAATCACCTGACTACTTCATCAGGGCATAAGGTATTCTTTTGGTAATATCGTCACCACATTCCAGGTAAAACCTGTGTGGTCCCATACAGTATGGGTCTAAAGGGTGGAGAATATTCCTTCCAATTACAGCAATCTGTATTCTACAAACTGTAAGGTCAAATTTCTTAAAAAGGAATAAGAATATCCAGTCCAACAGTATAAGGTCATAATATTTCAAGTTCAGGAGAGTACTCCCGCCACCGTCATCGCCACATACACCACTTGGTATACAGAACACAAGTCCTCGGCTCCTCGAAGGCTTGAAAGAAATACCCGATACCACATGCATGCACATTTGGTTTGAGTCGTTTTGTTTTTTTAAATTACCTTTTCTCCTGTTTTACCCTTGAATTCCATTTTTACTTGTCAGTTCTTATTATCTTTTGTTGAATAAGTATATTGTATTTCTATGGGGACAAATCAATAAAGAAACTGTTAAAAAAATAAACCTCAGCTGAAGGGATGTGATTACTACTACTAAAGATGAAATTCACTGGTTATGGTGAGTGATGTAAACATAACTCCTCCCTCAACCAACAGTAATGCTAATGACCTCCCATATAATATCGCTGATGACATCACACAACATCAATGAAGCAGCGATTGGAGGCAGGGTCGTGCCAAAACCCAGGTCCTGAACTCAAAAAGTACTGGGCATAGCCACTTGATATGTGAATTTTAAATAATGTAGGTTCGGCCATGCTGTCAGAGCAAAATGTTGCTAGTGGATGTTTAAATTATTTCTACCTGGTCTAACTGCTCTCATCTTCTAGAAACAGAAGTCAAAACGTATTACAAGGGGGAGCACAGCAATAAGAGTTGCTGTTTTGGTTTGCTGGACAAGTCTACAGTACTGAACACCCACAACCACTCAAGTCTTTCCGAAAAGCCTAGAAGCTGGGGAGTGTAGTTCAGGAGCAGCCACCGACTGGCTGGCTTCCTGGCCTGGTTAACCTCTTTGCGTGTGCATCTTCAGCCTGGTTGCTCCCACTTTGGCACCAGTTGCTTGGAGGGTCCCGCTGGGGTCTTGATTGAATGGGTGCCTGAAACCACTAGACTGGTTCTTTCACAGTAGAGGGTTGAAGTTTCGCACATCCATGGAGGTCTTCCGTTTGACAGGGGCCCTAGTTGTGGATTTATATTAAGGCTACATGAAATTCCTGGCAAAATCCATCTGTGGTCGAGATCGAACTCGCGCTGTCTGATGGTGTCAAAAAAGGAGCGCCTATGGTATCTTGTTGTAATTGGTATTATGAAATGAATGCATCCAGCAGTGAGTCCTGCGTAATGGGGTACAGATTGCTTCCAGAGGGATTTAGATTCACCCATGTCCAGAGGAGCTCAGATAAATCATGTGGTCTCATCCCCTTTTCCAACCCCCTTTTTTTAAGCCTCAACTGGCCTCAATAGCACTCGACCATCACAGAAGCACAGCTTGATTAATGCTGCCTTCTTTATAGGTGGAGGTTTGCTTCTTTGTGCTTTCGATGGAGCACGATGAGAAAGAAAGCAGCTCAGACTGAGACTTAGGGGTATGATGCAACAACCCTTTTTCAGGGTTGCAAAGCCTGCAAATTACAAAATCACAGGCTTTGCGACTGCAAAGCGGTATGCTGCAAGGTACTAATGGCACACGGAGATTTGGAAAGGGTCCTTTGCAGACAAGGAAATCTATTGTTCCTGCTAGCTAAAGGGGATATGAAAAGTTTGTCCCCTTGCTTTTGCAATTCACTATGGAATCTATAAATGGTTTCCCATCAAAACTGCAGACACAAACCACTGAACAGATAACCTTTCACTGAAATAGATGGTACCTATTTACAAAGTGGAATTGGTATCTATGAAAATCTTCCACCTTCTGAAAATGGGCTTGTGGCACAGGGAGGAGCGGTGAGCGTGTTCAGGAAACTATTATAAGCCCTCTTCTCCAATGCATTCAATGAATGGCCACTTTTTTTTTTTTTTTTTTAAGGAGCCCTTGGCCTTTTGGTCTACATTAAAAAAAATGCTGGCGTTCGGTGAATGCAAACAGTGGTGGCTGGCAGGGAACAGGAGAGGCCGAGCGGGAAAAGGGGAGTGGCTATTGAAAAAAAAAAAACGGGAAAAAAAAACACTTACCTCTTCGGCCGCCCGCTCCTCTCCTTGCTTCTCTGCCGACGTCCCAGAATGGAAGCAGGAACTGGAAGCACACACAGGCTCCATCCCTTAAGCTACTCACAATGCTGCAATGCAGCATTGTGATAGTTCTGTGCGCCGTGGTTACTCGCTCAGACGGGAAATGGGAGCCCGGGCATGTTCCTCACCAGGCTGTGTAATGCAGCCTTGTGGGGAACATGTTAAGTGTGCGTGACTGTTTGGCCAGCCCAAGACGGCTTGCCAAACAGTCATGCACACTTGGAGTATGCCCACCACTCCTACCCCTGTGACCCCAGCCCCGCCCTAACCAAGCCCCACAGCTACTAAAAAAACAAAATAATAATAAAGTTATTATCATTGTTTTTTCACTGCTTTGAAAGCAGTCTGGCGACCCTCCACCTTAGCGGAGGAGCCGCCCTTGAATGCAAATGCTGGGATCTAAAAGGGAAGATGTTTGGCGAAACTTTACATTATTAATTATGTGAACTTTAAAATATACTGTAAGAAAGACTATAAAATTGATTCACATGATATGGGAGTTTGAGATGAAAAATAGGATGGAGTTTACTATACAAGGACCAAACAAATGGTATAAATAATTGAGTGTGAAAGAAGAAATGGTTATGATGCCCTATAGTGCCAGACATTACTGAGGGCAAACATGGTTAAATGGGTTTTATCCATTAGGGAACCCTTTATTGTGATGTACTTTTATTATGCGGAGGTTCTGTAGGAGGTCAGACGGCCTACCTCATTCATAAATCAGTTGCAGCACAAAACCCCCTTCAGGTTCCAAAGCAGTCATCATACAAAAACACACTGACTGCATTGCGGCCTGACCTCACTACATCGGGCGTATAGTTTCCTCATAGGTTACATACAACTCTGGTTCTACTTCGGCAACAGTGGCTGACCATACAAGGTACTTTTCTTTTGCACACCAAGTCTTTATTACAACGTGCTCTATATAAAATGTCATCAAAACGGTCTCCTGGATTCAGGGAGTAATCCTCGAAAAACAATAAGGCAAATTTGGATGGATTACTAGATGAGCCCCATTCCCTAGCCTAAAGTAAACCACAAACTCCCTGAAAAAGAAAGACAGGCACCTAATATTTATTAGTGTGGCTTCTTTAAATGTTTGTCGAGTGGTTTCCACATGTGCTCTTGGGGCGTGTGTTCTTTCGAGAGGTTGCCCGTGATGTTATCTGCTCCTCTTAGGAAGGTGACCCAGTTGATCCATGTTTTGAAGTTTGCCTTCGCCGTGTTCTTCCAGTTTGTTACAGCACTGTTGTAAGACTGCCAATGTATATGCCACTTTATTTTTCAATAAAAATCTTTAAATCAAAAAAAAAAAAAGACCGAAAAAGGTAATAGTCTCAACTATTAAAATGGGAATCCACAAAAAAATCATCAAGAACCTCCATGCAAAACAATATGCAACAAGAAACAAGAGCTATTTGACTCAATCCATGACAATAAACCAGTATTTACAATTCATTTCACTCAACCGACAACAAACAGATTGTATTGGACAACTGAAGCTGGGTTTTCAGACACCAAAACAATGCTGTAAATGCAGCCATGGTGTTGGCACTCACAAACATACCTTCACTTGCAGCAACAAAGTGCATTAGAGCTGCAAAGAGAGTCTTTGTACATGTTAGCTACAAGATAGCTCTGTGCATTCTTCAATTACTCAGGACACCATAAATAGGGGCTTTGGCTAAGTAGGCATATGGAATAGACAGGGCTGTAGAGAAGTGTCCTTTGATTTCAACAGTCCCATCAACCCAGTTTGGAGATGGAGTTGGCTTTCTCTTGTATCGATCCTGGAATCCTCTTCGCTTATAAAAAGCTTCTTCCATGCTCTGGCACCAATGCCTAAAAATATCCCACCTATCTTGGGAAAGCAAGGTGGGCATAATACGTTTATCAAATGGATTGCACTATCATGGTTAAATAAATGAAATTTCTTTTCTTCTTCCCTCCATGAACGCAGAGTTCCAATGTTTGAAAGAGAAAGTTCTTATTCAAGAATCAAGAGTGGTCATTGTGATTCTCCAGCCTTATCTATCACATGACCTATTGCAGTCAGACGGTAGCTCAAAATACACTATATTCAGTCAGAGTCTGAAAGTATTCTAGCAAAGGAGCCATTTCTCCTTGACAAGACAACCCACTACTGTGCGCAACACTTTGACAATTCAGCGCGGCTCTGTATTTTAAATTCCCGTTTTGTATCTGGGTTTAATTATACTTTATTTGTTAGCCCCTGTTCTTAACTGTCTCCACATTCTTTATTGCGCGTAAACGCTTTGATAATTGAGTGCCGCATTGTATTTTAATATTCCCGTTTTGTATTTTATTTAAAATATACTTCTGTCGCCCTGTTTTTAAATCTCTCCACAATCTTGCACCATAATTGTGCCCACACCGCGGTTTCAGCGGCTCTCCTGAGCGCTCCCGTAGAGTCTCCCCGCCATCTTGGGGGTGTGAAGGGGACACCGGCGGGACGCCATTGGGGTTAGCGCTCTAGCAGTCAGCCTGACTGACTAGAGCCCTACATAACCCGGAGTATGTAAGCGCACGGCGCATGCGCACGGCGTGTGTGCCGCAGTAACGCCGGAGTCACGCCAGAGTCCAGCCGTCTGCGCCCGTCCGCGCTAAGGACGAGCTGGACGAGGGGGCGCTCTGTGTTACGGGGAGCGGACACGGCTGCATTAGGTACTCACATTAGGTCCTACGGAAATTTAAACCTCTCCGGTTACCGTGCCATTACTCGTTTACCCCCGAGGCTCTCCAAGACTCGCCCGTCTGTAGGTGCTCTAGGTCATGCTCCACAGGAGCTGTGTTATCTCCTGGATCCCTGAAGGGAGGCTCTACAGGCACATTTTCAACTAGCATAAGTAGGGACCATGGTTTCCTGATTAATGCGAGATCCTTGATCAAGAATAATGTTTCTTTTAAGGATTTCGATCTGGACAGAAGACCCTCTTGGGTCTTCATTACAGAAACATGGGCTAAGGAATCTTCGGGACCTTATTTGGTAGAGGCAGTGCCGGAGGGCTATACCCTAGTTAGGCAGGACAGAGTGGGTCGTATAGGTGGGGGGCTGGGCATTCTGTATAGGGATTCTCACTCGTGTCGCATCACCCCTTCATCAGCCCCTCACGATTCCTTTCAGGCTTTACATTTCTCTATTAATGCATCATATGCTGTTCCATTTATGGGCATTCTTATATACAGACCTCCTGTGTCCAGAGTAGATTTTGGACAGAATACATCTGAAAATCGCCTGCATCACGCACAAGGCGGTCCACCTGAGATCACCCGGATATCTCGCCCAGAAGCTGACGATTTCCGGAGGCTCTAGAAACACCAGAGGTACAAACAATCTCTTGCTAAAGCCCCAACGATTCCGCAAGGAAAAAACGTATAAACGCTCCTTCTCAGGAATGGCACCCAGGATCTGGAACTCACTCTCCACTGAAATCAGGCTCATCTCCTCTACCATACTTTTTAAGAAAGAAGTAAAAGCTATCCTCATGGCTAAATACACTTGAATTATTACTGAGGATGATATTACAGACGTTGGACCATTCAGATCTATTGTGCTTTTCTGCATTTTTGTATGACTCGTGTTACTGACCTGTCTAAGTGTTTACGCTATCAATTATTTGTATTTGTTTCATTATTGATGTATTTGGTTTACTATGTTCCCACATGTACCTTCCCCACCCCATTTGTGATTTACTCACACGCTCTTCCTTTGTCTGTAAAGCGCTCTGATATCTGCAAAGATCTTGTTCGCGCTATATAAAACGTTCAAAATAAATAAATAAATAAATTTGCTCAGTATTTTAGAACCTTACTTTGGCTGCGACCATGTCACGGTTCTGGGAGATTTGAATTTCCATCTTGAAAATCTAGAGGTGAACGAAACCCTCTCTCTCCTTGATACCCCTCTCTCTCCTTGATACCCTATCGGCTTGTGGCCTGCAGCAATTGGTCAAGGGCTCCACCCACCAGTCGGGCCATACGCTAGATGGGGTTTTTTCGAATGATAGTCGGTTGACCACCGATGCCCCTATCCCGCTCACCTGGTCAGATCACTCTGCAGTCCCCTTGAAATTGGATACTACTCCTATAAATAATATCCCGAAGGGCCCTAGTAAAATGGAATCTAGGCGAAACTTGAAGAGGATAACTAATTATCTATTGGCCCCCCTTATTCCCACCACAGCAATCTTTATAGAGGAGGATGTGGGTTCAGCGGTGTGCAAGCTGGAAAGTGCCATCACAGTGGCCATGGATGAATTAGCACCCGCCTCCCTTCGCTACTCTGCCAGAAAAAGGCCGTCTGCCCCCTGGTATTCAAAGTCGCTAAGACATCTAAGACAGGGCTGTAGGAAGCAGAAACGACTTTGGAGGGCCAGTTGGAATACACAGGATAGGGAAACCCACAAAACTCTTTTGAGGGAATACAAGGCTGAGGTGATAAAAGTTAAACAGGAGTACTTCTCGAATCTCACCACTGCTCTTACCTCGCCGAAAGAGTTATTCAAGATCGTGGACTCGTTGACCACCCTGCAGACCCCGGACCCCGTCACCTGCACTCAGAAGCTGTGTGACGATATTGCCCTTTATTTTTATACCAAAATTGCTGATATTGTTTCGGCCCTAGAGCTACAAAGGGCCTCAATATCCTCCTCCACCTCTCAGGCTACTCCCTCCCAAGTATCTGTTAGATCCGCTACTACGGTCCATCTGTCTAGTTTTCCCCCTCTTTCCCTGCAGGACTTGGATGTCCTCCTGGCCAAGACTAGGTCGGGTTCTCCTCTCGACCCCTGCCCCCTTAAACTTCTCAAGCAGTGTAAGGATACCCTCTTGCCCTCCTTACTGGAGATCATGAACAGGGCAATGCGGGATGGCATTTTTCCCTCTCAGTGGAAGAGAGCGGGGGTCAAACCCCTCTTGAAAAAGCCTACCCTAGATCCGGAGGTTTTCAAAAACCTTCGCCCCATTTCGTTGCTCCCAGCCCCTGCAGAGATGCTGGAAACCCACCTTAACCAGCATCTTGCATCCTTTCTGGAAACCTCTGGTCTCTTGGATCATTCGCAGCACGGATTTCGGAAGGGACACAGCACGGAATCGGCCCTCACTATGGTGCTTGATAGCGTCCGCACCACAGTTGATAAGGGCACGAGTACCCTGCTGATCCTGTTAGATCTCACGGCTGCGTTTGATACCCTGTCTCACTTCGTGTTAACATCTCAACTGAGGGAGATAGGGGTGGAGGGGCCTGCTCTTAGTCTTTTGGCCTCCTTCCTGGAACAGAGAGTGAAGCTGGGGGAGTTCCTATCTCCATCCCTGCCGGTGAAGTATGGGGTCCCACAGGGGTCGGCGTTAAGTCCGACCCTGTTTAACATCTATGTGACCCCTCTGGCCAGGCTCATTAGATCGTTCTGGATGGAGGTAGTCTCCTACGCCGATGACACCCAGATCTTGCTGTCTCCCGCCCAGTCTGTCAGCTCTTCTGCCTCCAATTTTAGACACTGTATGGAGGCAGTTGCTCAATGGATGATTGACAATTCATTGAGGCTGAATGGCGAGAAGACGGAGATCCTCGTGTTCGGCGGGAAGGATGACATCTGGTCGACGCAATGGTGGCCCCTATCTCTGGGGACTTGCCCTGTGCCTACCCTCTTAGCACGAAACTTGGGGGTCATGATCGATCTGGCCCTTGCGATGGGTCATCAAGTCAACAGGACAATCTCCACTTGCTGGGGCATCATTAAGATCCTGCGGAAGATCAAGCACTATTTGTCCGCACAAGCCCGTAAGCAAATTGTGGTTGCATTGATAGCCTCTCGGCTTGATTATTGCAATGCCCTATATGCTGGAATAAATAAGTGCTTGTTACAGCGACTACAAATTGTGCAGAACGCTGCGGCTAAGTTTGTACTGGACTTGCCTAGGAGGTCGTCCGCTACTGTCGCCAGGAAATCCTTGCACTGGCTTCCAATCGAAGCCAGGATCTCTTTTAAGGTTCTCTGTTTGGTATATGGGGCCTTGACCAGAAAAGAGACAGGAGGAATAAAAGATCTGTTGATCCCCTACGCTCCTTCTAGAAACCTTCGTTCCTCAAAGAAGTTTCTTCTTTCAGTTCCCCGAGTTCGAAGAGCCAAGTGGGGAGGCAGAGCCTTTTCCAGCCTTGCTCCTAGATTGTGGAATACTGTACCCTGTGATATTAGGACTCTGTCATCGATGCAATCTTTTAGAAAGGCCCTGAAGACATGGCTTTTTGCCAAAGCTTACCCTTAGTTCCTGGATTTGCCCTTTATGATCTTTTTTGTAGGCGCCTTGATGCCTCTCGGCAAAGTCGCGCATTATAAGTTTTTATTCAATTTCTCTCATCAGAAACACAAGATAATTTCAAGCACGCCTGAGATCTTCAAACTCCCTCTTCATATATAAAATTCAAATTCACAACGTAGGAAGCTTACCTGTGCTGGCAAAGAACGAGTTGAGGATATTTCTTAAGTACAATTATCTCCAAACCATAAATCATCTATATTTTCAGGGTAAAGATACTTTTTCAGCTGCCATTAAGTTCGTAGCAGTAACATGACTTTAGCATTTTACATGGCACAGACAAGACAACATACATCTTCAATGCTTTAGGACATACAGTAAATTACATCCGTGCAAACATTTTTCTTGACAGAGGCTCAAGGCCTCATCAAATGTCCAAGTACAATAAATGTAGAGGTAGAACATTTTGGAAAAAAGGAGTAAAAGAGTGCTACTGGACACCAATACATGACGGGAACAAAATAATCAATTAAACACCCATTCGTTTTCCCCACTGAATGCAGCAGTGTTACTGGAACAAGATACAACTAGTAGTTATTACCTTCTCACGTATGTATGCGGAGAAAATTAGACCCAACAGCATTCACAGCAAGGATACTAGAAACAAAACCCATCACTAATCACATGCAGCACTAGTATGCCTCCTAATAGCAGCAAATACATAACCTTGTACCAGAGGTGCTTCTAGAACTACAGATACCTGGGAAGGGGGAGCTTTATCAGCAAACCACTAAAGGAAGGCAGCAGAAAATGGCACAGTAGTAAAAGTAATTTGTTTGTGGACAATTAAAATGGGTCAAGATCTCCTTATTTTCGCCTTTCCTAATATATCGAATTGCATTATTTTCTTATTATTTTAATATATTCAAATTCCTTGAATGTGAGGGTTACTTATGTACACAATCTCCGTTTTAGTTGCTTTAAAGAGAAAAAATAATAATTTTAATTTAAGCAGTTTGTGAATGGAGCCTAATGAGCTCAAAGAAAATAACTCTGTCTTCCTTAACAGCTGCGAAATTTGGCAGATGATAAAAAGTGTAAGAAAAGACTCAAGTGTGTACTAAAGAAGTGTCCACTCCCTCTTGAAATGTGATTAACACTCGAGTCTAAAGTCACAGTACAGAAATACACCTATTATATCCAAGTGGAGGTCTATGGTTTTCCCACTCTTGTTTCCCAAATGGTTCACCCATTAACCAGAAGCACATTCTAAACTAAACATATTAGGTGAAACCCGTATCAATAACCACTTTTCCTCATGGCTAGGTCAATATTTGCTGATTTTATCCTGATGGAAACTTTTCTTGCTTGTCACCTCCCTAGTTTCCGCACTATTTAATACTGCACTTCTAAAAACAAAATTTAAGATAGGCTGTAGTCCAACAATTGCTCGTGAGAAGCGGGTGTTCATGAGTCATCGGGTTTCATACAAGATGTTCAACAACAAACGCTGTAATTGTAATTGGCAACGGTGACATTGAAATTACCCCAAACTAAAGATTACAACTTCTGAAGCCCTGATTCAGGAATCCTTTGGGCCTGGTAAGCCAACAGAGTAGTTTCGGATGCAACAAATGAAGTCTTCGTAAAACAGTTTAGAACCAGAAAGTTCCAACATGCTTAAGGGTCCGCCCACGTTTAATTAGTGAAACATACCACAGCGTGTGTGTTTTATAGATTTAGGGTATGTCGTCATGCAGGGGCATTAAGAGCCAGTAAGCTCCACTTCATTGAAATAATTATAATGCAGGAGCTGGTTTTGTCAGAAAACTGCTGGAACGGCAATTATTAATTTATTGATACCAATTCATTATTGTGGCGTGATCTGCTGTAATATTAACAGCTGAATATCAGACAGCTATACAATACCAAAATGCTGCATTGCGATTGGTTGCAAACCTCAATATATACCATGGAAAATTGTAAAACGAGAAAGCCTTGTAACAAACACAATCCACATGTAACCACATTGCTTACAAGACGGCTGCCTGTAAGAGTACAAAAGGTTCACGTAAACGATAACAGTGCTAGTTAGCTCTCAGCATATGTTGGACTGGCAATCACGCTGCTGGGCAAAAGGAGCATTAGTTATCAGGTCTTCGGATAAGAAACGTGACTGGGAGAACTAACTGGGCCTTCAAATATTAGAGGGCATCTGTTTGGGCCATCTGAGAAGAATTTCAAAATCAACTCAGAGTCCAAATCTTGACTCAGTTTTCGGGCAGCAAGTGATTATCTTGTGCAAATATCGCTAACTGCTGAAGATGTCAAAGGTTGATCTGGAGGGAGGTTCTTCTGCAGTGTTCAATATGTCCCTGGCGAGTCTCACATGCTGGTCGACTGCAAAGTGGCTCCTGATTTTTAGAAAGTTATTTTGTACAGAGCTCCTAAAATGTATTGTTCTGGAACACTAGATTGAATTAAATCATGTTTGCACTGTAAAGACTCTAAATGTATTCTACGAACAACGGTTTGTCTCATCATTAATGGTGCCTTGAGGGTTTACCGCTCGTGATGTAGTGTCCTTGTGACATCAGGCTCCTTAGTACGACTGTCCTCGGATGTGCCTTCTTCCCATTTTTATCCGTTGGTCACCAACAGGATGGCGACTGAGTGACTGGTGTGTGCCGGATCTAAAGGAGTACAGAAGAACTAAGACTGTAGAGACCAAAAGCCTATGACGACTAAACAGCTTGACCTTGAATTTCTCTGTGGGCGACAGCAACCACAATTTGGTGGCCTGCACTTGCATGCCCATGTGTGCTAGCTCTGATTTGTGATAACCGAAACTAGAAGCTCATTTTCTCACTAGTATTAGAAATGGTCATCTTGCGTATCATGTGCTACTTCAAATGGGATGTCAGTTAATATGCCCAAGTGCATTATCTATTTATGGTGCATTCCGTTAAATAAAATACTTTCTTTTAAAAAAAAATTAAAGTAATCTTTTACATTGCCAGACAGCTAGATGAATATGCAGATCATTGGAGTACTTGTCTATGCTAGTACAGTGCCTACCTCAACGCCAATACAACTAGGGTTACGAGTAGGAAAAAAGAGGGAGTTTAATTTCGCTATACGAGAATCAGAATTTTCCAGCCCAAACGGGAACCTTACTAGAGCTGTATCTGCCTGAAAGTCACAAATAACATTTTGAAAGCCCCTTCAGCTCAGTAATGGGTCACATTGCTCTGTCCAAGATGGTATTGATGACCTTCCTTCTGCCTCCCGCTTTATCTCACAAAACCTTTTTTCCAAGACTTTAAAAACAGCTGGGTGAAATCAAATGGCACAATGGCACCATGGCTGCAGCCGTGTTGCACTTGCTAAGCGGTGTCTTCCAGTCAGACGGGGTAGGCTGCTACCCCAAAAGTTGGCCATCGCTGGAAGAAACGAGTAGGAAAAAAGAGGGAGTTTAATTTCGCTATACGAGAATCAGAATTTTCCAGCCCAAACGGGAACCTTACTAGAGCTGTATCTGCCTGAAAGTCACAAATAACATTTTGAAAGCCCCTTCAGCTCAGTAATGGGTCACATTGCTCTGTCCAAGATGGTATTGATGACCTTCCTTCTGCCTCCCGCTTTATCTCACAAAACCTTTTTTCCAAGACTTTAAAAACAGCTGGGTGAAATCAAATGGCACAATGGCACAATGGCTGCAGCCGTGTTGCACTTGCTAAGCGGTGTCTTCCAGTCAGACGGGGTAGGCTGCTACCCCAAAAGTTGGCCATCGCTGGAAGAAACCTGCTGTGATTGGGTCACCCTGCAACTAAGAGACCTGAATAGGCCCTTTTGTGGGTGACTAGAACTGGGCATGTATGTCCCCTACTGCCCAAACTGTTATGCACTGCACTGAGCTGCTACACTACGGCCTTTAACACTTACCAGACATTTTATGGTTTATGCCAGAAATCGCCTCACATCTGTAGAGTTCAAGGGCTGGTCTGAGGTTGATAGCACGACATCTGGTGACCTTTTACAAGATGGTTAGCTCCTCACATCTGATGCCCTCAAAACAATTTGATGTACGCAATGCTCAATTCCTTGCTCCTCGGGTCCTGAGCAAAAGCGAGGATTGATGAGGAACCCCAAATACACAGGCAAATACAAATCCTACATACAATAGGTAATCGGAAGAGACTACTTAGCCGGCTGTTTAAAGCCCCTCAAGCTCATACTTAACTAGAATTGCAAGGGCGGCTCAAAAAGTGGGAAACCGACATAGGGGCGCATTACATGACAAGGCATGGAATGGAGCTTTAGCAAAAACACACACCCTCTGCAACACCAAACAAACATATCTAATATAACAGACTTTGCAGAGCATACCTACCTCCCAACAGATGCAACTGTCCTCGTTGCACAACACATTAGCTGAATTAAAACTCATGGTGTGGTACTGTTTATCTCTAGCAGATTACTGTACCGAAGTGACAGACACACTGGTGAAGATCACCGGTCAAACACATGCACGAGAAGATGTGGCCTTGGTTCTCTCTAAGTGCTCCAAAAAGAACAGAATGACTGACTCCTTCCTAGACCTCGCCCTCCTGTTTGCAAAAAGAGTAATAACAATGAAATGAAAGATTAAAATCAACCCCACACCAAAAACCTGGGATCAAGTTGTCCAGAATTCCTGAGGCACACAGTATAGAACTATGCAGAGAGGAAGCTAGAGGCTTATTAAGTGTCTGATGGTTGAGGACTGGAACAATATATTCCTCTCATTAAAGGCGAACCTAAAGATGACACATATACATCAAAAACAAGAAACCCTCGGGTTGAAGAAACAAGAGGAACTGTCACAAGGGGTGACCAAGCTGCATTGGAGTATCCGTTTAAAAGGACGAAATCCCTCACCCACCAAAGGTGGCATGCGTCATCATTGGGATTCTCTTTGTGCCGTGATGCCTAGTCACAGCCCGGCTACAACCCCCTCACTGAGAGGGAGAAGCTCAAGGACGTTTTGGGTGGAGGAAGGTAAACTAAATCCCACAAAAAGAGCTCAAGGTCAGTGAAGACAGCAGCGCAAGAGAGATATGTGAACGTAAAACTAGATCCAGGGTACATTATATCCATTTATTTCTGCATCCCTGGGCACTTGCTGGAGGAGCATATAGCCACAGTTAGTGTCAAAATGTGGCTATTACCCATGGGTACCCATAGTCATAATATGTTAAAGCAGGTACCACAGATGCTGGTGACTTGTTTTTTTCTGGATAGATGCCCAGGTTTTTTCAACTCTCTTGAGGCTCAGAGCAGGCCGTAACTTTGTAGGCCACCAATCATCTGACCAATGTGTCTGTACTTTGCCAAGCAAAATAATTTTGGTCTTTTCTCCATTCATATGGAGACAGTTGAGGGTCATTATTAGACAACTCAGAGTCCATTCCAAAAGAGACTATCAATTGGGTGTCGTTGGCGTACGATATTATATCAAGGACACATGCACACACAATCTTAGCAAGCGGGATTCATAGAGCTTAAAAAGGGTTGGGCTTAAGGAAGACCCCTGGGGCATTCATTTATTTATGGTCATAGATTTAGAATTAAAAGGATGGAGCGTGACCACTTGGGTTCTGTCGGCCCAAAACATCTTTAAGCCAATCTCGAGCTTTCCTGCCTAGCCCAATCAATAGAATGTGAGACCATATCGAAGGCCATGGACCGGTAAAGTAAGACCAGCATGTGTGGAATGCCTTCGTCCAACAGTAATTAGGTTGACTGAATTCATTACTGCTAGTAGGACGGTCTCTGTACTATAAGAGGCCCTGAAACCTGATTGTTAAGTATCCAATATACCATGGTCTTCGAGATGATTGGAGAGCTGTTTAATGACGAGGCCTTCCAGAATTTTGCTAAGAAGAGGTAAAAGGGAAATGCTTATAAAGGTCAGTGCGATCTGCGTTAGTTTTTTTTTTTTTGAATAGGGATAACCTGAGCAGATTTCAAAGCATGTGGCAACTTTGCCGTATCTAAAGATAGATAGATAAGGTCTGTGATACAAGGTATAAGTGAGGAAGCTAGAGAAGAGGCTATAAAGGGGAGGACAAGGGTCGCACAGAGAGCCGGATGTAACCTTCCTCAACATATCCTGCACCTGGTCTTGAGAAATGGTCTCGAAGTGAATCAACCAGGCAGAGGCCAAATGAGGAAGAGAAGTCAGAATGCACGAGTCACCAGAACTAACTCTCACTGTTGGAAAAGTCTTATAGGTCCTAGAGATCTTGCCCTCAAAAAGGTTTGCAAGTACATCACAGAACTATTGAGACAAAGGAATTGTGAGTTTGCAGGCTGCTAGTTAGGTAAATTCGTTAAGAACTTTAACTAATTCTTTCAAGGAGTTGCCTCCCTGATCTATCCTAACAACGTTGGATTTACGAAATTATCTAATCTTCCTATGGTAGGCGCAAAGGCCATGTTTATAGGCCCTTCTATGCAGGGAGGCATTTGTTCTGTGCTATGTCCTATCCAGCCTTTTACTGGTAGATTTATTGATTTGTAACTCGGATGAATGCCATGGGGATTAGGATTTGGAAGGTCTGTTTTTAGCACCTTTAATAGGGGCTACTAGATCAAAAGATTGGATGAGGGAATTGCGATAACTTTGATAATGTCAATGATGTAGATTCCAGCTTTGTATTATCAGGGGACAAAAAGCAAGTGAAAATTCTGGGTATTCATTTGTCTCCAGGGTCTAATTTGTGACCTTGTAATCTAATCTGTCCTGTGAGTTACCTGCAACTGTTGCTAATGCTAGAAGTATGTATGTATGCATATGGTATTTCTATAAGATATATAGATATATATATCAAAACAAAACTCTCAACACCAGCGACACTCTAGATCTGCTCCCCTCAAATGTCTGCTGTTGCCTGGAGTGATACATGGCTTTTGTCATCTTACAGCTCGTCAAGGACAGCACTGTGCTAGTCCTATGCCTAAAGACTTTGCTGTAGAAATGGCAAAAGACTATGTCCTTTTCTATCTCGGCGTGGATGGCACTGTGCTAATCCTATGCTTAAAGACTTTGATAGAAAAACAGACATTTGAGGTGAGCAGATCTAGAGTGTCGCTGGTGTTGAGAGTGCTCTAACAGGAGCTGCTTTCCACCTAAACTTGAGAACTATCCAGAGTTCTCTCCTTTTTTGTGTGTGTGTATATATATATATATATATATATATATATATACACACACACACATACATATACACACATACACACACACACGCTCAAACAAACAAAAAAAGGAGTTTTGAAGAAGTTGAGATCTGTGAGAGATAGGGCTTTAAAGGCTGACCACTTCAGAATTCTATGGAAAGGGTTGGGCAATGTCTAATGAAGGGAGTCTCTGAATGGGATTTATCAATACTGCACTGAATTGTGAGAATCTTGGTACACCTTGCTTAATTCTTCAATATAAATGCCTTATATTTCTGTGAATTGTCTACCCTTTTTATTTTTAAGAATAAGAAAAAAAGCTTACAATCTCCATTATAATCGTTCTATTACATGCATATAAGAGTCTGGGTTTATTCTATTAGGTATTTTTTTTCTTCATAATATAGAAAATGCTGCAGCTATTTTGCATGTTTAATGAATAGATAGGGTTTATCACGCAAGATTGTTCATTTTTCCATAATGAATAAAAATAAAAATAAAAAATAGTACAAAATGTTAAATTACTAATCTTCCATCTCTGCACATTGACTGCCAATTAATTTGTGGTTGCCTCCCACAGAAAACAGATGTAAGTAACCTCCGTCGTTACCCCAATAGGTTTTACATGGGTCATCTACTGCACAACTGGCTGAACTTGTGCTACGAGATTGAGGTAAAAAGAGAAAACATGAAATGGAGAAAACGGTCAGGACTTTAAGACCTTTTAATGCATAAACCGTGATCATAAGATTAGCTGGTTAATGTGTACACTCATTGTCTGGATAAAAGGTAACACGTGAGGGTATGCACTCATAGAAGGGCAGGGCCATGGTCTCTTTATGTGCACATATGGGGTGCGGTCCGGCCACATCTTGACGAGCAACTTACAACCTGTTACTTGGTGGGGAGGTGACTAGTGACACCGCAATAGGAGAGAACCAATTTGGTTTATGATATATAACCGATCAACGTTAACTGCAACATTTGACGATAATCCAGTGAGGAAAATCGTACTATAAACATAACACCAATGGGGAGTTTGAGCTGTACAACTTAAAATATGGTGTAAGGCGCTTGGGTCCAGTGCAGCGCAAAACCCCTGTCATTGTGAGATGTACGATGAGTTGGAAAATCAACTAAATAGTACATCAAGTAAAAAAAAAAAATCAATATGTTTGTGAATTTTAATCGTTTTGTTCACTTATTCATGCAGATTAATTAGTTTAGCTGTTAAACTTTTCAGATAGGAAGAAAAATCTTAACTGTGTCAAATTCCCATGGAGTTTCTTCCCAGGTTACAATAAACTGAAAACTTGACATAAAGGGCAGTTATTACGATCCATCAAAAAACTGTATTGGTTAGCCTTTAGTGAAATTACATGCAAGTGTTTATAAGCAGCAATTCTAAACTGCACTGGTTTGTTACGTAACATAGCTGAAAATGTAAACACAGACAGAAAACAGAAAAACACGTATGTGCGCATTGTGAGCAGATGTAACAGTCTGCACTTTGGACTTGATCACAGAAAGCCTACAGACCTTGTGTTGTCCGGCCAGCACTTTGGCTGCAGTAAGCAACATGTGCCTATCTTATCTACAGGGGACTCCTCAGCAGCAGGCCGTTGCTAGGCAACCTAGAACAGTCTTCCTCTTCCAGGGACGCAACGGATTCATGATGCGAGCACAGTGCGAGTCAGCTACTGGGCAGAGGGGCAGATGTACGACCCTTTTAGTTTTATTTTTTAAGGGCAGGCAGTGGTCCCTTGGATGATTATATTGAATAAACTATGGCAATTGAGAAACTTCAAATTCAGAATTGCCCCCCTTTTTAGGTCGAGGGACTGTAGGCTTGGCCGAAGGCCAAGACCGGAAGTCAGGAGAATTAATGCTACTTAGAGTGGCTCCTTTATCCCACCTCCCTTTTCGTCTCATCTCCCATTGGCTGGCTTCCTAAAAGGAGGCAAGCCATTGAAGGAGAGAGCCGTCCCTCCAAAGAAGCTCCGTCTTTTTCGGATTCGGGGGCGTGATTTTTTGCATTCTTTAGCCCTGTGACGTTGTCTGTCACTCAGGGCGCAAAAACACGCCCCGAATCCGAAAATGGCCGTGCGTTTCTCCGAGGCATTGTCTCCTTGCCTCGGAGAGACGTGGTCGTGTTTTCATAGCTGCTCGCCTCCCTTCCCTGCTGCTTTTAGGAGCTGCTTGGCTCCGCTCGCCTCCCCCCTCCCTCTGCCCTCCTCCGTCGTGCTCTCGCCTCCCCCCCCCCCCCTCCCTCTGCTGCAGCTCTCCTCCGTCGTGCTCTGCCGCTCCCCGGCCCCCACCCCTCCCTCCCGCATTCGTAATCATGATTAGGCCACGGCAAGGCTGAAGTTTTAAAATAATGAGCTCCGCCAGGAGCTGCACGTAATTGCCGAGCTACAGGTGTTGTGCTCCTGGCCCCCACCGAGCAGCCTGGCTCCAGACAACTCACCCAGTGTAGCGGCAGCAGGGGCAGCTTGCGAGGACCCGGGCTTCATCATCTGTGCCTTCGGTCCCTCACCAGCCAGGCATTGTGGTGCGGAGGACAGGTCACCAGCGGAGCAGTCGGCCGAGCTCGGGCAGCACACAGGCAGGCACGCTGCGGGTCAAACAACACCATGGCAGTCGGCAGCCCCTTTCTTTAAGCGCACCCCCGCCCCCCCCGCTGCCCCCTCCTCTAGTTTCTTGTACTTCTGAGCGTCGACTCTGAACTGAAACGCATTCCCCTGGCAATCCAAATTGCTGAGGCAAATTATTGCATTTCTATCCTGGTGGAATGTTCATCCTGTAATGGTGAAATGGCGGGACGATGCCTCGCGCCCGCCTGTTGATTATAATGGCTCACAGTCGTGCATGTGTTTGACTCGGGGCTCCGCTGGTGCTGAACGGCGCCTCCGCTGGGGTCATTTATCCTGTTTAAACGAAACGCGCAACAAATAAATAACGCAGACTAACCCTTCAGCTTCCATTAAGTTGTTGCTCTCTGGCGTTTCTCGGCAGTGCAAACTATTTGTCGCAAGGCTTAAAGTTAACAGCTTCTGTCAAAACAGCGACGTGAGTTAGGGCTTCCTCCCGTAGCTTTCTCTCGCACTATACATTTACATTCATGCCACATTAGTTGGTAGTGATGGACGGCGGTGAATACCAAATGAACCAAGGGTGACTTTAAAATGACGGCTTTTTGCGTGAGTGCTTTGTGTTTGCCTTATGTCCGTGTGTGTCTGTTCCCGCTCCCCCCTGCTGTCAGTGTGTGGCCGTTCCCGCCCCCCTCCCGCTGAAGACCTTACCGTCCCCGACCGTCAGTGAAATAATTAACCACACCCAGGGCGAAGCTCAAATGTGCTTACTGTTCAGTGGCCCAGCATGAAAAAGTAAAATACGCAATCATGCATGCGTGTATAAAACATTCCCTTCTTGAACGGATAATTACCTCACCAGCGTGAAAAAACTAAACAATGACTTGTTTTGACAGCTGAGTGGAGTGGAGTGGCAGGGGTACACTACCAACACTTACACAACGTGTCTCTATAAGTTCAAAACTGCCCGATTTTCACGTGGGACGCTTTTTTTTGCTATTAGATTCGCTATTGTGGGCACTTTAATTTTGAAAGCCTGGCCTTTTTTCTGCTCCCGTCGGTCCCTGGTGAGAGATGTGCGTTATGTCCAGAGCTGCCAACTTTGCAACTAGGGAAAAGGGTTCGAGTTTTGGCGGGGGTTCGAGGTCCTGTGATTCTGGGCAAATCATTTTAATTTTCCCGTGATGCCTACAAAAAAATGTGTTCTTGTGTACTTATGTAACTGATGCTGATGGAAAGCGCTCCAATATCTTCGGGTCGAGTTTGTGCTGAATACAACTGGAAAAAAATGTGTTCCCACAGCTCACTTGCAAAACTGGGGCGATTGGTAAGGCAGGCACTCTGGAATGGGCTTGTGTCTGAGATGAAGCCATAAGCTGCCTTTTGGCCAGGGTGGTGGCCAATTTGGGCTGTCTCAGATGCCGCCAGTGGGGGGTTGAGCGGCCTTTCCCAGGCAGATGGGCATCTATTAGGGGGAGGGTCTTTCCGGCTCTCTCACTGAGCCCGCCATTAACGTATGCAGATTGAGCAGTGGGCCCCACTTCCAATCAGGTGTGGTTCGCCATTATGAACTAATCCGTGCATAAAGAGTACAGGTTCAGAGTACAGGTTCAGAGTGCAGGTGCAGAGTGCAGATTCAGAGTGCAGAGTGCAGATTCAGAGTGCAGATTCAGAGTGCAGAGTGCAGATTTAGAGTGCAGAGTGCAGATTCAGAGTGCAGAGTGCAGATTCAGAGTGCAGAGTGCAGATTCAGAGTGCAGAGTGCAGATTCAGAGTGCAGAGTGCAGATTCAGAGTGCAGATTCAGAGTGCAGATTCAGAGTGCAGATTCAGAGTGCAGATTCAGAGTGCAGATTCAGAGTGCAGAGTGCAGATTCAGAGTGCAGATTCAGAGTGCAGAGTGCAGATTCAGAGTGCAGATTCAGAGTGCAGATTCAGAGTGCAGATTCAGAGTGCAGATTCAGAGTGCAGATTCAGAGTGCAGATTCAGAGTGCAGATTCAGAGTGCAGATTCAGAGTGCAGATTCAGAGTGCAGATTCAGAGTGCAGAGTGCAGATTCAGAGTGCAGATTCAGAGTGCAGAGTGCAGATTCAGAGTGCAGATTCAGAGTGCAGATTCAGAGTGCAGATTCAGAGTGCAGATTCAGAGTGCAGATTCAGAGTGCAGATTCAGAGTGCAGATTCAGAGTGCAGATTCAGAGCGCAGATTCAGAGCGCAGTTTCAGAGCGCAGTTTCAGAGCGCAGTTTCAGAGTGCAGATTCAGAGTGCAGATTCAGAGTGCAGAGTGCAGATTCAGAGTGCAGATTCAGAGTGCAGAGTGCAGATTCAGAGTGCAGAGTGCAGATTCAGAGTGCAGAGTGCAGATTCAGAGTGCAGATTCAGAGCGCAGATTCAGAGCGCAGATTCAGAGCGCAGTTTCAGAGCGCAGTTTCAGAGCGCAGTTTCAGAGCGCAGTTTCAGAGTGCAGATTCAGAGTGCAGATTCAGAGTGCAGAGTGCAGATTCAGAGTGCAGATTCAGAGTGCAGAGTGCAGATTCAGAGTGCAGAGTGCAGATTCAGAGTGCAGAGTGCAGATTCAGAGTGCAGATTCAGAGTGCAGATTCAGAGTGCAGAGTGCAGATTCAGAGTGCAGAGTGCAGATTCAGAGTGCAGAGTGCAGATTCAGAGTGCAGAGTGCAGATTCAGAGTGCAGAGTGCAGATTCAGAGTGCAGATTCAGAGTGCAGATTCAGAGTGCAGATTCAGAGTGCAGATTCAGAGTGCAGATTCAGAGTGCAGATTCAGAGTGCAGATTCAGAGTGCAGATTCAGAGCGCAGATTCAGAGCGCAGATTCAGAGCGCAGATTCAGAGCGCAGATTCAGAGTGCAGATTCAGAGTGCAGAGTGCAGATTCAGAGTGCAGAGTGCAGATTCAGAGTGCAGAGTGCAGATTCAGAGTGCAGAGTGCAGATTTAGAGTGCAGAGTGCAGATTCAGAGTGCAGATTCAGAGCGCAGATTCAGAGCGCAGAGTGCAGATTCAGAGTGCAGATTCAGAGTGCAGAGTGCAGATTCAGAGTGCAGATTCAGAGTGCAGATTCA
The DNA here is from genome assembly GCF_964263255.1 of Lissotriton vulgaris. Lineage (NCBI taxonomy): Eukaryota > Metazoa > Chordata > Amphibia > Caudata > Salamandridae > Lissotriton > Lissotriton vulgaris. Next base: position 1,892,325,848 of record NC_141689.1, on the reverse strand, counting down.
GAGTGCAGATTCAGAGTGCAGATTCAGAGTGCAGATTCAGAGTGCAGATTCAGAGTGCAGATTCAGAGTGCAGATTCAGAGCGCAGATTCAGAGCGCAGTTTCAGAGCGCAGTTTCAGAGCGCAGTTTCAGAGTGCAGATTCAGAGTGCAGATTCAGAGTGCAGAGTGCAGATTCAGAGTGCAGATTCAGAGTGCAGAGTGCAGATTCAGAGTGCAGAGTGCAGATTCAGAGTGCAGAGTGCAGATTCAGAGTGCAGATTCAGAGTGCAGATTCAGAGTGCAGAGTGCAGATTCAGAGTGCAGAGTGCAGATTCAGAGTGCAGAGTGCAGATTCAGAGTGCAGATTCAGAGTGCAGATTCAGAGTGCAGATTCAGAGTGCAGATTCAGAGTGCAGATTCAGAGTGCAGATTCAGAGCGCAGATTCAGAGCGCAGATTCAGAGCGCAGATTCAGAGCGCAGATTCAGAGCGCAGATTCAGAGTGCAGATTCAGAGTGCAGAGTGCAGATTCAGAGTGCAGAGTGCAGATTCAGAGTGCAGAGTGCAGATTCAGAGTGCAGAGTGCAGATTTAGAGTGCAGAGTGCAGATTCAGAGTGCAGATTCAGAGCGCAGATTCAGAGCGCAGATTCAGAGCGCAGATTCAGAGCGCAGATTCAGAGCGCAGATTCAGAGCGCAGATTCAGAGTGCAGATTCAGAATGCAGATTCAGAGTGCAGATTCAGAGTGCAGATTCAGAGTGCAGATTCAGAGTGCAGATTCAGAGTGCAGATTCAGAGTGCAGATTCAGAGTGCAGATTCAGAGTGCAGATTCAGAGTGCAGATTCAGAGTGCAGATTCAGAGTGCAGATTCAGAGTGCAGATTGAGAGTGCAGATTGAGAGTGCAGATTCAGAGTGCAGATTCAGAGTGCAGATTCAGAGTGCAGATTCAGAGTGCAGATTCAGAGTGCAGATTCAGAGTGCAGATTCAGAGTGCAGATTCAGAGTGCAGATTCAGAGTGCAGATTCAGAGTGCAGATTCAGAGTGCAGATTCAGAGTGCAGATTCAGAGTGCAGATTCAGAATGCAGATTCAGAGTGCAGATTCAGAGTGCAGATTCAGATTCAGAGTGCAGATTCAGAGTGCAGATTCAGAGTGCAGATTCAGAGTGCAGAGTGCAGATTCAGAGTGCAGAGTGCAGATTCAGAGTGCAGATTCAGAGTGCAGAGTGCAGAATGCAGATTCAGAGTGCAGATTCAGAGTGCAGATTCAGAGTGCAGATTCAGAGTGCAGATTCAGAGTGCAGATTCAGAGTGCAGATTCAGAGTGCAGATTCAGAGTGCAGAGTGCAGATTCAGAGTGCAGAGTGCAGATTCAGAGTGCAGATTCAGAGTGCAGAGTGCAGATTCAGAGTGCAGAATGCAGATTCAGAGTGCAGATTCAGAGTGCAGATTCAGAGTGCAGATTCAGAGTGCAGATTCAGAGTGCAGATTCAGAGTGCAGATTCAGAGTGCAGATTCAGAGTGCAGATTCAGAGCGCAGATTCAGAGCGCAGATTCAGAGCGCAGATTCAGAGCGCAGATTCAGAGCGCAGATTCAGAGCGCAGATTCAGAGCGCAGATTCAGAGCGCAGATTCAGAATGCAGATTCAGAGTGCAGATTCAGAGTGCAGATTCAGAGTGCAGATTCAGAGTGCAGATTCAGAGTGCAGATTCAGAGTGCAGATTCAGAATGCAGATTCAGAGTGCAGATTCAGAGTGCAGATTCAGAGTGCAGATTCAGAGTGCAGATTCAGAGTGCAGATTCTGTGCAGATTCAGAGTGCAGATTCAGAGTGCAGATTCAGAGTGCAGATTCAGAATGCAGATTCAGAGTGCAGATTCAGAGTGCAGATTCAGAGTGCAGATTCAGAGTGCAGATTCAGAGTGCAGATTCAGAGTGCAGAGTGCAGATTCAGAGTGCAGATTCAGAGTGCAGAGTGCAGATTCAGAGTGCAGAGTGCAGATTCAGAGTGCAGATTCAGAATGCAGATTCAGAGTGCAGATTCAGAGTGCAGATTCAGAGTGCAGAGTGCAGATTCAGAGTGCAGAGTGCAGATTCAGAGTGCAGAGTGCAGATTTAGAGTGCAGAGTGCAGATTCAGAGTGCAGAGTGCAGATTCAGAGTGCAGAGTGCAGATTCAGAGTGCAGAGTGCAGATTCAGAGTGCAGAGTGCAGATTCAGAGTGCAGATTCAGAGTGCAGATTCAGAGTGCAGATTCAGAGTGCAGATTCAGAGTGCAGATTCAGAGTGCAGATTCAGAGTGCAGATTCAGAGTGCAGATTCAGAGTGCAGATTCAGAGTGCAGATTCAGAATGCAGATTCAGAGTGCAGATTCAGAGTGCAGATTCAGAGTGCAGATTCAGATTCAGAGTGCAGATTCAGAGTGCAGATTCAGAGTGCAGATTCAGAGTGCAGATTCAGAGTGCAGATTCAGAGTGCAGAGTGCAGATTCAGAGTGCAGAGTGCAGATTCAGAGTGCAGAGTGCAGATTCAGAGTGCAGATTCAGAATGCAGATTCAGAATGCAGATTCAGAGTGCAGATTCAGAGTGCAGATTCAGAGTGCAGATTCAGAGTGCAGATTCAGAGTGCAGATTCAGAGTGCAGATTCAGAGTGCAGATTCAGAGTGCAGATTCAGAGTGCAGATTCAGAGTGCAGAGTGCAGATTCAGAGTGCAGAGTGCAGATTCAGAGTGCAGAGTGCAGATTCAGAGTGCAGATTCAGAATGCAGATTCAGAGTGCAGATTCAGAGTGCAGATTCAGAGTGCAGATTCAGAGTGCAGATTCAGAGTGCGGATTCAGAGTGCAGATTCAGAGCGCAGATTCAGAGCGCAGATTCAGAGCGCAGATTCAGAGTGCAGATTCAGAGTGCAGATTCAGAGTGCAGATTCAGAGTGCAGATTCAGAGTGCAGATTCAGATTCAGAGTGCAGATTCAGAGTGCAGATTCAGAGTGCAGATTCAGAGTGCAGATTCAGATTCAGAGTGCAGATTCAGAGTGCAGATTCAGAGTGCAGATTCAGAGTGCAGATTCAGATTCAGAGTGCAGATTCAGAGTGCAGATTCAGATTCAGAGTGCAGATTCAGAGTGCAGATTCAGATTCAGAGTGCAGATTCAGAGTGCAGATTCAGATTCAGAGTGCAGATTCAGAGTGCAGATGCAGAGTGCAGATTCAGATTCAGAGTGCAGATTCAGAGTGCAGATTCAGATTCAGAGTGCAGAGTGCATATTCAGAGTGCATATTCAGAGTGCAGATTCAGAGTGCAGATTCAGAGTGCAGATTCAGAGTGCAGATTCAGAGTGCATATTCAGAGTGCAGATTCAGAGTGCAGATTCAGAGTGCAGAATGCAGATTCAGAATGCAGAGTGCAGATTCAGAGTGCAGAGTGCAGATTCAGAGTGCAGAGTGCAGATTCAGAGTGCAGATTCAGAGTGCAGATTCAGAGTGCAGAGTGCAGATTCAGAGTGCAGAGTGCAGATTCAGAGTGCAGAGTGCAGATTCAGAGTGCAGAGTGCAGATTCAGAGTGCAGATTCAGATTCAGAGTGCAGATTCAGAGTGCAGAATTCAGATTCAGAGTGCAGATTCAGAGTGCAGATTCAGATTCAGAGTGCAGATTCAGAGTGCAGATTCAGAGTGCAGATTCAGAGTGCAGATTCAGAGTGCAGATTCAGATTCAGAGTGCAGATTCAGATTCAGAGTGCAGATTCAGAGTGCAGATGCAGAGTGCAGATTCAGATTCAGAGTGCAGATTCAGAGTGCAGATTCAGAGTGCAGAGTGCAGATTCAGAGTGCAGATTCAGATTCAGAGTGCAGAGTGCATATTCAGAGTGCAGATTCAGAGTGCAGATTCAGAGTGCAGATTCAGAGTGCAGATTCAGAGTGCAGATTCAGAGTGCAGATTCAGAGTGCAGATTCAGAGTGCAGAATGCAGATTCAGAATGCAGAGTGCAGATTCAGAGTGCAGAGTGCAGATTCAGAGTGCAGGGTGCAGATTCAGAGTGCAGATTCAGAGTGCAGATTCAGAGTGCAGAGTGCAGATTCAGAGTGCAGAGTGCAGATTCAGAGTGCAGAGTGCAGATTCAGAGTGCAGAGTGCAGATTTAGAGTGCAGAGTGCAGATTCAGAGTGCAGAGTGCAGATTCAGAGTGCAGAGTGCAGATTCAGAGTGCAGAGTGCAGATTCAGAGTGCAGAGTGCAGATTCAGAGTGCAGAGTGCAGATTCAGAGTGCAGATTCAGAGTGCAGATTCAGAGTGCAGATTCAGAGTGCAGATTCAGAGTGCAGATTCAGATTCAGAGTGCAGATTCAGAGTGCAGATTCAGAGTGCAGATTCAGAGTGCAGATTCAGAGTGCAGATTCAGAGTGCAGATTCAGAGTGCAGATTCAGAGTGCAGATTCAGAATGCAGATTCAGAGTGCAGAATCAGAGTGCAGAATCAGAGTGCAGATTCAGAGTGCAGATTCAGAGTGCAGATTCAGATTCAGAGTGCAGATTCAGAGTGCAGATTCAGAGTGCAGAGTGCAGATTCAGAGTGCAGATTCAGAGTGCAGATTCAGAGTGCAGATTCAGAGTGCAGATTCAGATTCAGAGTGCAGATTCAGAGTGCAGATTCAGAGTGCAGATTCAGAGTGCAGATTCAGAGTGCAGAGTGCAGATTCAGAGTGCAGATTCAGAGTGCAGAATCAGAGTGCAGATTCAGAGTGCAGAATCAGAGTGCAGATTCAGAGTGCAGATTCAGAGTGCAGATTCAGAGTGCAGATTCAGATTCAGAGTGCAGATTCAGAGTGCAGATTCAGATTCAGAGTGCAGATTCAGAGTGCATATTCAGAGTGCAGATTCAGAGTGCAGATTCAGAGTGCAGATTCAGAGTGCAGAATGCAGATTCAGAATGCAGAGTGCAGATTCAGAGTGCAGAGTGCAGATTCAGAGTGCAGAGTGCAGATTCAGAGTGCAGATTCAGAGTGCAGATTCAGAGTGCAGAATGCAGATTCAGAATGCAGAGTGCAGATTCAGAGTGCAGAGTGCAGATTCAGAGTGCAGAGTGCATATTCAGAGTGCAGATTCAGAGTGCAGATTCAGAGTGCAGATTCAGAGTGCAGAATGCAGATTCAGAATGCAGAGTGCAGATTCAGAGTGCAGAGTGCAGATTCAGAGTGCAGAGTGCAGAATCAGAGTGCAGATTCAGAGTGCAGATTCAGAGTGCAGATTCAGAGTGCAGAGTGCAGAATCAGAGTGCAGATTCAGAGTGCAGATTCAGAGTGCAGATTCAGAGTGCAGATTCAGAGTGCAGATTCAGATTCAGAGTGCAGATTCAGAGTGCAGATTCAGATTCAGAGTGCAGATTCAGAGTGCATATTCAGAGTGCAGATTCAGAGTGCAGATTCAGAGTGCAGATTCAGAGTGCAGAATGCAGATTCAGAATGCAGAGTGCAGATTCAGAGTGCAGAGTGCAGATTCAGAGTGCAGAGTGCAGATTCAGAGTGCAGATTCAGAGTGCAGATTCAGAGTGCAGAGTGCAGATTCAGAGTGCAGAGTGCAGATTCAGAGTGCAGAGTGCAGATTCAGAGTGCAGATTCAGAGTGCAGAGTGCAGATTCAGAGTGCAGATTCAGATTCAGAGTGCAGATTCAGAGTGCAGAATTCAGATTCAGAGTGCAGATTCAGAGTGCAGATTCAGATTCAGAGTGCAGATTCAGAGTGCAGATTCAGAGTGCAGATTCAGAGTGCAGATTCAGAGTGCAGATTCAGAGTGCAGATTCAGAGTGCAGATTCAGAGTGCAGATTCAGAGTGCAGATTCAGAGTGCAGATTCAGAGTGCAGATGCAGAGTGCAGATTCAGATTCAGAGTGCAGATTCAGAGTGCAGATTCAGAGTGCAGAGTGCAGATTCAGAGTGCAGATTCAGATTCAGAGTGCAGAGTGCAGATTCAGAGTGCAGATTCAGAGTGCAGATTCAGAGTGCAGATTCAGAGTGCAGATTCAGAGTGCAGAATCAGAGTGCAGATTCAGAGTGCAGATTCAGAGTGCAGATTCAGAGTGCAGATTCAGAGTGCAGATTCAGAGTGCAGATTCAGATTCAGAGTGCAGATTCAGAGTGCAGATTCAGATTCAGAGTGCAGATTCAGAGTGCATATTCAGAGTGCAGATTCAGAGTGCAGATTCAGAGTGCAGATTCAGAGTGCAGAATGCAGATTCAGAATGCAGAGTGCAGATTCAGAGTGCAGAGTGCAGATTCAGAGTGCAGAGTGCAGATTCAGAGTGCAGATTCAGAGTGCAGATTCAGAGTGCAGAGTGCAGATTCAGAGTGCAGAGTGCAGATTCAGAGTGCAGAGTGCAGATTCAGAGTGCAGATTCAGAGTGCAGAGTGCAGATTCAGAGTGCAGATTCAGATTCAGAGTGCAGATTCAGAGTGCAGAATTCAGATTCAGAGTGCAGATTCAGAGTGCAGATTCAGATTCAGAGTGCAGATTCAGAGTGCAGATTCAGAGTGCAGATTCAGAGTGCAGATTCAGAGTGCAGATTCAGAGTGCAGATTCAGAGTGCAGATTCAGAGTGCAGATTCAGATTCAGAGTGCAGATTCAGAGTGCAGATGCAGAGTGCAGATTCAGATTCAGAGTGCAGATTCAGAGTGCAGATTCAGAGTGCAGAGTGCAGATTCAGAGTGCAGATTCAGATTCAGAGTGCAGAGTGCAGATTCAGAGTGCAGATTCAGAGTGCAGATTCAGAGTGCAGATTCAGAGTGCAGATTCAGAGTGCAGATTCAGAGTGCAGATTCAGAGTGCAGATTCAGAGTGCAGATTCAGAGTGCATATTCAGAGTGCAGATTCAGAGTGCAGATTCAGAGTGCAGAGTGCAGATTCAGAGTGCAGATTCAGAGTGCAGAGTGCAGATTCAGAGTGCAGAGTGCAGATTCAGAGTGCAGATTCAGAGTGCAGATTCAGAGTGCAGAGTGCAGATTCAGAGTGCAGAGTGCAGATTCAGAGTGCAGAGTGCAGATTCAGAGTGCAGAGTGCAGATTCAGAGTGCAGAGTGCAGATTTAGAGTGCAGAGTGCAGATTCAGAGTGCAGAGTGCAGATTCAGAGTGCAGATTCAGAGTGCAGATTCAGAGTGCAGATTCAGAGTGCAGAGTGCAGATTCAGAGTGCAGATTCAGAGTGCAGAGTGCAGATTCAGAGTGCAGAGTGCAGATTCAGAGTGCAGAGTGCAGATTCAGAGTGCAGAGTGCAGATTCAGAGTGCAGAGTGCAGATTTAGAGTGCAGAGTGCAGATTCAGAGTGCAGAGTGCAGATTCAGAGTGCAGAGTGCAGATTCAGAGTGCAGAGTGCAGATTCAGAGTGCAGAGTGCAGATTCAGAGTGCAGAGTGCAGAGTGCAGATTCAGAGTGCAGAGTGCAGATTTAGAGTGCAGAGTGCAGATTTAGAGTGCAGAGTGCAGATTCAGAGTGCAGATTCAGAGTGCAGATTCAGAGTGCAGATTCAGAGTGCAGATTCAGAGTGCAGATTCAGAGTGCAGATTCAGAGTGCAGATTCAGAGTGCAGATTCAGAGTGCAGATTCAGAGTGCAGAGTGCAGATTCAGAGTGCAGAGTGCAGATTCAGAGTGCAGATTCAGAGTGCAGAGTGCAGATTCAGAGTGCAGATTCAGAGTGCAGATTCAGAGTGCAGATTCAGAGTGCAGATTCAGAGTGCAGATTCAGAGTGCAGATTCAGAGTGCAGAGTGCAGATTCAGAGTGCAGAGTGCAGAGTGCAGAGTGCAGAGTGCAGATTCAGAGTGCAGAGTGCAGATTCAGAGTGCAGAGTGCAGATTCAGAGTGCAGATTCAGAGTGCAGAGTGCAGAGTGCAGAGTGCAGATTCAGAGTGCAGAGTGCAGATTCAGAGTGCAGAGTGCAGATTCAGAGTGCAGATTCAGAGTGCAGAGTGCAGATTCAGAGTGCAGATTCAGAGTGCAGATTCAGAGTGCAGATTCAGAGTGCAGATTCAGAGTGCAGAGTGCAGATTCAGAGTGCAGAGTGCAGAGTGCAGAGTGCAGATTCAGAGTGCAGATTCAGAGTGCAGATTCAGAGTGCAGAGTGCAGATTCAGAGTGCAGAGTGCAGAGTGCAGATTCAGAGTGCAGATTCAGAGTGCAGATTCAGAGTGCAGAGTGCAGAGTGCAGATTCAGAGTGCAGATTCAGAGTGCAGATTCAGAGTGCAGATTCAGAGTGCAGATTCAGAGTGCAGATTCAGAGTGCAGATTCAGAGTGCAGATTCAGAGTGCAGATTCAGAGTGCAGATTCAGAGTGCAGATTCAGAGTGCAGATTCAGAGTGCAGATTCAGAGTGCAGATTCAGAGTGCAGATTCAGAGTGCAGAGTGCAGATTCAGAGTGCAGAGTGCAGATTCAGAGTGCAGATTCAGAGTGCAGAGTGCAGATTCAGAGTGCAGATTCAGAGTGCAGATTCAGAGTGCAGATTCAGAGTGCAGATTCAGAGTGCAGAGTGCAGATTCAGAGTGCAGAGTGCAGAGTGCAGATTCAGAGTGCAGATTCAGAGTGCAGATTCAGAGTGCAGAGTGCAGATTCAGAGTGCAGAGTGCAGAGTGCAGATTCAGAGTGCAGATTCAGAGTGCAGATTCAGAGTGCAGAGTGCAGAGTGCAGATTCAGAGTGCAGATTCAGAGTGCAGATTCAGAGTGCAGATTCAGAGTGCAGATTCAGAGTGCAGATTCAGAGTGCAGATTCAGAGTGCAGATTCAGAGTGCAGATTCAGATTCAGAGTGCAGAGTGCAGATTTAGAGTGCAGAGTGCAGATTTAGAGTGCAGAGTGCAGATTTAGAGTGCAGATTCAGATTGCATATTCAGAGTGCAGAGTGCAGATTCAGAGTGCAGATTCAGAGTGCAGAGTGCAGATTCAGAGTGCAGATTCAGAGTGCAGAGTGCAGATTCAGAGTGCAGATTCAGAGTGCAGAGTGCAGATTCAGAGTGCAGAGTGCAGATTCAGAGTGCAGATTCAGAGTGCAGATTCAGAGTGCAGATTCAGAGTGCAGATTCAGAGTGCAGATTCAGAGTGCAGATTCAGAGTGCAGATTCAGAGTGCAGATTCAGAGTGCAGATTCAGAGTGCAGATTCAGAGTGCAGAGTGCAGATTCAGAGTGCAGAGTGCAGATTCAGAGTGCAGAGTGCAGAGTGCAGATTCAGAGTGCAGAGGGCAGATTCAGAGTGCAGAGGGCAGATTCAGAGTGCAGATTCAGAGTGCAGATTCAGAGTGCAGATTCAGAGTGCAGAGTGCAGATTCAGAGTGCAGAGTGCAGATTCAGAGTGCAGAGTGCAGATTCAGAGTGCAGAGTGCAGATTCAGAGTGCAGAGGGCAGATTCAGAGTGCAGAGTGCAGTTTCAGAGTGCAGAGTGCAGATTCAGAGTGCAGAGTGCAGATTCAGAGTGCAGAGGGCAGATTCAGAGTGCAGAGGGCAGATTCAGAGTGCAGATTCAGAGTGCAGAGTGCAGATTCAGAGTGCAGATTCAGAGTGCAGATTCAGAGTTCAGATTCAGAGTTCAGATTCAGAGTTCAGATTCAGAGTTCAGATTCAGAGTTCAGATTCAGAGTTCAGATTCAGAGTTCAGATTCAGAGTTCAGATTCAGAGTTCAGATTCAGAGTTCAGATTCAGAGTTCAGATTCAGAGTTCAGAGTGCAGAGTTCAGAGTGCAGAGTTCAGAGTGCAGAGTTCAGAGTGCAGAGTTCAGAGTGGAGTTCAGAGTGCAGATTCAGAGTGCAGATTCAGAGTGCAGAGTGCAGATTCAGAGTGCAGATTCAGAGTGCAGAGTGCAGATTCAGAGTGCAGATTCAGAGTGCAGATTCAGAGTGCAGATTCAGAGTGCAGATTCAGAGTGCAGATTCAGAGTGCAGATTCAGAGTGCAGATTCAGAGTGCAGATTCAGAGTGCAGATTCAGAGTGCAGATTCAGAGTGCAGATTCAGAGTGCAGAGTGCAGATTCAGAGTGCAGATTCAGAGTGCAGAGTGCAGATTCAGAGTGCAGATTCAGAGTGCAGATTCAGAGTGCAGATTCAGAGTGCAGATTCAGAGTGCAGATTCAGAGCGCAGATTCAGAGCGCAGTTTCAGAGCGCAGTTTCAGAGCGCAGTTTCAGAGCGCAGTTTCAGAGCGCAGTTTCAGAGTGCAGATTCAGAGTGCAGATTCAGAGTGCAGAGTGCAGATTCAGAGTGCAGATTCAGAGTGCAGAGTGCAGATTCAGAGTGCAGAGTGCAGATTCAGAGTGCAGAGTGCAGATTCAGAGTGCAGATTCAGAGTGCAGATTCAGAGTGCAGATTCAGAGTGCAGATTCAGAGTGCAGAGTGCAGATTCAGAGTGCAGAGTGCAGATTCAGAGTGCAGAGTGCAGATTCAGAGTGCAGATTCAGAGTGCAGATTCAGAGTGCAGATTCAGAGTGCAGATTCAGAGTGCAGATTCAGAGTGCAGATTCAGAGTGCAGATTCAGAGTGCAGATTCAGAGTGCAGATTCAGAGTGCAGATTCAGAGTGCAGATTCAGAGTGCAGAGTGCAGATTCAGAGTGCAGAGTGCAGATTCAGAGTGCAGAGTGCAGATTCAGAGTGCAGAGTGCAGATTTAGAGTGCAGAGTGCAGATTCAGAGTGCAGATTCAGAGCGCAGATTCAGAGCGCAGATTCAGAGCGCAGATTCAGAGCGCAGATTCAGAGCGCAGATTCAGAGCGCAGATTCAGAGCGCAGATTCAGAGCGCAGATTCAGAGTGCAGATTCAGAATGCAGATTCAGAGTGCAGATTCAGAGTGCAGATTCAGAGTGCAGATTCAGAGTGCAGATTCAGAATGCAGATTCAGAGTGCAGATTCAGAGTGCAGATTCAGAGTGCAGATTCAGAGTGCAGATTCAGAGTGCAGATTCAGAGTGCAGATTCAGAGTGCAGATTCAGAGTGCAGATTCAGAGTGCAGATTCAGAGTGCAGATTCAGAGTGCAGATTCAGAGTGCAGATTCAGAGTGCAGATTCAGAGTGCAGATTCAGAGTGCAGATTCAGAGTGCAGATTCAGAGTGCAGATTCAGAGTGCAGATTCAGAGTGCAGATTCAGAGTGCAGATTCAGAGTGCAGATTCAGAGTGCAGATTCAGAGTGCAGATTCAGAGTGCAGATTCAGAATGCAGATTCAGAGTGCAGATTCAGATTCAGAGTGCAGATTCAGAGTGCAGATTCAGAGTGCAGATTCAGAGTGCAGATTCAGAGTGCAGAGTGCAGATTCAGAGTGCAGATTCAGAGTGCAGAGTGCAGATTCAGAGTGCAGAATGCAGATTCAGAGTGCAGATTCAGAGTGCAGATTCAGAGTGCAGATTCAGAGTGCAGATTCAGAGTGCAGATTCAGAGTGCAGATTCAGAGTGCAGATTCAGAGTGCAGATTCAGAGTGCAGATTCAGAGTGCAGATTCAGAGTGCAGATTCAGAGTGCAGATTCAGAGTGCAGATTCAGAGCGCAGATTCAGAGCGCAGATTCAGAGCGCAGATTCAGAGCGCAGATTCAGAGCGCAGATTCAGAGCGCAGATTCAGAGCGCAGATTCAGAGCGCAGATTCAGAGCGCAGATTCAGAGTGCAGATTCAGAATGCAGATTCAGAGTGCAGATTCAGAGTGCAGATTCAGAGTGCAGATTCAGAATGCAGATTCAGAATGCAGATTCAGAGTGCAGATTCAGAGTGCAGATTCAGAGTGCAGATTCAGAGTGCAGATTCAGAGTGCAGATTCAGAGTGCAGATTCAGAGTGCAGATTCAGAGTGCAGATTCAGAGTGCAGATTCAGAGTGCAGATTCAGAGTGCAGATTCAGAATGCAGATTCAGAGTGCAGATTCAGAGTGCAGATTCAGAGTGCAGATTCAGAGTGCAGATTCAGAGTGCAGATTCAGAGTGCAGATTCAGAATGCAGATTCAGAGTGCAGATTCAGAGTGCAGATTCAGAGTGCAGATTCAGATTCAGAGTGCAGATTCAGAGTGCAGATTCAGAGTGCAGATTCAGAGTGCAGATTCAGAGTGCAGAGTGCAGATTCAGAGTGCAGAGTGCAGATTCAGAGTGCAGATTCAGAATGCAGATTCAGAGTGCAGATTCAGAGTGCAGATTCAGAGTGCAGAGTGCAGATTCAGAGTGCAGAGTGCAGATTTAGAGTGCAGAGTGCAGATTTAGAGTGCAGAGTGCAGATTCAGAGTGCAGAGTGCAGATTCAGAGTGCAGAGTGCAGATTCAGAGTGCAGAGTGCAGATTCAGAGTGCAGAGTGCAGATTCAGAGTGCAGAGTGCAGATTCAGAGTGCAGATTCAGAGTGCAGATTCAGAGTGCAGATTCAGAGTGCAGATTCAGAGTGCAGATTCAGAGTGCAGATTCAGAGTGCAGATTCAGAGTGCAGATTCAGAGTGCAGATTCAGAGTGCAGATTCAGAGTGCAGATTCAGAGTGCAGATTCAGAGTGCAGATTCAGAGTGCAGATTCAGAGTGCAGAGTGCAGATTCAGAGTGCAGAGTGCAGATTCAGAGTGCAGAGTGCAGATTCAGAGTGCAGATTCAGAATGCAGATTCAGAGTGCAGATTCAGAGTGCAGATTCAGAGTGCAGATTCAGAGTGCAGATTCAGAGTGCAGATTCAGAGTGCAGATTCAGAGTGCAGAGTGCAGAGTGCAGATTCAGAGTGCAGATTCAGAGTGCAGATTCAGAATGCAGATTCAGAGTGCAGATTCAGAGTGCAGATTCAGAGTGCAGATTCAGAGTGCGGATTCAGAGTGCAGATTCAGAGCGCAGATTCAGAGCGCAGATTCAGAGCGCAGATTCAGAGTGCAGATTCAGAGTGCAGATTCAGAGTGCAGATTCAGAGTGCAGATTCAGAGTGCAGATTCAGAGTGCAGATTCAGAGTGCAGATTCAGAGTGCAGATTCAGATTCAGAGTGCAGATTCAGAGTGCAGATTCAGAGTGCAGATTCAGAGTGCAGATTCAGATTCAGAGTGCAGATTCAGAGTGCAGATTCAGATTCAGAGTGCAGATTCAGAGTGCAGATTCAGATTCAGAGTGCAGATTCAGAGTGCAGATTCAGATTCAGAGTGCAGATTCAGAGTGCAGATGCAGAGTGCAGATTCAGATTCAGAGTGCAGATTCAGAGTGCAGATTCAGATTCAGAGTGCAGAGTGCATATTCAGAGTGCATATTCAGAGTGCAGATTCAGAGTGCAGATTCAGAGTGCAGATTCAGAGTGCAGATTCAGAGTGCAGATTCAGAGTGCATATTCAGAGTGCAGATTCAGAGTGCAGATTCAGAGTGCAGAATGCAGATTCAGAATGCAGAGTGCAGATTCAGAGTGCAGAGTGCAGATTCAGAGTGCAGAGTGCAGATTCAGAGTGCAGATTCAGAGTGCAGATTCAGAGTGCAGAGTGCAGATTCAGAGTGCAGAGTGCAGATTCAGAGTGCAGAGTGCAGATTCAGAGTGCAGAGTGCAGATTCAGAGTGCAGATTCAGATTCAGAGTGCAGATTCAGAGTGCAGAATTCAGATTCAGAGTGCAGATTCAGAGTGCAGATTCAGATTCAGAGTGCAGATTCAGAGTGCAGATTCAGAGTGCAGATTCAGAGTGCAGATTCAGAGTGCAGATTCAGATTCAGAGTGCAGATTCAGAGTGCAGATTCAGATTCAGAGTGCAGATTCAGATTCAGAGTGCAGATTCAGAGTGCAGATGCAGAGTGCAGATTCAGATTCAGAGTGCAGATGCAGAGTGCAGATTCAGATTCAGAGTGCAGATTCAGAGTGCAGATTCAGAGTGCAGAGTGCAGATTCAGAGTGCAGATTCAGATTCAGAGTGCAGAGTGCATATTCAGAGTGCATATTCAGAGTGCAGATTCAGAGTGCAGATTCAGAGTGCAGATTCAGAGTGCAGATTCAGAGTGCAGATTCAGAGTGCAGATTCAGAGTGCAGAATGCAGATTCAGAATGCAGAGTGCAGATTCAGAGTGCAGAGTGCAGATTCAGAGTGCAGGGTGCAGATTCAGAGTGCAGATTCAGAGTGCAGATTCAGAGTGCAGAGTGCAGATTCAGAGTGCAGAGTGCAGATTCAGAGTGCAGAGTGCAGATTCAGAGTGCAGAGTGCAGATTTAGAGTGCAGAGTGCAGATTCAGAGTGCAGAGTGCAGATTCAGAGTGCAGAGTGCAGATTCAGAGTGCAGAGTGCAGATTCAGAGTGCAGAGTGCAGATTCAGAGTGCAGAGTGCAGATTCAGAGTGCAGAGTGCAGATTCAGAGTGCAGATTCAGAGTGCAGATTCAGAGTGCAGATTCAGAGTGCAGATTCAGAGTGCAGATTCAGAGTGCAGATTCAGATTCAGAGTGCAGATTCAGAGTGCAGATTCAGAGTGCAGATTCAGAGTGCAGAGTGCAGATTCAGAGTGCAGATTCAGAATGCAGATTCAGAGTGCAGAATCAGAGTGCAGATTCAGAGTGCAGATTCAGAGTGCAGATTCAGAGTGCAGATTCAGAGTGCAGATTCAGAGTGCAGATTCAGAGTGCAGAGTGCAGATTCAGAGTGCAGATTCAGAGTGCAGATTCAGAGTGCAGATTCAGAGTGCAGATTCAGAGTGCAGATTCAGATTCAGAGTGCAGATTCAGAGTGCAGATTCAGAGTGCAGATTCAGAGTGCAGATTCAGAGTGCAGATTCAGAGTGCAGAGTGCAGATTCAGAGTGCAGATTCAGAGTGCAGATTCAGAGTGCAGAATCAGAGTGCAGATTCAGAGTGCAGAATCAGAGTGCAGATTCAGAGTGCAGATTCAGAGTGCAGATTCAGAGTGCAGATTCAGAGTGCAGATTCAGATTCAGAGTGCAGATTCAGAGTGCAGATTCAGATTCAGAGTGCAGATTCAGAGTGCATATTCAGAGTGCAGATTCAGAGTGCAGATTCAGAGTGCAGATTCAGAGTGCAGAATGCAGATTCAGAATGCAGAGTGCAGATTCAGAGTGCAGAGTGCAGATTCAGAGTGCAGAGTGCAGATTCAGAGTGCAGATTCAGAGTGCAGATTCAGAGTGCAGATTCAGAGTGCAGAATGCAGATTCAGAATGCAGAGTGCAGATTCAGAGTGCAGAGTGCAGATTCAGAGTGCAGAGTGCATATTCAGAGTGCAGATTCAGAGTGCAGATTCAGAGTGCAGATTCAGAGTGCAGATTCAGAGTGCAGAATGCAGATTCAGAATGCAGAGTGCAGATTCAGAGTGCAGAGTGCAGATTCAGAGTGCAGAGTGCAGAATCAGAGTGCAGATTCAGAGTGCAGATTCAGAGTGCAGATTCAGAGTGCAGATTCAGATTCAGAGTGCAGATTCAGAGTGCAGATTCAGATTCAGAGTGCAGATTCAGAGTGCATATTCAGAGTGCAGATTCAGAGTGCAGATTCAGAGTGCAGATTCAGAGTGCAGAATGCAGATTCAGAATGCAGAGTGCAGATTCAGAGTGCAGAGTGCAGATTCAGAGTGCAGAGTGCAGATTCAGAGTGCAGAGTGCAGATTCAGAGTGCAGATTCAGAGTGCAGAGTGCAGATTCAGAGTGCAGAGTGCAGATTCAGAGTGCAGAGTGCAGATTCAGAGTGCAGATTCAGATTCAGAGTGCAGATTCAGAGTGCAGAATTCAGATTCAGAGTGCAGATTCAGAGTGCAGATTCAGATTCAGAGTGCAGATTCAGAGTGCAGATTCAGAGTGCAGATTCAGAGTGCAGATTCAGAGTGCAGATTCAGAGTGCAGATTCAGAGTGCAGATTCAGAGTGCAGATTCAGAGTGCAGATTCAGATTCAGAGTGCAGATTCAGAGTGCAGATGCAGAGTGCAGATTCGGATTCAGAGTGCAGATTCAGAGTGCAGATTCAGAGTGCAGAGTGCAGATTCAGAGTGCAGATTCAGATTCAGAGTGCAGAGTGCATATTCAGAGTGCAGATTCAGAGTGCAGATTCAGAGTGCAGATTCAGAGTGCAGATTCAGAGTGCAGATTCAGAGTGCAGATTCAGAGTGCAGATTCAGAGTGCATATTCAGAGTGCAGATTCAGAGTGCAGATTCAGAGTGCAGAGTGCAGATTCAGAGTGCAGATTCAGAGTGCAGAGTGCAGATTCAGAGTGCAGAGTGCAGATTCAGAGTGCAGATTCAGAGTGCAGATTCAGAGTGCAGAGTGCAGATTCAGAGTGCAGAGTGCAGATTCAGAGTGCAGATTCAGAGTGCAGAGTGCAGATTCAGAGTGCAGAGTGCAGATTTAGAGTGCAGAGTGCAGATTCAGAGTGCAGAGTGCAGATTCAGAGTGCAGATTCAGAGTGCAGATTCAGAGTGCAGATTCAGAGTGCAGAGTGCAGATTCAGAGTGCAGATTCAGAGTGCAGAGTGCAGATTCAGAGTGCAGAGTGCAGATTCAGAGTGCAGAGTGCAGATTCAGAGTGCAGAGTGCAGATTTAGAGTGCAGAGTGCAGATTCAGAGTGCAGAGTGCAGATTCAGAGTGCAGAGTGCAGATTCAGAGTGCAGATTCAGAGTGCAGAGTGCAGATTCAGAGTGCAGAGTGCAGAGTGCAGATTCAGAGTGCAGAGTGCAGATTTAGAGTGCAGAGTGCAGATTTAGAGTGCAGAGTGCAGATTCAGAGTGCAGAGTGCAGATTCAGAGTGCAGATTCAGAGTGCAGATTCAGAGTGCAGATTCAGAGTGCAGATTCAGAGTGCAGAGTGCAGATTCAGAGTGCAGAGTGCAGATTCAGAGTGCAGAGTGCAGATTCAGAGTGCAGATTCAGAGTGCAGATTCAGAGTGCAGATTCAGAGTGCAGATTCAGAGTGCAGATTCAGAGTGCAGATTCAGAGTGCAGAGTGCAGATTCAGAGTGCAGAGTGCAGATTCAGAGTGCAGATTCAGAGTGCAGATTCAGAGTGCAGAGTGCAGATTCAGAGTGCAGATTCAGAGTGCAGATTCAGAGTGCAGAGTGCAGAGTGCAGATTCAGAGTGCAGATTCAGAGTGCAGATTCAGAGTGCAGATTCAGAGTGCAGATTCAGAGTGCAGATTCAGAGTGCAGATTCAGAGTGCAGATTCAGAGTGCAGATTCAGAGTGCAGATTCAGAGTGCAGATTTAGAGTGCAGAGTGCAGATTTAGAGTGCAGAGTGCAGATTTAGAGTGCAGATTCAGATTGCATATTCAGAGTGCAGAGTGCAGATTCAGAGTGCAGATTCAGAGTGCAGAGTGCAGATTCAGAGTGCAGATTCAGAGTGCAGAGTGCAGATTCAGAGTGCAGATTCAGAGTGCAGATTCAGAGTGCAGAGTGCAGATTCAGAGTGCAGATTCAGAGTGCAGATTCAGAGTGCAGATTCAGAGTGCAGATTCAGAGTGCAGATTCAGAGTGCAGATTCAGAGTGCAGATTCAGAGTGCAGATTCAGAGTGCAGAGTGCAGATTCAGAGTGCAGAGTGCAGATTCAGAGTGCAGAGTGCAGATTTAGAGTGCAGAGTGCAGATTTAGAGTGCAGAGTGCAGATTCAGAGTGCAGAGTGCAGATTCAGAGTGCAGATTCAGAGTGCAGATTCAGAGTGCAGATTCAGAGTGCAGATTCAGAGTGCAGATTCAGAGTGCAGATTCAGAGTGCAGATTCAGAGTGCAGATTCAGAGTGCAGAGTGCAGATTCAGAGTGCAGAGTGCAGATTCAGAGTGCAGATTCAGAGTGCAGAGTGCAGATTCAGAGTGCAGATTCAGAGTGCAGATTCAGAGTGCAGATTCAGAGTGCAGATTCAGAGTGCAGATTCAGAGTGCAGATGCAGAGTGCAGATTCAGAGTGCAGATTCAGAGTGCAGATTCAGAGTGCAGATTCAGAGTGCAGATTCAGAGTGCAGAGTGCAGATTCAGAGTGCAGAGTGCAGAGTGCAGATTCAGAGTGCAGAGTGCAGATTTAGAGTGCAGAGTGCAGATTTAGAGTGCAGAGTGCAGATTCAGAGTGCAGAGTGCAGATTCAGAGTGCAGATTCAGAGTGCAGATTCAGAGTGCAGATTCAGAGTGCAGATTCAGAGTGCAGATTCAGAGTGCAGATTCAGAGTGCAGAGTGCAGATTCAGAGTGCAGAGTGCAGATTCAGAGTGCAGATTCAGAGTGCAGAGTGCAGATTCAGAGTGCAGATTCAGAGTGCAGATTCAGAGTGCAGATTCAGAGTGCAGATTCAGAGTGCAGATTCAGAGTGCAGATTCAGAGTGCAGAGTGCAGATTCAGAGTGCAGAGTGCAGATTCAGAGTGCAGATTCAGAGTGCAGATTCAGAGTGCAGAGTGCAGATTCAGAGTGCAGATTCAGAGTGCAGATTCAGAGTGCAGATTCAGAGTGCAGAGTGCAGAGTGCAGATTCAGAGTGCAGATTCAGAGTGCAGATTCAGAGTGCAGATTCAGAGTGCAGATTCAGAGTGCAGATTCAGAGTGCAGATTCAGAGTGCAGATTCAGAGTGCAGATTCAGAGTGCAGATTCAGAGTGCAGATTTAGAGTGCAGAGTGCAGATTTAGAGTGCAGAGTGCAGATTTAGAGTGCAGATTCAGATTGCATATTCAGAGTGCAGAGTGCAGATTCAGAGTGCAGATTCAGAGTGCAGAGTGCAGATTCAGAGTGCAGATTCAGAGTGCAGAGTGCAGATTCAGAGTGCAGATTCAGAGTGCAGATTCAGAGTGCAGAGTGCAGATTCAGAGTGCAGATTCAGAGTGCAGATTCAGAGTGCAGATTCAGAGTGCAGATTCAGAGTGCAGATTCAGAGTGCAGATTCAGAGTGCAGATTCAGAGTGCAGATTCAGAGTGCAGATTCAGAGTGCAGATTCAGAGTGCAGATTCAGAGTGCAGAGTGCAGATTCAGAGTGCAGAGTGCAGAGTGCAGATTCAGAGTGCAGAGGGCAGATTCAGAGTGCAGAGTGCAGATTCAGAGTGCAGAGGGCAGATTCAGAGTGCAGAGGGCAGATTCAGAGTGCAGAGTGCAGATTCAGAGTGCAGATTCAGAGTGCAGATTCAGAGTGCAGATTCAGAGTGCAGATTCAGAGTGCAGAGTGCAGATTCAGAGTGCAGAGTGCAGATTCAGAGTGCAGAGTGCAGATTCAGAGTGCAGAGGGCAGATTCAGAGTGCAGAGTGCAGTTTCAGAGTGCAGAGTGCAGATTCAGAGTGCAGAGTGCAGATTCAGAGTGCAGAGGGCAGATTCAGAGTGCAGAGGGCAGATTCAGAGTGCAGATTCAGAGTGCAGAGTGCAGATTCAGAGTGCAGATTCAGAGTGCAGATTCAGAGTTCAGATTCAGAGTTCAGATTCAGAGTTCAGATTCAGAGTTCAGATTCAGAGTTCAGATTCAGAGTTCAGATTCAGAGTTCAGATTCAGAGTTCAGATTCAGAGTTCAGATTCAGAGTTCAGATTCAGAGTTCAGATTCAGAGTTCAGATTCAGAGTTCAGATTCAGAGTTCAGATTCAGAGTTCAGATTCAGAGTTCAGATTCAGAGTTCAGATTCAGAGTTCAGAGTGCAGAGTTCAGAGTGCAGAGTTCAGAGTGCAGAGTTCAGAGTGCAGAGTTCAGAGTGCAGAGTTCAGAGTGCAGAGTGCAGAGTGCAGAGTTCAGAGTGCAGATTCAGAGTGCAGATTCAGAGTGCAGATTCAGAGTGCAGATTCAGAGTGCAGATTCAGAGTGCAGATTCAGAGTGCAGATTCAGAGTGCAGATTCAGAGTGTAGATTCAGAGTGCAGAGTGCAGATTCAGAGTGCAGAGGGCAGATTCAGAGTGCAGAGTGCAGATTCAGAGTGCAGAGTTCAGAGTGCAGAGTTCAGAGTGCAGATTCAGAGTGCAGAGTGCAGATTCAGAGTGCAGATTCAGAGTTCAGATTCAGAGTGCAGAGTTCAGAGTGCAGAGTGCAGATTCAGAGTGCAGATTCAGAGTTCAGATTCAGAGTTCAGATTCAGAGTTCAGATTCAGAGTTCAGATTCAGAGTTCAGATTCAGAGTGCAGATTCAGAGTGCAGATTCAGAGTGCAGAGTTCAGAGTGCAGAGTGCAGATTCAGAGTGCAGATTCAGAGTGCAGATTCAGAGTGCAGATTCAGAGTGCAGATTCAGAGTGCAGATTCAGAGTGCAGATTCAGAGTGCAGATTCAGAGTGCAGATTCAGAGTGCAGATTCAGAGTGCAGATTCAGAGTGCAGATTCAGAGTGCAGATTCAGAGTGCAGAGTGCAGATTCAGAGTGCAGATTCAGAGTGCAGATTCAGAGTGCAGATTCAGAGTGCAGATTCAGAGTGCAGATTCAGAGTGCAGATTCAGAGTGCAGATTCAGAGTGCAGAGTGCAGATTCAGAGTGCAGAGTTCAGAGTGCAGAGTGCAGATTCAGAGTGCAGATTCAGAGTGCAGATTCAGAGTGCAGAGTTCAGAGTGCAGAGTGCAGATTCAGAGTGCAGATTCAGAGTGCAGATTCAGAGTTCAGATTCAGAGTGCAGAGTTCAGATTCAGAGTTCAGATTCAGAGTTCAGATTCAGAGTGCAGATTCAGAGTGCAGATTCAGAGTTCAGATTCAGAGTTCAGATTCAGAGTTCAGATTCAGAGTTCAGATTCAGAGTTCAGATTCAGAGTGCAGATTCAGAGTGCAGATTCAGAGTGCAGAGTTCAGAGTGCAGAGTGCAGATTCAGAGTGCAGATTCAGAGTGCAGATTCAGAGTGCAGATTCAGAGTGCAGATTCAGAGTGCAGATTCAGAGTGCAGATTCAGAGTGCAGATTCAGAGTGCAGATTCAGAGTGCAGATTCAGAGTGCAGAGTGCAGATTCAGAGTGCAGATTCAGAGTGCAGAGTGCAGAGTGCAGAGTGCAGATTCAGAGTGCAGATTCAGAGTGCAGATTCAGAGTGCAGATTCAGAGTGCAGATTCAGAGTGCAGATTCAGAGTGCAGATTCAGAGTGCAGATTCAGAGTGCAGAGTGCAGATTCAGAGTGCAGATTCAGAGTGCAGAGTGCAGATTCAGAGTGCAGAGTGCAGATTCAGAGTGCAGAGTGCAGATTCAGAGTGCAGAGTGCAGATTCAGAGTGCAGAGTGCAGATTCAGAGTGCAGAGTGCAGATTCAGAGTGCAGATTCAGAGTGCAGAGTGCAGATTCAGAGTGCAGAGTGCAGATTCAGAGTGCAGAGTGCAGATTCAGAGTGCAGAGTGCAGATTCAGAGTGCAGATTCAGAGTGCAGATTCAGAGTGCAGATTCAGAGTGCAGAGTGCAGATTCAGAGTGCAGATTCAGAGTGCAGATTCAGAGTGCAGATTCAGAGTGCAGATTCAGAGTGCAGAGTGCAGATTCAGAGTGCAGAGTGCAGATTCAGAGTGCAGAGTGCAGATTCAGAGTGCAGATTCAGAGTGCAGATTCAGAGTGCAGATTCAGAGTGCAGATTCAGAGTGCAGATTCAGAGTGCAGATTCAGAGTGCAGATTCAGAGTGCAGAGTGCAGATTCAGAGTGCAGAGTGCAGATTCAGAGTGCAGATTCAGAGTGCAGATTCAGAGTGCAGATTCAGAGTGCAGATTCAGAGTGCAGATTCAGAGTGCAGATTCAGAGTGCAGATTCAGAGTGCAGATTCAGAGTGCAGAGTGCAGAGTGCAGAGTGCAGAGTGCAGATTCAGAGTGCAGATTCAGAGTGCAGATTCAGAGTGCAGATTCAGAGTGCAGATTCAGAGTGCAGATTCAGAGTGCAGATTCAGAGTGCAGATTCAGAGTGCAGATGCAGAGTGCAGATTCAGAGTGCAGATTCAGAGTGCAGATTCAGAGTGCAGATTCAGAGTGCAGATTCAGAGTGCAGAGTGCAGATTCAGAGTGCAGAGTGCAGATTCAGAGTGCAGATTCAGAGTGCAGATTCAGAGTGCAGATTCAGAGTGCAGATTCAGAGTGCAGATTCAGAGTGCAGATTCAGAGTGCAGATTCAGAGTGCAGAGTGCAGATTCAGAGTGCAGAGTGCAGATTCAGAGTGCAGATTCAGAGTGCAGATTCAGAGTGCAGATTCAGAGTGCAGATTCAGAGTGCAGATTCAGAGTGCAGATTCAGAGTGCAGATTCAGAGTGCAGATTCAGAGTGCAGAGTGCAGAGTGCAGAGTGCAGAGTGCAGAGTGCAGAGTGCAGAGTGCAGATTCAGAGTGCAGATTCAGAGTGCAGATTCAGAGTGCAGATTCAGAGTGCAGATTCAGAGTGCAGATTCAGAGTGCAGATTCAGAGTGCAGATTCAGAGTGCAGATTCAGAGTGCAGATGCAGAGTGCAGATTCAGAGTGCAGATTGTGTGGGTGACTCTGTGTGTGGGTGGCTTTGCGTGTGTGGCTCTGTGTGGGTGTAAAATGCAATAGGTCATGCATTTGCGAGCGATTAAGCTATTGGCATTGTAAATGACAAGGCCATTTATTTAACAATTACGCTATTGGCAATGTAAATGACAATGCTATTTATTTATGATTTTTAACAAAAAACACCCCAAAAAAAATGTCATGAGCAATGCCAATAGCTCTACCTTTAATATTGCCGAGACCATTGCATTGTAAATGCTTGTTGATCATACTCTCATTCAAAATATCCCACATTAGCGGGGCCTACTTATTTGTACACACAGCTACATTTAGGAACACCCAGCCAGGGAGTCCCTAAATTCAAACACCATCTAAAATTCTGAAAATCAAAGACCAGCCAGGATCCCAAAAATATGATGCATCAGGTGAATATTACAAGAGAGACAAATTGGGGAAAAATCGTCAGTTTGCTTTTTTTTTTAAACAGCATCAAAAGGGTTGGTTTGCTAAAATGACCATCTTCCCAGCTTTGAAGAACACACACAGCTGTATCAAAAAACACATTTTTTACTACAGGTTAGGCAATTTTTCTAAGACGCAGCCCATTTTTCCTAATTTTTGTGCTTTTAACCTAGTCCAGTTTATAGGGGAAACAGGTGTGAAGCCCATGTGTGATGTCAGAAATCTATACATTTTTGAAAAGTATACAACATTCTGAATTCAGAAAAGGATCATTTGTTTAGATCCTTCTAGGGTTTCTCAAAAACTAACTGTTGAAATAAAATAACAACAAATGAAAATGAGTAGGAAAAAAAATTGCCATTTGTAACATTTTCCTTTGTAACCTCTTGTCACAATGGGCAATTTACAAAAGCAATATACCATTACGTCCACTAGACCCTTCTGGCCATGAAGATATTTAGGGGGTTAGATTCCCCAAGAACCTGAGTTACCCAGAGCCAACAACTGAGCTGCACATACAATGTTTTTTTTATTGTTTACAGAGTATAGAGCAATTCATATAGTAAAATATAAAAAATACAAAATGGGCATGAATAAAACCTATGCACTTCTGAAATGTACACCAGATGCTGAGTTTAGGAGCAGCAGGTATTTGTACATCTCTGAATTTATCTTACTGGCATATGATTTAGAGGGCATTCTGCAAAATGTCTTCTTTCTTACACAATGGCTTACATTTGGAAGACAAAAATGCACAATTGGTAATAACAAATGTTCTATTATTCTGTGTTTCCATATGTCTCCTGATAACATGGTACCCCACTCGTGTGGCAAGGTCTAGCACCTGCTACACAATAAACCTCAAAAGGTTACTTGTAAACATAACATTTACAAGTTAACTTCTACATCGCCTGGCCAGGGCAGGAATCGTGGGTTCTGCACACGCCTGGATTAACTCCTTCCTATCAGGCCGTACTTTTCAGGTGTGGGACGGCAACTCTCGCTCAGACCCCCTTCCACTCACATGCGGAGTCCCGCAGGGGTCCTCGCTTAGTCCCACCCTGTTTAACGTTTACATGGCCCCCCTGGAAGATGTTGTGACCCCCCATGGGATCAAGGTTGTCAACTACGCTGATGACACCCAACTGGTCGTCTCCCTCTCCCAGCTGGACAAACATCCAGACAGTCTGCGGAACTGTCTCCAGGACATTTATTCCTGGATGTGCGAATCCTCCCTAAAATTGAACGGTGCTAAGACCGAAATTATGCTCCTGGGTAACAAATGGTCTTCAATCCCCGCCGCGGTGTGGCCGGATACCTTTGGTGAGATTCCCACTCCAAAGACTGAAGTCAAAACGCTAGGCGTCTGGCTCGAACCAAGCCTTACCATGAAAACCCAGGCGACCAAGACCGCTGGAACATGCTTTGGCCTCTTGCGGTCTACCCGCAAGATCCTCCCCCTCCTCCCCCCGCTCTCCAGGAAACTGCTGGTTCAAGGGCTCATCCTAGCCAGACTTGATTATAGCAATGCCGTCTACCTTGGTGCACCAGAGTTCACCTTAGCCAAACTCCAACGGGCACAAAACGCTGCGGCTAGGCTCATAATGGACCTCCCCCCTAGAGCCTCTGCCAAACCAGCCCTCAAGGCCCTTCACTGGCTCCCTGTCCGCCAGCGAATTGATTTTAAAGCAATGTGCACCAGTCATAAACTCATTAATGGTGCCGGCCCGGCCGCCCTGAAAGACCTTGTCACCCCCTACAAAGCCCCAAGGTCACTGCGCTCGGACGACGAACATCTAGCCATCGTCCCTAAATTTAAGAAGGCTCGTACCGGCGGCCGCCGCTTCTCGGTCAAAGCCTCTTCAGGGTGGAACGCATTGCCTCGCCACTTGCGACTGGAACCCTCCCACGCCATCTTCCGAAAAAAACTTAAGACTTTCTTATTCCCTAAATAGTCGTCCGGTCCCCCCCCCCCTCCTCTTGGATATCGCATTTCTACAGCGCGGGGATGCCTCCGGGTCACCAGGCGCTTTACAAATTTATAAATAAATAAATAAATAAATGTATAAATAAATAAACTTTTGGATGCCATGTTAATAAGGTGGTCTCGGCTGCTTTCTTTGTACTGAAGAAAATAAAAAAACTCCTGCCGTACTTCCCAGTATCTGCAGGAAAAACGTTAGTCACCACACTAGTATTTTCAAAATTAGATTATGGAAATGCTCTTTTTCTTGGCACACAAATACATCCTAAACAAGCTTCAGTCCGTCCAAAACATGGCAGCACGGATCCTGCTTAACATCCCTAGGCGACATCCCACTTCTGCAGCCATACGCCACCTTCATTGGTTAAGGGTTGATAGCAGGATCAAATTCAAGGCTCTTTGTATAGCCTAGAAGGCCATTCATCAGACAGGACCAAAGTTTCTAAAAGAGGCTTTTCAGGTGTATACCCCCAAAATGAATCTAAGATCAGCAGCTAGCTATCTTTTGACTGTCCCCCGCACAAGAACGGCCACCTGGAGTGACAGGCGATTCTTGGTGGCGGCGCCGGTGCTCTGGAATTCACTCCCCTTGCACATTAAAACCGCTCCCACCCTTATTAATTTTCGTAAATTACTGAAGACCTGGATTTTTAATCAATAAGAACGTGCTGATCTGTGCTGGAATCTGGAGTATTTCGCTGCGCCTAGACACCTTAGGGTATTAGTTGCGCACAAAAAATCTTATAAATAAATAAATAAATAAATTTGACCCAGCAGAATCCATGCTTTTTATTTTACAATGTAAAAAACTATGGATTTTGGGCCCTACTTCAACTGCCACCCAGGAAAACCTTCCATACTCTGACCTTTTTGAAAACTAGACAATCAGCGGGGTCCAGAGTAGTGTGACATATGGCTCTTACTAGGTTTTGTTGTTTTTCAGAAGCCCTTGCAAACCTCACACTTTGGTTAAAAACGCATGTTCTACAAATGTCTGTGAGGAATACTTCTGGAATCTGCAGCAACCAACGAAATTCCGACAACCCAGTTATCTCCCCCCCCCCCTCGAAAAGTCTACCGATATAAATGGTATCTCACGTGTGTAGGCAGGCATAGCACTCACGACAGGAAAGAGCCAACATTGAAACATGGACACATTGCAAAAAAGTGTTCATTTTTCAGTCAAAAAATGCAATCTGGGTAGCTGTGGATTTTGGACCCTAGCTTATCCCACACACGGAAACCAGGCAAACCTGCACATTTTTTAAAACTAAGTAGTGTGACCTCCAGCCTGATCAAGATTTTGGGAGCAACTTTCTTTATGCAGTTTTTGTCTCTAATTATATTTAAAACAGCACTAATCCTGACTCGTAGCAGGGATCAGTGGTACATCCAAATCATATACAAAGTTCTCGGTCAGATCCAGCACCCTTCAAGCAGAATGTCTAACCAAGTGTCAAGGCCAAGGGATCTTCAAGAACCTTGCTGACAGAATTTGGAAGCTGAGCTTCAGTTATAAAGTTAATTCCCTTTATTCTATCATTGAATCGGCCTGAATGAGTCTGAAAGTATAACTTTGCTGCTTTGTCAATGGTTGTAGATAATTAGAATTACATGAAAACGTGGTAATACTCCGGTTTCTTAAACTAAAACAACAGCCTTTCAACAAGTGGATAAAGGGTATCACTGGCTTAAACTTATTGGCTGGCTATTCCTGTGATTATGTTTTCATCCACGCTACACGCTCAACATATACATGGGTAAGAATACAATTAGATGGAAAATTCCAACCTACTGTGAATAAAAATAAAGGCGCATTTTACATAACTTGTTTACAGCCGAACAAGACAGAGCCTAATATAACGCTGATAGATTATCTCCAAAAATGGTTGGTCATAAAATAACATCACTTCTAGACGCAGATGACACCGTACTAGACAAGACAAGTACAAGCCTTCAAAAACTGATTTATTGACTGTAATAAATACGATTATAAATAAAAACCAAGGATGTAATTTTTTAAGGAAGATCCAGAACAGAAGCTCTTGGGCAATAATTTATGCGGTTGTCACATTACCAATATTTGGCAGTACGAGTCAGTAAAAGAAGGGCATACTATCAATATCAACCAGGCTTTAAACCAAAAGCCTTCTCTGTAAATTTAGCATTAAGGGTCTTACCCCCAGATGCATCAAGCCCAGATTCTGCGAATTCTAAATTGCGAAAAATACCGAATCGCAATTTAGAATTATCAGAATGGGATGCATCAAGAAAAGCGAATAAAAAAAGCGAATCACAGTCGGCCGCAATTGCCGATTGCGATTTTCGCAAAATCGCACAAAAATCGCAGAATCGCCCGTTTCCCATGTCGAAATTGCGATCTCGCAATTACCAAAATCGCAAATTGCGAGATCGCAAAAACGGGAAGTCGCATTTCGAGCACAGTGATGACATCACAACCAGGTAGTAGGCAGTTCCCTCACTCATTCAGAACACAGAGCCTGAAAGTGGAAGATGCACAGCCCAGAGCTCCACAAGACACATCCTGCAGCACCACAACAGGACACACACACCAAAACAGAATGTCCCAGGAAGCAGCAGGAAGCAGTGCACCTGGCAGAAAACGCAAAATAAAATTTTCTGAACAGGAGTTGGAGTTCCTCATCGAGGGAGTAAGCAGGGACGATGACAGGCTGTTTGGCAAGGAATCCCGGAAGGTGCCTGAAGCCAACAAGAGGCGCATCCGGTCCAAGGTAAACTCTGTTGGAGTGACCCAGCGCTCCATTGACGACTTGAAAAGGAGGTGGTACGACCTCAGAGGTCGTGCCAAAGAACGCATTGCTGAGAGGCTGGGGGAGCAACATGCCACCTGAGGAGGAGACCCCACAGTTGTGCCCAACTCTCCACTTGGAAAACCTGGTGGAGGACACACTCAACCCTGCAGCCTGCGTGGGGGTCACCCGGCTGGACACCTGCCGACCCACCCAACAATCCCAAGGTAAGTGCCATGCAACTGCGACCCCGTCCCCCCAACAATGCCCATGCCTCCAGAGCTAGCCATTTGATAACCCCAGTAATGCAGGCCATGCACACCTGAAATGCCATATTGCATTGTGGGAACTGTAGTGTGACAATATTTCCCGGACCGACCCAGCCCCACACAGCCAGACCAATCAAGTGAAACATATCCCTAAACCCAGTCAGGGAATGCAAGCCTGCATGCATGTTGCAACATCCCATGTGCAAGATACATATCATTAATCATGCACCCATTTACATCACAGGTGCGTCATAACAACCCAACACAGACAGCGAGGCACTCCAGATTGAGGAGAACCCTGAGGACACCGAGGGAGAGGGCCATCCTGCCCCACGAACTGGACCATCACAACCACCAGCACCAGTACCACCACCTCCCCAGGTGGACAGGGCCACCCCTGCAGCCACAGGAGGACAGCAACCACCCCATGTTACACCCATGGCAGTGGTACAGGCCACACCCCCACCCAGGAGGCAGACACTGTGCACAGCCACTGTGCGTTCGCAGTCCAGCAGACTGATGAGGCAGCAGCGCAACGTGTCAACACGCGCTGGCAAGGGGGAACATGTCCGACATCCTGGGCTTGGCATAGAACGCCGGATGCTTGCTGTCCACCAAAAGCAGGCACAGCACATGGCAGCCATGCAGCTGCAGCTTTATAAGACAGCGCGCAACGTGAGCCAGCTCACGGAAAGCGTGCAGGTGCTGACGGCTGCTGTCAGGGAGAACAGCCAGATCATGGTGTCACAGCAGACATCACCCGCCGCCTCCACCAGCTGCTGACCCGCCTGTCAGCATACACCAGATCCAACCATCTGATTGGTAATGGGACCTCCCAACTTTCGCACCGTTCCCTGGCGATGCAAATTCAGATGGTTCAATGCTGCCAGGACGTCGCCAGGGCCTTGGAACAGGTCACAACAGCTGTCCAGAATCATCAGGCGTGTGGCCTTGGCCAAGCAAAGGGGTGAGGAGGGGGGGGTCGCCAGTGAGGGCACATCAAGTCTCAGCAGCCTGTCCGTGCCGGTGGTAACCGTACGTCGCCCCAGCACCAGGCCCAGTGCAGCATCACGGGCCAATACTGGCGAGGAGGACGTGGAGAGGCGACCGGGTGCGTCCGGCCGGAGGCGCCAGTGACTATGTACTCTAGCAGCAGTGCCATGTTGATAAGACAAGCACGCCTGCTTCGCTATCATGGGGCTGTATGAGGAAATACAGTTGTCATGTATTGTGAAAAAAGAATTTAAAGACATTATTGTGAAAAACAATAAGAATTTATTTCAAACGTAAATCCGACTCATGTCATTTTTAGGGCTCGCCTGCTGTGCGCATGCGCATAGCTGGAAAGCTCTATAGGGGCTTAAATAAGCTTCACCTAGACTGGCGATTGACTGGCGATTTGATGCTGTGCCCGTGGCTTTTAGGTCAATGCGCAAGCGCATTGACCTAAAATGCGCGTGCACATCATCAAATCGCCAGTCAATCGCCAGCAGCACTCCTCCCATGCTGCTTCACACCCTCATGCCGCTCTCCCCGCTCCGCCCCCTCCCCTGCCCGCCGTGTCGCATTTCTCATCCCCCCTCCCCACAGCAATGCCCTCAGCCAGCCGGCTTGTATGCCTGTGCCATTTTGTCGTTACACGCATTTATGGTGCGCATGCTTACAAAACGACGCAGGCAGCCAGTGTCCTTACATTTGCATTTGAATGCCTGAATTTCAAACCATTTCGGCATGTGTCTGCCAGATTTGCCAACGGCATCGTGTGGAGTTATGTGGGATGTTAGATTACAACCATATGTAATCATATGCAAAGTAGGTGTGCTCCGTGTGATTTCTTAAAGTGAACACACATGCACGTGTGTAAGATATACTTTATCAGTGTTCCATTGTCTTTAGGAACCTTATTCTTTACCTTACATGCTGTTTTCCCCTAAATGACCCTGTACCTACAAACCACCTCCTCATTCGACTCGCATTCTTTCTGAATTAAGCGTCTGTGTGTCTTGGCAGTCTGCAGATGCCAAAGAGCTGCGCGGATGAGTAAATCGAGCAAGCATCTTTGACTTGTGGCTTCAGCTGCGCTTGCCTTTGCCCAGGCTTGTCTTATGTGGCAATCGTACTAGTGATTTATGGTATCAGTTTTCCATTCCATAGCATGTATTATATTTTGGTAGGGTGAAAACAACTTTGCAGCATCTCCAAATATTTACAATCGACGCCCTAGAGACCTTGGTAGAGAACATGTCACTAGAATTGTGCCTGTTGCACGTACATTCCTTTAACACTTATATGCTAAACAGATATACTCTTCAGCACATCAGCGCTTACAGTCTTCTTTTTATGATGACCTATTGAACTAAGTAATCTTCTATTCATGTACAAGGTGCCTTTTTATGAAGTTAGAGAACCACGCCTGCTGTTCTGTGGCTCGTCGTGGTAGGCATATCCATAAGGGTGAACTGGTATCTATCACCATAGATCACCATAGATAGTGGGTGATCTTTTCTTCATTCAAGAGATGCAATATGTGCGAATATTATTATATGTGTTTTGTATAGGGGGACATTAACAGGGCGGCTTGGTATGAGTTTTTCAGTGTTCATTTATCCATATCCTGATTAAAGTGAGTAGGTGATGTATGGAGAATGCAGGATTTTACCAAAGTGGTGTTATATCTCTTCAATGTACATTATATGTGGATAAACCTTGGATGAATAGATGGATGGATGCATGGGTACACATCCACCACATCCACCACATCCACCACCACATCCACCACCACTTCACCACCGCATCCACCACCACATCCACCACCACCACCACATCCACCGCATCCACCACCACATCCACCGCATCCACCACCACATCCACCACTTCCACCACCACATCCACCACCACCACATCCACCACCACATCCACCACCACATCCACCACCTCATCCACCAACGCATCCACCACCACCACATCCACCACCATCGCATCCACCACCACCACCACCACCACATCCACCACCACATCCACCAACACATCCACCACCACATCCACCACCACATCCACCACCACCACATCCACCACCACCGCATCCACCACCACCACCACACCCACCACCACATCCACCACTGCATCCACCACCACCACATCCACCACCACATCCACCACCTCATCCACCACCTCATCCACCACCATCGCATCCACCACCATCGCATCCACCACCATCGCATCCACCACCACCACCACCACATCCACCACCACATCCAACACATCCACCAACACATCCACCAACACATCCACCACCACCACATCCACCACCACCGCATCCACCACCACCACCACACCCACCACCACTACAGCAACCACCACATCCACTACAACCACCACCCCATCCACCACTACCACCACCACCGCATCCACCACATCCACCACCACCACATCCACCGCATCCACCACCACATCCACCACCACATCCACCATCACCACCACATCCACCATCACATCCACCACCACATCCACCACCACATCCACCACCACATCCACCACCACATCCACCATGACATCCACCGCCACATCCACCGCCACATCCACCACATCCACCACATCCACCACCACTTCACCACCGCATCCACCACCACATCCACCGCATCCACCACCACATCCACCACCACATCCACCACCACCACATCCACCACTGCATCCACCACCACCACATCCACCACCACATCCACCACCACATCCACCACCACATCCACCACCACATCCACCACCTCATCCACCACCACATCCACCACCTCATCCACCACCGCATCCACCAACGCATCCACAACCACCACATCCACCACCACCGCATCCACCACCACCGCATCCACCACCACTGCATCCACCACCACCACACCCACCACCACTACATCCACCACCACATCCACTACAACCACCACCCCATCCACCACTACCACCACCACCGCATCCACCACCACCACATCCACCATCACATCCACCACCACCACCACATCCACCACCACCACCACATCCACCAACACATCCACCAACACATCCACCATCACCTCCACATCCACCATGACATCCACCGCCACAGCCACCACCACATCCACCACCACCGCATCCACCACCACCGCATCCACCACCACCGCATCCACCACCACCACCACATCCACCGCATCCACCACCACATCCACCACATCCACCACTTCCACCACCACCACATCCACCACCACCACATCCACCACCACCACATCCACCACCACCACATCCACCACTGCATCCACCCCCACCACATCCACCACCACATCCACCACCTCATCCACCACCTCATCCACCACCTCATCCACCACCACATCCACCACCACCGCATCCACCACCACCGCATCCACCACCACCGCATCCACCACCACCGCATCCACCACCACCGCATCCACCACCACCACAATCACCACCACTACATCCACCACCACATCCACTACAACCACCACCCCATCCACCACCACCACCGCATCCACCACCACCGCATCCACCATCACATCCACCACCACCACCACCACATCCACCAACACATCCACCATCATCTCCACATCCACCATGACATCCACCGCCACAGCCACCACCACATCCACCACCACCGCATCCACCACCACCACATCCACCACCACCACTACATCCACCTCCACATCCACTACAACCACCACCCCATCCACCACATCCACCACCACCGTATCCACCACCACATCCACCATCAACACCACATCCACCATCACATCCACCACCACCACCACCACATCCACCAACACATCCACCATCACCTCCACATCCACCATGACATCCACCGCCACAGCCACCACCACATCCACCACCAACACATCCACCACCACCGCATCCACCACCACCGCATCCACCACCACCACACCCACCACCACCACACCCACCACCACCACATCCACTACAACCACCGCCGCATCCACCACATCCACCACCACCACATCCACCACCACATCCACCATCACCAGCACATCCACCATCACATCCACCATCAAATCCACCACCACCACCACATCCACCATCACATCCACCGCCACATCCACCACCACCACATCCACCACCACCACATCCACCACCACCACATCCACCACCACCACATCCACCACCACCACATCCACCACCACCGCATCCACCACCACCACATCCACCACCACCACATCCACCACCACCACCACATCCACCGCATCCACCACCACATCCACCACCGCATCCACCACCACCGCATCCACCACCACCGCATCATCCACCACCTCATCCACCACCTCATCCACCAACGCATCCACCACAACCACCACATCCACAACCACCACATCCACCACCACCACATCCACCACAACACCACCACATCCACCATCACCACCACATCTACCATCACATCCACCACCACATCCACCACATCCACCATCACATCCATCACCTTAACATCCACCACCACATCCACCACCACATCCACCACCACATCCACCACCACATCCACCGCATCCACCACCACCGCATCCACCACCACCGCATCCACCACCACCACCACATCCACCACCACTACCACATCCGCCACCACCACATCCACCACCACCACCACATCCATCACCGCATCCACCAACACCTCATCCACCACCTCATCCACCACAGCATCCACCACCACCACATCCACCACCGCATCCACCACACCCACCACCATCACTTCCACCACCACATCCACCACCACTTTCATCACATCCACAACCACCACATCCACCACCACCACATCCACCACATCAACACCACATCGACCACCTCCACCACCACATCCACCACCACCACCTCCAGCACCTCCACCACCCCCACATCCACCACCCCCACATCCACCACCACATCCACCCCCACATCCACCACCATCACCACCACCACCACATCCACCACCACATCCACCACCACCACCACATCCACCACCACCACATCTACATGTGTGTGGCTCTGTGTGTGTAGGTGCAAATGCAATGTTCTTGGATTGTCGTCACAATAAAATACACTGAACATAATCTTCACAAAAGTTATTTACAAACGTTTAAGCTATTGCCATTATAAATTACAATAACTTTTATTTAAGTATTAATTATTTACAAAATTAAAAGCCATTGTTATTTGTAATATCAATACATCTAAGTCACGTAAATACAACACACATTGCATTACAAATGCTATAGGTGTCACATTTGCAAAAGTTAAAACTATTGACATTGTAACTGACAAAGCTATTAATTTTGCTACTTTCAAAATCAACACATAAATAAAAAAAGTGTCATTTACAATACCAATAGCTCAAACTTTCCTAATGCGAGACCTATTGCATTTCCAATGCTTGTTACATTTGGCATGCATGAGTGCAGTGTTGTGTAAGGGGTATGGCTGCACTAGAAATAGTTCATTGTGATTTGGTTGCTGCGCCTGTGTCCTTCTGCAGGATTCTCCCCGCGTGCATGATGCACATGTGCAGGGGGGGGCAGTTGTCCCCCTCCGACTCACTGCCAGAGATCTCCACAGGTATCCTCCGCTTGGTAGCAATATTGTGGAGTATGGCACACACGGCCACGATGCGGCAGCAGACCTCAGGCTGGTATTTGAGGGCCCCACCAGTCTAATGTAGGATGCGGAATCGGCTCTTTAACAGCCCAAATGTCCGTTCACTGCAATTTCTAGTGCGAATGTGTGCAGCATTGCAACACCGTTCCTGTGGTGTGGCAGGGTGGAGGTATGGGGTGAGGAGGTACTCACGGAGGCCATAGGCGCGGTCACCTGAATGAAAGGAGCAGAGGGTCAGTGCCTGTTATGTGCAGCTACATGGTCTCGACGTACTGTATGTGGGCATGTGTACTTACCTAGGAGGTGTCCTTGGCCATAGTCACCCCTGGCCAAGCAGGTGTGTATGCCACTGTGCCGGAAGATGAAGGAATCATGCGTGCTCCCCGAGTATTGGGCCACTATGTCAGTGATGATTGTCTTTGCATTGCAGACCATCTGGATGTTCAGTGATTGGTAGGACTTGCGGTTCCGGTACATGTACTCTGTCTCAGTGGGTGGGCAAATGTGGATGTGGGTACAGTCAATGCATCCAATTACATGGGGAAAATGCGCAATGTTGTAGAAGGCAAGCTTTGTTTGATTTAAGTCCTGTTGGGTGGTTGGGGAGGTTATGTAGTGGTGTATCCGGGTAAGCATGGCGTCCAGGAAACACCGTAGGCAGCGTGACAGTGTGCTCTGGGAGATCCCCCCCTGCATATGCAACTATCCCCTGGAAGCTTCCAGAGGCAAGGAGGTGCAGGCAGCACAGGACCTGGACATGGGTGGGCACGGCATTGCTCCTCCGTGTTGGGTGCTGCATCAGGGGGTCAAGGTCATCGATGAGCTTCTTAATCATTGCCCCATTCAGCCTGTATTTGGAGTAGATCTCCTCATCAGTCTGGCCCAGGAGTGTTATCCGCAGCCGGAAGATGCGCTCCTGAATCCTGCGTTGGTTCCGGGCTGCACGCTGGAGCCTCAGCCGCCTTGCCACGATGTATAGAGCTCGGTACAAAAGGGGGTGGTGATGGACGGAGCATCTGAATCAATCAAACACTCACACCCAGTCAAAAGATCTGGGTTTAATCCATCACCGTTCTTTAGCCCACTCTGCCACCCCAGTTCAGACATGGCTATATGCAAATCAGTCTGACCCTGTGCCTCATGGGAACAGTCCAGCCCGAACTGCCAAGCCATGTCTTCCCTGGACCGGAATCAAGCTTCCGAGGACCGGTTTCATTGACTGGGTGTGAGTGTTTGATTGATTCAGATGCTCCGTCCATCACCACCCCCTTTTGTACCGCTTTTGGCCGCCATAAGTGTGGCAGGGTATGCTCAGACGTGAGTCCCTTGCTCACTTTGCCACTGGATTCAAGCAAGCCGGGCTGAAGACGGCTGGAATGCCAGAAACCGGTCCTCGGAAGCTTGTTTCCGGTCCAGGGAAGACATGGCTTGGCAGTTCGGGCTGGACTGTTCCCATGAGGCACAGGGTCAGACTGATTTGTATATAGCCATGTCTGAACTGGGGTGGCAGAGTGGGCTAAAGAACGGCGATGGATTAAACCCAGATCTTTTGACTGGGTGTGAGTGTTTGATTGATTCAGATGCTCCGTCCATCACCACCCCCTTCTGTACCGATGTATAGACCTGGCATTGTGAATGTCCTCATGCTCCTACTGTGTCTCCTTAAGTGTGTTTGTTTTGCCCCGCCCAGTTTTACATTTTGATTTTTTTTTTTTCCAATTGAACTTTATGGTTACCACCTGGTTTTACTTCTCCTTGAATAGCGCCTCGCCAATAGCGATTTTGTTTTTTTTCGCTAATTGCGATTTTTGATGAATTGGATTTGCGAATATTTCGCGAATTCACCAATTATTTCGCAGAATCAGTGGAACATCGCTATTACAGAATCGCAAAGGGGGTTCCACGTTGATTCTGCGATTTGAATTGCGATCTCGCAAAATATTTTTGCGAATTCGCAAATTGGTTGGTTTTTCAATCATGAATTGCGAGACTAGATATTGCGATCGCAATAGCTGTTTCGCAACTATTGCGATCGCAATTTTGGTTGATGAATCTATCCCGTAATCAACAAAAATAGCGAATTCATCTTCATACTAGTTCTCGCTGTTATCAGAGCTTCCTTCTCAGAATAACGGTGCAGAGGTATTTAGAGTAAATTAGCAACGTTTTTTTATCTAGCTTAATGTACTCATAAGACTTTTTTTGACATACTATGATCAGCCGTACTAACCCAATAAGGGAGTAGTTTAGGCTAACAAATCACTCCACTGCGGCAAAAGCTGCCTTTTTATGTTTCGTTCGCACAGTGGACGCTCACGGAAAGACTTAAGTGCTCGCTGCTCTCAGCCTGAGTGGGTCAAATTACTTTTTTATCTAGCGATATTCTTGCCTGAATTGTTTTTATGTTATTTTGAAATGACTGTGTCTTAGCCATAATTTTAAAACTAATATCACCATTTTGAACTTGCCTAAAGGCTGGTTCCCGGTCCACCGCGGGTATATCCCGATTGTTGTGGAGGGACTTTGCTTACTTTGCACCACTTCCGGTCGCGAGGAGGTTGGCGTTTTAGCGGCCCCTACCTCCCGCGATAAAACCGGATGCAGCATCGAACGTGCAGCAGACTCGCGCAGCGGGCGCCAAAGGCAAGCCTGTCTGTGCCCGTCTGCGCCCGAACGGGACCAGGGGCCCTAATCCCTGGCCTAAACTCATCAAAAGACTCTGGCCCAATAAGATATATGTCTGCACAGCTAGAAAACTACAGTGGCCCTCCTCAAACCAAATGAGTGCCTTGATCTTTTGGATGATCCTCCAAATGCAATTGTTGTCGTTTTAAATTTGACAAATCATGTTCCAATGGAGAGTACAGTGTAAATGACCCCCTTACACACCGCCCCTCCACTTGTTGTAAACCCACTGATTCGAATTTTACTTTTTGGAATATTAATTGTCGTTCTCTTTCCAAACATAAACTGGATATATTTGACTTTTTAAGTAGTGAACAGCCTGATGCTATGTTTCTAACAGAAACATGGCTGCACGCGAGTTCAGGTCCAGATGTAGCCTTGGCCCTCCCCCTCAACTATTCTTTAGCTAGAGTTGACAGGGAACCTAAGATAGGGGGTGGCATTGCTATAATATTTAAAAAATCTTACTCATGCAAACTAGATGGACTCGCTTATAAGGGCTGTAAAGCCGGCCCTCATTTTACTCTGTCCGGCTTGCTTGTTTATCGACCCCCTGGAGCGCCTACTTCTTGGGCGGCCTCTTTTCCTGAATTAATCTCTACTCATCTTTTTAAGGCGGCCAATTTCACGGTCTTGGGTGACCTTAACATATATTTGGATAACCCATCATGCTCTACCAGCGGCCTGCTGATCTCAGATCTAGCAGTAATAAATTTGCCTTTGTGCAATAAAGGCCCTACTCACAAGGCAGGCCATTTACTAGATCCTATTTTTTCCAATCTGTCCGATACTCAATGCTCTCCCCTCTTCCTCTATGCTGGTCAGATCACTATGCAATTAAATTTCAGTGCACTGATCCAAACAACTCACCCTTAATGATCTCTGGCTCGCAGCAGAAATCCAGAAACTGGAATAAATTGGACATGAAAGCTCTTAATGAGCATCTTTTTAACAGTTTTCCTTCTATTCCCCATGTCTCTACCTCCTCTCTAGATATAATTCAAGGATGGATTACTAAAGCACTCGACTACTG
Source organism: Lissotriton vulgaris (assembly GCF_964263255.1). Taxonomy (NCBI): domain Eukaryota; kingdom Metazoa; phylum Chordata; class Amphibia; order Caudata; family Salamandridae; genus Lissotriton; species Lissotriton vulgaris. Next base: position 1,892,287,774 of record NC_141689.1, on the reverse strand, counting down.
CCTTCCGAATTCTAAGAAGAAAGCATATAATCACCGCTCCTATGCACCTTGGTTCACAGAGATATTAAAAGAAGAAAAGAGTAAATGTAAAAACTTAGAAAGACACTGGAGAAGAAACCATACCACTGAGTCTAATATAAAATACAAAAACGCCCTAAAAAAATATCAAGCACTATGCAAAGAAACACGTGCTAACTACGTCGCTCAAACAATCTCTATGGCACAGAATTGCCCGCGAACACTGTTCTCAATGGTAAAAAAAATTTAAGGATCAGATACTCAACCCACGCCCCCTGCCTTGGAATAGTCACAATGCAATGATCTTGCCAACTTCCTTGTGAACAAAGTTAAAAACATTCACGCTATGTTGGGGAGCCCTCCAACAGCCACAACTATGAAACAAAGCCTTGACCTGGAGGCTGCCAACAGAACTGAATCCATTAATAAATTAGAATCGTGGTCACTACTAGATATGAGTTCATTTACTAAATATCTGGGCAGTATAAAATCAGGTTCACCCCGGGACATTTTACCGTCTAGGGTGCTGCAACAACTTGATACACCCACCCTTGAATTAATTATGAATCTGCTTAATGCCTCTATACAGGATGCAAGCGTTCCCTCGCATGGAAGCATACTATGATTCTTCCACTTTTGAAGAAAGCTAACAATGACCCTGCCCAGCTTTCCAATTTTAGACCCATTTCCCTTCTCCCAATCTATTCTAAAATTTTGGAAAAGCATATAAATGACCAATTGTCACAGTTTATTGAATCCTCCAAATTTTTGCATGATTCTCAGTCCGGCTTCTGAGCCGGTTTCTCAACAGAGACGACTATGCTAGGCGTGACGGAGATGCTCAGACACCGTCTGGATATGGGGGAACAGCAGCCCTTGTATTACTTGATCTAAGCGCTGCTTTTGATACGGTGTCTCACACCGTGCTAATACGATCCCTTCAATCCCTCAGCATCTCAGGGGCAGCCCTGAAATGGCTGGTATCTTTCTTGACCAACCGCACTTTTCAAATATTTTCTGATGCTGCCACATCTAAAGTTTATTCATCTGAGTGTGGAGTCCATCAGGGCTCCATTCTTAGCCCAATATTTTTTAATGTTTATATTAAACCATTGGCAACCATTGTAGAAGAAGTGGGCTATCTCTATTCTCTTATGCAGATGATACCCAGATCATCTTCTCTCTTTCCTCTGAGAAGGAATCCGGTCCGTCAGCTTTACAAGATGGCTTAAGGAAAGTTGCTGCATGGATGCAAACAAACATGCTTAAACTCAATGGTGACAAGACCGAAGTTCTTGTTTTTGGAAACAAGAAAGAACTTTGGGGCCCCCGTCACTGGCCTACTGCATTGGGTACTGCCCACCAGCCCACTCAACAAGCCCGCAACGTGGGTTTTATTGTTGATGATCAGCTGTCCCTGAGACAGCAAGCTGTAAAAGTGGCAGCCACCTGCTTCACTGTATTGAAGTAGTTGAGAAAAGTGGTTTGGATGCTTCCTTGTTCCACCCAGAAAATAGTGGTCCAGGCACGTGTGACCTCAAAAATGGACTATGGCAACGTTATCTTGGGGCCAATAAAGATATAGTGTGGAAGCTAAGGTAGGGCAAAACGAGGCTGCGAGATTACTATGCCGTATTCCCAAATTCACTTCCATCACCAGATACCTACGCGATCTCCACTGGCTGAAGGTGGAAAGTCGTGTTAAGTTTAAAGCACTGAGACTTTTATTTAAGATCAAGTTTGGCACTGCTCCACAGTATCTGCAGGCCTTGGCCCAACCTTACTATCCTTCACGGCAACTGCGATCTACTACTCAGAGAAAAATTTTGGTGCCCAGGATTAGACTCTCTCGGATGTGAGGTCGCTCTTTTGCCTTTCTTGGTCCTACTTTGTGGAACACTTTGCCTGCATCATTTCGGCTTGAAACAAATTTCGCAAGTTTTCGTAAGAATTTAAAAACATGGCAATTTAACCAATAATTTCCATACTTATTCCCAACCTGGCTGGCGCCAGGAAACCCTTTTTGCGTAGCTGTGCGCCTTACAAAAGAAATGTAACATAACAGTGCTTGCGCTGTGCTTGTGAAATATATTGTTTTTAATATAAATCTTGTAAGGGGCTTACATCCCGCCCCTTTGTTTTCCTGGCTCTTCATTGTATCCTGTGCTTGCTCCTTACTTTTCTCCACTTCTATCGGCTGTAGCACATTTCTTTTGCTGCATTTACCAATCCTTGTTCCTGGTCTGCTTCTCTTATAAGTTTCCCGTAGCCAACATAAGGTTAACATCAACTTTGGTGGAACTATTTAAAAAAAAAGTTTCCCCCTTTCTGCTTTTTCATCTTGCGCGATACTTAAAATTAAATTAGCAGATTTATTTAGAGCAATTAATCACCCGGAGAGATGAAGTGATTTCCCAGAATCACAGGATGTTGCGCCACCGATACTCGTGCCGAGATCCCCAACTCCCGAGTCAGCTGCTCTGGTCGCTGCTTTACATCCTCGCCACTTCTGTGATACTTGTTGTCAGTGGAATGGGCCACCGTCGTCTGTAGCCGAGAATCCTGCCTACAAAATTCTATGTCATGTGCAGGGATGGGCGAGTTAAAATAGGCCGGGCTGTCCAATCAGGCGTCGCAGCCCAGTTCCTATTATTGAAGAATAATATAGCGCTATCTCGGAGGTACAGCTCTGATTGAAAGAGTTCTTCAAAATGAACCAGTTCATCTTAGTTACTAATCTTTGTGGATAAAAGCAGCTACCTGCCTTAAGTTGGCGCTACCTGAGAACCCTAGTGGCACTTAAGATAGCTGACCAGCCCTTGGTCAGAAAGGTCAGCAGATTTCCTCATTATAGAAGTTACTCCTGACAGGGTCAGCTTGAACCCTGGTGGCGCCTGGTGCAACACTCTTTTCTTGGTGCCTGCACCCCCATTGGCCTCCTTCTCCACAAACTCCTTCACAACAACCCTCCAATAGTGCCTCTAATCTCTTCATAGCCCCTCTTTGACATACATGTCATTTTTTTTATATAGTGCTAGTAATAGTTCACCCGCATTCAGTTCTGTGATCTGCATGGTCCAAGTTCTTTGCAGCAGGCACATTAACCCTCTGCACTAAGTTTGATGGGTCAGAAATACCACTAAACAAAACCCAGATTCTTCTCCAGCAGGAACATTAATCACCAAAGTTTTCTTGACAATTTTTATTGTTAACTGAAAATTGCTGGACACACCAGGAACTCTACAGAGCATGCTTTGAAACCCATAAGCTATTTTGAACACAGCGACCCCACTCCCTGGTCAGCGCCAGGTGCGAATACACAAGTCACACCTCCTTAGAGCCGAACCAGACTCCTGATTGGTTAACTGTATAATTTCTCACCTTGCCACACCGAAGACACACTGTCACGGCAATTGGCTGCACTCAATCAGACGTAGTGATGTCAGTCAGAAGGTGATCTGTCATTCCATCAACATGAAATTGAATCCCAAGTGGGCCAAGGGCTAATGACTTCAGTGGAGCGCATCTGAGCTCTGATCGGGCCAATAAACAGGGCCAATGAGTACATTTTCAATCATATGGAAGGACATGCTACATTGAGCACCAGACTAAAGGAGCTTCGACCATGTGAGTCATTTTTCCACGGGCTTCGAGATTTCCCTCTGCAAGTTTTCTTTTCATCTTGGTCTTTTACAGCGAATGGCTTCACCTTTGTGAACAAATAAGGCCGCCCCATCATAGAACTACTTAACGGGTGGGGACGGCCCAAGGCCTTGGCACGAGATGAAAGCCACCTCCATCTGACTAGGGTCGTTAGTGGTTTGAAAACCGCTAGATTGATCATACAAATGGGAGATTGGTGAACTTTCGGTTACTTATATTGTACAATTACCCAGAAAGCTACAACTTACAAAAACACAGCTTATTATGAAGCAATCACATAGGTAAAACAATGTATTTACCAATGCTTAAAAAAATTTATGAGGAAAATGTTCCAGTAAAATACCACAAAGTCCCTTCAGTGGATGTAAATAACGATGGGTAATTTGTTGACAGACTAGAAATACTTGGAGTAAGTACTTTACTGAGCAACTTGATTAGTTATCTTTAACAGAGGCATGGGATTTTAAACAACTCATGGGTTTAAATCAAAAGTCATATAAAGTATTTAAGCAGAGTAGCCATGCCTGGAAGATCATTGGTACTATGACAATCTATTCCTCAGTATAGAAGAGGCTTTCCTAGATTTCATGAAATGGCTGTTCATTTGCTTCCCTTTGGCATAACTCTTTCCGTGAGCTTTCTTTGGAAATGGAAACAGTGTCTACTGGGGGGAGCATGTAGACTTTAATTATATTCTTGAATCCCAGCCATATTTCTCTGTCTGTCCGGCTTTAACCAGAGAATGCAGGAAACGGCAGGTAACATTGGCAATTGCCAAATGGGTAGTGTGTCCATTATCATAGACACACTTCTGCGCATGTTTTTATTCATGTACCGTGTGTTCACTTGAGCACAGATTATGATGAATTAAACTTGTTCTTTGTTGGTAACAGGTATTCATAGTATTTTGTATTGATACAATTTTTTTTTACAAAATGTTATTCCTGAAATTGTGTTATTTTGATTAATATAGTGAATATTACAACAAGGCCCTTGTTCTTTAGTGTTCAATATGACAGGAGCACAAACCCAAACCTCACACACAATATCAAACACGTAACTCTCAGGCTACACCTCAAACCAACACTACCAATCATTCATGACAAACTAAGGAGAGACTTTGTCAACTACCAGGAAAGCACTTTACCAGCTCAGTAGAGGTTGGAAAACACTTTACAAATAATAAGAAGCAAAATACAGCAATACTACTATTAGATATACAAGTGGGGCATACAACACTTTTTTCATAACGTACCACATTCGGGTGACCATAATATACCACTGAAAAATTGCTTCTTCCTTTTGGCTCAAACAAATCCAATTTTATGCCCTAATCCTCAATCCTTGTCCGATTGTTTTGCTAAAGATATCTGGTATTTTCTACCTAAGAATTAACAGAAGCCTGCTAACTATGTATTAGTCATAAATGATCAGTTACAAAGAGCAACCATTTTTATCTAACATTGCCATACTGGATACTTTGGAAAATCCATTGAGCATAAGAATAAAAGGTTTGCACATAGAACTAAGGTCCCAGTACAGATTGTGAAAGGAAAAGAAAACAGGCACTGGGAGGCCTGATAATGCAAAACCAAAAATACCTTAGCTAGCAGATGTGTTTAAATGCAGGATAACCTTGCAGGATAAGAATATTTTCAGTTGTTTCCTGAACCCAACAATCCAATCTTTGGTGCCGTGGGAAGTAATTCTAGAGTCTGGGCATCTAACTGGAGACTGTGTGTTTCAAAGTCCCTTCTTTATCTGCTGCCTCCATTTTATGTAGGTGATGGCATTGCTGTTGCTGCTCTCTGGCCATCGGAGAATATAAACTTGCTGGCAAGGTAGTCTAGTTTGCTGGCATGTCTCAAATTTGATGCAGGTCATGAGTAGACGTTGGTGTGGATATCTTGAGCTCGGGCGCACAGTATTAAACTTTTGTCTGGCCATTGATTAGGTAGGTAATTGCATTTATATAGCGCCTGACGAGGCGTTGAAGTGCTTTACGCTGGGCAGCACGCTGCTCCGAAATCTGGTTAATGATTAGTTAAGTGTTATCGGTTACTGTTATTGGAATTAGTCTTGTGCACTCAGAACCATCCATTCCATGCAGTCATTTCAGTTTTTTTTATACAGGACTAAAGTAATAGTGGTTGGTTGTGATCATTAGTTGGGGTGTGAGATCAAGCACATGCTTGGTGAAAAAATACAAGAGTTAGAGGAGAATAGGTATTGTTAGGTTACATAGGTATGACTGTTAGCGGAAGGAGGAGAGATTGTTATCCTGTAAATGAGTTGTGGGAAATTTCTTGAAATAGTCAAACATGCATGTGTCAGTGTAGGATGTGCTCAGAGAGGAGGCATGCAGAGAATGGAAGGGAGGGAAAGAGAGAAGAAAAAAAGGAGGTGACAGAAGTTTTAATTAAAAGGACAGTTTTTAATTCCAGATTTAATGGAAGTAGTGAATATTTTTGAGAAACCATGCAGTTTGAGGATGCAAAAATGAGTAAGGAAATAACATTATTTACTTGTGAAGCTTATACTATATTGGGAATTTTTAATAGGTGCTAGAATCCAGTAAGGCATTTCTCTGCTGCTAGGCTACGGCATGGACTTCTGTTTCAGGTGCAGTTTAGGAACCCGTTGCTTGGTATTTGACCATTCTAAGTGTTATTGACCCCTTCATAATATTTAATAATTTAGCTGGTTACGAAATTGGGTTGAAGTTTGACTGGGTTGTGAGCCTTCATCAAGCAGCAACCCCAATTCTTGTCAGGGTGAGGCACAAGCCAACCCTAAAATATCCTGTGCTCAACCCTCGGATAGCTTGGCATAGAGCAGTCAGGCTTAGCTTAGAATCAATGTGTAAAGTATTTGTGTAACACTTTTAAACAGTAATAACTTAAAACACCACATAAAAAAGGATCCCACACCAAATTAAACAAGCATTTGCAATGCAATAGGTCTCGCATTGACACAAGTTTGAGCTATTGACATTGCAAATAGCAATGCCTTTTATTTTTGTTTTTAAAACATAAATAAAAAGTCATTGTCATTTAGAATGCCAATAGCTTAAACTCACATAAATGCGAGATCTATAGCATTGCAAATGCTTGTAGTGTTGAGGCTCTAGTTTGGGTAACTTTTTTGGTCACTGGTTTAAATGTATTAAGGATTTTTGTTCGCGACCCATCGCTGTGTAAGGTAGGCGTCTCTCCATTCCTCTGCCCACAGAAATAGATAAAGTTGCAAAGGTAATAAGTGCGATCCATCGCTCGCCATCAAAAGTAGGTAAGGAATGGACACTGCCTGACGGCAAAATGGATGCCTCACAGACATCAAAGTTTTATTGGAAAACTCTGATATGGATTGTAAAAACCAGGCCTTTGCAAAGGTGGGCGTGGTCATCTTGTGCGGCCAGAGGTTTGTTCTGATCTTTCGAATTGCCCCCCCCTGGCTGGCATGATGTGGTAAATTCGCTGCTCGAAAAATGTGCTACGTGTGGTTTGTATTTTCAGAAGATTACTGTGTGGCAGGTTATGTGCGCACCGAAACATCAAAAACGTATTTTGTTACACGCCAGTCTGTTTAAAAGTAGGCCCCTGATTATTAACGGGCTGGCGTCTCTAGGTACAGATTGGTAAGTTTGAAATTTGTATCCTTAAATTTGGGAGTTTGTGGAGGGTTTCAACCGGTCCAGGGAATCTATGCAATAAAATGCCCACTTCCCTCCCCCGGATTTATTCAAGCAGTGATGTTACACACGTGTAAATGGACTTACTTATGCTAGTTCCCCTTTGTGAATTGCTCGAACTAGTAAAACAAGCCATTTGTGCACAGAAGTTGAACTTGCACAGATGGCTTTGTGAATTGGCCCCCAGTGAACCTGCACTGAGCAGGTCTAAACAGCCAGCGGTTAACCTGAACATCTGACATGGAACCGGCCCTCCTTGACCGACATAGGGCTCCCCAGCTGAAATCCATCCTCTCTAACACCCTCCGTCCCGCTCTGGGCATAGACATGGACGGGGCGGAGGAGGCCACCGTAGATTATTACACAAACCGGTCAGTTCCAAGAAGGAGATAGGCCTCATTCAAACACCGATTTTATTCCCCCGCTGAAACAACTGTACTGAATTCAATTCTAGAAAGCCCGGCCCTACAGCGGGAGAGATGAGGCTTGGATTGGGGGATAAATAAATAAATCAGATAATTAGAAGCGGAGGGCGGATGTCTGCCCCTTGGTGTCATGAGGTGCTCACATAATGGCCAGCTTGGCTTGCAGATTGCAATGTAGCCCCATGATGAAGTGATGACCCCTTGACCTGACCCGCAATTAATCGGAAGGGGCAATTTCTCCTAAAGAAGCTATCATAGTTAGATTTCACTAATAAAAACTCTCTCTCTCTTGCATTTGCTTGTGGTTCAGAAGTAGCTTTATGTTGATGTCAGAGGCTGGGTGGTGTTCTGTATTTACTGATGTGAATTTGTAGGCCATTGGCCATGGACGAGGCCTGGGAGCTTTACATGAAAGAATCTGCGTCAGTGAACCATAACAATTAATATATGAAAATATATTAAGAGAGCATATATAACTACAGAGATTTCCTCCAGATGGTGGGTCTTGGGGTAACAAAGGAATGTCTCAAACCACTCACCCTCTGTTGGAAGTGGTCCCAAACAGGGCCACTGGAATCATGACACTCTGCGTTTGCAGTGTTTATCGCATAGTTCTGGATTGCCACACTTGACGCAGAATCCATATTCTCTATCGTAATTTGCAGTTTGTGACAAAGAGATTGTTTCCAATTTAAACGTATTAAAAGTTAACAAAATCACTGCCGCACATGTTGCCGCACAATAGTGGGTCCTTTGCATAAGTTATGAGGGCAGCATCCAGCTGGTATTTGCCGCACATATTTGTTAAGCAGATAATAATGAGGTGGAACCTCTGCACGGACAGCGTTAACATAAGATAAAATAGTGAAGTAATAATGTCACAAAATGTGCTGCATTCTGCGCCATACTATGTCTTTCTACTGCAGAAAACCAGCAATTTTGTTCCACAATTTGGTCCAACTTTGCCGCATAATTCCAATGGACTGGCCACCAGGCAGAGGAGGAATAAAAAGCAGACATAAGAGAAAAAAAGTTATGAAAATAATAAATACTAAATCAAAAACAAAATAAATGCACCAAGACCGGAAAAATATGTTTTCTAATATTTACCTCATGGTGGCTCTGAAGGTTTAGTAAAAAAAAAAAAAAAACCTGACACTGAGTGGAACATTAAAAAAAAACCAACCTGTCAACCAGGAAATCTTTCCCCCTTGTGTTCCAGAACACATACATATCTAAAAGTCTCTCATACTAGTGTTGCTGTGAAAGGGCTCACATACAAGGCTGACTGGCCGGGTTCTGAGGTCCAGCCGGCTCAAGGGGCAGGATGCGGAGACGCTCACGCTGCAGACACATACTTGTCATGCCCGTGGCCTGACATTGCCCTGGTGAAGTCCGCCAGGCCAGCTCGGGTTGGTGCTGACGCATGTACCGACACTTAGAACAGATGCCACCCTTTAATTGACAGCAAACGGGCTTCGCCTCCGCGAACTGCAAAATTATGCGAGAGGCTCCATTAATTGGAGAATGACGGATTAGAACAAGAAATAGCGGAGAGACAGGTAAGTCAACTCTTGTACTTACACATGGGGTCTGCTAATTACTGATAAGGTGTCATGTCTAGTAGAGACTTCACATCGCATGCGTCCCAAGTAACAATAATACAAACAATTGTACACATCAACTATTATAAGGACAGGGTCGGCCACAATCGGCGGTAACGAGACGGAGGGCGTGGCTTCCCTACACCCAGTGTGTGCTGGTCCCGCCAGATCCCTCGTTTCCAACCATAGTCATGGGCACACCGGTAACTGCTGTGTACGGCAACTTAAATGATTATATCAGCACTGCTGCTCAGCCATGCTGGGGAGATCACCCAACCTGGAGGATATAGCGCAGCCCACTGAGGACACTGGGTTCCACCCTTCATGTTAAGAGGTGCTGCCGGTAGCTCATCTCTGGCACAGAACTTACCTGCTGGACATACCGTTTTCCGTCCGCAGACAGGCTTCCCTACTCTTCTGTGGTTTGCCTCCCCCTACCTGTAAACCGGCTACAGGCCCGAGCCAACTGGAAGACCCCTGTGATCGGGAGCATTGCTACTGAGCGGACATATGCCAACGAGTGCCACCCGGGCTGTACAGTGCGTCACAGGGATCGGTATTGTGGCCCCATGCAGCACTCCCTCCTGTGCACCGTAACTCTGCCACCAGGGTGCTGCCGCCTTACATTTTACATTTTTAAGGGACGAGGAACCCTGTCTTTTCGGGCGGCAGCACCACTCTGGCAATTAGGGTACTGAGCAAGAGACCTGAACAGCATTTCGTTTGTGAGGTCTCTCTGACAATACACTGCCCCTATGACAAACGATTTACCTGCTGCACGTCCGTCCTCCATCCTTCGATGAGCTCCCCGACTCTTCACTTTGCCAGCCTGCCTCAATTATCCGGCGTCCAAACCCGGTAAGTACAAAGTTTTGTGGAAGGAAGCTTAGAAGAAAGGAGAGACTTGGTCCAAGTGATCTAAAGGTATACAGGCAATATCAACAGGTAAACAGGTGTGTTATTTTCTGGGTATGACATTTAAAAACTAGACGCAGTGAGCGTGCACATGGGCTGTCCAGGCGCCCTCGCTTGTGAAAGCGAAAGTGAAAGCATGGAGGAGTGCGAGAAGAGACGTGCTCGTTCAAAGACCATGTCTCCAAAAGTGCACGGGTACAGCCATTGTCTCCAATGTATTTACACGCTCATGCACCTTTCCTGTCCCACTTCGCTAAGCTACCCGGCAACAATAAGTCTCGCTTACGCGAGCAGCGCATGGCGCTGCATCGGTAACGAGACCTAAAAACATAGAGCATTCTTTAATAAATAAAACAAGATCAAAACAACAAAAATCCAGATCCGGGGATATGCTAATTTGAAGATTTTTGTGAAACTAGCTCCAAAAAGCACAAAGCGCCAACTGTGGATATCTGGTCGCACCGGACTGGGGCCAACTCACAAATTCAGACTGACTGCAAAGGAGCGTGGGCTGGCTCCAGGTAGCCAGTTAGGTCCACTAAACAAAATACCCTAAATCCTGGCCGAGAGTTGGGAGGATCCTCGTTGAAGATTTGTTGCACAGCCAAAGCAATGCATCGGTTGTAAGATGCAGCGAGGCTGCAGTGAGAGGTCCAGCATCGTTGTTGAGGATCCAGTCAACAAGGGCTTGCGATGCAGTGTCCGGCATCGTCTTCGGAGGCTGCCCTTGACGAAGTATGCGAGGGCCTGCAACAAGGATTCATTACACAGCGGTGGTTCCCTTGGGCTGCAATGCAGGTCTTTGCGACGGGTTCAATCTATGCAGCAGTGGCGATCCATCCGTTCTGCTAGGATTTGTGCCACACCACAGAAGAGATGAGTTGGTTCCATTGAATCCACAGAGAAGGGCAGGGCACCTTAAAGCCCACTACCAGGGTCCAGGACTGGGGTGGTACCACCTGCCAGGGTAGACTCACAGATGGCAAAGTGCAGGTGTAAGGTCGTTGATGCCTGTGGTCAGATCAGGAGGCCATTCAAGTAGCCCTTCGAGTCACTCTGAGGTTCTTGGGTTCCAAAGAGTCAATTACAGTCCATCGGCCCCAGGTAAGAGGGCAGCAGGTCAGCACATCACAGTACAGCTGATCAGCAGTCCTTCAAAGCAGCAGTACAGCAGATGAGCCATTATTTCAGCAGCTAAGTAGTCCTTCTTCCTGGCAGAGTATCCAAAGGTCCAGAAGAGTACTGAAAAGTTAGAATATGAGGGCCGGTATTTATACTCCGCTCTGCCTTAGATGTGGGGAGAAGCTTCTAGAGGCAGGCCTTAGAAGTGCACAGACTAACTACGGGGGGTATGCAGCCCTTTGTGTGGGGGCAAGATGCAGCCAATTGAAGTGTAAGTGGGGCTGGGCCCAGCTCCTCCCTCCCATCCTGCAAGTAATGGGACATCAAGGCACACCTAAGCTCCCCGTTGTGTGTGGCTACATTACAGGAATACACAAAGCCTAACTACACCCAATCATGTGACCCAGAGACAGGGTGCAGACATCAAATGGATAAGGCAGTAAAATGTCAATTATCTGAAAGTGGCATTTTCAAAGTTGTAATTTCAAATCCGACTTCACCATAAGTCTGGATTTTTTATTACAATTCTAAAGACACTAAACATGAACTGATTACTGGCTCCCATGTGGAAATTACAGCTTTTTAAATGAAATAAGGTAACTCCAATGCAATGCAAGGCAAGGCCTTGAAGTAGCGAAAAACAAATGTAGGAGTTTTACACTACCAGAACATGTACAACTTAAAGGTACATGTTCAACGTTTTAAATACATTGCACCCTGCCCAGGGGGCTGTCTGGGGCCTACCCTGTGGGTGACATATTGTAATAGTAATTGCATTTATATAGCATTTACTACCCCTGATGAGTATTTAAAAAAAAAAAAAAAAAGGTTTGTGCCTGGCAAAAGGTTTATTTTGCCTGTTCGAAATGGCAGTTTAAAACTGCACACAGAGGCTTCAGTGGCAGACCTAACACATGTTTAAAATACTACTCCAGTGGATGGTACCATCTGTGCTGGAGCCCCATTAGTAGCATTTGATTCACAGGCCCTGGGCACATGTAGTGCCACCCTACTATGTACTTACGAGTAAATTAAATATGCCAATTGGGTATAAGCTAATCCTACCATGTTTTAAGGAGAGAGCAGAAGTCCTTTAGCACTGGTTAGCAGTGGTGAAGCGGGCAGAGTTCTAAAAGCTACCAAAAATGGGTTGAGAAACTAGAAGGATGAAGGCAAAAAGTCTGGGGATGACCCTGCAGAAAGGGCCAAGTCCAACAGCTGGCATGACGGTTCCGTAAGTTAAATACTCACCATTGACATGCCTGGAGTTTAAGCATACAAGTTAATTCCCAACAAGGCTCACTTGGCTTTCCATCCTTTGAAATCTGTACCAATAAACTGGGTAAGAGTAATGGCTTATAATTGCAACGCTTAGAAATAGCAGAAGTGCAGTATAAAGCAATATATTAGGTTTGATCCTGATGTAAGCACCTACAATTTCATGTTTTCTTTCTCTTGTATAGTACACCTGCCCCATCTAAGGCATTAGCTGCTGAAGCTATTCCTGCTGCAATTAGGAGTCATTATCACCCGGAAAAGGAACGGGTGAAAACTGACCATATGAAGTTAGTATGGCCTTCGCACTGTCCCTAGTTTGGACAGTGCCAGTCTCAGGCGATGCACCAAGCCACACACATGAGGTACAGTTTTTAAATCAGGAGAAGTGTGGAAACACTGGGTGGTAGAAATTTGGTGCATCTCCACAGATTATGGAACTGACCACTACGGAAATGTGAGGGAAATGTAGGATTTTAAATCAAAAGTTGATATTTGCAGGGCATTCTGGGTAAGAAAAGGCAGCAGGATCCAGGCAAGCCCCGCACCAACCTGGATTTCTCTGGGTTCCTAGTTTTCAGAAATGCCCATGGTATGTAGGGTTCCATGGTTGCTGGCTGACCCAGAGCCCAAATAGGGCAACCATTCATAATCAGAGGCGAGAGGAAATTGAGGATTACCCCCGCTCAGCATGCCTATTATTGAAAAGTATGCAGAAAATAATCCCGTTTTCCTCTTGCTTGCCATGGGTATGTGGATGCTATAGGCTCCAGTCAGGCAACAAGACTGTTGTGCCTTTGAGGGTGGAGTGTTAGGATGGAGGGTCATGCCCTTGCCTGAAAGAATCCCTTGTATCTAGTAAAATCCCTCCTAGAGGAGAGGATGAGGAGAGAAACTGTTGGCCCCCTTCTGAGTGGGCATCATGGTCAGTGTCTGGGTGTGCCTTCCACTCCCCTTCTTTTATTTTGGGTACAACTTCCATTTTTCCTGCCTGAGAATAGGGGCCGAAAGACTGTTGGGCCTGCTCTGTGGAGGGGCCACAGACCTATTTATTCCTGGACGAGGCACCTCTTCCTTTTTTCCCTGAATTCTACTCCTCTCCGCATGTATCTGAACCAACAGCTTGCCAGGCAGCCAATTCGACACAGATCACCTTGTACCAGGCGCATTCATAAAGAAAAAGGTTGGGGTGGTGTTTTTCTGTCCATTGGTTTGAAAGATCTGCCTGCAGCTATGATAAACTCTCTTAAGTTTCCAAATTGCAGTGAAGTGGGATCAATAAAAAGATAAGAGAAATAGTCAACTTGATTTCAGTTATTGAAACTAAGAGCAGACTTGATAAAATGTAAGATTATGTTTTAAGTGAAGCATTTTTAGCCACTGTCCGTGAGCAAGACGCCAACTAAGACTAGTATAAAGCTATTACTACCCTCCCAAGGTGTTGAAAAGTTGCTAATAGATATAGAAGGATGAGGGACCTGAAATAGCAGCCATCTAGTTCCCACCTAATGTCCCTAATCAGCGTTAAAAGATCGGAAAATCTGTACCTCTTTCAGGAGTAAGCTGTCCTGGGCTGGCTTTAACAGCTAGTGTAATTCTGTCTATGACTGCCTTTGAATCACCTTCAAGATATTTTGCCAGATAGTAGGTGTAGGTAGAATGATGATTTGATAGATCGCTTGTGACTGGGCACTACTTTTTGAGGAGGAGCGGACTGGTACAATGACGTATGGGTCTGAAGGAGAGCCTAAGCATCTGATACTTTCAATGAGCTCTTGAAAATACTCAGCTTAAATTGTCTATATTAAAAGATTTAAATATGGGTGGTAGAAAGTCACTTAACCCCGGATGGTAATGTCAGTCTATGAAGCACAATTTACAAAACATACCACTGTAGCAGTTGTGAGTAACTCTCAGGGGAAAGTGATTGACCATGCTTTTAATCCATTCACTCAGTCACAAACATCCCTTTGTATGACAGTGAATCGAGACTTTGCCAAAGTGTTCTGTTAAATTATGGTACACAAATGATCTTGTTCAAATGTTTGTTGCCTGAATACCCACTTACATTTCACTTAGTGTTTCTAAGCCCTGCTGCCCAGACTTGTTTCTTTCCTGTAGAATGAGAGAATATGGATTGTATCATTATGTTGCATAAAAAAATATGGGCTGGCACTGCTTTAGGGTAGGTTCCAAACCCAAACATGTGGTCAAAGTTATGCAACTCTAGAAAAAAACAGGGGCAGTACAACTGAGTCTTACCTTGATAACAGCAGTCTACATTCCTGCCAGTCACACTTTCACCCAGGATGTAATGCTGAAACGGCCTCTTTTCACGTAGTTGCGGTCACCCTACTCATTAAATTGGCACTCTTGGTTACTTGTATGTCTCAGCAGCATTCAATTATGTGACCTCGACAGTACCATCTCCACATGCTTGCATAACAGGTGCTCAACTGAGTCATCACATTCCCACCTAGACACCAGCTGGTTCACATGGAGACCTACAGAACCCCTGCGACATTCCTGTCATGCCTGAATTTCTTCAGAGTACCATCCATGCATCAATGTTATTATTTTAAGAATCTTAGATAGGAGGATCCCACTTATGCAGTACGCAGAAGACCTACTGTTGCTTGAACATACAAAAACTGGCCTGCAAACAGGCCTCAACGCCCTGAATATGTATGATCTTAGGAGTGAGCTAGTGGCTAATGGAAGCAAAACGAAAGTAACAATCTTTGGGAAATGCCCAAAGAAGAGGGTTACTAGTTGTGGTTGGAGCTACTGAAGCTGGATTGTGTACAACACTAATTACCTGGGAGCATGGCTATGCGAAATCGGCAGACCGACACTGCAGCTAAATAAAATGAAAGCAAAGCAAAAACGCCCACATGCCTAGAGCGAATTAAACACCACATTCAATAGCCCAACGTCCATCGCCATCTGAAGAATGGTCTGCGCCAAATTGCTCCCTTCACTTAACTATGCCCAACAAGCATTTCCAGGTATGCTAGGGACAGCCCTAGAAAAGATTCAGTACACAGCCTACAAGAAGTTATTTCACTTTCCACCTCACACAAGGAACATCTTAATTAGGTTGGAATTTGGGCTGGTGCAGGAAAAGCTTGAAAACTTGGCAGCCCTAGCTAAGTACTACTTTCAGGTAACAATTTTTACAAGCACCATCAAACCCTGGTCCAACAAGTCTTGCCGTAGCTAAGGAACATTCACAACTTGCGGTGGAGAGCTGGGACATAAATGCGATCAACTATACCTGGATTAAAATTTGCAATAAAAAAACAATTGCATCATCGTTCACGGGAATTGGACAAAGAAGCTCTTCTAGCCAGGGACCTTCATTAATCAATACCGGCACCACTGCGGAGCAACTCGGACAAATCTCATCTCCACCAGGCATTAGGAAAACACATTTTAAAACAAATTATACCAGCCAGATTAGTCCCGCTTCTAATCAGAGAACTGAATCCAACCTGGAGAGCTCTCGGAAAAAAAAAAAAATCAACAATTATAGATTATGTAACCAATAGAAGGGAATCTCACACATTCTCTGCTGCTAATCCCTATAACTAACATTAACCAATACCACTGAACTAACCATTAACCTTGGGTTCCGGTGCTGCGTGCTGCCCGGCATAAAGCACTTCAACACCTCGTCAAGGGTAGTAGGCGCTATATAAATGCAATTACAAATTACAATTACCTCCATAAAGCATCCAACAGAGCTCAGGTTGCACCCACTTAAACTAAAAATTGGGTACGATTCTGAATTATGTCACAATGAGCATTTTTACAAGGAATTCAGATGCAAAATGTTAATGCATTACAGTTTTGGATTCCTTGGAACTCCAAAGGGCCCACATGTTCAATGGGTTCATGTAATTTCCACGCATCCCTGCGGTAAGCTCTGGCTTCATTCATGCTAAAGGCTCATTTTTTGTGTAATGAGGGAAAACATATGCTTCGCTTAGTTTTATGGAGAATTTAGGCTTAACAGATAGAGCTTATACTCCAGAAGCAACTGCTTTGGACGGAACAGTGACATTACTTCACAAGCACTATTAAATCTAATTAATTTGTTAACAATACTCAACCGCCCACCTTTATCTTTCAATCAATCAATCAATCAATCAATCAAAAGGTTGGTGAAGAGCGCTGCTCACCCGCGAGGGTCTCAAGGCGCTATGGGAGGGGGAGGTCTAGCAGCTCCGATCAGTTGAAAAGCCAGGTCTTGAGTGCCCGTCTGAAGTCGAGTAGGGTAGTCGAGCGTCTTATTTCAACTGGGAGAGCGGTCCATGCTGTGGCGGCGGTGTAGGATAAAGCTCTTCCTCCGGCTCTGCTTAGGGGGATGCGGGGGACCTCTGCCAGGGAGAGGTCAGAAGAGCGAAGGTCCCTCTTTGGTTTGTGGAAAATCATTCGGTCGTTGAGGTATTTGGGTCTGATGTTGTTCAGGGATTTGTAGGAGTGTGTGAGTAGTTTGTAGGTGACCCTCTTCTCAATGGGGAGCAAGTGGAGCTCTCGTAGGTGCAGCGTCATGTGTTCCCGGCGTGGTAGTCCAAGGACTTCATGCTCTTAACGTAGTTTCATTCTGTGAACCTGTGCTTTTTTCCCCCAATAATAATAAATTAGAATGAAATTATCAGTTTACATGAAGCCTTGTTCACAACTCAGCAGCAATTATTTTAAAAGAGAGAAGGCAGTACAGATTAAATACTGTGAATATATTTGAGCAAACTTGATTATTACATGGCAAGAAAATGGACTTTAAACCAACATGCCTTCTATATTTATCATACATATGTAAATCATTTACAGATGTAACTTAAACATGGGTATATGAAAAAACAATTATAACAGTGAAGCTGCCATTATTAGTCAGTGTATTGACAATTAATGTAAAATGTAATTAAAAAGAGTGATCAGAGATATGTAACAAGAACTGGCGAGCAAGAGGAGAAATTGCATGTAAAACAAACATTGCCCTGGAAATAGAACTGGAGCAAGGTTATTGGCAACTTTCGACAGAGAAGAGATGCTATGAAGAAGATGATTGCCACAAACATTGGAGGCGCGGGGGCAGGGCATGGATGAAAAAACTGGAACTGAGAGCAAATTAACGTGTAGCCTACAGAAACAAATACATCCTTGTGACAATTCCCTGAGGTAAGATAGAGTAGCTAAAGAACCAACTACGGCCTTCGCCCCTACAATCGCAACCAGCGACAACCCAACACTCTCCACATGGAGCCCCACTTCAGTCGAACTAATCACCACCACCATGAAGAAGACTCACACGGGCGCCCCCACGGACCCCTGCTCCCGCACATCTTCCATCGCTCCCGAGCTAACCCGCACCATCAACTCCTTCCTGGCCTCGGGCACCTGCCCCATGGACTGGAAGCGTGCCGAAGTGAGGCCCCTCCTCAAAAAACCAGCGGCGTTTTGGATGGTTTGAAGTTTGCAAAGTAGTGATTTGTTGATTCCGGCACAGAGGAAGTTGCCGTAGTCGAGCCTGCTGGTGATGAGTGCGTGAGTGACGGTCTTTCGGCAGTCTGAGTGGATCCATTTGAAAGTCTTTCGTAGGGTTCGGAGGCAGTCGAAACTGGTGGCGGCAATAGCGTTGATTTGGCGGTTCATGGAGAGTGAGGAGTCGAGGATTATGCAGAGGTTCCGAGCGTAGTCTGTTTGGGTCGGAGGGGGGCCAAGGGCGGGAGGCCACCAGGAGTCTTCCCAGGCTGAGGGTCTGGGTCCGAAGAGGAGGACCTCGGTCTTTTCGGAGTTGAATTTGAGGCAACCGTCCTTCACTCCACTCATTCCCTCCTGGAAGCTCATTCTGTTATCTTCGGGGTTGCTGGTGAGGGAGAGGATGAGCTGGGTGTCGTCGGCGTAGGATATGATGCTGAGTGCGTGCTGTCTGACGATGTCGGCGATGGGGGCCATATAGATGTTGAATAGGGTCGGGTTCAGAGAGGATCCCTGGGGGACCCCGCGGATGATGTCGGTGGGTTTCGAGAGGAAAGGGAGGAGCATGACCCTCTGTGTTCTGCTGGAGAGGAAGGATCGAATTGCCGTGTTGTGGAGTCTGGTGGTGAGTGTGCGATGTGAGACGGTGTCGAAGGCTGTAGAGAGGTCGAGGAGGATGAGGGGTGCGGTGTGTCCCTGATCGAGCAGCATGCTGATGTCATCGGTGGCCGCGATTAGGGCTGTCTCGGTGCTGTGGTTGCTGCGGAAACCAGATTGGGAGCGGTCCAGTATGTTGTTTTCTTCGATGAAGGTTGTCAGCTGGGTGTTCACGAGTCGTTCTGAGACTTTGGCCGCAAAAGGAAGGAGGGAGATGGGTCTGTAGTTCCCGAGGTCGGTTGGGTCCGCCAATGGTTTTTTGAGGAGGGGCCTCACTTCGGCACGCTTCCAGTCCATGGGGCAGGTGCCCGAGGCCAGGAAGGAGTTGATGGTGCGGGTTAGCTCGGGAGCGATGGAAGATGTGCGGGAGCAGGGGTCCGTGGGGGCGTCCGTGTGAGTCTTCTTCATGGTGGTGGTGATTAGTTCGACTGAAGTGGGGCTCCATGTGGAGAGTGTTGGGTTGTCGCTGGTTGCGATTGTAGGGGCGAAGGCCGTAGTTGGTTCTTTAGCTACTCTATCTTACCTCAGGGAATTGTCACAAGGATGTATTTGTTTCTGTAGGCTACACGTTAATTTGCTCTCAGTTCCAGTTTTTTCATCCATGCCCTGCCCCCGCGCCTCCAATGTTTGTGGCAATCATCTTCTTCATAGCATCTCTTCTCTGTCGAAAGTTGCCAATAACCTTGCTCCAGTTCTATTTCCAGGGCAATGTTTGTTTTACATGCAATTTCTCCTCTTGCTCGCCAGTTCTTGTTACATATCTCTGATCACTCTTTTTAATTACATTTTACATTAATTGTCAATACACTGACTAATAATGGCAGCTTCACTGTTATAATTGTTTTTTCATATACCCCTGTTTAAGTTACATCTGTAAATGATTTACATATGTATGATAAATATAGAAGGCATGTTGGTTTAAAGTCCATTTTCTTGCCATGTAATAATCAAGTTTGCTCAAATATATTCACAGTATTTAATCTGTACTGCCTTCTCTCTTTTAAAATAATTGCTGCTGAGTTGTGAACAAGGCTTCATGTAAACTGATAATTTCATTCTAATTTATTATTATTGGGGGAAAAAAGCACAGGTTCACAGAATGAAACTACGTTAAGAGCATGAAGCCCCTTTCTGTAAATTGTTTATTATTAAAGAGGCAACAGTGGCTAGATACTGTTATATAAAAGAAAAACACAGTATGTAGGGTAGTAAGGGACTTCTTGCCATAAGTTTGTCAGCCTTCCTCCCAGGGCAGATAAGAACAGCAGGCTGTGCTATTATACTGAACAAAAACTTCAACATTCGAAGACAGTATGTGTGTGTGGACAATCTTTGAACCTCAAATTAGGCTTTTCTTTTGGTGTGGAGTTCAGCTTAATAGACCAAAGATATGAGGGTGGTATTGATATAAAACTAAACAGCCAAAATTCTGGAATATTTTATGCCGTTCATATTACTTTTAAATGTTGCAGCTACTATTCTTTATTTTTGTTACAATTTATATTGTATGTGCGTAGATAGGATTTTAAATTTAAAATAAATCTTTAAAATGTATCAATTGTTTCTTAGTGTTCTGGAGTGTGTCTTTCTATCATGAAAAAGGATTTGGGTTACACTAATCACCCTGTAATATTTCACAGGCTTGATTGTTCCTTGAAATGCATCTCACTTAAGAACTGGTGAGTACTGCTCAGTTCGTTACTGGGGGAGGAGGGCAACGGTGGGGGGCTGGTTGCAGTCGAACTGGCTTTCTTACAGTGACAAAGTCTTTGTATCAGTAGGTCTAGAAAACATATTTCGGGATCATGTTCTAAAGAATCTAGATACAATTATCAATATAATATGATGCATGCAATTTGTGTGTGCCAAACTACAAATGAAGCGTCAACCGCAAAAACTTAGGGTGAACTGCACTAAACACTTATTGCAAAATATTGGCTGCAATTTGTAATCAGTAACTTTACAACTAGTGTAGTATTTTGCAAACAGACCTATGTATCAATAGATTGTTCACAAGATATTGCATTGTAGGAGGTCGAAATTTGATCTACCTTATGAATATTAATGAGGTAGTTTGCAAATTGCGACTTACAATGATTTGTTGCTATCACAGGGATTGCGGCCTACTGGGGTAAGCAGACCACCACATCTAGGATTGCTTTTGAATAAAGCAATGTTTTTAATGCAGCATGTTTTCTTAAAAGGAGAACGGCAAGTGTTCAAAAAAATAAATGAAACCTTAAAAAAAAAAAAATAATAATTAAGACTAGGCAGTTGTCCACTGCCTACTGTTAAAACATGTTTTTGTAAAAAAAGTGGGAGTCCCTAGGGGACTCCTTCCAGTTTAAAAATAGTTTACCACTACCTTTCAGCAGGCAGTAAAATATTAAGGTTTTGCGACCGGATTTCTGTCGCAAAACATTAACCCATCCCATTCCAAACCACAAGTTGGAAAGGACACCCTAATCATGCCACTTCCAAATACTGATTTGGCATTTAGTCGCAAACCCAAAGTGCGATTCAGAAATATTATACCAAATCACAACTTATATTTGGTATCTAAAAATATGCAGGTCTAATATTTACGAATCAGACCCTTCGAGACCGCAAAAAGCATTAGTACATCTGGACTATAATGTCAAAGATTTGCAACCCATTGTTGCCTTTCTAATTTTACTGGTTCAAAAAGCATCCTCTCAAATATACTTCACCCCTTCTCTGTAGTATGTATTTCTCTCTCTCCCAATCAATCATGGAATGGAGGAGAGGGATGCCTCAGATATGAGTCACTGTGCATTGTGGTGGCGAATCTTTCTTCAGATACATGGACCAAAGTAAAAATACTTACAGAATTTCACCATGTACCTGTTCCCGATCCAACCTGTCACCTAACAGTGAACAAATACGCCAGTGTGGCAGATTTAGACGTCCTGCTGAATAACAGTCATTTTGGAAACATGAGATAATACTATTCTCCTTTCACAATCGCCTACATGCAATCGAACAAAGAATAACACAGATAGAAGTTAAGTTAGACTGCTCACCTTAATGGGGACTGGAAATATGGGCAATGAAACAGAAAATCACAGATCTGAAAAGCAGATCTTGTTGAGACAATGGCAGATTATTTGGCATACTGGAACAGAAGAGTGAGACTATCGCTTTGACTTTCTACAAGACATGATCCACAAGTTCCTACCCACCCAGACTCAAACAATGTAAATTACACACATAGCACAGCATCACATGCCATGCACGTGTCACAGATCACACATATATGTGACTCCAGATCTGGCTGGGAGTCCAACTCGACGCTGCAAAATGCCTTGTCAGGTGTGGGGTTGCCCAGCCACCGGCAGTTGGGCAAAGGGCCCATTCCAAGCCATGCCTATCCCAAGCCATTCACGGGCAATGATGATAAAAAAAATAATATTTTAAGTTTAAAAAAAAAACTATAAATCTACTAAAGGTATAATATATACTTTACATTAAAAAAAACATTTGAAATTCTCTGAAAAAAAACAAAGGTTAAATTGGCATTATAGTTAGGTGAAAATGTCAGTTACAACATAACATTTTAAACTAACAAAAGAAAAACATAACACTGAAATTCACTGGTTATCGTTAACTGAAGCAACCATAACTCGGGCGCTCGCCATGTACTGCTTCTACTCCAACATTATTCATAACTCATGACATATTCAATGGCAACTTTGAAAACATCACTGATGACATCTGAAATTACATACTTTATGACAACACTGTGCATGGAGGGGCAAGTTATAGTTACTTGAGTTAGCTATAACTAGTGAGTTGCGGGTTAGCTGGTACTTTAGTGGGATTTCTGCCACCCCCACACACCTGGGGCAGATTGGGCGTAAACGTCCTATTGACAGGGACCAGGAAATTATTATTATTATTATTATTTTTTTTTTAGGGGCTAAGCACTTGCCCATTCTCCTCCCTATCCCACCCAAAAAAATCCCTGGTGTCTAGTGGAGGGTTCCCAGCAGCGATACACACTCAGGCATCTACTATGGGGTTGTATTGCTGGAAAAGAGACCTTAACCATTTCAATTCTACCTTTTTTCCGCTTCGATAGGTGCTCAGAGGCTCAGATCAAAGTGATGTGATCATCACATAATCATAAAACAAAATTTGGATGCAAGGGAATCTTTTCTTTCACTTTCGGAGTTTATGTTACTAAAAGAAAACCCTACTGGTGCTTACAACAGAAGGCTTTTCTCACACAATTTGAAGGAATAGTCTTAAGTCCCATGCATTAATCATTAACAAGGTAATAAGGAGAACACCAATGTCTTGTCCTCTGCATCAAGGGGGGGGGGGGGTATGGTATCAAGGACAGGTTTGATGGGGCCTTCTTGTATGAATAAAGTCAACATTCAACTGCCTAGTTCTGGAGACTTGAGAGTCCAGCACTAAGTTTGTTTAGGGGTGGGGTCTAAAGAAGGGGTTGCAGTAATCCTGACATACATGGGCCAAGACTCATGTCAGTTCAACTCTGTATGTAGGAGTAGGAGTAGGAGAATTATTTAAAGAGATAGCTGCATGGTCACATTCTTTGGCTGATAGTCCCAAAAGGCTCATAATAATAACTTTTTTTTTTTTTTAAACAGTCTTCATATGGCTTTGTCAGTCATACAGGCATTGCTAAGAAAAGACAAGGCCGGTAGTAGGCGATGGGTTGCGTGCAATAACAGGGAACTCTTCTTTTCTACTGTACGCAAGCCATGCGTTAGTCATGTAATGGAACGTTTTCATGCTCAACCTAAAAACAGCAGGACTGTGTGGGTGTAAGTACAATGAGAAAATGAATGAAATCTGTGAAAACCAGATTAAAAAAAGAAATACTTCATTTCGGTGAGATGTGTGACTCTTTCTTATAAGATGCATGTGTAAATAAAGGCTAATGCTTCATAATTAGAGAATTATTTTCTAAATGATGGTGGTGAAAATATAAGATGTATAAGGTTCAGATATAAATATATACCTGAACAGACACAAACCTTATTTGTGTGTGGTGATTTTCAGGTTTAATTTTATCGACACGTCTTTGACAGTACCTGAGAACTCACAGAGACCTATTATTTCTTTATATTGACGCCAATTGTTTTTTGATGCTTAAAAATTGTATAACTTATAAATTGTTCCTTCTTCGACAATTCTTGCTTCGGTGGCTCGTGAATAAACAGAAGCTTCTAGGTATACCATCTCGTACGCCTTGAAGTTAGAAGGCTTATACCTTCACCTCTTTCTGAAAATGAAATTACTTCTCGTTTCAGTGAACATTCTGTTACACTTCAATCACAGCAGCATACCACAAAAGTGGTTACAAATGTCCTAACTAACTGCATGTAGCAGCAACAGCTCACTTAAGAATTAATAAAAAAGCAGAAGGCGAAAGAATCTGATCACTTTTGGTATTAGGGACAAGTACGGAAAAAAGGTGGAAGACGAGGTGAATGTTATGTTATGTAAAAGTTCTTATAGAGCACAACTAACACCTGACGGTTTCTTGGCGCTGTGAGCAGGTGAAGACAAAAAAACAAACTGTCAAGGAATACAACAGATGAGTCGAGGAACATAATCATTCCTTTGCACAGTACCTTGCACCGCAGTGCACAAGAGACTATTTTTGTTCCACTGTGTGCTTCTCTTTGCTCTTCTCTCCCATTTTGGTCCTCCCGCTCTTTTTATATATTATTAGCCCATCAGCTCCAACTTGCCTCCACAATTACATCGTGCTTTCACCACTACTGCACTATGCTTTATTGCCAAGCGGCCAACTTGAGAATGTAGTTTAAACCATACCAAGATGTCTGCTCATGTGTGCATCCTTTGTGAATGTTTTTTCTTAAAACAGAACAAAAAACATTCCAAACCATCTGAGAAACAAAATACAAGAATTTGCAACGCCAATAAATGTAATAATGTGCAAGTCCTTTTGGCTTTTCCAATGTTTATTTTTCTTTGTACCTATAAAATGTAGAATAGCTAATTTGGAGAAGCATTTCCTCCATGTGGGACCGTTCCCACATACACTCCACCAACCTCAATTCAAGGTTTCCATTTGTGTCTATAATCAACACAAATCACCACTCTTTTTGTGAGAGGCGAATGCTAAAGTCTAAAAGTGAATCTGGGTTTTTTTAAGGTCTAGTGTTAGCCAAGACCTTTTGGTGCTTCCAAATATATTAATTGTATATATATATATATATATATATATATATATATATATATATATATATATATATATATATATATATATATATTCCAAAGTTTCCAAGTATCGGTGCTCTCAGCCCACAAATCCACGCAACGCCTCTCAAAGCTCCAAGGGTGTTTATTAAACCAACAACATGTTTCGGCTGCGGACAGCCTTGTTCACGTTAGTTTTCAATGTGCACAGTTTCCGGTAAATAAAGTTTCATTTCAACACCATAGAAACAGGACTTGGTAATACATAGCAGTAAAAAGTAAAATAACCACATTACAATAGTCATGTGCATGACCCTCACACAATGTTTGTGTCTAGTAAGGTTCAATTCATATTAAAACGAAAATTAATACATTTTCATCGCGTGTAATTATTATTCACAAAATATGAAAATAAATACAAAAAAACTCTACTGTTAGATGCACAGGAGAACGTAGTATGTTTAGAGCGCTTCTAAGTTAGATATGCATGTTGTAGTAAATGCACCCCAGCCCGAGATCCGCCATGATGGTAGTTTAAGCGGCAGCGCTGAACTACAGGTTGCTATGGCAACCTAGCGTGAAACCAATGTTTTCACAAATCAAGCGGGCTGCCAGAATGTACGCCTGGAAAGTAAGAGAATCCTATTACACATACACTGGCATGGCCCAATCACGTGAGTGTGAGGCACAGAACGTGGCTGGCATGGGTGTCAGACAACACGCTGATCGTGTTGCCGGAGACACAAAGTGTCATGGGTGGTAATATTAAGCCCGTTCCCACTGTTACTCAGGCTAAAAGGGAGCTACAAAAATTGTGAACTCAGAGGAAACAAGTGTAACCTGCGTTCTACAACAAAGAAGCAAAGCACAAGGATCTGGTGTGCACTGGACCCATATTGGTCAGGGGACTATGTTTGTAAAATACACGGAGTGATGGAACAGAAAGGTCTGATGCATTGTGCCTGACAATTGTCGTGACCCATAAATTCCAACAAATTCATACGGAAGGCAATATGTAACCAAGTCCAAAGTGTGGTAGCCCCCACAAGTGGGGCCTACCTTGAAGGAAACTGTCTAGATGCCAAGTGAAGAGAAGGAAGTAGAGTGCTCCCAAAGAAGAGTGTCCAAATTAGAGGGACGTGAGAAAATTAATTTGCAGTCGTGTTCTTAATGGAACCAAATCTGTGAAGCAAAAAGACAAATTACAAGAGTTCAGTGCTCAATGAGTTTGTTTCAACAATTTAAAAGATTCACTCAAAACATCATAATAAATAAACAAAGCATACTCAATCATGGAAGAAGCCTGATGTTACAAATAACTGCGGGGAAACTAACACAGATAATGGTGCTCATGCTTTAAGGTGGACTGCTAGCTCTTCATCCTGGTTAAGGCCCCCCGGTGTCTTGGTCTGGAATTCAATGATACATTTGGACTCTTTTTGTCTAAGTTTCAGGGTCCTGTCTCCCCCCCGAGGATTTCTCTCAATCTGTTCCAATATATGGAAGCTCATTACGGCTGGGTTGGAAAAATGAGTTTCGGCAAAATGTCTTGCCACAGGGTATTTTTCGTTTTTGTTGGCTATGGCACGGTAGTGTTCAAGCACACGATGTTTAGCTTGTTTGGTACTACTACCGATATACCATAACCCACAAGGGCAGACAATGACATATATGACATAGTCGGTACTACATGTCAGGAATTGTGTCAATTCTCTCGTAATTCCATTATATGTGACTGATTTTTTGTGGAAACTGTGTCTGCAAGCTTTACAGTGGCCACAAGGGAAGAATCCCAATAGGCCCAAACTCTGGGATTTGGGGTAAACAGTGATGTCACTTTTCACCAACAAATCGCGCAGGGACTTGCCTTTCCTGTAGGTGATGCGAGGCGTGTTGGAAAGATCCTTACCGATCACACTGTCAGCGGTGAGGATGTTCCAATTTTGGGAGGCAATTTTGCGAATTTGTTTGGATTCGGTGTTGTAAGTGAGAATGAGACGTGTCTGATCCTCCTCACTGTCAGTCTCAATTTCCTTGTCTCTGTCAACTAACGTGTCTGCTCTAGGAATACCATCTGCCCGTGCTTTGGCTTTTTTAATCACCCAGGCAGGGTATCCTCTCTCTTTAAATCTTGCCATCATATCACGGCTGGTCTGTTCGTAACCCTGATCTGTGCTGCAGTTTCTTTTTGCCCTGAGTAGTTCACCAAAGGGAATACTCCATTTGAGTGTTTCTGGATGACTACTCAGGGCATGCAGTACACTGTTGCCTGCAGTAGATTTTCTGAATAGGCTGGTCTGTAGTGTACCTTGGATCACCTCAACTTTAACATCCAGGTATTCTGCGCTACTCTTACTGATGTTACTCGTAAGTACAATGTTGAGATCATTGATGTTGAGTTTGTTTACAAACTCGTTAGCCATTTCGGGGGAGCCACTCCATATCACGAAGAGATCGTCGATGTATCTCCACCATGTATCCATCAGATGGTGTCCTATACAGACAGACAACTGGGACGGCGATGGGTTCATGCTTTGCTCCCAGTTTTGCGAACCTCTTTTTGGGCTACTGGGAGCAAAGCATCAATTCAGACCCCAACCTCAGGTCCTTTTGGCCACTCGTGGATACATGGTGGAGATACATCGACGATCTCTTCGTGATATGGAGTGGCTCCCCCGAAATGGCTAACGAGTTTGTAAACAAACTCAACATCAATGATCTCAACATTGTACTTACGAGTAACATCAGTAAGAGTAGCGCAGAATACCTGGATGTTAAAGTTGAGGTGATCCAAGGTACACTACAGACCAGCCTATTCAGAAAATCTACTGCAGGCAACAGTGTACTGCATGCCCTGAGTAGTCATCCAGAAACACTCAAATGGAGTATTCCCTTTGGTGAACTACTCAGGGCAAAAAGAAACTGCAGCACAGATCAGGGTTACGAACAGACCAGCCGTGATATGATGGCAAGATTTAAAGAGAGAGGATACCCTGCCTGGGTGATTAAAAAAGCCAAAGCACGGGCAGATGGTATTCCTAGAGCAGACACGTTAGTTGACAGAGACAAGGAAATTGAGACTGACAGTGAGGAGGATCAGACACGTCTCATTCTCACTTACAACACCGAATCCAAACAAATTCGCAAAATTGTCTCCCAAAATTGGAACATCCTCACCGCTGACAGTGTGATCGGTAAGGATCTTTCCAACACGCCTCGCATCACCTACAGGAAAGGCAAGTCCCTGCGCGATTTGTTGGTGAAAAGTGACATCACTGTTTACCCCAAATCCCAGAGTTTGGGCCTATTGGGATTCTTCCCTTGTGGCCACTGTAAAGCTTGCAGACACAGTTTCCACAAAAAATCAGTCACATATAATGGAATTACGAGAGAATTGACACAATTCCTGACATGTAGTACCGACTATGTCATATATGTCATTGTCTGCCCTTGTGGGTTATGGTATATCGGTAGTAGTACCAAACAAGCTAAACATCGTGTGCTTGAACACTACCGTGCCATAGCCAACAAAAACGAAAAATACCCTGTGGCAAGACATTTTGCCGAAACTCATTTTTCCAACCCAGCCGTAATGAGCTTCCATATATTGGAACAGATTGAGAGAAATCCTCGGGGGGGAGACAGGACCCTGAAACTTAGACAAAAAGAGTCCAAATGTATCATTGAATTCCAGACCAAGACACCGGGGGGCCTTAACCAGGATGAAGAGCTAGCAGTCCACCTTAAAGCATGAGCACCATTATCTGTGTTAGTTTCCCCGCAGTTATTTGTAACATCAGGCTTCTTCCATGATTGAGTATGCTTTGTTTATTTATTATGATGTTTTGAGTGAATCTTTTAAATTGTTGAAACAAACTCATTGAGCACTGAACTCTTGTAATTTATGTCTTTTTGCTTCACAGATTTGGTTCCATTAAGAACACGACTGCAAATTAATTTTCTCACGTCCCTCTAATTTGGACACTCTTCTTTGGGAGCACTCTACTTCCTTCTCTTCACTTGGCATCTAGACAGTTTCCTTCAAGGTAGGCCCCACTTGTGGGGGCTACCACACTTTGGACTTGGTTACATATTGCCTTCCGTATGAATTTGTTGGAATTTATGGGTCACGACAATTGTCAGGCACAATGCATCAGACCTTTCTGTTCCATCACTCCGTGTATTTTACAAACATAGTCCCCTGACCAATATGGGTCCAGTGCACACCAGATCCTTGTGCTTTGCTTCTTTGTTGTAGAACGCAGGTTACACTTGTTTCCTCTGAGTTCACAATTTTTGTAGCTCCCTTTTAGCCTGAGTAACAGTGGGAACGGGCTTAATGTTACCACCCATGACACTTTGTGTCTCCGGCAACACGATCAGCGTGTTGTCTGACACCCATGCCAGCCACGTTCTGTGCCACACACTCACGTGATTGGGCCATGCCAGTGTATGTGTAATAGGATTCTCTTACTTTCCAGGCGTACATTCTGGCAGCCCGCTTGATTTGTGAAAACATTGGTTTCACGCTAGGTTGCCATAGCAACCTGTAGTTCAGCGCTGCCGCTTAAACTACCATCATGGCGGATCTCGGGCTGGGGTGCATTTACTACAACATGCATATCTAACTTAGAAGCGCTCTAAACATACTACGTTCTCCTGTGCATCTAACAGTAGAGTTTTTTGTATTTATTTTCATATTTTGTGAATAATAATTACACGCGATGAAAATGTATTAATTTTCGTTTTAATATGAATTGAACCTTACTAGACACAAACATTGTGTGAGGGTCATGCACATGACTATTGTAATGTGGTTATTTTACTTTTTACTGCTATGTATTACCAAGTCCTGTTTCTATGGTGTTGAAATGAAACTTTATTTACCGGAAACTGTGCACATTGAAAACTAACGTGAACAAGGCTGTCCGCAGCCGAAACATGTTGTTGGTTTAATAAACACCCTTGGAGCTTTGAGAGGCGTTGCGTGGATTTGTGGGCTGAGAGCACCGTTACTTGGAAACTTTGGAATATTTAAATTACCGGCAGGCTCGGCCGGCGTTGGTGCCACTTCCCACGGGGCCGCTGTCAGCGCTTGAGCGGTCTTTGGAACATATATATATATATATATATATATATATATATATACACACACACACACACACACACACTCTAATTACTTTATTTATAGGAGCCTTTAGCCAGACTTCTTCATCCACTGTGGTCTGTTGAGTCATTCGCCGTTTTCCTCCCCCCACTACAGTATGGGGACCAATTAGGCCCGGATTAATTTCACTGAGTGATAGCATTCTGCTATTTCGCAAAGAGCATACCCACACAACGTAATGTCCTTCATTAACATTACCAAGCTGGTTTCTTATATGGCTCTCAGTTTTAGCATGTAACCCGTTTCTAAGCACTCCAGAAGGTTAAGGGAAATTGCCTGCACAAAAGTAAAGTTATTATCTATGACTCCAACTATATGTTCAAGTGAGAGACCTACATTTGTGTACATAATGCCTACTGGATAAAATCTGCCTACTTTCAATTCCAAGGTAGCAGGTACAGTCATGTGCACCATCTCATGCAAACCTATCCTAGTCATGGGCTGGTGTAATAGAGAGCAAGGTCTCATCAATTATATTTCCAAATTTACATCACACATATGTTCTTAGGGATGTTGTATCAATTATGTCCTGATCATATTACTGTCCCAAAGGAACCTCTGACAGAATATCTGTAATAACTACTGAGAACAGAATATAAGAGGGGTCCAAGGGGAAGTGATATTTATAGACCTACTTGTATCTTGTCCCCCAACTGAACAATATAATAACACAAGAAAGATCATTTTTCTATCACAGTTTATCTTCACTGTTGCAGTAGTGTACAGCATAGGTCCTGATGAAAGCCTGTTAGGGCTGAAACATGTCGACCAACTAATATCCATGTTGGATAGTAATTTTTTACATACTATCTTCACTCTGTTTTTAATCATGCCGTTGTGATGGTCACATCCAATAAAGTACCTTTAGACATCACAAAAGGTATTTTTAAAAATCACTATCTTTTCCTTTGTTTCACACTTTATGAGCACTGCAACTTGTCCCTTCAGCCTACAATCTCAACCTACTGGCTGTCAATCTAACTGGAGGATCCGATACTAGCACTCCTCAAGAAACATTCTAATGAGGTGCCTAGCGGATACCAGTTTCCATTTCATAAAAACCCAGATGACGAAGTTCCGCCAATGGGTGGGCTGATGGGTATTTTCTCTATTTTCTCTCTCTTGTTCTCTCCTTCGGTATTCTTCCTCTACACACCACAATTGACTGTTTAAAACCCTTGGTATCTTTCTTGTGTTATTATAGAATATCTGTAACACCTGAATTAAACAAATTAAAATGTACCATGACAGCAACCCTGGTTGTGAGTAACTAAAAAAGATTTCGTTTGCCGCATTTGTTTAGCAGAGAGTACATTAGTACATTTTAAAGGGGTTCATCATTTGGACAGCTGCTAAATGATATTTCAGTCAGACTTTGTAGAGTGAGAACCTGATTAGTCCTTATTAAATTGACAGTAGCTAGAAAAATACACACTATTCACTCAGCAGCAGCACCAGACCAAACAATTTTATTTCCTACTTGGCAATATTTTTTCAATGAGTGGGAAAGGTTCCTTCTGCTAGAAACTAAGTGTTGCTGCTCCAAGTAAGATGATGGTGGCAAGGTAATTTATTAATTCATAACTGCTGAAGGATCTATGGATTGGATCCAGCAACCATCTCTCATATATTGACACTATGCCTGCATTTAAAGATACAAAGGAATTGATTTTTAAGGGCAATACTTAAGAAAATAATGTTTGAACAATAGTTGAATTCGTCCATCTATGCCGTTCGGGGTCCACAAATACTATCTGTAGCAAAGAGGGAGCATTTGCCAGTTCAAGCTGCTGACCCTTGCATACAAGGCTGTACAAAACCAAGGACCCGCCTTCATTAACCACCGCCTGAACTTCCACCATTGAGAAGGCTCTGCTTCACCTCCCTTACAATTGTCCACACTCCCCGCATCTACCGAAGCAGAAGTGGAGGATGCTCCTTCTCCCACATTGCAGCAAAGACCTGCAGCAGCCTCTCCATGCACCTCCTGATCATCAACTCACATCCAGATTTTCGAATGGCCCTCAAGACCTGGCTGTTCGAATAAGCCTCAGGGACCTGCAAGCATCTGGATACCCTTTCCCGCTTTATAAATCCTGATTGATTGATTTCTTAATAATGCACTCAAGACTGCAAAGTCTGCAGAATAGATGAGGGCTCTGGCTCCAAGTGGTTCTGCTACTCACATTTAAACTTGAACCCTTAACGTGATTACAGGAAATTAATGTCCCCAAACTGCCATTGGTTGGGTATTCATACTGGCAGTGCATTTAATTCTTGAGAAAACTGCGCTTTAACTTGCACCGCTTGCTGGGGCAGGAGAGTCCGCAGGATGGTGAATGGGCATGTACCCTTGCCCTGAGTGCCCAACTGCATATGAAACTGGTATCTTGACTTTTGCTCTGGCCATGGCATAAGACTAACCTACCATGAGTGCAGAGTCCCAGGCATGTCCCAAACAATGCAAGGTCCAGGATCTGTCCTGAGACCTACAGGAGTGTACCTAGCATGCCCTCATACTAGACAGTGGACTACTGTCCTTGCCCTTTTTACATCACATAAAGCAATGCTTGCAGCAGATCTTCTTTTGCTCTGAAACCCAGAATCTTGCAGTGATGTGATAAAGAAATACAAAAAGTTAGACAAAGAAAGAGTGTGGAGTATGTGTATACAACATGTATTGTAGCAGAACTCTGGATGTTGTGCTGGTCCGAGTAATGGGGACAGAGGCATCTGTTTTTAATGCTCCAGGTTTAGCATAGCGAAACAAAAGGGGATGATGGACGGAACGTTTGAGCAAATCAAACACTCAACTGATCTGGGTTTAATCCATCACCGTTCTTTAGCCCTCTCTGCCACCCCAGTTCAGACATGGCCATATGCAAATCAGTCTGACCCTGTGCCTCATGGGAACAGTCCAGCACGAACTGCCAAGCCATGTCTTCCCTGGACCGGAAACGGGCTTAATTGTGAGAAAGTGCTTTCATTGTTGCCATTGGAAGTGAGCAGTAAAAAAAGAGAGCCGCTGGCTATGGCGTGTACTGCCAAGTAGCTAACAATAACGTAATGTGTACGGACGGGGCCCAAGAGTGAGAGGGCCGACGGCAGCTTAGCTAAGCATGTGTGCATGTAGGGGTAGTGACGTAACACAAAATGACGGGGGCCCCTGTAGAACTAGATGAAGCCCCCTAAATCTCCCATGTCTCACAGACAGTAGGGATCCTCTGAATAGTGCACCGTCTAAGTGAACAAGCGGCTGAGGTGACTGACATACTACCAACAGCTGAAATAGGCACAGGGCACGCAAGGCCCGCTCCTTCAGGCACGGACTGAACTGACGTCACCGCAGATGTGCCCCTTCCTGTCAGTTCACGCGCACTTTACTGAAGTCGGTTATGAACAGGAGTCGATGTCACGGTATTGCTGCATGGTAAATCCACCTGGCACACCTTACACATATTTGCCGCGTCGGACGTTGGTTATTTGAAGAGCAACTTTACAGTATTCGCAAAACAATGTGAAATGTGTCCAGCGAGACCACGGTTGGTGTCACCGTCAGGGTGCAGTGAAACCGTGAACGTGTCAACACAGCACATGAAGGCCAACTATCAAGTTGAGGACAGGAAACATACCAAACCACCAGCGTGCACCTCGCCTCACCCTGACACACGGAAATCCCCTTCTCGTGAAAAGCACACAATATCACCCCACGTCCTCACTGGCAGTCCCACACTCGACATCTCAGGCATGGGCACCCCGAAAAAATGGTTCTGCCTGGGTGTTCATTGGTTCAGCAATCAACAGAGCAGCAGGTGCATCGGCCAATGTGGGTTGTATTTCTCAACCTACACGGAGGCAGAGACCACTTTCCATTCTGGCATGCGGGCCCGTGGCACCCACTATGTCAGGTTTCTTTACCTCTGAATTGTCGGTCTTCTCATATGCCTACTTGACAGAGCCATTTTAGGGATTTTTGGGGCCCTGGGCAAGGCATTTTGTGCGCCGTCTATGAAGTTATTACTCATTTTCCATTAATTCCGGCCCTCATTAGTGGCGAGTTTATGAGAGCTGGAGTCAAGAGGTGAGGGGAGGAGGGTGGGGTGATAGAGAAAAAAGAAGGGTTTTCTGATTTGTGAGGTAGAGAGATGAGATACAACAAATTAGAGGTAGAGAGAGAGATAAAGTACAAAAAAAAGGGGAGTTAGAAAGAGAAGAGAGGTAGAGATGCATGGTAGACAACAGGAGGTATGAGTACATTAAAGGGAGGTAGAGAAGTAGAAGGGTGGCGATGTAGGGAGAAAGTGAGTCATGTAGTGAGTGAGTGATAATGGAGCAAGAGATAAGTGAGGTACCGAAAGAGAGAGAGTGGATAAATGGTGCGTAGGGCGAGGAAGAGGTAGTCAGAGAGAGGTGGAGAAAAGTAACGAGACAGAGAACGCAGAGAGAAAAGACCGGGAGGGAGACAGCGAGGGAATGAGGACAGGGAGAAACGAAAGGCAAAGTGTGTGTGACTCTTGTCTTACAGCTATCCCAAGAATTGTATCAGAGGCCCCATGGAAGGGGGGGGGGGGGGGGGGACTCAGGACGACTGCCCACTTTGCTCATGCAATTAAAAAGTATAGTATTTGTACGTCTGTTCACTGAGATTTTCTCTCGCTGCTGGGATGTAACTCCGCGGCCCTTGCACTCTTTACCCGGAAGAGGGTCAGCGTGCGTATGTGCACGGCAAGGTCACCAGGAGGTTGGATTGGAGAATTGACAGTTAATCGCTAGTAACGCGAGGGCCGTCCTCAGATGGTTTCATGAAAGGATGCTTCATGGGTGTGTCTGCGGCTCATTGGGCAGATTTTCTTTTTAAATAACAGTCTTGGTGCCTGTTGCTTGGTGGGTCCTGTGACATGTCAACTTTAAAGTATGTAGAAGCCGGCTCTAGAAGAAAGCGTCCGGAAGCAGGGCGTGGGATGCAGTGGCCTGACAGAGCAGGCTGCTCGGAAGCCTTTGGCATCGGGAGGAAACGGCACTGGGAGGAAGTCACCGGGGCTCCTGCGGTGCCTCCGCTCGGATGTCAGCGCGCTCTAGGGTGGGGCTTCTCGGTGCTTCCTCCAAACACCAGAGCTGCTGGTTATGACAGCAAGGGGCAAGGGTTTGGCACGAAGACCCCTCCCGGGACACTCTGGGTGCGAGCAGAACCCAGGAGAGATACTTGGCAGTGCCCGTGTGCAGACGGCCCCCAGTGGTTCAGCATCACTGCTACGAACAAAGCCTGGCACCGCCCGGAAGCCACCGCCCTGCATCCCATGCCCAGCCCTGACAGCCACAAGTGCCCTAAATGCAGTCTGTGAGGACCCACGTGCTGGTTATATTGTTGGGAAGTCAAATTGTGAGCTGGATGTGTTCCTCCCTGGTGATTGCAGCCTGCTGGAGTGTGTAGAGTGAAAATAAAGAGAAAGGAGAAAGCTGGTCTGAAGTGACATTCACATTTGGTGTAATTAAGTTGCTTTTTGTGAGCCTTTAAGCCTTTTAATTGCTAATTGGTGATCTGACAGTCAAAGTGTTTATTTACAGCTGCCAAGACTTCAGATTGCTTACTTGTGACAGTTCCAGAGTTTCGGTGTACTTATGTCCACTTGTACAAGTGGCTCACTCCAGAAACTGTTGAATGTTTTTAATGCAGTAAGGTATGGGGCAGTTCTGATGTACCAAGTCAGACCCAGACCAGTCCCCACAGTTGCTCCGGATTAAGGGACATTGTCATGTCATCTCAGGCGCGATGTAAAGACTCCCAGTGAGCTGAGGACTCTTTTGGCTCAAGAACCAACTAGCTGGAGACCCTTGTGGTTGTTTAAAGATTTAAGATCAGCCTGTAACTCAGTCTTGAGCTGGGTGGGTGACCTCGATTACAAAGTGGC
The DNA here is from genome assembly GCF_964263255.1 of Lissotriton vulgaris. Classification (NCBI taxonomy): domain Eukaryota; kingdom Metazoa; phylum Chordata; class Amphibia; order Caudata; family Salamandridae; genus Lissotriton; species Lissotriton vulgaris. Next base: position 1,892,251,625 of record NC_141689.1, on the reverse strand, counting down.
TGTGCCAAATGTCCCATTATGACCCTTTTGCCTGTCTCCCCTTCAGGCGCACAGGGCATAAAACTGGGGGGTGCTCAACCCTGCCAAAAAACTGAGAGGTGACCCTAAGAGCACAGCTGCCATCCTATCAGGGGTGGGATGCTTTGGTGTGCTGGTCTGGTTTTCTGGGTGCATTGGCTCAGGTTTTTTCCCATGTAATTGATTGGGTGTCTTGGTAAGTTGCTTTTATGTGAATGTCTGACTTATGACTGCGCATTCCTTTCAGTGTGCACTTGCTTCAGTTTACTTTTTGAGTCACTGTCTAGTTTGCTGGAAGTATTGCTTTCATTTTTCTTTCATTAAACTGTTTGACTTGCTTGGTGCTTTTATGTTGGTGCCTGCATGCTGAGGTGTACTCTTCTGCAGTTTAAATGTATGTGACTGGCCTGTTGACTAGCACCCTGCTTTCAAAGTGAAGGTTCACAGGTTCACACTTGCTTTAGTTTACTTTTGCATGGTTGACTGCATGCACTGTTTTGCTGGATGCATTGCTTTAAGTTACTACTTGATGCATTGCTTTCAAGTAATTGCCTCTCATTTTCCCAATGCTTTGTGAAGGCGGTTTCCCAACTGCTGTGCAACTTCTTCTACTCTTAGATCTGAGATTTTCATTAAAGTCTTATAGTCTGAATTCAGCACCTTAGCGTAATAGGACGGAATGTATGAAGCTCTGTGGTTATACTGAATAAGCTGCTATCTATGTTATACCATCTATTAATGTAATAACTGCACTTTCACAATTGCTTTATTAACCTTCCTGCTTTCTCAAATGTGCTTGAAAATGCACGATTTTTCTTCTTTTTTTTCAAAATTTTCTTGGGGGGGGGGGGGGGGGGGTAATACCCCAAGCCCCACTTTTGGGGTTCGGGCTCGCTCGCTACGCTCGCTCGCTATGGTGCTGTATGCACATCACTTTGCGCCCCACCACTTTGAAATGTCACCCACTGCCCCTGTCCACGGAGCAGAACTCCGCCCAGGTCAATTTACCTCTTCCTATCTGCACTACTCCTCTTTGCTTCAGACTCCTGCCTTACATGCTTGTATAAACTAAGATGTGAAACCATCACCTGTCCTGGATTTTTAACCAACAGCTGATTGCAATAGGTGTAGTTAGTATGTATGTGCTTATAAATCCCAGCATCTCTAGGGAGTTGTTGATAAAAGGCAGTACTAGGATAAATATGTGGGGCCAGTCGACAACTATGAATGGGCTGCATGATGTGTCCGCACAATACTCCAATATACTCTACCTCAATTAGTTACTCCCTTCTTAGACCCGGTATGCAGGAGTTCCTCCTCTAATTTAACACTGATATGTTTTACCCTAATTGCAAGCATCATGCTACCCCCCCCCCCCCATCATCATCCCCCACCCCATGTAGCCATAGCCACTATATATCTAGAGACGTCACATAAGCATCCAATTCCAGTTTGTAAATCCCATTGGTATGACGCTTCTAAATTTCACCTTCTTGTATGCCACCTAATCCCACCAAAACAGAAAGAAAGACGCATTAATCAATCGAGCCAATGCGCATCCTCCCACACACAAAATGTCATGATTTACCCCGGACACGCTGCTATACAGGCTCCCAGAACTCGCCTTCCATCCCACCTCGCACCCGCTTTCCACCCAGAAACACGCGTGTAACAGGATCTGCTCCACAAATTCTCACCTGGGTACTGCTGGCTCTCCAATGAGCCCCCGGGATGGAGCTCCCCCTGCCGCTGAAGCTCCGGGTCTCTTGCAGAAAAGCTTCTGCAGCAGGGTGGGAGCCATGTCTGCAAATGTTCATATGGCAGGGCGTGCAGGCTGCCCCTGCACATGAAGCATGACTGCAGGGTGCATAGGCAGCGCCACCGGCAGGCGCACAGTCACGTGTCAATGGCTTACAGGGTTTCGCACAGACAGGGCTCTTGTGCAGCTGAAGTCACGTGCCCTTAGCGTACTCCTGGCTACCTCAGATCCCAGCGGAGGATCCGAGACAGCCTCGGACGCGTCACAATGGCAGGACGCTCTCCATTGGCCCATCCGCCCACAGATAACCGAAGTCTCTCAATGGGAGGCGGACTGTGAGTGGGAGGCGGGGGTTCGGACGTGCGTAGGAAGGAACCCTGCAACGTTTCCTCTTGTTGGTGACATCATCAACCCCTTGTTCGCGCCACGTGGTTTGTAGTGCTTGCGTGAAAGGCAGAGGGGCGGGGAAATGATGTCTTACTGCTCTCAGCTGCTTGCCTTGCGTTCTACAAGCAGGAGCCTAAAGCTATGCAAAAATACAGTGATGTTTTTGTTTATTAAGCAGAAATAAGTAAATCAGTGTATATTTTACTCGCCTTAGGCTATGGCGTATGGAAGTGATTGTCTACCCGGTGTGTATAGCGATGGGCACATTCTTCCACACGGAATGAAGCTGCCCTGCATTGGAGAGAGTGTTGTCATGGTTGAATGAGGTTCTATCGTGGCAGACCCCAGGGATACGAAAGCAGTCCTTCTAACATCTCACGGATGAGTTGACCTAGGTGGGAATATATATAAACTGTCACCTCTCCTTGGGATTGACTCTAAACGTGATCTAGCCAGAGTGGACAGCTGAGTCTCCCCAGTCACTAACAGTGTGGACACGTGGTGTGGATCGCTGTATGAATTTGGAGATTGCAGTTCACAAGGCTAGAGGCTGCCGGCCCCCACAAACACCCCAAAATTTGGAAAAGTAGGGCGATTACAGGGGTGTATTCCTAGAACCTGTTTGTCCTGCTCACCACATACTTCAGGATGAAATCCGAGCATGGGGGGCGTGACCAGGGGAAATTGGCAAATGTTGCCTTTGCGACATTGGTATACATTTTGGGATGGGGTGGGAGAGGGGTCTGATGGGCAGGTGAGTTCTTTGGACTTTGCTTTGTTGTTTTATCATCTCAAACGCAATAAAAATATGTTATGAAAATAATAAGTACATCATACACTCTTGCAGAGTTGACATGTGAAAATTATAAATGTCCCAGTTAACACAAAGGAAAGTTTCAATTCTATTAAGGACGCAGAGGCGAGGATTATGCACAATCTTTCTTCATTTATTAAACAGCAAGTTCAAAGTGAAACAATGAAACACACTCCTTGAACTACATCTCCCATGAACCCAACCGGTAACCATGGGTACCAAGTAGCCAATCATAGTTCATAAAGCCAGTCCATATAAGCAATGGTCCCTCGTAGTTCTTCCTCTTTCAGCGCTGCAGGAAGTTAAGCCATCCGCCTCCTATTCCGCTTTGGGAGCAGTTCATATGAGAACAGAAAAAACTATAATACCCAGGTCCAGCAAACACATGAATAAAAAGCGAGCAAAGGACTATCAGGCAGAAAAAAACATGTAATCAAGAATGCAAATACGAATGAAGTACATTTGAAAAATGATTAGGATGCAAATTATACATAAAGAGAACAAGACCAATAATGCAAATGATCATTGTACCAAGAACTGAAAGCAAAGAATCATAAGACCAACAGTACTTCCCTGATACGTAGAAATAAATATCAGAAGGTCCAAACCAGACAGGTCGTCAGGGTGGAAGGCAAAGAAGATTGCCTGGGGGGGATAATCCTCGCCTCCGTGTCCTTAATAGAAACTTTCCTTTGTTTTAACTAGGAAATTTCTCATTCTATATCAGGAAGCGGAGGGGAGGATTATGCATGTTCAAAGCTTACTTACCACCAACGCTGCGGCTTCGTGAATTGGTTTGAAATAAAACTTTTTTTCTGTTGGGGAACAAGATCTGATTCCTGAACATTGATGGTGAAGCCCAAATTCTGCAGAAGAGAAACGGTTGTCCGCAGATGGAGGAGAAGCTGGTCCCTGGACTGATCCATCAAAAGAATATCGTCCAGATAAATGATCAACCGGATGCCCTTTGTCCATAGATGTTCCACTACTGGTCTGAGAAGTTTGGTACAGCACCAAGGTGCTGAGGAAAGACCAAAGGGAAGAGTCTTGAACTCAAATATCTGATCCTTCCACTGAAACTGAAGGAACCTGGAGTGGGGAGGAAAGATGGGTACCGACAGGTAAGCATCCTTGAGATCCAGCCGAACTAACCAATCGTTTTGGAGGAGAAGATCTCTGAGGAGGTGAATCCCATCCATCTTGAAGTGACGGTAAACCAGCCACTCGTTGAAAGACCTGAGGTTAATAACCGGTCTGAAGCCTTTTTCTTTCTTTTCTACTAGAAAAATATTTCTTAGAAAGCTGCGGGAATGGAGACGAGAAAGAGAAATAGCCCCTTTGGAAAGAAGATTGTGAACTTCCTGATCTATGGGAGACTCTTCTAGGGCTGAAAACACTAAGGGACGTGGACGAGAAGTTTGAATGGGAGTCCCATAGAATTCTATGTGAAAACCTTGGATCGTCTCCAACACCCAAGGGTCTGACGTGAGAAACACCCATTCTGCTAGAAACAGAGAAATCCTGCCCCCCAACCAAACAGGAGAGAGGAGATCTAGGCTTACCATTGTATCCTCCGGAATTGGCCTGACCTCCACCACAGCCTCTGTTCTTTCCTCTGCCACCCCAGGAGGGGTAGAAGGTGCCTTGACGACCATCATTCCAGCCATTGTTGCGTTTGGCCTGTGCTCTGTTGGGGCCTTGACTGTATTGTCGGCCGGAAGAGCGACCCCTGCCTCGTCCAGCCCCACCAAAAACCTTTTTGGGGAAGCTTCTTCATGGAAGCTTGTGCCTTGTCCAAAGCTGAAAAGGTGGCAACAAACTTCCCTAATTCTTTCACAAATGGATCACCAAAAAGGGAGCCCTGTGCCACCGGGCTGGCCTCAGAAGATGACAATTCTCCAAGCTTTGGATCTATTTTCAACAACAGAGAACGGTGCCGTTCAGCCGAAAGTGCGCAGTTGGCGTTGCCTAAAAGGCACATAGCCCTCTGCGCCCACCCGGCGACATCATCCGTAGGGAGAGGCTGTCCAGACTTGCGTGACCTTTCTGCCAGCTCAATTATCTTGGTGAGGGGACCAACAATATCCCACAGCTTGTCTTGGCAAGCCCTCCAAGACCTATCTATGCCCTTTTTAGGATCTTTCATATATTTCACAAAAAAAGTACATAGTTTCGGGTCAATTTCCGGGGTAGCTGTGACACCATTGGGAAGAGAAGGTCTTGGGCACTCCGACCGGAGACTGGATCTAACCTCTTGATTAAGTGGTTGCCGAATTTTCTGCGCCACATAATCAGCTACCTTCTAATCAGGGACCCAATCCGCAGAACGCGGACAAAAAATGCAGGTCAGATCAAACATATCAGAAGCAAGTGACTCTCCATCCCCCACATCCAAGCAGGAAGACTGGGGACGCCAAGATCTGCTAGAATCCTGCAAATCATCAGAAGAATCATCTTCGTCCTCAAAATCATCATCATCATCACCCTCTCCGCCATCGGGAAACCCTTCCTCAGAGTCAAATACCGGGGTGACAAAGTCACCAGTAGTCCCGGGTAACTCTTCCCCCCGGTAGGGCACGCTTCGCAGCGTGCGCGCACCCTTATGGAAGGCTTTTGCTAGCTTACTGAAGCCCTCCAGGTGCCCCGCGTCACGCTTAACGGCCTTGTTTGGCATCACGGAGGGAATACCACTAGGCCCAGCCCCTACATCACCCAGGATGCCAGCGCTATTTTTAAATACGTATGCTGACAGTTTATTGACACTGTCCTGCAGGGGTACAAGCGCCTGGGCAATGGCCGAAGAAAGGAGCTTGTCCACCTCTGCAGGAGGGCGTCCCTGGGAAGGCTGTTCCCCGGGGAGGGCAAGGCTACATAATCGTGCTCCTTATGAGACTGCATATCAACAGAGGGTCGGGCACCCATACAAGTACCACACACCCAATAAAATATAAAAGGGTTCCCCCCTTCACCAGTGCCCAGTCACAGAATAACACATAAAACTGCACATGCAAAGAAACTGTGAGCAATGCAAAAACTAATGAAATAGTGGGCCAGGCCCGTCAGTCTTACCGCACATGCGGTGTCAGGCAAAGGAGAGAGGGGAGAAAAACAATGGTACCAGATGCGCTGAGGTCCCCTACGCATTTCAACCACACGCGCGCAAAGGGCACTGTGGTGAAACAGAGAAACGCAGCAGCGCGAATCGGCACCACACTGCGCACTCGCACGAAGCAAATAAGAAACACTTGGGCCAGAAGCCTACCGCGTAACCAATGAAGCGGGTGAAACCTGAATTGACACAGTAACCAGAAAACAGTGAAATATACAGTACGAATGAAATACCCCACGCGACAAGTCCCCAAGTCAAAGGAATGCGTGAAGGGACTTAACTGACGGGGGTAGCAATGAAGAAAGAGGAAGGACTACGAGGGACCATTCCTTATATGGACTGGCTTTATGGACTGTGATTGGCTACTTGGTACCCATGGTTACTGGTTGGGTTCATGGAAGATGTAGTTCAAGGAGTGTGTTTTTTTGTTTCACTTTGAACTTGCTGTTTAACACCATCACTGCTATTGATATTTTCCTCCGGTGCTGAATTCTTTGAAAGTCCATTGTTCATGACGAGCTGGGCTCGGCATCAGCGTGCGAGGAGGCTACGCCATGACGAGCCCAGCTCGTCATGAGTGTGGAAGGGGTTAATAAATGAAGAAAGATTATGCATAATCCTTGCCTCCGCTTCCTGACATAGAATTGTAAGTGTATTTATATAGTGCTTACAACCCTTGATGAGGCATTGAAGCGTGTTTTGGGGCGCAGCACATAGCGCACTAGTCCAGAACCAAGATTATTAGCAAGTAGGTACACATTTTTTTTTTTTTTTCTTGTGTATTAGTTGTGTTAGGTTTGTTCCTTAGATTTCATGCATGTTTAGTAGAGATTAGAGTAGGGATACAATAGGAATTGATTGAAAAAGGGGGAGTCTGAAGTAGGGATGGAATGGAATTAAGCAGGGGAAGTGGTACTTTTTTTGTTAGTGATGGTGTGTGCTTGTTAGTTTGTTTTTTTTAAAACTTTATTTTTGATTTTTTAGCGACAAACCAGCATCAAAGCGTGCATTCACATGTACACATTTTAGTCCATAATCCTTAATGCATGCATAGAACCAGGGGATAGGCTATATATTTTTCCGTTACAATAGTTGTGCATCATTCTCAGTTGGTCTCACATCGTACATAGTAGTAGGCCACACAGCGTCTCAGGTGGCGTGCAGCGCCCTCACATTTCTACAAAGGGGAATCCTTTACAAATTAGCATACATGTAAAAGGCGCCCCGATCACCCAAGCACCAGTCCCAGATAACATCAAAGCAGTTTATTCAATACCCGCCCGCATATTAACACTCCCTCATCCTTTTAAAAAAGAAAGCTCACAAAGTACTCAGTCCATTATTTCGGATCTACATTCTCTGTACCCTGTACTCACATGTACGCTCCCGGAATACCTTATAGAAGATAGATATGGGCTTTTCTAGGAAGTCGTCTCCTCTCCCGCAGCACTATTCTCATGTAATAGGTAACATTGCAATGGGGCCCAGATATCCTTTGGTCGTGAAGTGATTGGCAATAATTCTGAATATGTATTTAACTGTTCTTGGCAATAAGTAAGGTCACGCAGCCAGTCCTTAAATTTAGGATCCCTACCCCTGCCCCATCTGCATGCAACTCTCCGTTTAGCTACCAGGAGGGCTAGTGCAATAAATTTGCGGTGTGTTGCCTGTATGGGCTCCACATATCCTAAAAGAGCCAGATTAGGGGAGGGGTCTATCTCTGCATCAATCATTTTGGACAGTGCTGCAAACACCTGACTCCAATAGAGCTGAATTGCATCGCATGCCCACGCCAGATGCAAAAAATCAGCCCCTGGGGCGTGACATCTGTCACAGTTATCAGTAGTGCGAAGTTGAAATCTACACATTCGGGCTGGAGTGTAGTACAGTCGGTGTACAAATTTGTAATGTATAATTCTGTACCTGCTGCTGGAAGAAATGCGCTCCGTTTGTTGGTGACAAAATTCCCATTGCCTGTCCGTGAGTGGCGTCTCCAGTTCCTGGTCCCATTTTAATTTAGCCGCTAGAGGTGGGGTAGCTATTTGTGTGTGCACTGACCTATATATTGTCGATACCAGTTTGCTAGGGGTGTCATTTTGAAGTATGTGCTGCAAGGGAGCAAAAGTTTGAGGTTCATGAGGGAAATCAGGTGTAAGTGCTTTCAGTCCCTGACGCAGCCTAATGTACAGAAAGACGTCTAGTGGAGGTGGTTGTATGCCTTCATATAAATGTTCCATAGTACGGAATGTTCCATTGTGATACAAGTCACCTCATGTCGTAATGTGGATCTTGTGGAGCCGCCTGCGAAAACCCCCTTCCTGCAGTAAGGGCACACTTGGGTGGTAAGCAAGCGGTAATAGCGGCACATAGAGCATTGCGGTCTCCAATCTAGCTGCAAGTCGGGTCCACGCGGTTACTGTACTCATCACCGTCGTGGGTGTCTTGTCCCTGCCTGGTACCAAGGCGTAGAACGGGCCTTCTATGGGGATCGGATGGGCCAGCCAGTGCTCCGCCGTCAATTGGGGCATGTATCGAGGCTGATGCACCCAAAAGAAGGCATAGTGAGCCTGAGCAGCCTGGTAATACAATTCAAAGTATGGTGCGCCAAACCCACCCTGGTTATACGGCCTAGTCAGGGTGTCCCATTTCAGTCGAGGTGTTTTTCCGCCCCATACCAATCTGATGAGTTCTGTTCGAAGCTGCTGAAAAAAATACCTGCCTGGGTAGAAAGGAATATTCAAAAACAAGTATAACAATTGGGGGAGGGTCACCATCTTAATCAAAGACGCCCTACCAGCTATAGATAGGGGCAGGGTAATCCATGTCGTTATATTATCAACAGTGCGAGTCATCGTAGTGCCATAGTTAGCTCTGAGCGATTCATCTCGGTCCTTCTCTATGTGGATACCCAAGTATTTGAAGTCTCCCTCGCACCAAGTGATGGGGTAGTCCAGCCCAAATTGTGTCATGGATGTCGTGAGTGGGAATATGCACGACTTACCCCAAATAATTTGAACTCCGGAGAGTCTACCAAACCGTATAAACTCTCTGAGAATGGGGTTCAAGCGCTTGCTGGGATCGAGCACGTATAAAGTGATATCATCCGCATACATGGATACTAGAATTTGTCTCTGAAAGCATTGCAGCACGCTGTCATTGTGATGTTGTCGCAACTTTGCCGCCAGGGGCTCCGTAGCTATAGCAAACAGGAGCGGCGATAGGGGACACCCCTGCCTAGTGCTTCTGGTGACGGGGAATTCAGAGGAAAGTCTGCCATTAAGGAGTACTCTGGCCACTGGATTCTCGTATAGGAGCTTAATCCATGAAATAAATATTATCGGAAATCCCATTCGCTCCAGGATTCGGAACACATAATCCCATTCTAGAGAATCAAAGGCCTTAGTGGCATCGAGGAAAACGGCAGCCATCGGCTGGTCTTCGCGTACCGAGTTTAGAAGCGAGAAGAAAGTACGTAAATTATGTGACGTCGCTCTGCCAGGCACAAAACCCAATTGGTCGGGCAATATCAGGGTAGGGAGCAGGAGGCTGATACGAGTAGCAATCAGTTTGGCAAGTATCTTCACATCACAATTTAGTAAGGATAGGGGCCGGTAAGAGTCACATTTATTCGCCGGTTTCCCGGGTTTTAAAATTGATGTAATAAGTCCTACACGCATAGAGGGCGGCAAGTGGCCCACCTCAAGGGCATCTTCATAGACCTCCCGTAGTACCGGAGCCATAAAATCTATGTACGTTTTATAAAATTCTATTGGGATCCCGTCTAATCCCGTAGCTTTACCTGACCGCATATGCATGATCGCCTCACGCACCTCATCCAGCTCGAAGGGGGAACTCAAGAACGCCCTCTGTGCATCGCTAAGCCAACCAAGGGAAACATCGGCTAGATATTCTTGCAAGTGGAGGTCACCCGTCCTAGTGGACGTGTATAGTGTGCTGTAGTGCGCCACAAAAGAGTTTAGGATTTGTGCGGTGTCATTAAACACTTCTCCCTCCGGATTTTCGAGCTCCAGTTTAATATTAGGCACTCGTGCCAGTCTCATTGTTGCAGCCAAGGCCTTCCCAGGTCTCTCGCCTTCACTATAGCGGCGAGCAATTCAATACTTGCCCCTAAATTTCGATTCCCTAGCGGCTTCGTCAGTTTATTCAGAAATGTTATCACGTATATTCGAGAGTGTGGTATCATCAGGACAAATAACCAATGACGCTTCAAGGTTTTTAAGTTCCATCTCTAGTGTCGTCAGTCGTGCCACGATTTTCTTTAAAACCCCTGAACTCTTAGCGATACAGAACCCTCTCAAAGTCACTTTGAACGCGTCCCAAATAGTTTCTACGTCATTAACAGAATCTTTATTACGCTTGAAAAAATCTAAACATTCCTCGCGGAGCTCTTCCTGAAACGTAGCGTCAAGTAACATCGTAGGTTGCATTCGCCAGGCAGTGGTCGGGGGGCCTATATCTGCCGAGCGCAGAGTGATTTTCACCAGTGAGTGATCAGAGTATGTCCTAGGGAGATGCTGTGATTTAACAAGTGAGGTATAAAGCTGTGGCGTCAGAAATATATAGTCAAGTCTCGCCCATGAACGCGCTTGTGCCGTAAAATGTGTACCCTCCCTTGTGTCAGCGTGCAAATGTCTCCAGGTGTCTATCAAATTATGATCCGCGAGTGCCGCACGAAGTGTCGTTCTTGCCCTAGTGTAATGGTGAGGGGACGGGTGTGACCTGTCCAAAGTAGGGTCCAGGGTAGTGTTGAAGTCTCCCCCCCAGATGAGCTGTTGCAGGCTTGTCCCCACAATTGCCGCCCACAGATCCGTGAAGAATTGAGGATCATCAATGTTGGGACCATAGCAGCACACCAAGGTGACCGCAATGGTTCCTAGCCTGCCCCACATCATACAATATCTTCCCTGAGTGTCAACTGCAGTACCAGCCATAGTAAAGGGGGTACCTTTCCGTACCAGTATCGCTGTGCCCCTAGCATATGTTGAGAAGGACGAGAATACCGTGTGAATCGCCCATCTGTTGGCAAAGGTGTGGACAGCCTGTGCCTTAAAGTGAGTTTCTTGGAGAAAGGCTATATGCACTGAGTGGCGGTCCAGATACGATAGAATTTGACGCCGTTTCCTAGGGTCTCCCAAGCCCCTCACATTCCATGTCAATACATTTAAATCAGTATCCCCCATGAGTGGTGTGGTCTCTCAACCTTAGGTAGCATATTAGGTACATCCGTGAGGTTCTGAAGTCATGAGTAGCCGCATCAAGGTCTTGCTCTGTCACATTGGGCCAATGGTCAAACAGACCGAGCCCTAAGGTAATACACATGCTGGTGTAATCTTGTGGATCTATGCTTGTGTGTACAAAATGCATTGCGAGAATGTCCTCCCGCCTACCATCCTCACAAAGGCCTGTCGGATCTATATGTAGCAACTCTTCGATAGCCATTGCGTCCAAACTTATACTGTAATTAGCAAACACCCAACCCTCCCTTTCCCTCAACTGAAACAACTCCAAGTTTCCAAAGGCAGAAGCCCCTACCATAATGTCAACTGTTAATGCGGTAAGTCCTATCCAATACAATGCAAGGCCTCGTGCCCCTTCCTCCCCCCATCTAAATAACATTGGATACATCCAGCTCCGTACCACAAACCAGGACATAACTGCAGTTAAGCCTAAACTATAATCCATGTTATTCGCTCCTGCAAGTATGAGTCGCAACTCGTATCTCAAACAATCGGCATCATGCATTTTCAATAATAAGACAACCAAATCATGGATGATAGCATAGAAAACCCAATTTGTCTCAAAAAGCCCAATACCACCCCCCACCCACTGAAGCATCTCCAACTTGCCAGAATCCCCATCCCCCCTCCCTTAGCAACCATTAAACAACCCAACATTTGCAATAGAGTCAACATGTCCATTGGGGTACACCCTATGGGGTTTGTCTAAGGTGCGCACATAGCCACCCCCTACACCTTGCCCTTCGTCCTGTTCGGCCGCATTCGGGCGCATTCTAGGGAAGGGGGTGGTACCTGGAATACATTACCACCAACAGTCCAGTACCCGTCCATGGGACACACCATCGGCAGCAGCGTCCTTTCACATTTGAAGCCCTCCTGTGGGCCTCCAGGTAATGTCAATGGGATATCCCAACACCCCGGGGATCAGAGCTCCATTTTAATCATCTTCATTTGGCGAGTGGACATCGTCCTGTCTCTCGCCGCCATTGTTTCTGTGCCCAGAACGTTCCCGTCTCAAAGTCTTCAGAAAATCTTCCACCTGTTGCGGATTCGTGAAGAAGTGTTGCTTAGCTTGATGAGTCACTCGCAACCTCGCAGGATACAGCAGCGCATATTCCACCTGTAGTGCACAGAGTTTTTTCTTGACTTCAAGGAATTTACGTCGTTGTTCCTGCACTATAGGCGTAAAGTCTGGATAGATGGAAAAACTGACACCCTCACACGTGAGATTTTGGTTGGTGTGTGCTGCTCGCAGCGCAGTATCTCGGTCCCGGTAGTTTAGGAGCCGTGCAATGATGGGTCGCGGAGGGGCTCCAGGCTTAGGCCGTGGACCAAGCGAGCGGTGTGCCCTTTCGGCGATAAATTGTTTGGAGAACGCCTCAGGCCCAATAGCAACAATGAGTATCTTCTCCACGTATTCTTCCATGCGCCCCGTGTTAGTGGATTCCGGCACGCCTATTACGCGAATGTTATTTCGCCGGCTGCGAGCCTCCAGCTCCTCATTCTTCGCAGCAATAACTCTGAGGACAATGTCCATTCTCGAGAGCTGCGTGGTATGTGAGGCCGTGGTGTCATCGTTTTCAGATATTCGCCTTTCAGTTTCAGTGATGCGCTCTTCGTGTACATCCATTTTCTGTACGATGGCGACCATTCTTGACGACATCCGGTCGACTTTGTCCACTATTGTGGCAAACTCCTGCATCATTTCTTGCATCATCTGTTGCATTTCCGACGTGGAGGAGCTAGAACTCGTTCCAGTTGTCGATGGGCTTTGGGAGCCCCCTGCATCCGGCGCGCTCCGCAACCCTTTCTTTGAAGTGGTGGACTCAAACGTTAGCTTAGGTTGCAGATTATCCTGTTTGCCCATGGTGGGTCTCTTGTAGGGACTCGCAGCGGTAGGTGAGAGTCGCTTTTCACGTTCTTCCCGGCGAGGGATGGAGCTTGTATTCATGAGTACAGTGCAATGCGACTGGGTGTCTCCTCCACCAAGATGCTGAAACGTCCGAGCAGTCTATACCAGATGTGGAATACGGGCTGGTGAAATAGGCTCAATGCACCGCCTCTGGTAGAGTGATCCCAGCTACATACAGCCCTGCGGCACCCATAGCAATTTCAGTGAGAATATGAGGCTGGTGAGGCAGTTATGGACCTCCAACCCCACCATGCAGAAAGTCAGGGAACCGTCCTGAGTGGCTGCCCGCGGTCCCAGGTAGCAAGTCGGGCCTGCCCACGTGGCTCAGTAGATAGTCTCCTCTCAATCAGGGCAGATAGAGCAGGACCGTGGGGACACCATACTGCAGGCCAAGACAGTGCGGCGAAAGTCGGTAGGACCTGCGGCAGAGTAGCGCCTCCAATATGGCCGCATATGCTGGCCCGCAGCTCCTCTAGTAGCAATGAGCGGCAAGGTGGACACAATCACCTCAGGATATTGTCAATTGTCCCTCTAAATCTGAGCATTAGACTCCATGATACGCGTCAGGCAACTTCAGTAGTTATTTCGCCCTTGTCAACGGCCCTCTGTGCTGTGTGCTTAGGTGTGTCTATCTGCGGCCTATAGGCTCCACAATAAGCTGTAGCGAGCGCAGAGGCTCGTCAGGGTGTCTCTGCGTGGGTAGGAGTCTTCCTCTACCGCACCACGCAGTAGTCGAGTCTCGTGCTCCCTCCGCGAGATGCACACAGATCACCCCTCGGGGACTAGGCACCTCAGCGGGGGGTCTGCGCCTTGCCCAGGTAGGTTCTCGCACGTAGCTACAGCCTGTTTAAAATGTCCAGGAGTGGGGAGGGGGGGGGGTTTAGACCTCTCGATCGGTGCTCCGCAGTCTGCAGGTACACGCAGATGCCCTCGCGCCTAGTTACGGCGGCACTTAGAAGTCCATAAGCCCCCTTCTAGGCAGCGCGTCTCGCCGCAGTTCTCAGTCTTCCCCCGCCCGCCGCACAAACCTCAGTCGCTTTTCGTATAGGTGCCGCCAATGCCAATAATAGTGTCCATTACTACTCCGGTGCCTCCTGGTCTCTCGTCCTGCAGCAGCGCCGAAAGGTGGGCACTTCCTAGCGATCTTCCTCCAGAGGCCTGTGTGCCTCGTGGTGCGCTGCAGTCTGGCGTAGTCCGCAGGCCCCCTCAGCACGCTCCGCCCAGCACCAGCTCAGCTCATGGTCCAAACTCCGCTGCTTCCAGCTTTGTAGCGGTACGACGTGGAGCTCTGAAATTTTCACCGAGGTGGCATAGTGGTATCCTCTGCACTCGTGTGTGGTTTGGTCGGGCAAGGAGTCGGTTAAGTAGGATAAATGACGGATTTTGTTTCCATATTTACAACAAGGGGTGGTGAGGGACAGAGTCTCTGAATTAAACAGAATACTCTCACCCAGTCAAGAGATCAGGGCTAGATCCAACACCGTTTTTTAGCTCACTGCACCATCCCAGTTTCAGAACCTGGCTGTATGCAAATTAGTCTGTTCCTGTCCCAGTGCATGATGGGAACAGGGCAAACCAAACTACAAAAGCCAATTCTTACACTGGGAAGGAAACAAGCTACCGGGGACCGGTTTCTGGCATTTCAGCCTCTTCGGCCCGGCTTGCTTGAATCCTGATGGTGCAATGAGCAAGGGACTCACATCTGAGTATACCCTTCCACGCTTAGGGTGGACAAAAATATTTACAACAAGGGGTGGTGAGTGACAGAGTCTCTGAATTAAACAGAATACTCTCACCCAGTCAAGAGATCAGGGCTAGATCCAACACCGTTTTTTAGCTCACTGCACCATCCCAGTTTCAGAACCTGGCTGTATGCAAATTAGTCTGTTCCTGTCCCAGTGCATGATGGGAACAGGGCAAACCAAACTACAAAAGCCAATTCTTACACTGGGAAGGAAACAAGCTACCGGGGACCGGTTTCTGGCATTTCAGCCTCTTCGGCCCGGCTTGCTTGAATCCTGATGGTGCAATGAGCAAGGGACTCACATCTGAGTATACCCTTCCACGCTTAGGGTGGACAAAAATATTTACAACAAGGGGTGGTGAGGGACAGAGTCTCTGAATTAAACAGAATACTCTCACCCAGTCAAGAGATCAGGGCTAGATCCAACACCGTTTTTTAGCTCACTGCACCATCCCAGTTTCAGAACCTGGCTGTATGCAAATTAGTCTGTTCCTGTCCCAGTGCATGATGGGAACAGGGCAAACCAAAATACAAAAGCCAATTCTTACACTGGGAAGGAAACAAGCTACCGGGGACCGGTTTCTGGCATTTCAGCCTCTTCGGCCCGGCTTGCTTGAATCCTGATGGTGCAATGAGCAAGGGACTCACATCTGAGTATACCCTTCCACGCTTAGGGTGGACAAAAATATTTACAACAAGGGGTGGTGAGGGACAGAGTCTCTGAATTAAACAGAATACTCTCACCCAGTCAAGAGATCAGGGCTAGATCCAACACCGTTTTTTAGCTCACTGCACCATCCCAGTTTCAGAACCTGGCTGTATGTAAATTAGTCTGTTCCTGTCCCAGTGCATGATGGGAACAGGGCAAACCAAACTACAAAAGCCAATTCTTACACTGGGAAGGAAACAAGCTACCGGGGACCGGTTTCTGGCATTTCAGCCTCTTCGGCCCGGCTTGCTTGAATCCTGATGGTGCAATGAGCAAGGGACTCACATCTGAGTATACCCTTCCACGCTTAGGGTGGACAAAAATATTTACAACAAGGGGTGGTGAGGGACAGAGTCTCTGAATTAAACAGAATACTCTCACCCAGTCAAGAGATCAGGGCTAGATCCAACACCGTTTTTTAGCTCACTGCACCATCCCAGTTTCAGAACCTGGCTGTATGCAAATTAGTCTGTTCCTGTCCTAGTGCATGATGGGAACAGGGCAAACCAAACTACAAAAGCCAATTCTTACACTGGGAAGGAAACAAGCTACCGGGGACCGGTTTCTGGCATTTCAGCCTCTTCGGCCCGGCTTGCTTGAATCCTGATGGTGCAATGAGCAAGGGACTCACATCTGAGTATACCCTTCCACGCTTAGGGTGGACAAAAATATTTACAACAAGGGGTGGTGAGGGACAGAGTCTCTGAATTAAACAGAATACTCTCACCCAGTCAAGAGATCAGGGCTAGATCCAACACCGTTTTTTAGCTCACTGCACCATCCCAGTTTCAGAACCTGGCTGTATGCAAATTAGTCTGTTCCTGTCCCAGTGCATGATGGGAACAGGGCAAACCAAACTACAAAAGCCAATTCTTACACTGGGAAGGAAACAAGCTACCGGGGACCGGTTTCTGGCATTTCAGCCTCTTCGGCCCGGCTTGCTTGAATCCTGATGGTGCAATGAGCAAGGGACTCACATCTGAGTATACCCTTCCACGCTTAGGGTGGACAAAAATATTTACAACAAGGGGTGGTGAGGGACAGAGTCTCTGAATTAAACAGAATACTCTCACCCAGTCAAGAGATCAGGGCTAGATCCAACACCGTTTTTTAGCTCACTGCACCATCCCAGTTTCAGAACCTGGCTGTATGCAAATTAGTCTGTTCCTGTCCCAGTGCATGATGGGAACAGGGCAAACCAAACTACAAAAGCCAATTCTTACACTGGGAAGGAAACAAGCTACCGGGGACCGGTTTCTGGCATTTCAGCCTCTTCGGCCCGGCTTGCTTGAATCCTGATGGTGCAATGAGCAAGGGACTCACATCTGAGTATACCCTTCCACGCTTAGGGTGGACAAAAATATTTACAACAAGGGGTGGTGAGGGACAGAGTCTCTGAATTAAACAGAATACTCTCACCCAGTCAAGAGATCAGGGCTAGATCCAACACCGTTTTTTAGCTCACTGCACCATCCCAGTTTCAGAACCTGGCTGTATGCAAATTAGTCTGTTCCTGTCCCAGTGCATGATGGGAACAGGGCAAACCAAACTACAAAAGCCAATTCTTACACTGGGAAGGAAACAAGCTACCGGGGACCGGTTTCTGGCATTTCAGCCTCTTCGGCCCGGCTTGCTTGAATCCTGATGGTGCAATGAGCAAGGGACTCACATCTGAGTATACCCTTCCACGCTTAGGGTGGACAAAAATATTTACAACAAGGGGTGGTGAGGGACAGAGTCTCTGAATTAAACAGAATACTCTCACCCAGTCAAGAGATCAGGGCTAGATCCAACACCGTTTTTTAGCTCACTGCACCATCCCAGTTTCAGAACCTGGCTGTATGCAAATTAGTCTGTTCCTGTCCCAGTGCATGATGGGAACAGGGCAAACCAAACTACAAAAGCCAATTCTTACACTGGGAAGGAAACAAGCTACCGGGGACCGGTTTCTGGCATTTCAGCCTCTTCGGCCCGGCTTGCTTGAATCCTGATGGTGCAATGAGCAAGGGACTCACATCTGAGTATACCCTTCCACGCTTAGGGTGGACAAAAATATTTACAACAAGGGGTGGTGAGGGACAGAGTCTCTGAATTAAACAGAATACTCTCACCCAGTCAAGAGATCAGGGCTAGATCCAACACCGTTTTTTAGCTCACTGCACCATCCCGAAGAGGCTGAAATGCCAGAAACCGGTCCCCGGTAGCTTGTCTCCTTTCTGGTGAAGAATTGGCTTGGTAGTTTGGTCTGCCCTGTTCCCATGATGCACTGGGCCAGGGACAGACTAATTTGCATATAGCCAGGTTCTGAGCTGGGATGGGGCAGTGAGATAAATAACGGTGATGGATCTAGCCCTGATCTTTGGACTGGGTAAGAGTGGTCTGCTTAATTCAGACACTCTGTTCATCACCAATCCCTTTTCTGTATCGATTTTGGCCACTATAAGTGTGGCAGGGTATACTCAGACATGAGTCCCTTTCTCACTGCTCCATCAGGATTCAAGCAAGCCGGGCCGAAGAGGCTGAAATGCCAGAAACCGGTCCCCGGTAGCTTGTCTCCTTTCTGGTGAAGAATTGGCTTGGTAGTTTGGTCTGCCCTGTTCCCATGATGCACTGGGCCAGGGACAGACTAATTTGCATATAGCCAGGTTCTGAGCTGGGATGGGGCAGTGAGATAAATAACGGTGATGGATCTAGCCCTGATCTTTGGACTGGGTAAGAGTGGTCTGCTTAATTCAGACACTCTGTTCATCACCAATCCCTTTTCTGTATCGATTTTGGCCACTATAAGTGTGGCAGGATATACTCAGACATGAGTCCCTTTCTCACTGCTCCATCAGGATTCAAGCAAGCCGGGCCGAAGAGGCTGAAATGCCAGAAACCGGTCCCCGGTAGCTTGTCTCCTTTCTGGTGAAGAATTGGCTTGGTAGTTTGGTCTGCCCTGTTCCCATGATGCACTGGGCCAGGGACAGACTAATTTGCATATAGCCAGGTTCTGAGCTGGGATGGGGCAGTGAGATAAATAACGGTGATGGATCTAGCCCTGATCTTTGGACTGGGTAAGAGTGGTCTGCTTAATTCAGACACTCTGTTCATCACCAATCCCTTTTCTGTATCGATTTTGGCCACTATAAGTGTGGCAGGGTATACTCAGACAAGAGTCCCTTTCTCACTGCTCCATCAGGATTCAAGCAAGCCGGGCCGAAGAGGCTGAAATGCCAGAAACCGGTCCCCGGTAGCTTGTCTCCTTTCTGGTGAAGAATTGGCTTGGTAGTTTGGTCTGCCCTGTTCCCATGATGCACTGGGCCAGGGACAGACTAATTTGCATATAGCCAGGTTCTGAGCTGGGATGGGGCAGTGAGATAAATAACGGTGATGGATCTAGCCCTGATCTTTGGACTGGGTAAGAGTGGTCTGCTTAATTCAGACACTCTGTTCATCACCAATCCCTTTTCTGTATCGATTTTGGCCACTATAAGTGTGGCAGGGTATACTCAGACATGAGTCCCTTTCTCACTGCTCCATCAGGATTCAAGCAAGCCGGGCCGAAGAGGCTGAAATGCCAGAAACCGGTCCCCGGTAGCTTGTCTCCTTTCTGGTGAAGAATTGGCTTGGTAGTTTGGTCTGCCCTGTTCCCATGATGCACTGGGCCAGGGACAGACTAATTTGCATATAGCCAGGTTCTGAGCTGGGATGGGGCAGTGAGATAAATAACGGTGATGGATCTAGCCCTGATCTTTGGACTGGGTAAGAGTGGTCTGCTTAATTCAGACACTCTGTTCATCACCAATCCCTTTTCTGTATCGATTTTGGCCACTATAAGTGTGGCAGGGTATACTCAGACATGAGTCCCTTTCTCACTGCTCCATCAGGATTCAAGCAAGCCGGGCCGAAGAGGCTGAAATGCCAGAAACCGGTCCCCGGTAGCTTGTCTCCTTTCTGGTGAAGAATTGGCTTGGTAGTTTGGTCTGCCCTGTTCCCATGATGCACTAGGCCAGGGACAGACTAATTTGCATATAGCCAGGTTCTGAGCTGGGATGGGGCAGTGAGATAAATAACGGTGATGGATCTAGCCCTGATCTTTGGACTGGGTAAGAGTGGTCTGCTTAATTCAGACACTCTGTTCATCACCAATCCCTTTTCTGTATGGATTTTGTTTCCAGGCTGCAGGAGCCTCATGTTAGTGCGGCCATTCTGCTTGTGCGCCCTCTAGCGCCCCCCATGGTGTGTGCTTGTTAGTTGGGTTTATAAAAGAACAAGAGCACTCCGTATGTCCGTGTGAACAGTGGAATCAAGCCTTCCTTGGCAAATAATCACATGGAACTCATTTTAGGAAATATTTATTATTTCATAGACTTTTCTCTACAAAATAAATCTATTACAAAAAAACTCATGGAAATATCATACATTCTATCCATGGATAGGAAAAAGAAGAAAGAATCAGCAAAGCCAGTATTTTTTAAGAAACAGCTGCGGTTCAGCTGAACCGAGTTTATTAGAGCAATGAATAGTAGTTTTGAACATATAGATGTGTGTGTTTTTTCAGGTAGAGTGAGTGAACCCCAAGTGAAAAGACAAACCAAAACTGAGTTTGAAAACATGAAGGTAAAGTGCAATTATGAACATATACAGTATATTGGTTGATTTACAGCAACATACAGCTGTTTTTTCATTTGGTGCAATTCCAGACACAAAACAATCAATTTTTGTATCACACCCCAAAGAAGCATTCTTTCTGATTCTGGGACTAAACCAAATGAAATAATTATATGAATAAAATGTACTAAATGCCATCAGCAATTAACAACATTGTCAATTGAAGATATACTTCTTTCACCATTTATGTAAGGAATTGTTTCTTGTTTGAAGAAATAATATATGCACAACCTTTAACAGCGTTTGCAAGTACGTTTTTAATCATACCCATGTGACATTTTAATTAGTGCCAGAGCTTATGAAAGAAAATATCATTAGTTGGCAGATCGGCTTTAACTAAAAAAAAATAACACATTTCTTTCTTCCTGCAAAACAACATTTACTCACCGCAACTTTGAAGATTTATAATCTGATAAAAGGAAGTAACAGGCAGTGAGAGTCAGATCTATGCAACTGCTCAGGGTCCAACTGTGGAGCAGACTAAAGCACACAAAAACAACACGGAGCATGAGAGAAGCTATGTGACTGGAAAGGACAGGATAACCACCCTCTCTCCACAGTAGACTGAGGGGTTGTTGGCTCTGCACTCCACCAGCCATCCATACAACCCAGCATCAGAAATATAAAGTGCACAGGTCAGGTTCGCCTTTAAAAAGTAATTGATCAGATTGACATGTGCACTTCAATTACACTGTAAAAACAGCTGTCCATCAGTACCACAACAATGATGTCACGTCATGGCCCTCCTCCTAGGCTGCAATGGCCTGGACCCGCACACTGAACTAATTAAATCTAATATGATTTTAAAAACTTCTAGCTTACGCATCAAGAATTTTCAATTCTATTAAGGACACGGAGGCAAGGATTATGCTTCTCTTATCTTTACTGACATCAACAGCAGCCAATAAACATTAAATTAGCATAACCCCAGAAGGACAACCCCCTCCAGTATGCATCAATTCCATAACGTCCATCAGTATATATGTCTCTGATGCCATACATCTTCCTCTTTCTTTGCGAAAAAACCTTCAAACACAGTCCTTAAACTCGACCGTTGAACTTTGGAACGCGCCGATCTTCCGTCGACCTGAACCGGAACTTATCCACAGGGAACTCTCCTGTTGATCCAGATTGAAATACCCCTCGACGGGAAACAACCTTTAAAACGCAACTTTTACAATGCCCTACCATTACAATGAAACTTTTACAATGCAACATTCATTACATCGTATGCCATTACAACGCAACAATTACAACGCATGACACTACAACGCATACCACTACAACGCATGTCATTACAACGCAGTCATTACAGCGCATACCATCACAACTCATAGTACCCTTACACTATCCAACACTTACCCTACTGTTGCATCCTTCAAAAGTCAGAATAGTAATTTTTACCCCTACACTATCCAACACTTACCCTACTGTTGCACCCCCCTGGAGTTAGAATAGTCATTTTTGACCCCTACACTATCCAATACTTACCATACATCTAATGTAATGGTATGCGTTGTAATGGTATGCGTCGTAAAGGAAGTATGCACTGTAATGGAATGCGTTGTAAAGGTACTTTTTAAAAATTTGTTGTAATGGCCTGCATTGTAATGGAATGCGTTGTAATGGATGTTGCGTTGTAAAAAATGCGTTGTAAAGGTATGCGTTGTAAAAGTATGCGTTGTAAAAGTATGCGTTGTAACGTCATACATTCCCCCTCGACTCCTTAAGCTGGTTTATTCTGCGCTCCTGAAAAAAGACTATAGGTCGTAACAACCATTCACTGAATGTACTTCCAACAAGAATACGGGTGGGCAGAAACCTAACATCATAAAACGTAATGTTTGTATATAATCACATTTGTCAATCAGAACAAATCAAACCGTATAAAATATAATATAGTTTCTAGGGTGTGATAATTCTCGCCTCCGTGTCCTTAATAGAATTGAAAATTTTTGACGCAGTAGCTAGAATTTTTTTAATTTTATGTCAGTCCACTGAGGCTTTAGATTATGCTAGTTCAAAGTTGATCCACCACCATTGTTGCTACATCAACAATTGGTTTATGATAAAACGTCTTGAAAGTAGAATCAGAAGACCAATCCGCCGCAGTCATGATATTTTCCAAACTTGAACCTGTAGTAAAGGCTTTAGAAGCCATAGCTCCTCTTACAGAATTGGCTCCAAAGGCGGTTGTATCAATACCTGACAAAAATTCAACTACCAAGAGACCCACCTCACCAACGTTGCGGCAGTGACTGGGCGGAAAGGTCTCTGTAAGGAAATCAACAATTGTCCTGCAACTTCATTTCTGAACTCTCAAGTGCAACACTCATAACATTTCAAACATAGTACAACACAAAAGTTACTGTGATGCGGAAACACAGGGTAAGAAACACATTTAGAATTTGTTTTTAGTTCTTTTTGAAATAACAAATGAAACCCCAGACGAGTGAATACCCTACCTGCTAAGTCCAGTGGTCGTACATCAGAGACTCTTCTACATGAAATTAAACATAACAAAATTGTCAGTTTCACAGACAACTGTTTACGGGATAAGCCCTCAATTGCTGGCCAATACCTGAGAAAACACAGAACTGCATACACATCCCACAATTCTGAATATCGAGGTTTTGGAGGGTTCACCAACCTGATGCCTCTCATCACCTTGCATACCAAGGAATGTTCCCCCACCGGTTTTCCGTCCACATGAGGATGACCTGCTAAAATTGCAGATCTGAAATTGTTACCTGTCCTTGAAGCCAAACCTTTCTTGCCATATCCAACAGGAAATTAACTATAGAATGAATTCCGGATCCCACGGGATCCCCCTGCCGTTCAGCACACCAATTAACCCACTTCCGCCAAGCTGACTCATATCGCTTATGCGTAGCAGGGGCCCATGATTGAGACAAGAAAATCATTGCTTTCTCTGAATCTCACCGGCATTTGCCAACGTCTCCGGAAAGTCTCCATGCCATGAGGGACAATTTCTCCTGAAGAACCAACGTATGGGGTTGACCCAGAGGGTTTGTCAAAATTTCTGGAAACGATATCAGACATATTGGAGGCACACATGACCAGGTCAGTGCTACTGGGAACCACGCTTGTGCTCTCCAACACGGGGATATCAACATCACTTCCGCCCCCTGTCTGCGAATCTGCGCTAAGACTCTCTGAATCATGACAAATGGAGGAAATGCATACAGCATACCTGTCGTCCATGATTGAAGGAATGCGTCAGAGTTGATCGTCTGAGGATCTGGTCGCCAACTGTAAAACCGCGGTAGTGGCACATTCAGCCTGGACGCAAATAGGTCTATCGAACAAGGACTCCACTTGTCTTTCAATTCATTTGAGAGAATATTCTGGGGTGAAGATGCCAATCGCTGGAATATCGAAGGAAACGTGAGTTCCAATCCGCCACCACATTGGTGCTGCCTGGAATTTACTCCGCCGTCAGCGAGATGTGGTGGAGGAGGCAATAATGCCATAAATCTTTGGCTATTTCCACTAACAGCTGGGATCTTGTGCCACCCAGACAGTTGATATATCTCATTTCAGAGACATTGTCCATCCTCAGGAGTATGCAACAACTCGCTTTCTGTGGCAAAAGTGTCCTGATCGCAAATGAGCCCGCCAGTAGCTCCAGACAATTTATGTGGAGTTTCAGCTCCTCCGGGGAACATCTGCCCCAGTCTCCATGGATCTGCAATGGGCTCCCCAGCCCCATCTGCTGGCATCCGACTCAATCACGACTTCTGAGACTGACGAGAAAATGGCCTTGCTATTCCATGCATCCATGTGTTCCAACCACCAAGAAATTTCCGTCTTGGGTTCCTAATTTAACAAAATCTGTTCTGTGTAGCTCAGACCCTTGCGTAAGTGCATCATTTTTAACCTCTGGAGTGCCCTGTCATGAAGGGGACCCGGGAAGATGGCTTGAATCAACAAGGCTAACAGGCCCACTAACCTGGCCAACGTCTGTAAGGATATAGTCTGAGAGACAAGTGCTCTCCTCAACTCCTTCTTGATGGCAATTCTTTTCTTCAAAGGAAGCAATAATTGTGCCACTACCGAGTTCACTTGGAACCCCAAAAACTCCATCGACTGTGCTGGAGTCATTATAGACTTGTCCGAATTGATGACAAATCCCAACTCCTGTAGAAGTTGCGTCGTCCACGTTAGATGTTGAAGAACAGTGGCCACACTCTGAGCCATTATCGGGATGTCGTCCAAATAGAATATGAGACTGTCCTTCTCTCGCTCAAAAACTGCACTACCGGAGGAGCCTAGCGACGAACGAAGATGGCCGCATAAGCTCTCGGCTCCGTCGACCTCCTCCTGCTGCTTGAATATCCTGTTAAAAATCCTGCTTTTTCGCCTAGCCCCCGTGTGGGTGACCTGTTGCAGATACTGGCGGTGTGGTCCTGGGAAACTTACGACCCGGATTGCCGGAGTTGCATCGAGTGGAAGTCCTAGGCCTAATGCTGACCGAGAGCCGGGACCTCGAGTACTGACCCTGCCGGGTTGCAGTGCAACAACGGCGGCCGGGGGACCCAGACACGGTCCGGTCAATAAGGGTGGAGAGCAACCTGCCCCTGGATTGGTGGAGAGCCTGCGGTTCTACCCGCATTGAGGAGGTGTAATGATCCTGTGAGGGCTGAGTGGTCGGGGTCCCCTTCTCGGCGTTCCCTTCCCGCCGGGGTGGGGCCCCCGTCCGAGAGGCCTTATCGCTGCTGTTCTGTGTGCCTCCTGCCCCCACCTGCCCTCATCGCACTTCGGTCCCTGGGGGAATCGGGTGACCCGAAGGGCGCACTGATGTCTGGAGTTGATGAGTTTGCGGCGGTGCGGGGTGAAGAAGAGCCATCATTGCGAACCGTGATGGCCGCCATTAAGGGTCTGTGCTCCTCTATGGTTGCTCTCCCACATAAGTCGATCGCGGATGACACCGAAACTGCCCGATCGCATAATGACTCTGATCTGTCTGGTCCCCCTAAGCGAGCCGTTTCTCCCACTTTGATCCCGCAATCTACGACTCGAGGCCCATCTAGTGTCGAAGCATGGATAGCAATGTCTGTACCGCAGTGTGCGACTGAATCTGCCGTCATGGTGTATCGTCCGTCCACGTTTACGAGTCCGCCTGTGGTCGTGTTCACGTGCTCGTCCCCCAATGACTTTATTGAAACTGTGACCCGACGGAATCAGCGGGCATCTACCGATCGTGTGAGCTGTGCAGTGAGTTGGAGTATGGGACGGACGGGATCTGGTTGCACCGTGGTGAGTGTCATGGCGGCTGAGGATTGTGGTGGACTGTGGACATCCGCTGGACTCGCCGCACAGATTCGGGGCCTGGCTGGACTTTTGATTTATCCTGTGAATAGGCGGGTGCGGTGTGCGGAACTCATCGTGAACACTCGTAGAGGTCAAGGGTGAGACTGAAGTTCGACTTGGATGCTAGGGGTTCGTGAGGGACCCGGGATCCGCCATTTTCTTGTATTGGGGGCGAGGCGGTGTAGGACGTCTTTCCTGGGTTCTACCGAACCTACTTTGCTTTGTTGCTGCTTGTTTAATGACCAGGACTGTACGTCGCAGGAGGGGGGTAGTGTGACCGGGGATGCGTGATTCTCCTCCTCCCTTAACTTTTCCTTTCTTTCTTTTTCTGTGTTTCCTTCCTTCATAAATCTCTTTTCTACTATATTTCGAGTTTTTGGTCGCTGGGCGATAGGCACGCTGCTAGGGGGGTAGGCCGTAGCGATCTGCAGGGGTGCAGGGTGGGGGGTCGGGGGTGGGGTATTTTTGTTTTTCCTTTATCTGTTTCTATGGCCTTTTTCTCTTTTTAGTTTGACTGGACTTTCCTTTTTCTCTCTCTCCCTGGGTTGGGGGTCAGGGTATCGGGTTACTGTTTGGGCTTTTTGGGCTGTGCTGGGACTGTGGCCGCTCAGCCTCTCCCGTCACTGGATTCATCGGGTGGGGTATTAGTCGGAAACCTTCAGTAATGTATGCTTGCTTATATTGCTTGCTTCAAAATGTGGTTGTCTCTACAGTTGGACACGCTTCCCTGCCCACCCGATGATTGCATCTACTTTAGATCCCGTAGCCGGCCCCCTCCTGTTTTCCTTTCTCTCTCTTCTTCTTGTTAACATATGGAACTGTATTACGTATTTACCGTGTATATCCTGTTTTATTTTTAAAAATTGACCTCTCTTATCCTGAGTTGCTCTCCTGGGTGTGCCGTAACAGTTTGATGCTCTAATTTTGCTGCCATGCCTCCGGGATGTTTGGCTGAATAGCTGTGTGCACCCTTTTCTAAATAAAGGTCTTCCAAAAAAAAAAAAAAAAAAAAAAACAGCACTACCGCTTTGAGGAGTTTGGTAAAACACCAAGGGGGGGGCGAGAGTCCGAACGGCATTGCGGATAATTCATACCACTTGGACCCCCATTGTAACTGAATGAATCGTCCGTGCGGAGGAAAAATGGGTACCGCTAAATATGGTCTTTTAAATTGAGCCGCACCATCCAATTCCTTTCTAAGAGCAGGTCTCGGAGTAAGTGTATGCCTTCCATCTTGAAGTAGTGATACACAACCCAAGAGTTAAACTCCCTGAGATTTTGCATCAGCCGGAAGCCCTGATCCTTTTTTTGGAACTAGAAACACTGTGCTTTTAAAGCCGTGATAGCTGGCTCTACAATTGCCCCTTTATGCATCAGAGATGCCACTTTGCTGTCAAAAAAAGACCTCTCTACATGGGAAAAATGTAGCGGTCGTGATCTGAAAGTCTGTTGTGGTGTTGGGTAAAAATCTATCTGAAAACCTTGTACTGTCTGAAGTACCCAAGGGTCGCACGTCAGTGTCTCCCACTTGTGTATAAACCAAGCAATCCGACGCCCCACCTTGACATCCCCACACTGAATCAGGTTTGCCTGAGTAGGCGGCGTCTCTGTCGTTACTCTGTCCACGACAGCCTCCTTTCTGATGTCTGCCTCTACCATCACTATTTCTGGTGGGATAGAAATTGGACCACTGGGCTCCCCCACGTCCTCTCTGGTCGAAGCCTCTGGAGGTCTGGTTAAATCCACGGCTGGTTGCTGGACCCCTGAAGCGTCCGGCCCTGGTAAAAAGGCCAGTGTGGAAAACCTTTTTGATATTACTCTGGGCCTTGTCCAATGCCGAGAATGTTGCCACATATTTCCCCAACTCCTTGACAAACTTATCACCGAACAGTAACCTGTTCGCCAGGGTTACGGCTTCGGTCGTGGCCATGTCCGCAAGTTGCGGGTCAATCCGCATTAGGAACAATCTCCTCCTCTGGGTTGAAAATGCACAACAGGAAACAGAGGGTCCTGTGCGCCCATTCTAAGATCTCTGTCACGTCTAAGGGAGTGTTGGAATCTTTGGCCTGCACAGCCGCGTCGAGGATTATCGTGAGGGGACCAGATACATCCAGTAATTTATCCTGGCACCCTCTCCATGCCCTAGCTAACCTTTTTTTAGGATCTTTGGAAAATTTCTTTAGGAACGTGGCCATATTAGGGTCCAACTCTGGCGTGTCCGCCACTTTCCCCAGTAAGGCTGGTCTAGGGCATTCAGATCTTAGGGTAGCGCGCACATTGAGCTCAACACTTTGGCGGAGGTTCTCCTGTATGCAGTGTGCAACTCCCACACATGACACCCACTCACTGGACCTCAATGCACAATATTTCTGGGGTCAAGGAGCAGATTTTTATTAGTGGAGAGACTGCTCACGTTATGCGTCTTGGGCTTTCTCTTAGCTGCTTTTTTAGGCTCTTCTGGTTCCTGCTCAAAGTAAGAGGTATCTGGAGAGTCCTGAGAAGACTCTTCCTCGTCTCCTGGGTTCAAAAGGGATGAATGTCCAGAAGGGAGAGAACCGCCATAACCATGGTCTTCCATGACGTTGGACGCCACCTGAGAAAAAGACTTCCGCTGAGGAGTGTAGGGACGACTCACCCAGTGATGCCTTAAATTTGCACTTTCCATAATTCTGCAGGGGCTTAGTAAATGGCTGTAGAGCCTTGATTAATACCCTGTTCCCAGAACCCTGGACGTGGGTATCCAAGGCTTTCACCAGCTGCTCCTCCATCTGGTGCTCATAGGGCACCTCTTCAAATTCTGCATAATCCTTATAGTTGGCCCACTGGTCAACCTCCTCTGCGTAGTACGCCACTGTGCTAAGTATGGAGATGCGGAGGAGCTTCAGGTGGGGAGAAACCCAGGGGTGTCACTGATGCCAAAGGTATATACTGGAGGGTGAAGGAACAGCCTCCAGGTGCCCTCACTAACCTGTCCCTAGCGTGAAGAAGAAATCAGGCACTCAACCTATCACTAACTTGGTTCCAAAGTTTGCCAAATCAGATTTGTATTCTGTGGAGGGAGCCACCCCTCAATCCCCCCTCAGGCAGTGCTGTGCCTTCAAACGTTTACACCCCTGTAGGGCGTTCTTTGGGCTTGAGGATATACGCAGTGAAGCTCGTAAATCCATGGGAAGCCGATCGGTAAAGGATCTCCGAATAGGCTGCCCACGCATGCACGTGGCAATAAAAAAGGACTGCTCCTCAAGTTTGCAATGCGCGTCTGTCCAGCTCCCGCTCCACCCACTGAAAAGCCACTATGCATGCCAGAGCACTAATCCCCAATCAAAATAGACAGGAGCAACTGCAGCAATTAAACACACCCTCTAAGCGAAAAATACATCATACAATTAGCCATGAGTAATATGAGCGTGCACAACAGCATTAATTATTGCCAAGTACAAAACAAGTAATCATTCAAGAAAAATAAAAGACACTTAACTCGCTGCTGCAGCAGCAAAGAAAAAGGAAGTTGTATGGCATCAGAGACATATATACTGATGGACGTTATAGGATTGGTGCATACTGGCAGGAGTTGTCCTTCCGGGGTTATGCTAATTTAAAGTTTATTGGCTGCTGTTCATGTCAGTAAAGATAAGAGAAGCATAATCTGAAGCCTCCGTGGACTGACATAGAATAAAGGTGGTTTCAAGTGATGGGGCAATACTCTTCCTCCCCGCCCTTTATAGGCGAGCCACCCCTGGTGTGGGAGGGCAGGTTTGATAAACAGGCATGGAGGCTGCAGTAGGGGTTTAGAAAAAGGTTTATTGGTAGTAGAAATTGTTGAGATAGATTTTAAGGAGTGTTCTTGTGGTCCTTCGTCTTCGTGCGAGGTCTCCGATGATGTGGAAGGGTCGGAAAAAGATGTTGTCTTCTTTCCTGGTTCCTCTGGACCGGGGTGGTTACCCCGGAGGCTCATAGGAGTGAAAAGAACAAAAAGGAACCGTAAGAACAAATTCTGTCGCTAAAGCGTTTGGTTGTTTCCTTCACCACACCACAGTGCTCTATGATGCTTTAGTGCCACCAAGAAGGGACGGATCCCAAGAATATTGCCCAAGTCAGGGTTGAGATTTAAGGATACAATTCGGAGTGAGGAATATGGTATTCAGGCTAGTCTAAGGCTTGTGCAATAAGGAAGGCATACTATGGCCAAAACAGGTACAATGAAGGTGAAAGAATTACTATGGTGCAGTCCAGCTTCAACAATATGTGAATAAGAAACGAAAGAAAGCCAAAAAGAATCATGCACGTGCCTATTCCACCCTCCTCCCCATTCTCCGTCCCTCCCTTCCTTTACTTAACACCCTCGAGCCGTTTGTACTCACCGGCTCCCGCCGTAACTCTCCTGAGTCACGGCCACTCCCCAGCCACCTCCGGACACCACCAGTCCTCGAATCAGCTCTCCTCTTCGTCCTCCGGATCTCCAGCTGTTCGGACGTCCGACAAGGGTTTGCTGTACTCGGGTCCTGCGTCTTCTCTCCTGGATTCGGGTCCCGCGTCTTCTCTCCTGGGTTCGGGCCCCGCGTCTTCTCTCCTGGATTCGGGTCCGGCGTAAGCATGGGCGAATTTTGCGAATCTCGCGTTCGCGAATTTTGCGGATTTGCGAACTCGCAATCCGCAAAATCCGCGAATTCTCGCGAATTTGCGGTTTTTTTTGTGTTTGCGCGGGTTTCTGCCAGTTCGCGAGGGTTTTGTACAATCTCGCAAATTGCGAACTTACCTGTCGGGTCACAAGTTTCGCGAACCTGTTGTTTCTACGTGTCCAGCATGTTTGGGACACTCTTCTTCATCACTGCCACTCTCTGTCACCACTGCCACTCTCTGACTACTCATGCCACCCTCTGGCCCACCCATGCCACCCTCTGTTTCATCACAGCACCCTCTGGTTGTCCAGGCAGTGTACATTATTGTGGCAACGCAAGCACACCTTCCCTGCCTCAAGTGACCTGAATTAATTTGGGGCTGATTAATGTGTCACAGAATATTTTTTTAGCTGGCACCTGCTTCCTTAGTGCTTCCTGATTAGTGATCTTTTGCACTTGCTAAGTGCTTTCATTGTTGCAAAATTAGTTACAACACCTGCCCTGCCCCAACTGACAATAATGAATTAGGGGCTGATTAATGGATTTGAACTTCCAGCCTGGCTCCTGCTTGTCTCCCTTAGCTGTAATTCAGGACCTTTGTGGCATATGTGTAACTATTCTGAGGTCCAGAGCAGGGTCACATAATAGTTGCAACTGGCAACTGAACTCTGGAGGGGCCCCTCAGGAAGCACTACAGGAAATGGCTACTAATGATGAGCCTGAACTTTTGAACCTGGTAAGTAGTTTCAGTTTTGCTAAGATCGTATTTCTGCAATTTTGCACTTATTCGCGGGGCGCGAAGTTGTACTGGGAAGCCGCGAACTCACGCGAACAGTGCGAGCAGTGCGAGCAAAATCCGCTGCTCGCGGATTTGCGGATTTTGCGGGAGATTCGCAAATCTCGCGGATTGCAAATTTACCGAAAATCCACAAAATCCGCGAGCGAAATGGATTTTCCGCCCATGCTTAGTCCGGCGTCTGCTCTCCTGGATTCGGGTCCCGCGTCTTCTCTCCTGGATTCGGGTCCCGCGTCTTCTCTCTGCGCGCCGTCCCCTGTAACCGCTGCCCTTCTCATTGGTTCTGGAGTTCTCCATCCGGCGTACCGAGGCGGTGCTTCCGGGTTACGGCAGTCTGTGGATTCCTGAATAGAAATAGCAGAGGGACATGGACGTCATGGTCTGTGAGTGTGGCGCTGCTCCGAAACCCGCAACGGGAGACTCGTTTTTAGGGTATGTCCCTGCGCCCTCTCACACCTGGTTTTTAAATTCTACCGATTTCAGCTAATAGATTGCTTCTTCCACTGATTCTCTTGTACATATTTTTTTTACTGATTGGCTTGGACTAGAACACTTTGAATTTGCATTTTCTTATTGATTGCCCTTGGTCGTATAATTTCCTGTAGGTTAAATAGCATTATTTAATTGACAAGTTAACTTTTTTCTTTATTTGCAAGCTCTGGTGGTTTTGCATTCATTGAAAAGAACCCGTTAACTTTGAAAGTTTCATCTAAGCTAAAGAAAGCTGATAATATAAATATAAAAATGTTCATCAGCAAATTAGGTCATGGTCTCCCGTGGTTAATTTGAAGCAACACAGAACACATGTTCCTCGATTTACTGTAGGGTTGCCATATCTGTATTGTATTATAGTCAGTCAGTCAAAAAAGCTTTATTATTGGTTAAAAACCATAAAAGCACATGTATACAATAATTTCAGATAAAAGCATACCATTATACAACAATACTGTGTACTCAAAATAACGAGCAACACTTCCTAAAATGGTTTAAAATGGAATGATGAAAACATGACAATGTCCTATACAGATTAAAATAGTACAAAAAAGATAGGAAGAAAGGGTCGGTCCCGGCGCGTAATGGTATTAAAAATACCTTCTGGATTACGGTAGTTACGCTAGCGCAGTTAGGGCAGTTTGGCTATTTTTTATTTTGGCGCCTCTTGCGCACCACATAGACAGAAGGTATCTGGAGGTTGCAAACACGATCAGGGGGGTGGTGTCATATTTTAATATTCTAAATACCTCCCTATAGTCCCTGAGACCCCTGGACTTACATAGTTGGACGATCCATTTAGCTCTGGCCTTAGAGTAGAAATGGCAGAAGAGCAGAACATGCAGAACCGTTTCTTCACTACAATCAAACCCAGGGCAAGAGCTCGGTACATGGGGAGCGTTCAACCACTTGTTTGTCACAGCCCGCACTGGAAGTATTCCATGTCTAAATTGGACATATAACTTCTTTGCCAGTGGAGGCTGGATGTCGTCCAGGAATTTCCTAAATTGATAGTTATCTTTAACCTCCAGAAATCTATTGGTCAGCCTACCCAAAGATGGATTTGATGATATAAGGTCCATTCGGTGTTGTTTAAGTACAGCAACCAACAACCTCTTGGAGGTCAGGGCGCAAGTTTCCTCGGAAAAGAGCCACATGTCTCCCCTGCCCAATGCATAACAAAGCTGCTTAACGTGTTTTAGCCAGGGGATTTTTCCCACACCCCTTATGGTCACGAAGTCCCTTAGGTCCTCCCTATAGCTTAGGAGCTCTGGAGTAGACCAGAGTCGCCTCCAGTACAGCAGAGGGCGGTTTGAGATGACCTCCTGTATGGGGGCCAAACCCAAGTCTAACCGTAAAGGGGTCAGAGGTGTGCTCTGGGGAAGTCTCAATAGGCGCCTCATAAAACTATTCTCAGTGGTGGTCAGCGAGGTGGCGCTGACGAGGCCCCATAGCTCTACTCCATAGAGCGCCCCACCTCTTGCCTGAGCTTTATACATTTCCACTGGCGGCCCCAAGGATTTAAATGAACACTCATTATAAACCTTTAGTATACCGCCAGAGGATTGGGCCAGCTTCAAGTTTGCCTTGGCCATATGCGACCCCCATTCCATCCTGTCGTTTAGTGTTTCCCCTAAATAGTCGACAGTGGAGACTCTTTCCAACACCGAACCCTCCATATGGGGGTGGGGGCAGTTGGATGTTTTTGCGTTAAAAACCATGTATTTAGTTTTGGAAAGATTAATCTAGATCTACAGAAGGAGCAAAACGCCTCCAGTGTTCGCTGTAAACCCATAGGAGATTTTGATAGCAAGAGGGTGTCATCAGCGAGCATCAGGGCTGGTATCTTGTGGGCTGCTAAACTAGGAGAATCTAGATCCCTCGCTCCCTTTAGATGTTCGATCAATCCATTGAGGAACAAGGAAAAGAGTGTAGGGGCCAGCACGCACCCCTTCCTTACACCCTTTTCCACCGGAAAGGGAGCCGAAAGCTCCCCATTCCTCCCATACCTCACCCTTGCAAAAGTGCCTTGATGAAGACTTTGAACAATTGGCACAGATAAACCGGGGCTCCCAACTCTAACAATATCGCCCAGAGCTTGTCCCTCTGTACCAAGTCAAATGCGGATCGAAGATCCACAAAGATCAGGTAAAGACTCTCAGCCCCCATGGTCACCGTCTTCCAGTATACCAGCTGGAGTCTAAACAGTTGGTCATGAGTAGAGACCTTGGCACGAAAGCCCACTTGGAGGGAGATTAGGATGTGGTGGTCGTCCATCCAACTCTGCAACCTCGATAGTAAAAGGCAGGCAAACAGTTTCTGCAAGACCTCAATGAGGCTAATGGGGTGGTAGTTAGCCAGGTCGAGTGGGGAAGCCTTTTTATGGATGGATGTGGATGATCGCTGCACCCATCCAGGTTGGGGTATTTATTTATTTATTTATTTATAATTACATTTGTTAAGCGCACAGCTACCCGGAGGTTTCCCGGCGCTAAGGCAGACTAAACGGTAAGAAAAGGTGGGAGAAATAATAGACCATAGAGTTAAGTGTTGAAAAGCCAGGTTTTAATTCCCTTACGGAAAGTGAGGAAGCAGAATTCGGAGCGCAACAGTTGAGGTAAGGCGTTCCATAAGGAAGGGGCCAGCAGGGAAAACGAGCGTCCACCCATTTTGGCTCTGTTGATGCGTGGAATCATGAACTTATTCTGCGTGGACGACCTGAGTGTCCGGGGGGGAATATATTGCTGCACTAGGGCAGGCAGATAGTGAGGGGCCCTGCCAGTCATGATTTTATGCATATAGCAGAGTGCTTTAAACTTAACTCTGTTCTCAATGCGCAACCAGTGCAATTTCCGCATATGGGGAGAAACCGAGGATCTAGCAGGAAGGTGACAGATAAGGCGAACTGCCATATTCTGCACCACCTGGTACTTCCTGGTAACCTCCTTGGCGGCACCCAAGAGAAGGATGTTCCCATAGTCCAGGCGGGAGATGACAAGAGCCTGGACTACGGTCCTCAAGGTGTCTGCAGGCAGCATCCACATGATTTTTCTCAGCCACCTGATGATGGTGGTACAGGTGGCGGAGACTTTCACAGCGTGTTGCTTGAAGGTTAGCTGGTTATCGAAAAGGACCCCAAGATTGCGAGCAGACTCTGATGGAGTGGGTAGAGGACCCATCTCCGATGGCCAATGGTGTGGGCCCCAGAGTGAAGTGTCTGGGCCAAACAGGAGAAGTTCTGTCTTGTCCCCATTTAATTTTAGCTTGTGCTTCAGCATCCAATTCGATATTTGTTTCAGCCCGGATTGAAGAGAGGACGAGGGGAGATTTTTATTGGTGGAGAGGGAGTAGATGACTTGAGTATCTCCATGCCATGTAAAATGGCATTAAAGTATAGCAAAATGTAGGGAGCCCATACCTTCTGTTCACTCAAAAATAGATCTCCAGGGATCCTATCCAGACCGGGAGCCTTCAGGGAGGACAAGCTTCTAAGGGCCGCCTGGATTTCGAGCATAGTGCAGGGTAGATAATCGGTATCATTTGCATCCGATAACGCTGTAGCAAGTATACTCTTCAATAGTGAAACTGAGTCAGCTGGGGATGCAGTGTCAGTGTGGGAAAAGAGAGGCTTAAAGTGGGCTATCCAGACCTCTTCGCTCAGGTTGGGTATTATAGCGGACGACCCCTCTGGCGAGCCTGATCTGACTAGGTTCCAGAAGGCCCTGTAATCACGTCCGTCCAGGGCTTCTTTTATGCTTTCCCATCTCAAAGCCTCCCATTCCGACTTGGACTCCGTAATTATACTTTTGTAGGTGAGTCTAGCCCCTCTAATATAGGTAAAAGAAAAAGGGAGGTCTCCTTATAAATCCAATTGGGGACAAGGAGAATAGAGGTAAAGAACTTAACAAGTCCCAAAGTTCAACTCTTGAAGAAACCCTTTAGTGTATAGCCCTAACAACTCGAAATGCCAAATTCGTCGAAAAATATACAATCTTTAACTATATTAGACATATAGTGAAAACACAGGAATAACAAAAATTAAAAATTGAAAAAGCTTTGTGTGTTGATTTAAAAATTGAGCAATTGCTAAATTTAAAATTTTTGTTATTCCTGTGTTTTCACTATATGTCTAATATAGTTAAAGATTGTATATTTTTCGACGAATTTGGCATTTCGAGTTGTTAGGGCTATACACTAAAGGGTTTCTTCAAGAGTTGAACTTAGCCCCTCTAATACTCAACAGAGAGCCGGTTTTAACCTCCCTAACAAGAGCGCGTTTAGCAGCCCTACAGTTATTGTTAAACCATTGTGCCTGATTTTTTGCCCGTGACTTCTTGTTGACTGTAGTGTAGAAATAGTCTGCCAGAGTAGAAAAGAGGTTAGTGTGGAGATGCTCAAACTCCTGGAAATAGGAAAGATCATAGTTGTCAACCGGGAGTTCGAAGGCCTCTGCTAGGGAGCTGGCGACGTGTTGATAAAGCTCAGCTATTTTATCAGGAGCTAACGCAAACTTGGCCCACCTAATACGTCTGCCCCCGCCGCTGTAATTAAATTCGAGTCAGCGAAAGTCTCCAACGCCCCCAATTCATGTTGTTGTCCTAGTGTATATTTTATTGCTAGTGACAAAAGATTGTGGTCACTATCTACCCTGTGGATTACCGTGAAGGCCCTCGTTTGAGGCCAAAATTCCACATTGACCATAATATAGTCAATGGTTGTGCTTTTACCCACTCTGTTATAGGTGCTCTTTCCTGGGACATCAGGAGGTATTCTGCCGTTACAGGCTGTAAGGGAATGGGTTACTAGGAGCTTATTAATCTGGAGGGCCAAAGGCGTTAGGCGCTTTGCCGGGTACATGGAGCACTCCTGGATGTGCCAAACTCACCATTCCGGGGCCGAGCACCCAGTTCCACCGATTGACACACCGATCCCCGCCATCCGGTCCTGCCAGAGAAGCAGCTTTCTGCCAGGTAAAGGGCGGTTGGGTCGAACGCTGTTCTAATGTTGATAACGCTTCCCACTCAGCTGAGACTCCGGATGCCATCCCTGTTGGCGTGGAGTTGAGCGCCGATGCGCTGCGATCAGCTGTTCGCCCGCTCCTGAGGTAAGCTACGACGATGACGTACATCTGCTCCTGCCCCACCGTTTTTTTCCATGCTGAATCTCATCCGCCCACGGCCTCCCTTTTTTTTTTTTTTTTTAAAAGCCTGTAAAAGAAAATAACATGGTAAAAAGGCCTCTATACGAGGCTGCCCTATTCCGCTACCGCCGTCCAGCGAACCACAAAGCGCTGATGGAATCTTCTTAGTTGAGCCTCGCCACGTCCTGAAAAGATAAAGCAAAAATGAATTACAGCCTCCTGGAGGCTGGAAGGGCAGGACGTGGCGCGCAGGAGCCGAAGAGGCCGACTCCCGCGCTGCACGGCCTTTTAACCCTTCACAGGCCAGGCTGGATCTAAACGGCCTGGTCTTTGTTCCCTTCGTGATCCGGAAGTCACTTCCAGGTCACCAGGGAACCCAGGGCGAGTGGGGGACGGTGCACCCCGCCATAAGTGCAGCAGGGCTGATATCGGCCCTGACTTTCCATTTCCTTGATTGTTCCCCTGTGAAATGGATCAAAAAAACAAAAAAAATCACTTTGAGTGCAAATGTTATCTTTATCCGGCATTTTTGTATTTGAAAGTGCAGCCTCGGGAAGGAGAGAACAAAAAAGGTTAAAAATCCGAAAAATAAACACTAAAGCAAGACATAGTGGTCGCAAAGGGGCCAGATTATTTTTATTCACAACCACACACATTAGCGCCACTTTACAGAGTTTGCCAGTAAAGCTCTACTTTCATTTTCTTGTCTTTCTTTGAACAACATTGTTTTTCCAGGGTGGGGAAGTACACCATTCCAGGAGGTACTGCAATAACTTGTTGATTGTGTACAGTGGAAAACGTTTAAGTTTGCTTCTCGGCTCGTCTTTGGTCCAATCGCAATAAAACTAACAGGGGCCCCCTTCTAAATATGATAAATCCCACCCACCTTCCCCTCGCCACACTCATCTCACACCACCCACCTCCCTACAGTGACTGCTTTGTGCACTAGTATGAAGCGGTGTTTAATTTCACTTTGCAATTAAGCGTGCATGCACAGTTGGGAGTGCTTTGGTGTCTACGCTCACTAACCAAGACACCGCTTTCCTGTATTTTCTTTTTGCAGTTATAGCACAAACCCAAACGGAAGGTATTGGAGCACTTTACATAAGCACAAGTTCTCCAGTTCTAGAGTCGCAGCTCGCCACGCTAACATTTTCCAATGAGGACATTTGTATTATATTCAGCATGACTGCTCTGTGCACTAATATGAAGAGGTGTTTAATTTCATTTTGCAATTAGGTGTGCATGGGCAGTTGGGATCCCTTTGGTTTCTACGCTCACTAATGGGGACACCGCTTTCCTGTTATTCTTTTGCAGTTGCAAAAGAAAAACTAAACCAAGCAATACAGAGTGGTTGCAAAATAGGCAGATTGGTTTTATTCACAACCACACGCATTATTGCCACGTTACAGAGTTTGCCAGTGAAGAGTTACTTTCGTTTTCTCCTCTGTCTTTGAACAACATTGTTTTCCCCGGGTGGGGAAGTGCACCATTCCTGGAGGTACTGCAATACCTGGTTGATGCGTAAAGTTTAAAATGTTAATGCGATCCTTATCAGCGGATTTCCTTATATTAGTTTATAAAATGGGTACAGCGGTTCTGTGTTCAGGGATTTGATCTTTTTAAATCATACTGCTTATGTTTTGTAAGGATATAAGCAATGGACATTGAGACCCCTGCCGGCTCCTTAGTCATGTTCTTAACTTTTCAGGCGAAAACGTACAATGATTTCTGAATAATAAGTGTAAAAGCTTTAAGGTAACAATGTTGTTCCTGCTTACAT
Source organism: Lissotriton vulgaris (assembly GCF_964263255.1). Classification (NCBI taxonomy): domain Eukaryota; kingdom Metazoa; phylum Chordata; class Amphibia; order Caudata; family Salamandridae; genus Lissotriton; species Lissotriton vulgaris. The sequence continues at coordinate 1,892,213,098 of NC_141689.1, read as the reverse complement.
TTCACATGCTTTAATTAATCTTGCATTCCTTATGAGTGTTTGCTATTTCCAGAATGTTGTTACTTTTTTTTCAGCCAGCATATTACTCTTGTCTCCCCTCCCTCATAACCTATTTCCCGTTTTCTGGTTCTTCAGCACTGCAAGGTCATATAAATGTCAATAGTGCTATGCAAATATCATCACTCAGCTGCATACAAAAAAAAAGTAAAAAACATTGTAATTTTGAACGCCAAGAGCTCTAACTTTCACAAATTCGAAACCTATTGCATTGCAAATGCTTGTTTATACGTCCACTCCACTCCAAACCAAAACATATGGGTAAAAGGTGTTGTCATTTACAACGCCAAAAGCTGTGACTCACGTAAATGCGAGACCTATTCCATTGCAAATGTTGGTTGTGATCTGTGTTCAATGTATGTATGTCATGTCTTTGGTTATTTGTTTTTTTGATGTCCTATTCATTGTAATGCTTATTATTGTGTGTATCACTGTGGTAATGTATTTATGGTAGATATATACATCATCCTTGAAAAAGCCCCAGGCTTGCCAGCAAAACAGGCGAAACTTGTGTCAGCTGTACACTTTATGTCAGGTTAAACTCTAGATGATCCAAATAAAATGATTGAAAACAAAAAAGATTGTGGATATCCATTTATGAAAAGAAACAGTTACTTTTAATGCACACCCTATCTCTTCCATTTCAAGTTGTGTTTCATAGTTCTTAGTTCCGAAGTATACCAGCTTGCCTGTTTGTTGGATCTCCTGGGTTTGGGGTCTTGATTGGGGCAACTCTGTCAGCACAGTTGTGATCCAGGTGGAGTAGTTCTCAATTGTTGGTGGCGGATCCAGTCTGGGTGGTGTTGAGGGCGTCAGTCCACTGGTTCTCTGTTATTTTGCTCCAGCTGTGGTGGGAGGGGCTTGGATGCCTGGTGGTGGTGTCTTGGGATCCTGTGATGGTGAAGTGGACTTTGTATGGTCAGTCCAGGAGAGCTTGTGACATGACTGTACTTAATTCTGTTGTTGGCAGTAAAGACCATAGCGAAGCTGTCGCAGGACATTCTGGAATGCCTCTCATCCTGACTCAGACTCCAATCCTCTTTCTTCTCCCCTCTCCGACCTGAGTAGGCCTTTGGGAGGCAAGTGTAAGTGGACCACTAGCCCCCTGCAGAGCGGTTCTCTGTAATCTCTTTCTCATAACCCCTTGTACTTTGAGCTGGACAGTATCGTCCACTCACAATCCTTAGACTGGACCCTAGCCCCTGTTGTGCCTGACTACATACAGGCTCATGTTCGCAAAAGTTTTCAAAAGGAAGAGCATAATTGCCTCAGAGCTGAATGCCCTTGTCCCTACCTCCCCCTAAAATACTGCTGAGACCCCAGACATAGACCTGAGTATGCTTACTTTCCACAAAAATATGTGTGTAATCCCAAAAAGGGCATTGACCGTGTCTTACGAGCCTGCCAAGACAAACTGCTAGATGTCTCCGGACCCTTGCAAAGGATTTTAGAACTGGTCTTTGAGGTGCAAGTGACTGGGAGAGAGATGAACCCTGAGGTCCTTGCCGGTTGGGCCCAAAGGGTGTTCAGCCTTCATGGAAATGCCAATTGTTTGCTCTTGTCTGAACGGTGTAGATCGGTCCTGATGATAATTGATCCCAAGCTTGTAGATTTTAACCACATCTGCAGCTGGCCCATTATCACGATTTGCTCCCTGTGCTCTCGTACCCACCACCAGGGGGCCACATAGTGAGACTTTCCAGTCTTCTAATAAGCTTCCAGACACTCCCCTGCATGCATATCTTGACTTTCAGCCATTTCGACACTTATTGGGAATTGACATCCATTCCAAATCCATGCCGGGTTTTGTGACAGCCAGCCTCCTTATACTTGAAGCCAGCCTACTCATGCCTGAAACTCTGTTCCCCAGAATTCCCTGCTCACTGCTTTGTCTCCACCCCTGCAGGCCAAGGATGGGTAAAGGAATTCAGCTCACCTGTGGCTGGATGCTGCTAGCCTGCTCACACCTGATGCATATGATTACTGTGAGCTCTTTTAAGCCCCAGCTCCCTTCAGGCCAAGGTTGGTCATTGTAGCTGTATACCGGTGAGACCGATCTTTGTTTCCAGTGCTCCCTGAGCTTTAGTTATGCCTTGTTCATGACCTGCTGCTGTTTTCCTTGTTCCTGAATTAGCACTGACTGCAGTGCTACCTTGACCCCCGAGCCTTAGTATTCCTTGTTCCTGAACTGCATCAGTTTCCCTTCTCCTAAATTAGCACTGCTTGCAGTGCTACCTTGTTTCCTGAGTTCCTGAGCTATAGCTATTCCTTGTACCTGAATTAGCACTGCGTACAGTGCTCTTGTTTCCTGGGTTCCTGAGCTATAGTTATTTTTTGTTCCTGTTCCCGAGCTTCAGCTATTTTCTTGTTCCTGATTTGCATTGCTTGCAGTGCTCTCTTGACTCCTTGTTTCCTGAGCTGTAGCTAATTCCCTGTTCCTGAACTAGCACTGCCTGCAGTGCTACCTAGAATCCTGGGCTTTAGCTCAATTCTTGTTCCTGTCCGAGCACTGCCTTCGACGTTACTTTGTTTTCTTGGTTCCTTAACCTGCACTATTCAAGTATACCCTTGTAGCCTCCCCTTCTGTATATCCCTTTCCAGTCCCTGCCTTTCTTCCCAATTCCTTGGTTCCAGTTCTTAGTTTGCTGTCTTTCTATTCTGCTTTCTTGCTTCTGTTGCCTTGTATGTTTGTTACCTGCTTTCTGCCAAGTGTGCCCTGTGATTTCCTTCCTTTCCTGTTAAGCACTCCTCCCTGCTAGCTCCTTGTCTATTGTGCTTGTGTTTAGTTCTACCCTCTTGCTGTTACTGCCTTGCGTGTTCCTGTTTGACTGCCAGGATCCGTGGGCACAGCTGACTGCCTAGGTGGTGTTTCTTGTTCACTGTGAGTATTATCTTTGAGTTACATTTATAACATCACCGTAGGTATAAACTCCACAGACCCTGCCTTTGCATGCATATCCTACATGTGGGTATTTGCAGTCAGTATCTGTAACAGCAATTGTGGGTAAGAAACTTACTGAGCTTCAGTCTTACCGTGTGGAACTCCTGAGTGCTTTACCCCACACCCCCCTTTATTGTTAATGTTGTTTCATATATATGTCTTGCACATTCGTCCTGGATGTAGTTATTCCGAATGCTGAATTGCCTTGTGAGTGCTTTTCCTTTTTGAGTCTTACCCATCTTGCTCACTTGTACAGGCGTCCCCTTTGGATCCCCTTTTCTTCTCTGACTCCCTGTATGATCCTGGGCAGCGCTGTACTCCTCTTCCTGTGTAAGTTTTCTACCCATTTCTCAGTCCTTGCCCAAGTCCCTGACTGTGTTCCCCACATAGTCCCGGACAGTCCCTGACACCCATTTGCCAAAGGGAAGCTGTTTGAAGACCATTTTGTAAAAGAAATTAGAAAGTTAATGAACACGTTCACCTTGACAAGGCGCATACCTGCCTTACGAAAGTGTTTCATCCTATTTTCGGGCGTACCGGTCATGGTTGTGGACGTTTGGCTGTCTCACAAGTCCTCAGAGGGGCTTCAGCTTTCGATGTCATGGTGGATGGCAAGGCAATTCCAGAGCTGTTTTTCCCCTCCAGATCAAGGTGCTTCAGAGGTCCCATCAACAGGGGAGTGGCCCGTTGATCTCAAGCTTCCTTCAACATACAATTCATGTAAAACCGACTCCTTTTCCTTTGGTTCCGTGGGGGGCAGACTTCGTCATTTTGTACACAATTGGGCCATGATCTCTTCTGATGCATGGGTACTAGATATCATCCAGGGATACAAAATAGAGTTCAGTCGACATTGTGGTCAACCCTCTATTCCTCCCCCATAACATGCTGTATATGTTCTTGTTCTGTTTGCGAGTAGATCAACATATTATCTAAGTTGATAACAAAAAGAACAAGGAAATTATGCAGCTCTTCCTTGATGAATTATTGAAATGCTGCCAGGGTGTTGCAGAGGTCAAATGACATCACATTGTACTTGTATGGGCCATACTTTGTCCTAATAGCCGTCTTCCATTCATCCCCTTCATGGACACGTATAATATGATAGGCCCCTTGTAGGTCTAGCTTGGTAGAGAGGCTTTTCGTACCTGATACAATAACACTGGAATCAAGGGTAAAGGTTATTTGTTTTTGATGGGGAGCTTGGTAAATGCTCTATAGTTGATATAGATCCTTAACTCCCCACCCTTTTTGAGAAACAAAAAAGGGGGAGGAAACAGGTAAGGAGGAATGCTGAATAAATCTATAGGAAAGAAGTTCATCCAAGTTATCCCGTAGATGCTTGTTTTCAGGCTCTGTGAGGGCATATATCGTACTACCTAGTAAAGTGGCTCTTGGGATGAGGTAGATCCTACCGTCAAAACTACGGTGAGGAGGCAGAGTAGTCATCTTGACTTTATTGAAGACATCTACATATTCCACGTAGGTCTGAGGATGTAATTCTGGTTGATGTGTGGAGTTTACTGTGCAAGTCAATGGGGTTACCCACTCAGTGGCATCCTGGTAACAATAGCAAAGACAGTAACTGGAATTCAGAGTTACAGTTCTAGCTGATAAGTTGATTCTAGGATTATGTTGTTGTAACCATGGAACCCCTGAAAATGCTCCAAAAGTAGGGGTATCTATCATATCAAAACTAAGATCCTCTCAATGTCCGTTATCACATTGAAGGATAATGAGTTGTGTGTGGAAGGAAATCAATTGAGATGAGAATTCTGATCCATCCACAGCTCTCACAGGCTGAGGATGTTCTTTGCATAGAAAAGAGATGTCTAAAGTTTTCCCCAAGGTAATATCCAAGAAATTGCCAGTGGGTGCAAAATGCAGTAAGCTGGGAAGTACTTTTCGAGTCTGGTTGTTGATAATCATAGTATTGGTAACAATGAAGTGCTTCGGAATTTGGGTCGAAGCGTATCGCTAGTCCTCTAGGATCAAACTTTTGGATGAATTCGACGAGGTGATGCCCTCCCAAGCTGAGTAACCGACCCTTAGATTTGATCATACATGCTATGGCTATGTTCTTCCCAGTTCTTTTTGGCTTCACTGTGCATTCTTTCGCACAGTGGCCTTCCTTCCCAGAGTAGAGACACAAATTTATTTCACGTTTTTTTCTCTTATTCTTGTATAGGCAATGGTCCTCAAATGCTGTCAATCTGCATTGGCTCTGAGACATCCGTACTTTTGTTTCCATTTAACTTCCTTCTTTTCACCCCGGGAAAGTAATACTCTGGAATTATCTCCCTTGTTCTTCTCGCCTTTCATTCCCCCAAATGTTGATCCACCTTCACTGCCAAGTCAATGTAATCTCTGCAAAAATTTCAGGTGGATCCATGATTTGAGTTAAAACATCTTTTAGTTCATCTCGTAATACTCATTAAAAGAAAATGTTTCTTTTTTCCTCTAGCCAATTTGTTTCGTATACCAGTCTGTTAAACACTGTAATATATGAAAGCAAATCCTTATTTCCTTCTTTTAGATTTAACCCCTTCCATGCTGATGACGAACCCCAGCCATCATGCACTACGGTGCTCGTGTGCTGATGAAGGCTGGGGTTCGTCACGGCCCGCCCCTGTTCGTGCTGTTTACAGCACACCAGGGGAATCGCGGCTGCATGGAAAGGGTTAATAATTCATTAACACTTACTTACATAAAAGTATGCCTAGCGAACAGCCTTCGCATCTGCTCCTTAAAGGCCCCACAATTATACAATACGGGATGATCGGTATCTACTTAAAGAAACTACCCATGTAGTAGCATTCCCTACCAAGTAGGATATCACGAAAGCAACTTTGTCTACATCATCCGGGAAGGCTGTGAGATGACACATGAACCGTATTTGATATTGCATCATGAATTTACTGAATTTGTTGCTGTCTCCACTAAAGTGCTCCGGGGGTGCTATGGGTACAGGAGACAGGGATAATACAGTTAAATGTATGGGCAAGACCCTGGTGATGGTGTTGCAACTTGAGGGGATGTTCTGGTTCCAGCATCATGATAAGTGGCTGGACGAAGGACAGGCCCTCTGCCCTTAGCGATTGCTCCGATCTTATCCCCGCAAGAGTTCATTGGGTGCTTACACTTGGACAGTTCCAGTTTTAATGCCTGATTCTCCTGTTTCAGACTCTGAACTTCTGCCTGGATGGCCACGAAAGCATTAGCCAGTTCCCCCGTCGATGGCCTCTGATGTTGCTCTAGGGGAAACTAGTGTAGCGCCTATTTGTAAGGAACCCTGTTCCATCTTCGCTCGGACTGAGGAATAGTGTTTTAGTTCTCTGGGAGCGAAGATAATAGCCCCAATGCCTAATAGATTCGTTTGAACACTAGCACCAGAAACCAAATGTCAGTGGATAACCCTCCAGGAAAATGGGGATTTGGAATAAACAAAGAAGATCCAGCTTGTAACCTCTATTCTATTCAGGACACCATCTGTCAGAGAGGTTGCCAAAATTAGTGTCCAGGGACTTAAATTGTTTGTCTGGAAATCTCTTTCCCTGTTATTGATCAATTTCTACAATGCAAAAAGGGGGTCACGTGGATCCTCAAACCTCTTAGTCTTAAGTGGTGCCCTTGCCTCATTAATAAGGGAGGGCCTTGCTCAAGAGAAACTTATTTTGGCAGGGGATTTTAATTGCCATCTGTTTTTAAATTCCTTAAGTCTCCTCATAGCATACCATCTTGCAATTCTATTGAGGGCATTCACATGAAGCATACCCCCAAAGGTATTGAACTAAATAGTTCCCTACACACTGACAATTTGGTCTGTACTTTAGATAAGTTGACTAATTCAGTCAAGCTTCAAATTCCCCCCACATTCAAAGGGAGCAGTAGTGCTATGATCATCGATTTTATTTTCGCTTTAGCTTCCTTGGGATGGGCGTCTGTTATCTTTAACATCACACATAGCCCTTTAGTGACCATAACCCTTTGTCTCTAGTATTTTAGGTGGTGGGGTGCCTAAAGGAGCATTCCTCCTTGAATATTATCACTAACTGGCCACAAGAGGTGTTTACGGTGGTCGCAGAGAGAGCCTGAGGTCTTTATCCACTCACTGCAGCCAGCCTGCAGGAGTCTACCTACTTGGACCCTCTTGTGTCGGGGGAATGTTCATGGGCTCTCCACCGCCTGAAGAAATCCTTGATGCAGTCCCCTCAAGATAGAGAGTAGGTGACAAACTGTTGATCTAACTATAAGGGGACTCTGAAAAGATGGAGGAAATTGTTACAGAAGCAGTCATGGGACGAGTTCACTTAAGCTGGTGAGCTGAGGGATAGCACACTTTTTTGGCAGGTCATAAATAGGCCTTGATTTTAGGGCCTATAAGATCAGTGTTATGCCATAATATCACCCCTCAACAGCAGGTTGACCACTTTGAGGGTGAGTCTAACTTTGGCCAGATCGAAGGGACACCAACCGAGGCTGAATCAACCTGGGGTAATGCCAAAGTTACCTTCTCTTTGGAGGAAGTTTGTCAGGGAATCAAAGCAGTGTCCCAGAACAAGGCCCCAGAACCCGATGAGATTTCTCCGGACCGCTTCTGGGATAATATTGAGGTCTGGGGCCCAGTCGTTTTTAAAAAAAAAACTTTATTGAGCAAAACAACATCATTACAAATATGGACCTACAACCACAGGGGCCGGCCGCTAGTGCATGCAAATCAATTACTTGACGTCACGAAGCAGTGACTGATCCCCAGAGGTCCAGCAGAATTACAGGATACATTTTCGGCAACTCAGGAGATAGGCAGGATATAAATATTTTAAAATTTTTAGAAAAGGAACAAAGAGAAAACCAAGGAAACAAAACTCAAGGCGAGAAACGTTCTAGACGATGTCGGGCTCCGATGGGGGGGACCTGCCATACCGGATAGAGAATCAGGAGGACAATAGAGATGACCAGGGGGGAGGCAGTGGGGAAGTCAGAACAATCAGCAAAAGGAGTAAAGTATTCCAGGAACCTCAGGGTCAGGGGGACAGAGAAATGTCCGGAGTGTCTTCAAAGGGGGGCGTACAGATGTTCCCTCGGTAAGTGTTTCACTGGCCCCAAATTTTACTCCACGCCCTGGGCTTGCCCCTAGCCAAATATACCGTCTTCTCTCTAAACATGCACCGGTCCATATTCTCCTTCCATACTGACACGGTTGGAGGCCTTTGGGAACCCCAAAGCTGCGCAATATCCCTCTTTGCAATCATGTCCCCAAGTGCCGGCCACCGGGCCTGGGCAACGTTGTAATCATTCAGCTCCCACACATTCAACAATAATCTATGAGCCTCAGGCAGCAGAGCGACCCCAGTGACACACTCCCAATACGCCGCGACCTCACGACACTCCCAAAGGATATGAAGGAAGGTGGCACTCATTCCACATCCGCGCTTACACAACCCATCCGAGGAAAAACCCATAGCAACCAAACAAGTACCCGTTACATACACACGGTGAAGAATTTTGAGCTGGACGAGACTGAGACGGGCAGGAATGGCGACCTCTTTCGGGGAGGACAGTGCGGACTGCCAGTCCTCGTCAACCAACTCCAACCCATCTCCGGTCCAGGCCTCCCTGAGACGCACAAGGAGATCCGCCCGATTGTTGATTAGTTTCTTATAAATCAAGGAAATCGTACTATCAGGCAGATGACCATCAAGTATACGGTCCTCGAGTGGGGAAGATTCAGGGACAGTGGTACCGGCCGTAAAGACCGAAAGCAAAGCGTGACGAACCGGTGCATATCTGAAGAACTCCCTCTCACTCAACTCATACTCACTCTGAAGCACCACAAAGGACTTGACCGCACCTTTCACCCAGAGATCACCCACTCTGCTAATGCCAATCGTATCCCAGTTCTCAAAACCTTTCGTTGTCCAGAGGCATCCCAATCTTTCCGAAGCAAACAAAGGGGTCGCTCGTGTCAATCGATCATTCCATCCCATGGCTGCATTGGCATCTTTCCACACACGCACTGCAATCTTAGTGGGCCCCGTTAGGTTCCTCCCCGCCGTCCGAGAGTAGAGCGCTCTGTTGAAGTTGCCACCAGGCAACTGATATTTATCCATTTCGAAAGCCGGATTTGGACCAGGTGCGTACATAGCATGATTGATGGAGGACAACTGGGAGGCCCAATAATACCTCCTGATGTCCGGGAGCGCGATGCCCCCATCATACCAGGGGAGAGTTAGTTTTGCGAGAGCGATGCGTGCGCGGCCGTCCCAAATAAGCCTCCTCTGTAAACCCTCCACCTCCCGAAAGTAGGCCGCCGGAATAATATCAAAAGAGTTCTGAAGTGCGTAGAGAAATCGGGGCAGGGACATCATTTTAAAGAGTGCCGCTCGACCAAGTGGCGACAACAGCAATCTACGCCACCGAGCCACGTCCAACTTCAATAGTCGGAGAGGAGGAAGGAGATTATGCTCGTAGCGGACAGCCGGGTCCAACGATACGTAGACCCCCAAGCACTTGAAACTGGATTGTGAAATTTGAATGGGAAACCTACTCGGCAAGGGGGGAAGGCCGCCTGAGTTGACATACACACACGATTTAGACCAATTAATGATCAAACCGGAGTTTTTACCGAATGAAGTGAGGACGTCAAATAGGACGTTAAGGGATTTACGAGGGGAGGTGAGGTACAAAAGAATATCGTCGGCATACAACGAAACCCGGTCTTCAAAATCGGGGCCCCACTGAATGCCCTTTATCGACGGTTCCCATCGGAGCCAGGCTGCAAGCGGTTCTAGAGCAAGAGCAAAGAGCAGGGGGGACAGCGGGCACCCCTGCCTAGTACCCCTCCCGAGAGCAAAGGACTCGGACACCCTACCATTGACAACAACCTGAGCCAGCGGATCCATATATAAAAGTCTCACCCAACTGATAAATCCCGCACTGAAACCGAACTTCGCCATAGTGGCCCAAAGATATGGCCATTCTATCGTATCAAAGGCCATCGTGGCGTCCAAGGAAGCCAAGATGGCCGGCTCCAACAGAAACTCCGCCCTAGCGAGAACGCCATGTAAGTGCCGCAAATTGAGAGCGGTGTTCTGGTGCGGAATGAAACCGGATTGATCCGGATGGATCAGGTCACAAATGACAGTGAGTAGACGATTGGCAAGGGCCTTGGCGAGAATCTTCGGCTCAGCGTTCAGTAGGGAAATAGGCCTGTATGAGGCACACCGATCACGAGGCTTGCCCTCCTTTGGAATTACAACTATAGTAGCCAGACGCTGGTCACAAGGGAGGGAGCTAAGATCACGCGACTCCATAAACATATCACAAAGATATGGTGCGACTTTATCCGGGCGCAATTTGTACAATTCAATAGGCAAACCATTTGGGCCCATAGCTTTGCCAGAACGGAGGGAACGGATCGCGGTAGCAATCTCGTCGACCGACAACGAGGCCTCCATGCACTCATGATCCTCATCAGACAGGCAGGGCAGCGCGATGTCCCTCAGCAATAAACGAGAGTCGTCCTCAGCTCTATCGGACACCGGGGAGTAGACCACACGAAAATAGTCAGCAAAACACTCCACAATCTCGCCAGGGTCAGTCACATTCACACCGTCAGAATTCTGAATCACAGGGACCACACGATTCGCTCTCACCAATTTACCCGCTTTATCCCCAACATCATACAGTCTACCTTGCTGTTCCCTATACATTGTCTTGGCAGCATCCGTAACAAGGGATTTATAATCAAACTGTTTCAAGCTAAGGGCGTGGAGTCTATCCTGGGTGACACCTAAGTCTAGATCAGCCTCCAACTCCAGTATTTCGGCCTCCAGACTCACGACGTCCCCATTCCTAGCTTTCTTGGTCTCAGCTATTAAAGATAGGGCCTTTCCACGAATGACAGTTTTGAATGCTTCCCACAGGGACACTGAGGACAAAACAGACCCCTCGTTCTCCAGGAAGTAGTGGTCGAGCGACTTTATGAGGCTGTTACAGGTCTTGGGGTCGCTCAGATGCCAAGGATTGATAGGGGCGATCCGCCCGCAGCGTGTATCCCCGTATCGAAAATAAGCCACACAGGAGAGTGATCTTAAATGCCCCAGGCCAAGTGTCTAACCTCCCCAACATAGGAGGACTGGACAGCGGGCATGAGGAAGTAATCAAGCCTGGAGAGACTCCCATGAGCCCCGGAGTGAAAGGTGTATTGACATTTTGTCTGATGCATTAACCTCCAGCAATCCACCAGACCAAAGGTGTCCAAGAACCCACCGAGCTATAATTGGGAAGCGGGAAGGTCCCTGGGGGGGTGACGGTCCAAATCGCCGGATAGCACAGAATTGAAGTCCCCACCCATAAGGAGAGAACTATCAGGGAGTTCCAGCATCATCCGACCAACATCCGAGAAAGTGGAGGTCTGGAGGCCTGGGGGAACGTATATCGTAACTAAAGAAAGAGTCTTACCCTCCCACCTACCGGTTAGGGCGGCATAATGCCCTCTGTCGTCAAGGATTACATTATCAATCTCTAGAGGGAGGGAAGACTGGACCAGAATACCAACCCCTCTGGAACCAGTGGTGAACCCGGAGTGTGCAACGAATCGGTAACTCCACCTATTCATAGCATGAAAAACATTGCTGACCAAATGCGTCTCCTGCAAGAGTACCACATCAGGAGACAAACGACGCAAATATTGCAGTACAACACCCCGTTTTATACGGTCCCCCAATCCATTGACGTTCCAAGATATCAACCTCAACCCACTACCCCCCATCCCCACAAGTGTTGCATGAGCCTCCCCACAAAGAGCAGGACACCTGAAGCAGAGAAAAAACCAATATGCCGCCTTGAGAAAGGAAAAGACAAACACCCCCTTCCACCCCCGAACCAAAACCCGTTACAACTCTCCCCTCCCTGCACCCCTGCAGTAGACTAAAAAGCCACCCCAAAATGCAGTGTGCCTGTCGCCCTAACAATCCCATTCTACAAAAAGACCCCGGAGGAGGAAAGAGGTCCGTCCCCACCCGCCACCCAGACGTGGACTACTATAAGGCAAAATATACAAAGGAAATAGCACCCAGCTGAGCAATGTCCGATGTTCGGAGGTCAGGGACCGAAAAGTCACTTCTGTGTAGGCTCACCACCCTCGGCACCGCCAGGGCTCTCTGTCCGATTGCCTCGGCCAGGCAGGGAATCCAACCAGTCACTCACATTGTCCGGTCGATCGAAAAAGAAAGTCCGTTCCTCATATTCCACTCGAAGCCTGGTAGGGAAAAGCATTGCATACTTCAATCCCAGGTCCCGGAGACGTCGCTTAACCCCCTGAAAGCCCATCCTTTGTCTCTGGCCAAGTTGAGTAAAGTCCGGGAAAAAATTGACAGAGGAGTTTTCAAATTTCACCGGGCCGTGCACTCTCGATGCCTGCAAGATCGCATTGCGGTCTCTGAAATGAAAAAGTTTTGCGATGATAGGCCTCGGAGGAGCGCCCGGCTTGGGCTTACCGCCCGGAACACGATGTGTCAAGTCAAGTCAAGTCAAAGAATTTATATAGCGCTCTACATACCCAGAGGGTCTCAAGGCGCTTGAGGAGGGGAGAGGAATTACTTGTCAAATATCCACGTTTTAAGTTGCTTTCTGAATGCTAGGTGATTCTGTGTAAGGCGAAGGTGAGTGGGGAGGGAGTTCCAGGTTTTAGCTGCCAGGTAGGAGAAGGATCTGCCTCCCATGGTGGTTTTGTTGATGCGAGGTACAGTGGCAAGGGCTTGGTTGGATGATCGTAGCTGGCGAGAGGGGGAGTAGAAGGATAGTCGTGTGTTGAGGCATTCTGGTCCGATTTCGTAGAGTGCTTTGTGTGCGTGGGTTAGTAGCCGGAAGGTGATTCTCTTATTGACGGGAAGCCAGTGGAGGTTTTTCAGGTGACCAGAGATATGTTCTTTACGAGGGATGTCTAATATGAGCCTGGCTGAGGCGTTTTGAATTCGTTGGAGTTTTTTCTGGAGTTTAGCGGTAGTACCGGCGTAGAGGGTGTTTCCGTAGTCCAGTCGGCTCGTGACCAGGGCGTGGGTGACCGTTTTCCTAGTTTCTGTGGGGATCCAACGAAATGTTTTTTTGAGCATGCGAAGAATGTTGAAGCAGGATGAAGAGACAGCGTTGACTTGTCTGTTCATCGAGAGTGAGGAATCCAGGATGACGCCCAGGTTCCGTGCATGGTCTGTCGGGATGGGTGCTTTTCCAAGGGCTTCTGGCCACCAAGAATCGTCCCATGCGGAGGGGGAGGTACCTACGATAAGGACTTCTGTTTTATCAGAGTTCAGTTTCAGACGGCTATGTTTCATCCATTCGGCAACTTCTTTCATTCCTTCGTGTAGATTAGTTTTGGCTGTGCGAGGGTCATTGGTGAGTGATAGGATCAGTTGAGTGTCGTCCGCGTAGGAGATGATGTTGAGGTTGTGTTGGCGTGCGATGGTCGCGAGGGGGCTCATGTATACGTTGAAAAGGGTGGGGCTGAGTGAAGATCCTTGAGGAACGCCGCAGATGACTTCAGTGGCCTCTGACTTGAATGGTGGAAGGCGGACTCTCTGGGTTCTTCCGGTGAGGAACGAGGTGATCCATTCCAGTGCTTTTCCTTGGATTCCAATGTTTCTGAGGCGCTGAAGAAGGGTGTTATGGCAGACTGTGTCGAAGGCTGCGGAGAGGTCGAGGAGGATGAGGGCGACTGTGTCTCCATTGTCCAGTAGGGTTCGAATGTCGTCTGTTGCTGCGATGAGGACGGTTTCAGTGCTGTGTTTGGCTCGGAAGCCGGACTGTGAGGAGTCGAGAGAGTTGTTGGCTTCGAGGAAGGCGGCGAGCTGGTTGTTGACAGCTTTCTCGATGACTTTGGCCGGGAATGGAAGGAGCGAAATGGACTAGAGTTTTTGAGTTCGGTGGGGTCTGCTGTGGGTTTTTTCAGAAGTGCGCTGAGTTCTGCGTGTTTCCAGCTTTCCGGGAAGGTGGCGGAGTTGAGGGAGCAGTTGATGACGTCTCTGAGGTGCGGTGCTATGATGGAGTCTGCTATGTTGAAGATGTGGTGAGGGCATGGGTCAGTTGGGGATCCTGAGTGGATGGAGTTCATCAGGCGGATAGTGTCCTCAGTGGAGATTGGGTTCCAGTCATTAAGGATGTTCGAGGGAGGTGAAGGTCCAGCAGATGGTTGGGTGGGTTGGTCTCCGGGTTGGTTGTCGAAGCTGTTGTGGATGTCTGCGATTTTGTTGTGGAAGAATGAGGCTAGGGAGTCGCAGAGGGCTTGAGAGGGGGTGATGTCGTTGGCGTTGGCCGAGGGGTTGGTGAATTCCTTGACGATGTTGAAAAGTTCCCTGCTGTTGTGGGCGTTGCTATCTAGTCGGTCCTTGAAGGCGGTTTTCTTGGCTTTTCGGATCAGTTGGTGGTGTGTGCGAGTGGCGTTTTTGAAGGCTTCCTTGGTGCTGGTGGTTGGGTCTTTTTTCCAGGCCTTTTCCAGGGAGCGGCAGAGTTTCTTGGATTTCTTGAGATCATCGTTGAACCAGGAGGCTTTCTTGCTGCCAAGTTTGATTTGTCGTTTTTTCAATGGTGCTAGGATGTCGGCGCTGTTGGATAGCCATAGGGTGAGGTAGGTGGCGGCTTGGTTGAGGAGTGGGTTGGGGGGTTTAGAAGAAGCGATGAGGAGATCTGGTCGATGTTGATTTTGTTCCAGTTTCTTTGCAAAGTTGGTTGGGGGTGGTTGTTGGGTTTGGGCTTGTTGTAGGTAAAGTGGACGCAGCTGTGGTCAGTCCAGAGGAGAGCCGTGGTGTGGCTGAAGGAGACATGATTGCTGGAGGTGAAGATAGGGTCGAGTGTGTGACCTGCGATGTGGGTGGGGGAGGTGACCAGTTGTTTAAGTCCGAGGTTGGCACGCTCCACAGCGAGTCCGAGGTTGGCACGCTCCACAGCGAAAAACTTGCTCTGTCCAGAAGGGGCAAGATGGGTGAGGATTAGATCTTCAACCAGGAGGTCAACTGAGTGAGTCTCGGGATTTTCTGGAACACCTATGACGCGAATGTTGTTGCGTCTTGCCCTGTTCTCGAAATCATCAAGCCGATGGGACATCAGGTCATTGGCCGATTTCAAATTGCCAAGTTCGGTTTGAAGTTCCGACACATCGGCCGTGAGGCTGGAAGTCTTCAAATCCAATGACTTCACTTTCTCGTTAGTCTTGGACAGGTCGGCCCTGATTAGAGTGACATCAATGGCGACCATGTCAATTTTACGAGCCAGAGCCTCATATTGCTGGCCGATGGTCTCCTTCATGCCGGTGATGGCGCCCATAATGTCCTGCAGGGACAAGTCGACAGGAGCAGAAGGGTCTTCTCTGGCATCCTCCGGAGTACGGCTGGAGAGCCTGGGGGATCCTTTGGCTTGAGTGTACCGGTCCATAAAGTTTGTCTGGACCGGTCCCCCACGAAGAGGCGTCTTGGTCTTCCGCTTCTCTGCTTCACCCCTGCCCGCCATGCTGGAAGATGCGCCCCGGAGGGGCCCGTGAGACCTGGTGAAAATGGCCGCCGGCAGGCCGGGCACAAAGAGACCACAAAAGCCGGCTCATACGGCCAAGAGAAAGTCACGACTTGACCCAAAAGGCTATGATGAGGAAGCAGCGCTGACACTAAATGGAGGCTGGATTGGTCCCCAGCCGAGTGAAACGGTCTCTCAATCAGACCATGCCAGGATCCGGAAACGAAACCGAAAGTGGAGGTACGGCCACCGAGGAGGCCTCACTGCCGTTGTTGTTCAACTTCGTCCCGGATCCACAAGTCGCCAAGTCCCCGGCACGGCCTCCAGGTAGACCTCAAAAGTTCAAAGCGCTGTAATTTCGGCTACCCAAGTCCGATTTAAATTCTGAAAAGAGTTATGGACTCAGTCGAGGTTCATCTTCGAGAGTCTGTCCAAGAATTCAGGATATCATCAGGATAAATTGCGAGGAGTGGCGAGGGTCCGGGGAGCCCTGTGCTCACGCGCCCATCTTGGATGCGCGCTAAGCTCCTCCCTCCTGGGGCCCAGTCTTGACCATGATGTTAAACGCAGCAGCATGGAAAGAGATCTTGTCTTTCTGGTCAAAGGCCTCTATAATACCGATCTCTAAGAAGGGAGATAAGGATAACCCACAGTGCTACCATCCCATATCCCTTATTTAAAGAGTGGTAAAGGTCCTTGGCCGGGTCATATTGAATAGATTTCAACATGGGCCAACGCAAATCAGATAATCTCTGAGATGCAGTTTGGTTTTCACTCTGGTAAATCAACTACTGAGCAATGCCTCAACCTTTATTTACTTGTTAATAAATTCATGGTATTCTAACCTGGTGCTCTGTTTTTAGCATTTATGGACCTTATGCCGGCTTTTGACCAGGTGAATCAAAATAAACTGTGGGACTCACTTATTTCTAAGGTGCTGATCCTGCTATTGTAATTTTACTGGTGAACCTCCATGCCCACACTACAGCAGTGGTTTGTTATTCCAAGGGGGTGGGTCTCTCAGAGCAGTTTAAATGTACCAGGGGTGTTTGTCAAGGATGTATACTTGCCCCTTTTTTATTCACTATTTATATTAACAGCCTAGAAGCCACCCTCTCTGCACTACAGTGTGACTGTCCTAGAGTTGATAAGAAACTATTGCCAGTTTTATTGTATGCTTACAAGGCAGTGCTCATGGTATGTACAGCATTGGGCCTGCAGGTTTTAATTGATGGGTGTGTTTCTTTTATGGACAGATTGGAACTGACGGTCAACTTTACAAAATCTTACGTTTTGGAAAATGGCCCTCTGTTGACTAAGTCCAACATTTTTAAGATGAGGAACCATACCCTAGCAAAGGTTCCGACCATTTATTATTAGGGAACTATGTTTGATGCAAAATTGAACTGGAAACTTGACATGAATAAATCAATAGGGGCTATTGCCAACTATGCCCATAGATTGGGTTAATGGTCGGCAGGCGTGCTTTTAAAGGTATAACAGTCTGAATGTATTTCTAAGGTTTGATACGGTAGTGAGGTATGGGGGTACTCCTCAGTGCACAAGTGCACAAGTTACAGCTTCCCAAAATAAATTTCTGAAACAAAAAACAATTTCTGAAACCCAATTGTGTTGGGTGAAGATAAGGTCCAGGGAGGATGCTGAGCTAAACCGCCTGATCATTTCAGATTGTCTGTTATTGGGGGCCCGATGTAGGTAAACGCGATTTTCCGATTTCAAAATACCGAGGCGGGCCGAATCGGTATTCTGAAATCGGAAAACGAGATGTAGGGAAAAAAAACCGAATGAATACCGAATCGGTCGGCATCGGAAATGAGATTCGGTACGTTCCGATTCTGCTCGGTCCGAATCGGAAAGTACCGAATCGGCCAACAACGAATCGGAAATCACCGAATCGGCTACCACCGAATCGGATATTCCCGATTCGGCGAATACCGATTCGGTAAAAGCCGATTCGGTAAAATCCGATTCGGCAATCATAGATTCGTAGCCATGAAAACACACCCATGGCGAAAAAGCCCATAGGAATGCATTGAATGAACCGAATCGGCTTTTACCGATTCGGATAATACCGAATCGGATTTTACCGATTCGGATATTACCGAATCGGTAAAAGCCGATTCGGCAATAGGCGATTCAGCCAATGAGGTGGCTCCCCCTCCCCCACCCAAACAGGGAGTGGCAACCCTGGCAGGTGCAGCTAATTAAGAAGTTTCTGGAAAGCCTGCCTGAGCCCAACACTCACAGTTAGCAGCAGTGGGAGAAGGAGGTTGCCAACTGAACTGGAGAACATGGCAGAGCAGTCTGAAAGCCAGAAGTCCTCCCAGAAGAGGAAGCCCAAGTTCACCACCACCGAACTTCAGGTGCTGGTCGAGGAGGTGGTGAGGGTGCACCGCCAGCTGTTTGGCAAGCTGTCCCTCAACGTGCCAGACAGCACCAAGAGGAGAATCTGGGCCGACATCGCCCAGAAGGTGAATGCTGCGGGTGTCACCCCCAGGTCCATAGAAGAACTGAAAAAGAGGTTTTATGACATCCGCAGCCTCACTAAGAGGAAGATGGCTGAGATACAGAGGCAGGCTGGACTCACTGGAGGAGGCAACAACCCGGCGCCACCCCTCACCGAGCTGGAGGAACTGGTCTCCAGCACCATTGAGAGGGAGAGTGTCGTTGGAATCGGGACCCTGGACAGCTCTGCGAGAGCTACAGCTACAGGTAAGAAGCATGCGCATCATGACACACCCTACCAGACACCTCCCCATTAGACACAATGCATAGGCAAACCCCAGCACTGTACTGTCACCAACATACAAGAGACAAGCATCATGGTACATGTAGTCAGCAGAAGTTAGCCAAATATGTCAGTGCAGAATCACAAGACAGGAAACAGTGTGACACAGTGTAAGGAGATGCAAGGACATGTGGAATGCCATAATTGTACTGACTGTAATACATCGGCACTCAGTTTACAAATGCTTCTTTGTACCTAGGGGCCCCATCAGGCGGAACAACAGTGACAGCAGAGGGAGCAGCACCGTCCAACACTGCAGTCGCAGGGCCGAGCACCAGCCAGGCTGGCCAGGAGGAGGATGAGGAAGGAGACACCCCAGGGCTAGGTATGGAGGGAGTCCTGGTCATTGACTTCCATGCAGTGCACTCCCCAGTACTGCCCAGCACACCCCCCTTGCAATTCTCCCCAGAAAACTCCCCTACAAGGCACACCATTCCGCCTACACCAGCTCCTGCCACAACCGTGGCCTTGCCACCTGTTCAACCTGTCCTGGGAGCAGGGGCTCAGGGACCGGCCAGCTTCACACCCCCACCAGTGGCACCCCAGCCCACTCAGCAGGCCGGAAGCAGCAGTGCCCGACGCCGTGCCATCACCACCACTGCTGCACCAGCACGGGAGGGCAGTGTGTTCCTGGGCCTGGAGGGACAGATGGTTAAAATCCAGAGGCAACAGGCAAGATCCACCATGGCCTGCCAACGCCAGCTCCTGCAGCACAACATGCAGATGGGAGAGTTGGTGAAGGGATTCCAGGCTGTTGTGGAAACCAACAAGGAGGTGGCAGCAGGGTTAGGCAGGCTGACCACTGCCATCACCCACTCATCTGCCAGACAGGAGGAGCATGAGCTGGTGCGCAGGCGGGATGCCCGGGTGCTGAACCGGGCCATGGCCCGCCTTGCAGCGGCGACGGCACAACTGTGCCATCGCAGCTCCAACCAGGAATCTGTCCTTAGTCAGCATACAGCTGAGCTCACTAGGGGGATGGCCAGGATCACCACGGCTATGGAGGCCATGATAATTTCAAACACCGCCTCCAATCCTGCCCTGGACCTGGGTGATGCTGGAGACAGCAGCAGCCGCAGCAGCCCGGCCAGCGCTGCGTCTGAGCCACGGAGGAGCACCAGGCGATCCGCTGATGCTGCTGGGCATTCAGAGGGGGCTGAGGGACACCCCAGTGGGTCTGGCAAGCGGGCAAAAAAATAGCCTGGCAAGGGCGGATGAGGCAACCAGAACCCTGGACTTTATTTGATTTTACATACTCCATTTTTTGATGCACATCAGTGCTGTAACTGTGGTGCAACACTATTAAAATTTGTTTTTTGCCGGCGAGAGTACACCTTTGTCTCAGCGGTCCATGGCTCCCTGTCCCGTTTGGATTATGTGTTTGTCCCGAGGGCCTTCCTGGCCAGGGTGACGGGGGCCGCGATTCGGCCTCGCGGGCTTTCTGATCATTCCCCAGTGGCGGTACAAATAGACCTGTGCAGGGCGCGATCCCCCTTCCGATGGCGAATGTCAGCGTGGCATCTGCAGCGCCCTGACTATTCCCAGCATCTGCGTAGCGCGATCGCCCATTATTGGCAGGACAACCTTACCGGGGGGATGGATGTAGTGACAGTCTGGGAGGCTATGAAACCCACTCTGCGGGGCATTGATATTGCTTGGTGTGCGTCTGCTCGCCGGACTAGGCTGGGAGGCATTGCTGCGGCCGCGGAGCGGGTGGAGGAGCTCGAGGCTCGGCACAGCGAGGCACCCGATGATGTGGCACTGCGCCTACTCCTGCAGGCGCAACAATCTTATTCCTCGGTCCTGCTGGATGAGGCTCGTCAGGCGTGGCTGGCCACTCGTAGTCGGGTCTACCAGTGGGGCGATAAGTCCTGCGCCATGCTCCATAGGCTGTGTCAACAGAACCTACAGCCTCTTACTCTGCCGGGCCTTGTTGATGGTGCCGGAGTGGCGATTACAGACCCGGCAACTCTCGCAACGAGTTTTGCGCGCTACTATGAGCGCCAGTATGCCTCACGGGAGACTCTCTCCCCTGCCACTATCACAGATTATATTGCATCGGTTCCCCCATCGGCAGTGTCCGATGAGGTGCGCGAGGCCCTGGACCTCCCCATGTCGGTTGAGGAGTTAGGGGATGCACTGGGTCAGTTGAATGTAGGCAAGGCGCCGGGGCCAAGTGGTTTCCCCAACGAATTTTATAAGAAGTACTTTCTACAGCTCGGACCGCATTACTTGCGGGCTCTGGAACAGGCACGAGAGTGTGGTCACCTTCCACCGGACTGGCGTCATGCCGAAATAGTAGTGTTTTCGAAGCCGGGTAGGCCCCCCGATCGCCATGACTCTTATCGCCCCATATCCCTCATCAACTTCGAGGCCAAGCTCCTGGCAAAGGCGCTAGCGAACCGCTTGCTTCCGCACATTTCGGCCCTTGTCCACCCGGATCAGGCCGGTTTTATGCCGCGCAGGGCAACGAGACACAATATACGACGGGCGCAGGCTGCGATACAAGCGATCGAGTCTTCGGAGGACCCGCCGGCGCTCCTGCTGGCTGATATTGATAGTGCCTTCGATTCGGTCAGCTGGACCTTTCTTTTTGCTCTGTTGCCGCTGCTGAATCTTGGCCCGGTATTCCTATCCTATGTCAGGCTGCTCTACACTGAGATCACGGCCTCGGTACGTATTTCGGGAACGGCATCTGCTCGCTTTCCGGTGTCCAGGGGCACGCGTCAGGGGTGTCCACTTTCCCCCTACCTTTTTGCGCTGGCCATGGAGCCGCTGGCCGCCAGGGTGCGCCGCGATGAGCTCTACCGTGGCTTCGTCTGGGGTGCGGATCACTCCGACCGCATAGCATTATACGCGGATGATGTGCTGTTTTTCATGACTGACCTGCAGCGTACGGGTCCTCGTGTCCTGGAGTTGATGCACGAGTTTGGCCGGGCATCGGGACTCTTCCTCAACCCGCGCAAATCGACCCTGTGGGTGCTGGGGAGTGCCACGGTGGACTGCCCTTGGGCTGCATCCCTTCGGATGGCTGTAGAGGGTGTGAGGTACCTGGGTGTCTACCTCTCCACCTCGTCTGTAGTGGCTTGGGACCGGAACATCCTGCCGGTGTGGGACCGGGTCCAGCTGGACGTTAAGACTTGGACACGCATGCCACTTAATATCTACGGCCGATCGGCCATCTTCAAGATGGTGGCTTTGCCCCGTCTGCTATATCAACTGCAGAACCATCCCTTCCAGATTGACCCGCAGTGGTTCCGTACGGTTAATTCTGTGCTGGGCCGGTTTCTGTGGGCTGGCGGTGCCGCCAGGGTAGCGCTGCGCACGTGCTTCCTCTCAACCTACTGCGGCGGTTTGGCGGCCGCGGATATTTTATCCTACTATCAGGCCTCTCATCTCCTTGTGCTCAACGAGTGGTGGTATGGAGACCGTAGTGATCCGGCTTATGCTCTTGAGCATTCACTGATGGGTGGTGCCTCCCTTCACACCCTGCTGTATTCGGCTAGGCGGAGACGACTGCTTCCGCAGGTCACCCAGGTGGTTTTCGCTGTCTGGCGGCGGGCTCTGCATCGGGTGGGCTGGTGGGGTCGGCTTACAGCTGAGACCCCGCTGTGGCGCAATGGCTTGTTACCGGCGCTGGCATCTCTATCCGGATTTGACGGTTGGGATGCGATTGGGATCTCGTCCCTAGGCCATGTCCTCTCTGGTGTTACCCTAAAGTCCTTTCAGGAACTTAGCTCCGAATTTAGCATGCCCAAGACACAATTTTTCCGCTATCTTCAGTTTCGCCACGCCCTTACCCCTAGTCTGGTGGGCCTGGACCAGCTCCCTGACTTTAGTCCTATCGAGGCTAAACTGTTTATGGGAGACCTGGGTGACAAGAAGGTCTCGCAGATATATCGCACTCTGGTCACACACTGTTCCCCTTCACTCGCAGCGCTGAGGGCCTCCTGGGAGGGTGATATTGGTCCATTGGATGATGATGACTGGCGTGAGGCGTTGGAATCTCCCCGAGGTGCTGCTATCGCTGTCCGCCTTCGCTTCATCCAGTTCAAATACCTCCACCGGGCGTATTATACTAGACGCCGCCTATGGCGGGCAGGCCTTATTGCGTCCCCGGAATGCCTGAGGTGTGGTTCTGAAGAGGGTACCCTGTTTCACACGATATGGTCCTGTGAGAGACTGACTCGATTCTGGGCTGGGGTTTGGGACTGCCTGTCAGAAGTGTTGGGCTGGGACCTGCCCCGTACCCCCAAGCTGGGCCTTCTCCATGTTCTCGAGAACGTTGGGGGCAATATTTACAAACGCCATTTGCTGTTGTTGGGGCTAGTGGTGGCGAAGAGGGACCTGGCACAGGCCTGGAAGAGCGAGCGCGCCCCCCCACTCGGGGCTTGGAGGGCGGGCCTGGATTTCCTCATGGGTCTAGAGCAACCTGTTTTTGAAGCCCGGGGATGTCCCCGCAAACACTACAAAATCTGGAAACGGTGGGCGGATTACCGGGGCCTGCTCCTTGACCCCCCTATGGACATTGATGATGCATTACGGCTGGATGGGGATCCCGCACCCTAGGCCAATGGCTGGCTCCACCTTGGTAGGCTTTTTCATGTTGCTAGACTGTGATCACGTGCACTGGGTTAGGGTGGGATAAGGGGTGGGTAGTTGTGGGGTTGGGGGGGGGGGGGTAGTTTGATGTCATTTTCTATATAACGCTGAGTTCGATGCTATATTGATGATGTATCTCTTTCTATCTGTTGTTGGCAGTCTCCTCCTGACTGTGGAGGGCTGTGCTGAACTTTGCCTGAACTCATAATAAAATTGGTTATGAAAAAAAAAATTTGTTTTTTGCAAGCAACATTTAGCTGTCTTTGCATCTGTACTCAGTCAGAAATAGTTCTTTGTGATCTCCTCACGTCTGTATCTGCCATCACTTGGCGTACACACCCCAGCTGGCTGTGTCAGTGGCACAGCTTCGTCGTCGTCATAGTCCTCGTAGTCAGACAACTCCACCTCAGTGCCCTTCTTGACCGCAAGGTTGTGTAACATTGCACATACAGCTATGATCTTGCAGCAGGTGATGGGGGTATACTGCCTTGCACCTCCACTCTTGTGCAGGCATCTGAATCTACTTTTCCAGATGCCAAAGGTCCGTTCAACAACATTCCTTGTGCGTATGTGGGCCCGGTTATACCTCCTTTGGCTGGGTGTGGAGGGGTTGAGGTAGGGGGTGAGTATGAATGAGCGGAGGGCATATGCACTGTCGCCTGGAAGAGAAAGGGGTCACATTAGACACATGCATACATGTATTCCACCTACCTACTATGTGTTATGGGGGTCTGATGATGTGTCTCACCTAGGAGGTATCCTTCTCCAAATTCGCCAGCCATCAGCCGTGCATATATGCCGCTCTGTTGGAATATATAGGAGTCATGGGTACTCCCTGGAAATTTTGCTACCAGGTCTGTGATGGTGCACTTGGCATTGCAGATCACCTGCACGTTGATGGTGTGTGTAGATTTCCGATTGCGGTATATGTATTCGGTGTCCGCTG
The DNA here is from genome assembly GCF_964263255.1 of Lissotriton vulgaris. Lineage (NCBI taxonomy): Eukaryota > Metazoa > Chordata > Amphibia > Caudata > Salamandridae > Lissotriton > Lissotriton vulgaris. Next base: position 1,892,189,242 of record NC_141689.1, on the reverse strand, counting down.
GTGGGCAAATCGGAATGTGCGTGCCATCTATGCAACCGATGATTTGGGGAAATTGTGCCATCTGGTAGAAGTCAGCTTTAGTTTGTAGCAGTTCTGCGTGGGTTGCAGGGAAAGAGATGTATTGGTCCATCCTGTCTATCATGGCGTCAAGGAATATGTGGAAGAACCTTGACAGGCTGCTCTGGCTCACCCCTCCTGCTGCTGCTACTCCACTTTGATAGCTGCCAGACGCTAGCAGGTGTAGGCTGCATAGCACCTGGACGTGCGCAGGGATGGCGTGTGCCCTTGGGGTGTGGTGGTCCAAGAATGGCTTAAGGTCCCTGATGAGCTCAAGTATGGTGTCAGAGTCCAGCCTGTATCTCTGTAGGATCTCAGCCTCAGTGAGCATGAACAGGGGTATCCTCTGTCTGTAGACCTGTTCATTTCTTAGCCATTCCCTCTGTCCTTCCTGCTGTAGCCGTAGCCGCCTCGCAATGACATAGAAAGCTGCCATCCTGCAAGTTGCAATGCATTTTGGGACTGTTTATATGGGTTGGAGTTGGTTACCACCTGATTGCAATCCATGGTAAATACCGAGTGAATTCTACCGATTTTGAGCCGATTTCGGTGTTTCTGTGCCTCCCTACATCTCCCCAACTGTCGGAATCGGGGAATTTCACGATCGGAGATTCATACGAATCGGCATGTTTTCCGATTCGGCTCATGTCCGAATCGGTATTTGTACCGATTCGGTAAATGGACCGAATCGGTGATTTTCTGAATCGGTGTCACTAACGAATCGGTAATTGGACCGAATCGGTGATTTTCCGATTCGGTGTCACTAACGAATCGGTAATTGGACCGAATCGGTGATTTTCCGATTCGGTGTCACTAACGAATCGGTAATTGGACCGAATCGGTGATTTTCCGATTCGGTGTCACTAACGATTCGGTACATGGACCGATTCGGTCTTTGCATCCGATTCGGTGTTTTTCCGATTCGTTACATATCCGATTTTCGGTATGTACGTATCGGATTCTTTCCCATTCGGTACTCATTCCGAATCGGTTTTCTATCCGATTCTTTCTGTTTTTGGTTCCCTACATCTCGATGGCTGTTTACCGATCGGTAAGGGCCAAAAATCGGTATTTTCGGCCGTTACCGATCGGTAACGCCCTACCTACATCGGGCCCTGGATCACATGCTTAAAATTCCATGGATATCGTATGCAAAGGAGTCCCTATATACTCTGGGCAGGGCAGACATTTTTTTGAACCGTTACTCACTGAGGCCCCAAGAGCTCAACATAGTAAAGAATTTGTTTTTCAAGCATGCCGCTGCTCACTGTGAAAATATTGAGCTCCGGAAACCTGCGGTGAGGGGCGTGCTCTGCTGAAACCAGTGCAAGGAATGAAGAATTATCTTTTTATCCTTACTAGTGCAAGTGATAGGTTTCGAGTGACCCACTGTAGGTTCAATCAGCTTCATCATCTCCTGGCTACCCCGTCTGGTTATCACTCAAACTCGAAAGGGCCCTGTGGCTGCAACTCTAGGTCTCTACCAGATACCTTACATTTTGTACATTTATGTAAATATTTGTGTTACCCTAGGAAGCAGTTTCTCCAAACCTTTTTAAAATCTTTAAAGTTCAGGCAAGCCCGAGTGGCGCTCATGTACTTGCAACTCCTGCCCAATGAACATACCATTTTTGTAGTCACGAACTTCCTGCGGGCCGCTTTTAGGTCAAGACAATCAAGACCCAATTGATCGGGATGTGGACTTATTTTTCTCTATTTTGTTGTTTTAGACGGATGTAATCAGGTGTCTATATTTTTAATATTTTCTGATTTATAATGAATGTATTGAGTACCATGATTTTATCTTTCATGGCTGTGATCGCATCCCAATAAAGATTCATTTAATTTCAGCAAGAGGAGCTATGGTGAGTAAAGTTCACGTTTGGAGGTCATCTTGAGGAGATTCTGATGGCAGCAGATTGGTCAAATGCTGGTGTATTTGCAAGGTTTTATTTAAAGCCTATGGAGCATGTTTCTTAGATTAGCTTGGAACATGCATAATGCACGTCTCTGGTCTTGACATGAAATGTAGATTCTCCTAGTTTTATGATATGAGAATCTGCATTTCATTAAAGACATGGAGGTGAGCATTATCCTGCCCTATCTTCCCAGGTAGGCTGCATTGAAGGGAGAGTGAAGATTTACTATATTAAGATCTTGTAAATGTATGGTGATTTTTTTTAATTTGCATCCATTTGTTATGTGGTTTTGCTTGAAATGCCATTTATGTTCAGTGTTGTTGTTTTTCTAGAGAATTAGTAAAGATGGAGATCTGGCGAAAAGAAGAAAGGAGTGAAGAAGAGGATAATTTTGTTATTTTTTTTTTTACAAGAACAAGAAGTTAGTCTTGCAGCAGCTATAAAGAAGAAGATGGCTGCTGGGCTTTGGTTTATATGGACTGTGTACGGATTCTAATTCTGGAAGTGTGGTTGAAGTATGCTTTAAGGTGCTGTCGTTTGGAGTAGCAATAAATGGTTATGCATAATGCTCACCTCCGTCTCTTTAATGAAATCCAGATTCCCTGATCATAAAACTAGGAGAATCTATGTTCGCAAGAGAACTCTCAATGGAAGAATAAACTCATGCACCATCCTTCCGGACACACATTCCAATGGGCATCCTCTGCAGCACACTCTAGATCATTGGTACTCACAAACATTCTCTCGGGGGGCAAACTAAGGGGCCGATTATGATGGCGGACGGACCTGAGTCCGTCCGCCACCATAGAGTAGGAGGGAACCTCCGCATGGCCTGCAGAGTTCCCTCCTGTGCAATTAGGATGTGACCGCCATCCTGGCGGTCACATCCTCTATTTTTACCATTGTGGCGGGTGCGGCTTCAAGCTGCATCCGCCGCAATGGTAAAAATGCATACATTGCATTTGTATGCAGAAAGCGGCAGGCACCGTGCCGTGCCTGCCGATTTCTGCATACAAATGCAGGGGGCACCATAGGCACCCCCCATGTGCATCCCCCACACCCCCTTCACCCAGGGGGCCTGCAACGGGCCCCCGCAGTGAAGTTACACATGCTTTTCCACGGCGGAAAAGACGTCGCAGAAAAGCATGTTTCGCAGCCCATCCTAATCTGGCTGACGGTGTCTGAGAGACACCGTCACCATATTATAGATTTTCCGCCGCGGTTGTAAGCCAACCGCAGCAGAAAAGCTGCGGACGGAAACCAGGACCCACCAGCCATCCTAATGTGGCAGTGGGTCTTTGGTGGGTCTGCAGAGGATTTTCCGCATCCTCCGGGTTGGCGGTGGCTTCCGCCGGACCGGAGGATGCGGAAAATCCTCCATCGTACTAGGTCCCTTAGTGTGGTTTGTGGCCGAGGGCCGCACTGGTGGGGGCGGGCTCAGTGGGGGGGCGGGGCTGGAGCAAAACAAACTGTGACCATGAGGTTGAACACAGGTCCCTGCAGAGGACGCCTTTGTCCAATGAGCCACTAGACCCGGCATACACACATCTCTCTCTGTCTCCCTCCTTTTCTCTCTACCTCTCTCTCTGTCTCTGTCTCCCTCCCTCTCTCTATCTCTCTCACTCTCTCTCTGTCTCACTCACTCTGTCTCCCTCTCTCTGTCTGTCTCTCTCTCTCTCTCTGTCCCCCTCTCTGTCTCCCTCCCCCTCCCTCTGTCTCCGTCTGTCTCCCTCCGTCTGTCTCCCTCCCTTTGTCTCCCTCCATCTATCTCCCTCCCTCTGTCTCCCTCCTCCCTCTGTCTGTCTACCTCCTCCCTCTGTCTGTCTCCCTCCTCCCTCTGTCTCCCTCTGTCTGTCTCCCTCTGTCTGTCTCCCTCTGTCTGTCTCTCTCTGTCTGTCTCCCTCTGTCTGTCTCCCTCTGTCTATCACCCTCTGTCTCCGTCCCTCTGTCTCCATCCCTCCGTCTCCGTGTCTGTCTCCTTCTGTCTCCCTTGTATCCTTCTCCCTCCCTCTGTCTCCTTCTGTTTCTGTCTGTCTCCTTCCGTTTCTGTCTCCCTCTCTCTATCTCCCTCTCTCTGTCTCACTCTGTCTCTCTCTCTCTCTGTCTCCCTCTGTCTGTCTCCCTCTGTCTGTCTCCCTCTGTCTGTCTGCCTCTGTTGTCTCCCTCTATCTGTCTCCTTCTGTCTCCTCTCTCTGTCTCTCTCTATCTCTCTCTGTCTCTCGCTCCCTCTGTCTCACTCACTCTGTCTGTCTCCCTCTCTCTCTCTGTCTCTCTTCCTCTCTCTCTCTGTCTCCCTCTGCCTCCCTCCCTCTGTCTCCCTCTCTATGTCTCCCTTTCTCTGTCTTTCTCTCTCTGTCTCCCTCCGTCTGTCTCCCTCTGTCTGTCTCCCTCTATCCCTCTCTCTCTCTCCATCTCCCTTTGTCTGTCTCCCTCTGTCTCACTCACTCCCTCTGTCTGTCTCCCTCTCTCTCTTTGTCTCCCTCCATCTCTCTGTCTCCCTCCCTCTCTCTCCCTCTGTCTCCCTCCCTCTCTCTCCCTCTGTCTCCCTCCCTCTGTCTCCGTCTGTCTCCCTCCGTCTGTATCCCTCTCCCTGTCTCCCTCCCTCTGTCTCCCTCCTCCCTCGGCCTGTCTCCCTCCTCCCTCGGTCTGTCTCCCTCCTCCCTCGGTCTGTCTCCCTCTGTCTGTCTGTCTCCCTCTGTCTGTCTCCCTCTGTCTGTCTCCCTCCCTCTGTCTCCCTCCCTTTCTGTCTCCCTCTGTCTGTCTCTGTCTCCCTCCCTTTGTCTCCCTCCGTCTCCCATGTCTCCCTCTGTCTCCCATGACTCCCTCTGTTTCCCTCTCTCTGACTCCCTCTCTCTGTCTCCCTCCTCTGTCTCCCTCTCCCTCCCTTGTCTCCCTCTCCCTCCCTCTGTCTCCTTCTGTCTCTGTCTGTCTCCCTCCGTCTCTGTGTGTCTCTCTCTCTCTCTCTCTCTCTCTCTCTCTCTCTCTCTCTCTCCTCTCTCTGTCTCCCTCTGTCTGTCTCCCTCTGTCTGTCTCCCTCTCTCTGTCTCCCACTGCCTCCCTCCCTCTCCCTCCCTCTGTCTCCTTCTGTCTCTGTCTGTCTCCTTCCGTCTCTGTCTCCCTCTCTCTATCTCCCTCTCTCTGTCTCCCTCTGTCTCCCTCTCTCTGTCTCCCTCCCTCCCTCCCTCCCTCCCACTCCCACCCTCACTCCCTCTCCCTCTGTCACCTCACCCTGTGTGTGTGTAAGCCCGGGCTGAGACAGCTTCCCGGGCACACACACAGCCACACCCCAGTACTTCACAGGTCTTTAAAAGACCATTTACTTGTTAATGAGGCTTTGTTGTAAATTCACCTCTTCTTGCGCCCCTGCAACTCCACTTTGCCTATCGCTAGAATCGCCCGGCCCCCATAGAGCAGTCTCTCTCAGAGTCAGGCTGCAGCAACCAGCAGTGTTTGCGGATACTCTTTAAAACATTTTTAAAATAAAACATGGGTGCGATGTCTGCAAGGTCTGCGGCCCGCCAAGGAAGGGGACCGCGAGCCCCACTATGAGTACCCATGCTCTAAATACAACCTAAACATCTTCATGCACACAACTTGGCAACCTAACTAGATAGTTGGGAGAGCGCAACTAAACCCACAGAAGTCATGCAGCAAAGTAACATACCCCATAGAACCACTCCTATAAAGCTAGCATAAACACACCAGTCATGCACTCATACATCACAATTTCCTACCTGGACCCTGATGCAGAGGTACAGAAAGCTTTTACTCCAGCAAACCAATAGACAAACCAAAGCAGATAAAATCCTAGAGTCCTTCTGTACATTCACCTGTACTAACTCGTGAGACTTTACAAGATCTCCCTAGATCAATCCTAACTTAACTTTGTACCAACTTATACAGACCAGGTAGAAGGTCAACATTAGAACTACATTCTATTAATCTCTCACAAACTTTAACAAACATCAGACTCGTTTGAATTCCTTTAAAGTTCCATAGGAAAAGTGACGGCGTCACCCACTTTTTTAATAGGCTTCGAAGCATTTGAGCCCCACTGAATAAAGTGTTGAACTCCTCCCGGTGTAATTTCTAAACACCGGGACACTTTCAGCAGCACCTGCACAGTGTCTGCTTTCTATCTGCAACAAGCAACAACGTGCAGGCAGGGACGGGGCTTTCTTATTGAAGACTCCTGCAGGGCCCATAACAAAGGCCATATTTGAGGGGTGATCAGGCCTCCTTTTTGATCAGTCTCCTGGCTGGGAGCAGGCAGGAGCATCACACCTGATGCAAATGAAGCAGAGGGGAAACAAAGGCTCACCCCTCGTTAGCACTTCACGCATACTTAGGAGAGGCAGCTTTTCACTTGGTCCAGTCCCAGTTTAGAAGATATGCATGCACTGTAAGAATATCAGATGTGTTGGCGTTTCCCAGTATTTACGCAAAGCAAATTGCATTTATATAGAGCTTACTTCTCCTGAGCAGGTGTTGAAATCATTTAAGTACCACTATTTTTTCTTGTATAGCCCTACTCATTCCAATGCAGGATGTCACAGCACTTTACATCAACACGTGCATATTACATGTATAGTAAATTATATAAGTTTCTAAATTAATGTACAGGATGTGTTGCATAACACTGGGGGATTGCAAGGTGTAGAAGTCACATATCATCTTCCATAGCTCACGGTGCTATTGTCCTCGCAGGTCGCTCAAACCTGTGCACGATAGACCTGCTAAACACATATGTGAGGGCTTTAGATCTGATGTCACTTCTTGTGATGCCACTTCCTGTAAAGTCATGGCTTGTGATGCCACTTTCTATGATGTCAATTCCTGTGATGCCATGTGTGATATCGTGTGCTGTATGTCGTACGTTGTGATGTAGCGCGCCGTGATGTAGCGCGCCGTGATGTCACTTGCATACTGCCAAACTAGGTCAGTCCCCTGGACTTCTGTTTATTTAGGACTTGTCCGAATGCCCGTCAGAATGCTCTATATGAGATGGGAATCACAGATAGCCTACACAGATGCCAACCTGGCGTGCAACATCCATTGGGCTCACGGGGCTTCAGTCTCCCCCCGCCCCTCCCCGGTGTGTGTCAGCCCAGGCTGACACAGCTTTGCGAGCTGGCGACCATCTAATTGCAGCCGCACCCGAGTACTTAACAGGTCTTTAAAAGACCATTTACTTGTAAATTAGGCTTGTGTTGTGTTTTCACCCCTTCTTATAACCACTCTGTCTATGGTTGGAAGATTTAGCCCCCCCCCCCCAAAATATTTTTCAGCCATCCCCCCCCCCCCCCCCCCCCCCTCCCCCCGAAATTTGGCTCTGGTTGCCCGCCTGATGCCAAAAATATTACAATTAACATCCTCATGGGTTTGATGGAACTAGAGATGATGGCCTTTGGAAATATCGGCGCGAAAAATATTTTCACTCGACCCTCTCCAATAACTTGGACATGTGTTTATTTTAGTTAAATGTGTGAGGTGGCCGGGACCGACCTCGAAACACAGAGACTCAATCTGCAAAGAAATCCTGGCCGCCCGGTCTCCCTTGCACTAGACCTTAAAACCATCTGTGCGTCATGTTTTATACTCCAGACATCTGGAAGTGCTTGTGTGCCACGCGCAAGACTTTGCTTTTATATAAACACCTTGAACGGTCATTGCTACTTGCAGTTTCTTGCCGAAGTATTAATTCTTCTCTGGCGGAGAAAGGGCTCCTCCTAGTGTTAAACGCAAGCACGTGCATGTTTGCTTGCCATGGATTTTAGTTATGTCTTCTTTAGTTCCTCTGTACAGCCCTGCGCCGGCTCGTTCTTGCATTCACAGGCTCGTCTTTCCAGAAGAGCAGAACCCTGCCGAACAGCTCTTTCTTGACAGCTGTTAGTATAAGCAGAGTGACTCAGGAGTCAGTCGCCATTGGCTCCGTCTGAAGAATGTGTGTGAAATGCAAACAGGTCCAAGCACCGTGTGTCTGTCACATAATACTAATTAATACACATCACCAACCCCTACTCGAACTGGTCACGTGCTGACTACACTGTGCCTCCGATTACTGCACAGTGAACATGTTGGGCAAGAAATTGATATCACTGTCCTCTGTTGAGTTTTGTATTTTTATCAATCATAAACAAAACCGGAGTACGCCAGAGTTCAACAAGTGGCCTCAGGACATTCTGTTTTTGACGGGACACGACACGACTCAACGTTCCAGTGCATTGAAATGAAATGAAAAAAAATATTTAATAAAGCGCACTGTGGCCAAGCGGCTTCCTGGCGCTGGGGACCTGGTCAGAGCTCACAGAGGGAAACCAGGAAAACTAAGAGGGGAAAGCCTGAGAAAAAAGGAAACTTTTAAGGGCCTTACGAAAGTGAGTGTAGATGGGAATGGAGCGAATAGAAAGTGGGAGGCTATTCCAGAACTGGGGGGCCAGGACAGAAAACCGAGTGCCGCCAGTTCTGGATTTGCGAAAACGGGGGATGTGCAAGAGAGAGAGGGAGGAAGATCGAAGAGTGCGACTAGGGGCGTGAGAAGAGATGAGAGAAGTGATGAAAGAGGGGGCAGAACGGGAATGAGCTCGAAAAGCTAAGCAAGCCAGTTTGAAAAAGGATCTGAATCGGATAGGAAGCCAATGGAGAGATTTGAGAACGGGAGTGATATGGGAGGATTTGGGGAGAGACAAAATGAGGCGAGCGGCCTGATTTTGGATGGCCTGGAGCCGGCAAGTTTCGTAAGCAGGTATGCCCACGTACAGGCCATTCCCATAGTCGAGGCGGAAAGGAAACTTAAAGAAAATAAGGAACGACGAGGTAACTACGTATGTCTTTGTGCTGGGGCAGCCTTAGGCATGTGCAAGCTGTGCACCTGCACAGGGCCACCAAACCCCAGGGACCACCACACCAATATATATCCTTAATATAATAATCCTCTGAGGATGGATACATATTTGCGTGGCGACCCCTGGCAGGGATTTGGCGGCCTCTTGCTCTGTTCCACTTCCAAACACCCTGATTCCCCCCCCCTCTTCACTGGCCTCCGCGCTCCGCCCAACCCGCTCTTCCGGGGCCCCCTACCTAGGCTCCCTGCCCAGGGCCGCCATGAGCCTAGAGCCGCCCCTGCTTTGTGTTTAAAGCGAAAAACGTGTTTACCTTCAACATGTTTAGGGTGTGGTTTCAGCAAGGAGGCCACTCCTTTTTACCACTTCACAACATACAGTCTAAGTGATCTCCCTTCCTCTGCCCTCCCAAGTAGGGGGCTGTATTGAAAAGACACTTAGGCCCTCATTATGAGTTTGCTGTTAAATTCTGACATGTGCAATAATTCGAGCCACCTCGCATATCGGAATTATGAGTATGTAAAAAAAATATCGCACACCCGTTATATTTCAGCAGGGCAAACCTCCCGATATCAATTGTGGAAACAAAGCGGTGTAGAAAGCAACAAAACCTGCATGATATTGCCAGGGTGGGATTAACCATTAAGCAAAAAATAGGCATGTGTTTAAGGCACTACAGAGATTTTCCATTGCCGGATTTACTATGGACCAAATGGTGCAAAACTGCAAATTGTGTAGCTGAACCTAGAGTGGAAGTATATACAAATACACATTATTTTCCATCTTACTGTAAGTTTTGTTTCATTTTGAAAAATACAATGTTATTTTACAGTTTATTATTGTTTGCATTTTGAATTAGATATATTTGGGGGCACCACAATTTTTTAAGTGCTTAGTGCCTCTCAAGGTCTTAATCCGGCCCTGGACATTCCCCGTTATTGGGGAGCAGCTCGTCATTGGGTAGTGATTATCGCACCTGAGACATTCTGACCCAGCTGAATAAGATTTTATTGGGTGCAACACATATTTTGCTCCAGTTATCCCTGCATCTAACATCCTCGTCCCAGTTCTTACTGTTGAGGTGATCCCACCTCATGACAAGAAAAAGAAATCAGAAAGTAGGAATAGTCGTGCCTATTCTCTGTCCACCGTATGGGCTCCGGTAATAGGCTCCATTACCCATAGATTGTTCTGATCATGCCAAGCCCAAAAAGGCTAGCAGAAAAGGAGGGTAGGCAGGTCCTAATGACTTTGACGAGGATGATATGGACTAAGGATACTGAGGATTACCGGTAAGTAATAGGAGCATTATTCCTATGTCCAACATCCTTGTCCCAGTCATTACTACTGAGGTATACCAAAGTACTGATGCCCAAAAAATTTTACAAGTAAAAACAAAAAACCATGTAAAGAAAACACATTTAATAGTGAAACATGAGTAAGCAAAATTAATCACAGTTTATTTAAAAATTTTGATCTAGCTGTTTTAAGCACATTATAAGCAAAATTCCCATCCTCTATCTGCAACCCCTGAATCTTATAGTGTTTCACAAAAGTTGGCAGAGATGGTCATGTGCCTATCCCGCATGGAAACTCAATTCAGTCCCGTCTAAGATGCAGCTAAGCCTCTGTGATAACCGACTTTTTCGACCCTCTTTGAGAGGGAAGATGATGGAGAATGACTCCAGCCTATTACCCTTAGAGTATAGGGATTAGGACTATAAGTAGGACCTATCCATGAGGCACAGTAGTGCATTTTCGTACCCTTTTCTTTAGATCAGGGCTTATAAACTTAAGCTAGGGGATAGATATATAAGTATTAGTGATGATCCATCCTTTTGTAAGAGTATTAGTACATCTTCTGTGGAGTTATGCGTATTTTGGGCCTTGTAGGCCTTAAACGGGACAGACTCCATCTTGCTCTCTGCCTGGTAGTTCGAGAGGCTTACTAGGTCAAGTGTAATGTTTTAGTTTTAAGGTGTTGTTCGCTTGGAGAGAACCGGTTCAGGCTGGCCCTTATCGAAAGACTGTATTTTTCTCCACTCCGAAGACACAACTCCAGGCCGGCCGGCTGGGAACGTGCCCTTGGTACGGGGAGGTACAAGAATTTGGCGGGCGGCAGGTTACTGGCCGTAACTTTCCATGAAGGGGCAGGTTTTGATATTAGCGAAAGTGTTAGGCAATGAGTCAGTCAGTCTGTAGGCGGCAGCTAGCCGTTAGCATCTATGCCATTAATTATTTCCAGAGCAGACAATCGCCATTTGGAAGTCCGAGAAAAGATTCTGAAACCGAGACTCTCTAAGAAAGACTGAAGGAGAAATAGCGCGGAGCGCACAGAAACAGAGAGAGAGAGGGACGGTAGCTAATAGCCAGCGACGTTCCAGTGACTTGTAGGGAAGCAGAGGAGATTGAGCATAGCGGTGCAGACGTGTACCCGTGACTGCTGAGGTGTGATTCCAAGACGAGCCAAGACACAGAGACGAGAAGGGAACCTAGATGACTGCCGAGCCCCGACTTCACATTAATAAGGTGATCTCTGCCCTTTTCCTTGTTAAGCGCGCATTCTAACCTTTACTTTTCTTTACAGTATATACATTGTGTAGTATTGTGTTTATTTTTGTTGTAATAAAGAAAACACCCCAGTTCATAATGAACCGACATGTGCCTTGTATTCTTGTTCAATCAGGGTAACCTGAGCTTCTAGTTAGACATTGTTTGCATGAACGGATGCGAATCCCGATCAGGTAAGGAATGACTGAGCAAGTAGGGAGAGAGGGAACATTTGATGTCAGGAGCAGAAGGTACATATTATAATTTGGCCATATCAATTTCTATTATCGTAGTTTTATCCCGAGTAGATAGCCAAAGACTTTATCCTTAAATGTTCATAGGAAAGTGATCGTCATTGGTACATGGCGTGTATATATATCTGCCGGAGTGCAGACCGTGTGTAAGTGAGAGCACCGGAAGGAGACGGTGTGGAGGCTCGCTGGATTGTGGGCCGTGTGTAAGTGAGAGCACCGGAGGGAGACGGTGTGGAGGCTCGCTGGATTGTGGGCCGTGTGTAAGTGAGAGCACCTAAGATAGAGAGGTGTGTAGATCTGCCAGATTGCAGGTCGGATATCAATGAGAGCACTGGGTCTGCAGGCCCGTGTGTGTGTAGGCACGCCGGATTGTGCGTCGGGTGAGCACTGATGATCAGTGTGTAATGGTACATTATCAGACCTGCCCTAGGGTAGACCAGTCTGGGCCTACGTGGCCGCGAGACCAATAGGTGTGAATAGGATATTGTAGAAAACCAATGCATGTTTATTGCTATTTTTCCCATCCTTAGGTATAAGATGTACATGCATATATCCATACCCATTGTAAATATATTCTAAGGAGGGAGGTGAGTACGTTCCGGCTGGGTTAGAGGGGCTCCTAGGAGCTGATTTCATCTGGTCCGAGAATCTGGTCGGTACATCTGGCGTCACGAACTGTTTACGAAGCCTGTGTGCGCTGTATTGTTTTCATCTTGTTGGTTTGCGCTCGGCTCGTACGTATTTTTCTTTGTTTATAATTGTGTATATATTTTTTGTGTGCTAACATGTTCTCGAAGAAATCTAAATCTACTTTCAAATTACCGATTGACATTCCCGGCTGGGAATCAACGCCTTATGAGGCTTTGGCCCGTGAGTGGGCCGATTCTACTGGTTTGAGTGAGAATTGGACTTCTTGTTTGGAGCAGGCGGAGCCCGCTGATGTGGTTTCTTCCTTGCAAAAAGCGCCAGTAGTGAAGGGTGATGAGCTTCCTGTTTTAGGACGCAGAGGTTGGATTGTGCTGACTGCTTACAGGATGCTTCATGAGAAGTTTCTGAAATTGCAGAAGCGGTTTGTTGATATGGAAGAAAAGTTTGTTGAGGTGCAGAATGCGCATACTCTTTTGCGATGTCAGAATAAGTTGCTTGCCGACAAACTTGAGACTTATCAGACTATAGCCGAAAGGGCTGCGGTGCGCATTGCGAAATATAAATATAGGCACCGCCGTGGTCGTGTGTCTACACGGAAAGTGCGTCTGGTCATGGCAAAAGCCGGACTAGATTGGAATCCTGATGAGTGGGATGGTAATATCTGGGACTCGAACGAATCTGGCTCCTCGGCTGAGGAGGGTGACAAGCGCGAGTCTTCTCGCACCGGACGTGATTGTAAATCTGCTTCCTGTGACAAAGACGACGTTTCTGATGATCGTGGTCGCTCTACCAATTCTGATGACATATTACGCTCTGATTGTTCTTCTAAATCTAAGGACCGGGCTTCCTCGGAGGCTCTTCCGGAGGTTTCTGCTCACCCTGTGTTTCGACGTAAATTACAACAGGCTCCTGGTATGCCGAATGGTATTCATTTGGATAGTATTGAAGATTTTACTCAACAGGAGGTTAGTGACATTTTACAACGATTTCGACAACGACCCGGTGAAACTTTGCTTACCTGGATGGTGCGCCTTTATGAACTAGGTGCTGCCGGTATTATGCTTGATGCTGGTGATTGCTTACGTTTTTGCTCTTTGAGTTCCGATTCTACTGTACAAGATCATTTTCGAAATTATAATGGTGCTGGCCAAATTAGCTTGCTCCAGCTTGCGAACGATGGTTGTAACCATAAATACCCTACTGAATCTGATTGGCCTGTCAATGACAAGCCATGGTACACTTTGTTCGATGCGTCGCAACGTTTGAAAGAGGAAGTAATGAAAACTGCCATTTTTCTCAGTACGTCTGACAGATTGTTGGATGGTCTTTTAACATCTTCTGTGCGTAATCGCATTATCCGTTCTTCGCCTGTTGCTTATAAGCAGGTTATGATGACTTTGTTGATCAATCAAACTGGCAATCCTTTGTCTATGGTGCTTGAATCTGTTCGTCAGCTTGGTGAGTTGGGTGAATGGTTTAAACCTGAGAGGCAATCTCGACCTGAAGGTCGTACCGCTGGGGATTATAAATTTTCTAGACGTGATATGTTTCTTGCACTTTTGGCTGATGGTGTGAAAAGGGAGGACATTGATGGTGAACCTAATAATCGCTTGTGGGACATGTTTCGTAAGCGTGGTCTGGATCGGAAGGAGGGTGCCCGTCGTGTACGTAAGAATGATTGTGACCGAGGATCTGATGACAGTGGTGATGAGAGGCGTCGTGTGGATGCTGATCGCCGTGATGACCGGCGTTATGAACGTGATATTTCCCCCCGCCGTGAGAGCGTAAGGGTGAGAGAGGGAGAGAGAGACAGGGGTAGAGATGATCGTGTCTCTAATAGACGCAGAGATGAGAGAAGGTATTCCCCTGATGTTAGACGACGGGAGGATCGTCACAAGCTTTCTGACCGTAATTCTCAATTCTTTGAACATGACACTAATCCGTTTCGTAATAGAGATGGATATGAGCAGGATGTTCTGATTCCGAAAAAAGTTGAAAACATCTATCCTGATTTGTCTTGGTTGGCTGACCATGGTAAAAATGACTAGGAAATTGGTCAAGCTCCGGTACGCAGGTGGGCTCATAAAGACAATAGACCCTATGTAGATATTGACATTTTTTGGAAACATTGTAATATCCAAAGGGCCCGAGCATTGGTGGATACTGGGGCGGAGGCCACTTTAATTCATGGTAAATCGAAAAAATTCAAAGGACAGTTTTTTACAATTACTGGTTTAGGTGGTAAGGAAACTCCCGCAGTGCAAACTGCGCTTGACATGAAAATTGGCCGAATTCCCCGTAAAGAATATTCTGTGTTAGTTGTGCCTCTCCTGGAATATATAATTGGAATTGACATTTTGAAAGGAATGACTTTGCATCTTGATGATGGCTGTTATCAATTTGGTACGAAGCATTACATTTCGTCCAGACCCGTACGGGTTGGTCGTTTGCGGATGCCCCCCATTAAGATTCCCCAAGCTACTAAAGTTGTTTCTCAGAAACAATATCGAATTCCAGGTGGTCATGAAGAAATTAGTGCCACAATTCAGGATCTGATTGATGCAGGAGTTATAACTCCAATCACTTCTGCTTGGAATAATCCTGTGTGGCCTGTGCGCAAAAGTGATAATTCTTGGCGCATGACGGTTGATTATCGACAATTAAACAAACACACTCCGCCTTTGGCTGTTGCTGTGCCTGACATGGTTACTTTGATTCAGAGAATTCAGAAGCATCCAGGTACATGGTATGCGTCCATTGATATTGCTAATGCTTTCTTTTCGATTCCAATTGCCCCCGAGTGTCAGGAGCAATTCAGTTTTACCTGGCATGGCCGTCAAATGACGTTTAGGAGTCTTCCTCAAGGTTATGTACATAGTCCTACGATCTGTCACCGGCTGGTGGCGGAACATTTATCTGAAGTGCCCGTACATCCCCAGATTCAGGTGTGTCATTATATTGATGACGTTTTGATTCAAGGTGAGACGCACGACCAAGTCCAATCACATTTAGATCAGATTCTTGACTGTTTACGTGCAAAAGGTTGGGAGATTAATGCTGATAAATTGCAGGGCCCTTCCCAGAATGTTACATTTTTAGGAATTAATTGGCATGAAGGTCACAGAGAAGTGATCCCGCAGGTGAGGCGTAAAATTTTGGATTTCGCTGTTCCGAGGAACAGAAAGGAGGCTCAATGTTTTATTGGCCTGTTTGGTTTTTGGCGTCAACATATTCCCCATTTGAGTCAGATTTTAGCTCCTCTGTACCGAGTCACCCGCAAAAAGAATGCGTTTGAGTGGGGTGAACCACAACAAAATGCTTTTAATTTGGCGAAAGAAGCAATTCAGTATGCTTTGGATTTGTGGCCCGTGGGCGAGGGTGATGTGGATTTGAATGTTTCTGTGGATGGCCTGTATGCCAATTGGAGTCTGTGGCAAAAGCAGGGCAGACAGAAAGTGCCATTGGGTTTTTGGACTAAAAAGTTACCTGAGGCTGGTGAGCGTTATACACCTTTTGAAAAACAGTTGCTTGCTTGTTATTGGGCTCTGGTGGATACTGAGCAATTGACGTTGGGTCATACCGTGATTTTGAGACCTGAAATTCCTATCATGCAGTGGGTTTTGAGTTCGCCGAAATCCCATCGAATTGGACATGCTCAGGAGGCGAGTATCATTAAATGGAAATGGTACATTCAGGACAGAGCGCGTGTGGGTCCGAAAGGTGTGGCTGTGTTGCATGAGCGAGTGGCGCAGGCGCCATCGAATGAGACTGGAAATGATTGTTCTGTGCCTGTAGTCCAGGAATCTCCTGTTAGGTGGGGTAAGCCATTTGATGATTTGTCCGCGGAGGACAGAAAACATGTGTGGTTTACGGATGGTTCAGCGAAGTTCATTGGTGAGAAACGGCACTGGAAAGCAGTGTCATTCAATCCTGTCACGCAAAAATTATTGAGTACAACTGGTGATGGAAAGAGTAGTCAATATGCTGAATTATATGCAGTTTACCAAGTTTTGAAACAGGAACTACCTGGCACATGTCATATTTTTACTGATTCCTGGTCCACTGCTAATGGACTGGCGGTTTGGTTACCAACTTGGCATTCTCATAATTGGGAATTGCATTCAAAAGAACTGTGGGGTAAAGAATTATGGCAAGAAATTTGGGAATTGCTCCCACAGAGTACTGTACAATCTTTCATGTGGACGCTCATACCCCGATTGATTCCCTTGACAAATTCTTTCATAACATTGCAGATGAAAAGTCTAAAATTGCTGAGGCAGTGGTGGACATGCAGGATTCTGATTTGGCAGGATTGGCGAAATGGGCCCACCAAAAAGCGGGACATTTTGGAGAAAGAGCCACTGGCAGGTGGGCTTCCGATCGAGGGATTCATATTCCCTTAAATTTAATTAAAGATGTCATTCTGCATTGTCCTATCTGTCAGCATTCTAGAAAAAGAACAGTACCTCATATTGTTAAAGGCCATTTACATCGAGGAAAAATGCCCGCCCAAATTTGGCAAGTTGATTATATTGGCCCGCTCCCTATGAGCAAAAATTGTCAATATATTTGCACAGCTGTTGATACTTTTAGTGGCCTGTTGGTCGCTTTCCCTTGCAAACAAGCCACCCAAGTGAATACCATTAAGACCCTGGAATTGCTTATTTTATATTATGGTGTTCCATTCCAAATTCAATCGGATAATGCATCCCATTTTCGTGGAAGATTGGTGCAGGAATTCTGTGTGGGAAATAACATTGAATGGATTTTTCATATTCCATATTATCCACAGGCCTCGGGCCTCATTGAGCGTATGAATGGTTTGTTAAAAGAACAACTACGTAAATTGACTGACGACCATTACAAAAACTGGAGAGATGTTTTGCTCCAGGCATTGATGATTCTAAATAATCGCCCTTTGTTACATGCTGAATCTCCTTTAATGCGTTTGTTTCCTCCAACTGTTGATGCAAAACCCTATTCCACGTCCACTACTGTTATGTACTGGGAAATTACCCCCGGAGCTTTAGCTCCATGCAGAGCGACCCCAGGTTCCGCAGGCTTGGACCTGCATGCTATGAATGATGCAATCCTGAAAGGCAGAGACCGAATTATTGTTGAAACCGGCGTTGGTGTCTGTATACCAGCCGGTAGTTTTGGACTTATTGCCCCTAGATCGGGCCTTGCCATGAAAGGTATTCAAGTTCTCGGAGGAGTAATTGACAGTGATTATCAGTGAAATTGACTTATCGATCAAAAAATCTGACCGTGTTGCTCAGTTACTCATTATGCCTGTCTTCAGTGGTGAGATTAAGAGAGGCTCTGCCCCAACTTTGCTGACAGTACGAGGCCAAAAAGGATTCGGTTCCACCGATAATCCCGGTGCCAAAATATGGGTGCAATCGCCTAAACATCCCCCTGAACAGGCTGAAGTTATTGCGACCGGTCATGATAACACCATTTTGGTGATGAAGCCAGGGAAAGATAGCTGGGAAGCTGTCCCAGCTGACAAATGTTACTTACGAGAATGATTAAGGCCTCTGTTTGTATTCTTTCAGGTCATTCTCTGGACTGCTGCTGCAGGATGTGCCAGCGTTGGACTCCTTTTGGTCTGCTACGCCGGGAGAGGAGAGGACCCACCGACTTCGGTTGATTGGAGAACACGAGTTCCACGATCCTTCGCTGCATGGTATTCGTCGTCCAACTTCTGGATTACCCTTGCTAAACGGGTTACTAACTCTCCGCATTTTTGCCTCACTCCCATGAGGTCTGTGACTGATATCTTGGCGACCTGCTTGGTTGCTGTCCCTGCATCTACTGAAACTTTGAGACATATTTTCAATATTTCAAGTGCCCGATCCAATATTATTCTGGGCGACTTTGCGGCCCATGAGTTTTGCCCTTTATGTACTGTTCTTCCTGATTCTGATTTCCCTATGCATTCCCAAATCACGACCTATAATATTATGCAGGGTGACTTATGTTTTATTCTAACATGTGATCCCAAGGCTATCACCGAATGCATCAAATTAAAAATTCAGGCTGCCACTTCCTTTTCAGCTCATCAACGATTGCTGTGTTTAAAGAGACTTCCGAATTCATGTGTTTCCGTGAAAAATAATATGACATGTAAACGTTTATTAGTTGCCCCTAGTTATTACCGTTCTATGTTGCTGCCCTCTGGGTGGTTGTTTTCCTGCGGGAACTCATCTTGGCCCTATATTCCCGCTAATATTTCTGGTGGTCCTTGTGCCATCACTAGATTGAGTTTATTAATGTTTTCTTCACATCCTAGTTCACATTCCCGTATGGTACGAGATTCAATGTCATTACATGAAGATTGTGATTCCTCTGTTCACCTGTACTCTAAATCAGAATACCTTGGTTTAGCTTTTTCTATTATTGGAGTCCCTGCATTGGCTGTTTATAATGCCAAAACAATTGGCAAGATGGCCTGCTGGATGGTTAAATCCATCAACCAAACCTCTACTGTTTTGTCTGATCTGTTATTAGATGCCCAGGGTGAACGTAGAGCTATTTTACAGAATCGCGCAGCTATTGATTATCTTTTGTTAAAACATGGACATGAATGTTCTGATTTTGAGGGCCTATGCTGTTTTAATTTGTCCGACCATTCCAAATCAATCCAAGCCCATATTGACAAACTACACGACTTGACTGCAGAAATTAGACAACACATTGATCAGGGCTTATTTGACTGGCTCTTTAATATGTTACCTGACTTGCATTCTTTACGACAGATTTTAGGGGGTGTTATTGTTGCCATTTGTGTTTTGATAGCTATTTGTTGTTGTATTCAGTGCATTCCTTCTCTATTACAATTTTGTGGCTTTGGTAGGAGAAATAGGTCAGTTAATTTTGTTTCTTATTATTCTTCCACTGATGTTAGTTCGATATAAGATATGGCTAATAGACTGGAGTCAAGGGTGAAGTGTGATAACCGACTTTTTCGACCCTCTTTGAGAGGGAAGATGATGGAGAATGACTCCAGCCTATTACCCTTAGAGTATAGGGATTAGGACTATAAGTAGGACCTATCCATGAGGCACAGTAGTGCATTTTCGTACCCTTTTCTTTAGATCAGGGCTTATAAACTTAAGCTAGGGGATAGATATATAAGTATTAGTGATGATCCATCCTTTTGTAAGAGTATTAGTACATCTTCTGTGGAGTTATGCGTATTTTGGGCCTTGTAGGCCTTAAACGGGACAGACTCCATCTTGCTCTCTCAAAGAATTTGAAAGGGAAATGGCTTTTAGGTTGTCAGAGAGCGGGCGCTCTGCCAGTATGGAAGCACTATAGGAAAACAAAGTAGAGTGTGGTGCAACTGGGTGAGTGGAAAACCATATAACCACCCAAAGGAGAAGCGAGCAAGCTCACTGCTCCACAATAACAAAAGACAACAAACCCTATGCACACACTTGACAAGTAAAAAAACGGATTCGATGTCCAGATATGAGAATTCGATAGAGCAGAGAAACCAAAGTAATGTTTGAATTGATATATATAAAATGAATAAGTATCAATGAAGAAGTCTTGGTCTCCTTGTTTTATTCCAACACAGCATGTGAACAACCAGCCGACACGTGTTTCATCGCATCTTGCGAATCTTCAGGGCTCTATTGGTTGTGCATCGGACTTTATGGTCGCTCTTCCGGTGATACTTCCGACCCGGAAGGGCCCAAGACCATCCAAGCTCTATTGAAAATTGAGGTATGATATCTTGCAAGCGTAGTGCGCTTGTTATGGGGTGCCCGGGGGAAGATGTAGTGCTCGGTCACTTTGTATCTGAAATTCCGAACTTGCTCAATTCTAAGGGAATTTCAGATACAAAGTGACCGAGCACTACATCTTCCCCCGGGCACCCCATAACAAGCGCACTACGCTTGCAAGATATCATACCTCAATTTTCAATAGAGCTTGGATGGTCTTGGGCCCTTCCGGGTCGGAAGTATCACCGGAAGAGCGACCATAAAGTCCGATGCACAACCAATAGAGCCCTGAAGATTCGCAAGATGCGATGAAACACGTGTCGGCTGGTTGTTCACATGCTGTGTTGGAATAAAACAAGGAGACCAAGACTTCTTCATTGATACTTATTCATTTTATATATATCAATTCAAACATTACTTTGGTTTCTCTGCTCTATCGAATTCTCATATCTGGACATCGAATCCGTTTTTTTACTTGTCAAGTGTGTGCATAGGGTTTGTTGTCTTCCATCTTGCTCTCTGCCTGGTAGTTCGAGAGGCTTTCTAGGTCAAGTGTAATGTTTTAGTTTTAAGGTGTTGTTCGCTTGGAGAGAACCGGTTCAGGCTGGCCCTTATCGAAAGACTGTATTTTTCTCCACTCCGAAGACACAACTCCAGGCCGGCCGGCTGGGAACGTGCCCTTGGTACGGGGAGGTACAAGAATTTGGTGGGCTGCAGGTTACTGGCCGTAACTTTCCATGAAGGGGCAGGTTTTGATATTAGCGAAAGTGTTAGGCAATGAGTCAGTCAGTCTGTAGGCGGCAGCTAGCCGTTAGCATCTATGCCATTAATTATTTCCAGAGCAGACAATCGCCATTTGGAAGTCCGAGAAAAGATTCTGAAACCGAGACTCTCTAAGAAAGACTGAAGGAGAAATAGCGCGGAGCGCACAGAAACAGAGAGAGAGAGAGACGGTAGCTAATAGCCAGCGAGGTTCCAGTGACTTGGAGGGAAGCAGAGGAGATTGAGCATAGCGGTGCAGACGTGTACCCGTGACTGCTGAGGTGTGATTCCAAGACGAGCCAAGACACAGAGACGAGAAGGGAACCTAGATGACTGCCGAGCCCCGACTTCACATTAATAAGGTGATCTCTGCCCTTTTCCTTGTTAAGCGCGCATTCTAACCTTTACTTTTCTTTACAGTATATACATTGTGTAGTATTGTGTTTATTTTTGTTGTAATAAAGAAAACACCCCAGTTCATAATGAACCGACATGTGCCTTGTATTCTTGTTCAATCAGGGTAACCTGAGCTTCTAGTTAGACATTGTTTGCATGAACGGATGCGAATCCCGATCAGGTAAAGAATGACTGAGCAAGTAGGGAGAGAGGGAACATTTGATGTCAGGAGCAGAAGGTACATATTATAATTTGGCCATATCAATTTCTATTATCGTAGTTTTATCCCGAGTAGATAGCCAAAGACTTTATCCTTAAATGTTCATAGGAAAGTGATCGTCATTGGTACATGGCATGTATATATATCTGCCGGAGTGCAGACCGTGTGTAAGTGAGAGCACCGGAAGGAGACGGTGTGGAGGCTCGCTGGATTGTGGGCCGTGTGTAAGTGAGAGCACCGGAGGGAGACGGTGTGGAGGCTCGCTGGATTGTGGGCCGTGTGTAAGTGAGAGCACCTAAGATAGAGAGGTGTGTAGATCTGCCAGATTGCAGGTCGGATATCAATGAGAGCACTGGGTCTGCAGGCCCGTGTGTGTGTAGGCGCGCCGGATTGTGCGTCGGGTGAGCACTGATGATCAGTGTGTAATGGTACATTATCAGACCTGCCCTAGGGGTGACCAGTCTGGGCCTACGTGGCCTCGAGACCAATAGGTGTGAATAGGATATTGTAGAAAACCAATGCATGTTTATTGCTATTTTTCCCATCCTTAGGTATAAGATGTACATACATATATCCATACCCATTGTAAATATATTCTAAGGAGGGAGGTGAGTACGTTCCGGCTGGGTTAGAGGGGCTCCTAGGAGCTGATTTCATCTGGTCCGAGAATCTGGTCGGTACAGCCTCTAGTATCTCTCAGTAGCTACCTCTGGAAGTGGTACGTTAGCCAGATCATAAGCTAACATAATAGTGTCCTTTATCCATCTACTGATAGAATTCTTTGATGGTCTATTTCCCTGATAAGAAAAACCAAACAAAGTAAACAAATGGTCAGATTTCCTGAAAGACTGGGTGCGTTCCAAATTAATAAGCACAGCTCTCTTAACGTCGAAAGTGTGTAAAGAAACGTTCTTCAGAATCACTATCAGGAGAGATAGATGGTAAAAATATCTCTTGATCCCTATGCATCAAAGAAGCGATCGCAGGCAAAAACTCTGCATTTGGCCTCAAAACTACGCCATCCTCCAAAATGCGAAGATTAGGGGGTTACATAGAAGAGCACCAGATTCTCCAATCCTCCTTGCTGACATGATGGCAACTAGAAATAGAACCTTTAAGGTAAGGAATTTAAACTCCACAGATCTTAGAGGATCAAAAGGAAAGCCTTGAAGAGCTCAAAGAACAAGAGGTAAATCCGAAGGAGGAAAGAAGGGGTGAACCGTACAGGGAAAAAGAGGCCCATCCTCCTGCAGGCTCGTTGTTGGAAAACCTGGACTCGAAGGATGTGGGACAGCATTTTCGCCCTATAATCAAGGTGCCAGCCAAGTCTCCTCTTTGGGAAAGAAAGTCCAATCAGTGAAGAGACACACAAGAGGTATACAGATATAGGTATAAAATGAACAAGATCTTGACTTGCCCAATGCAGAGTGTTGGCAGACAGTGGCTAGCCTATCGTTTGTACGTTTCAAAGCTTTATTCGACTTTTAGTCATAAAAGCAACCTCCTAAACATCATACAATAAATACTTAAAATACTACATTAAAAAACATATTAAACAGCAAAAATCGAAAAGCTAGTAATACTATAAAATGTATACATACAGTTTTATAAAATTCCATATAGAAATGTTAAAAATGGACAAGGAAGGTTATACCAGCAGTTAATAAATCATATTATTCAATAGGCCGTGAAGCACGAGATCTTATTACCCACGCCCATGCAAGGAATTTTGCTACGCCTATTACCAGTGGTATTGAGGTGTCAGACATTAAAATTCTTAGGGCCTGTAAGCAACAACGAGTACCCAAATTCCTACAGGTTGGTTTTAACCACTTTTGGCGCGGGGTCACATAGAGGGGGCAGATGAAAAACAAGTGTGCAATGTCCTCTATTTCATTTTTACAATGATTGCAATAAGCGTCCTTTAGTGGAGACCATTTTTGTGTAAAAGCGTTCACTGGGAGAGTTCCCACCCGAAATTGGAAATATAGTTTCCTATCCAATGGACGTTCAACTACATCCCAGTATTTTTCGTATGATGGAATTTGTTTTGTATCCAAAAAGCGTAAGGTCAGGGAAGATTGCAAACCTTTGCAGTACAGTGTTGCATATACTGGCTCCCAGTAAATATCCTTGAGTTGTTTTTTTGAAGGGAATAGGGCATCATCCTTATTACCCCACAAATGGTCCAGACCCAATTTCACCAGTGTGCTCCGCAGTTCATTTAGCCATACAATGGAATGAAAGCAATCAAACTTCACAACATCAAAAAAAGCAGATGCATAGTGACTTAACTCTGGGGTTACCATTAACCGCCTCCAGTATAGCAAGGGACGTAGGCGGGCAATGTCTTCAATATTTTTCCTACCTAGATCCATCTTAAGTGGGATAATAGGTGTACTTTGTGGGGCCCTAACAAGCCCTCGTAAGAATCTATTTTCCGCCCGCCCTAGGTCACCTAGATTTGAAAAACCCCAGAGCTCAGACCCATACAGGCATGCACTTACTACTTTCATACTATAAACTTTAAGTGCGCAATTTATAGGTCTTGTCAAAGAAGTATTATGTTTGACTGTAACTGCACCTGCTAGCTGGCTAAATTTTAAAGATGCCATGTTGATGTGTGAATTCCATTTCATGTCATTTTGGAGGGTGATTCCTAAATAAGCAAAGGCATCTACTTTTTCCAGTGGTTCACCCTTGTATTTTATCGTCCCCTTAAAACATGTTTGGGAGTTCAGGCACATAAATTTAGTTTTGCTGGTATTTAATTCCAGGCCTCGACTATCGCAAAAAACCCCAAAGGCATCAACCGCTTTCTGCAATCCACTAGGCGTACGTGATAATAAAAGCGTATCGTCCGCGAACATAAGTACGGGGACGTGTACACCTGCCATGGTTGGAGCATCAGTTGGAGATTTATTTAAATGCTCCACAATTCCATTTATGTAGATTGAAAAAAGCGTTGGGGCCAGAACGCACCCTTGCCTCACCCCTCGTTCTACTGGGAAGGGGGATGTCACTTCCCCCTGTTTGCCCCACCTTATTTTCGCATAATTATTTTCGTGAAGGCGCACCAGCAAAGTGAGGAGCTCAGGACTTATTCCCACCTCATCCAGGGTTTCACACAATTTCTCTCTCGGCACCAGGTCAAACGCCGCTTTTAGGTCCACAAAAACTGCATACAATGTTCCCTTTCGCAACGTGACATTTCTCCAATACACGGCTAGAAAATAAAAGACTAGGTCAACACTACTAGTCAAGGGGCGAAAACCCGCTTGATAAGGTGACAGTATATTTTGGTCTTCAATCCATTGTTGCAGTTTATTCTGGACTAGTCGACCCATTATTTTCTGCGCTGTATCAATCAGACTAATGGGTCTATAATTTTTTGCCTGGGTTTTGTCCCCCTTTTTATAGATAGGGATGATTTCTGCCCCTTTCCATGAGGCTGGGACTTCTCCACCCATAGCGATAGCATTTGAGAGCATTGTGAAATATGTGCACCAAGAGGCACGGTCAGATAGAAAGACGTCAGCTGGGATGCCATCCATGCCTGGCGCCTTTCCACCCGATACACAATCTAGTGCCAAGTTAACATCCTTTTCAGTGAATATATGATCGCTGAAAAATATAGCTTGGGGGGGAGATATGGATGCATATGTCTAGGCTCTTGCGTACTGAGGTTTAAAAAAATCATTCCAGCCATCTATTGGCACATGATTTTGTGGTTGATCTGCTGTCCCACCCCTATTCCATTTAATTAGGGCCCAAAACCGCTTGGAATCTTTGTTGGTACATGCCTGTTTTAATTCGCTCCATCCCTCTTCATCCCATCTCCTCTTTGCTTGTTTTTGTGTCTGCCTATAGATATCCCTTGCCCTTTTAACAGCTGTTGGGTTTCCTATTTTTAGTTTTTGACTTAAATTTTGCCTTGCCATTCTACAGCTTTTATCGTACCAGCCTTTAACGGCTATGGATTTTTTGGCTGGGGTATGATCTACTGTTTTAATAAAAAAGCTTTGCAATTTATAGAATAGGTTTTTATGAGCCTCCATCATGTATTTCTGGAAATTACGAGTCCCAGATTGCACTATGATGTTACTCACTTCCTCTCTTACCTGACTTTTCATATTTTCTAGGTTCCTTTCATCTCTTAACAACATTCCCCATTTCAGGTGTCTTTGATTATTTGAGCAGACAAGATCTCGTGTTACCATCAGCTTTTTATTAGTGGGTACTCTAGACTCTTGATAAGGATGGAATGTCATATAGAGGGGGTGGTGATCACTCTCTAATCGTAGGACGACTTCCATGTCTAGTAGTTGGGGCCATGCTCTTACATCAATTAAG